>NC_142147.1:26907115-27531346 GCF_024610735.1 Ursus americanus
TAAGCAGTGACTAGGGGGATAGTTGAGAATGATTCTCAGGTTCCCATCCAAGGAGACCAGGCTGAGAGTGGTGCTACTGGCTGAGACAGGGAATCAAAACAATGACCAGCATCTGATGTGAGCACTTAACCATTTGTTTCTCCTTGTACTGAGCAGGATTAGAAGCATTTAAGGGAGGGGCGCCTGGGTGGCACAGCGGTTAATCGTCTGCCTTCGGCTCAGGGCGTGATCCCGGTGTTACTGGATCGAGTCCCACATCAGGCTCTTCCGCTATGAGCCTGCTTCTTCCTCTCCCACTCCCCCTGCTTGTGTTCCCTCTCTCGCTGGCTGTCTCCCTCTGTCGAATAAATAAATAAAATCTTTAAAAAAAAAAAAAAAAAAGAAGCATTTAAGGGAGGGTGACGGGTTCAGAATTGGACATGTCAGAAACATAACTGGTGTGTGGGTCACTGGGCATCTGAGGCAGGCATGTGACTGACGCCAGGACCACATGAGGCCTTGGAGTGAGGATCATGTCCACACGGGGAAGTCACCAAGAAGACAAGAAGGACCACATCATTATGCTGTCTGGGAAGGAAGAGTTTGGGCAGGCAGGCGGTTTCTTGGCAGAGGACAGCTTATCTGAGAGGTATAAAGAGAGACAGCCAGAGAGCCACATAGCAGCAATTAGAATCAGGAAACACTTTATCCTAGGAAGACTGCCTGGAGTTGGAGTTGAGGCTCTTCCAACACAGAGTGCTTTCTGTTGGAGGGGCTCAAGCAGAGGCAGCATCGCCCCCTTTTGTTGAGGGTGGAGGGGTGGGTGGCACAGCAGGGTTCTGTGAGGGCTTCAGGGAATGGGGCCCGTTTGGACAAACCATGACTGTTCTCAGTAGGTGGCTGTGAGAATTGGGATAGGGCAGGCAGATGTGGACAGAGAACAGGGCTCAGTGTAAGTGCAGGGAGCAGGATGGATAGGCTGGACTCTGATCAGTAAAGTGGGGCAGGAGGGACATCCCTGGGATGTCACCTGTGAGATGTACAGTCGGAGGCCAATTGTCTGTTTATACAGTGTCTGAAAGACCAGAAGGGCATGTGTAAAAATGAAGAGGGTTTACTTCAGGGAGGCAGATTTGTGAAGATTTTCTCAGTTCCAGCTTTCTATAATGTGACATTGCCTCTTGTAGTAAGTCTCATGTGCAATTAGAAGCTGCTCTGACGGTAAAGGGAGCCTCAGAGCTGCTGGTTGTAGGTGTGGTCGTTCATTAGCACTCAGGGCCATGTCCTTTTACTCTTCATTTCCCATCCATCATGAGACTGTCCCTCAGAACCTCACACTGTCCCCTGTGTTCCACACTCTGGCTCTGAGCCAGAGGATTGGCTGTGGGGCAGCAGGAACCTCTTGTTTTAGGAGGTGGTGACCTTCGAGGATTTGGCTGTCTACTTCACCTGGACAGAATGGGCTGGCCTTTCTCCTTCACAGAGAGCCCTGTGCAGGGAGGTGATGCTGACAAATTACGGGAACTTGACTTCCCTGGGTAAAGCCACTTTGCCTTTGGGACTCAGATTCATAGGACAAGGGTAGGGTGGATTGTGGTGTGAATCTCATAACCTTTTACGTATTTACAGGGGCAAAAACTCAACCTAAACCCTCACTCAGCCCCAGAAGACGTCAGGCAGGGATGGAGGGAGAAGTCTGAGGTCAGTTTGGGTCTAATGTGGTTTTGACCATTCTCTGGTGAGAACATTTCCCACCATAGGAGTTCTGTGCAGGGCACTATGGGAAAGAAGTATCTTCTGTTGAAGGTAGTGCCTTCAGCTCTCCCAGTGGTCTAAGGAAGACTTCCTTCAGTGCTTTTCTGTGCTTGCATGTGTCTCACAGGATTTCACTGACAAACTCTAAGTGATTTTTTTACGAAGAGGTCACAGATGCTCAGTTTCCTCTTGATCAAAAATCTCCTTGGTCTTCCCCACTTTCCAGCCCACTTCTGTGGGCCTTATCCTTACTGAGCTGCTTTGGGGTTTCCTCATCTGACTGCAGACACAGGGTTATGTGGTACCTCAAGAACACTAACACGAGAGACTCCCCCGCAGTGCCATTTTCTGCCTCCTTTTCAGGGTACCCAGTTTGCAGACTTGCCCTGATCTCACTTCTGGAAGGAGGGGATTTGCCTTGAGGCCTGGTGCCACAGGCCAATCCACCTGCAGAGAGTACCAGTGATGTCTCTAAAGGTAGGTGAGGCAGGTTTGGAACCATCAACCAGAGTCCTTTGTTAGATGCATGTTTTGCCAGTGTTTGAGCGCTTGCTGTGTGCCAAAATGGCACTTCTTTGAGAAGTTCTGGAGGATACTAATTATGGAGACAGTTAGAGAGCTAAAAAAGAGAGAATGTGTTAAGTGCTGTTGGTATATTGTTAGTATATACGCAGCAGCCTGTGGGTCACAGCAGGAGGAATTACAGAAATTCAGGTGACACTCTGTCAGTGGCAGGTCACATGTTCTGCATTCAGCAGGTAAGAACGCATTGCAGATGGGGTTGGTGGGGGAAGATAATCTGGCTGGAGGAAAGGAATAATAAAAGATCTAATATAATTCCTGGCATAATATAATATCTGGAAAAGGACTAGTATCTGGAATATATAAACGACTCTTAAAACTCAGGAACAAAAACAAATAAACAACCCAGTTAGGAAATGTGTGAAAGGTGTGAACAGACATTTCACCAAAGGGAACACACAAATGAAAAAGATGCCTGACATCATTACCCGTTAGGGAAATGCAATTTAAAACCACAATGATATGTTACTATACCTTGATCATGTATGTCACCATATAATTGTGAAGAGCTTCATGGTTTGATGAACAGGAGAATTACCTGGGGAGTGTATTTTAAAATGGACATTTCTGGGGCCCACCTGTGAGCATTCATTGTTCTGTCTTTTTAAGTAAACATTCAGGAACATAGGCTTAGGACTGAAAGCCTAAGCAGGACTTCCTTTTGTCTACTTTTGTGCTGTTAATATGGTGGCCAGTAGCTGTGTGTGCTTATTAAACTCTTGCACTTGAAGGGGGGCTAATTCCTTTTTTTTTTTTTTAAGATTTTTTATTTATTCATTTGACAGAGAGAGAGACAGCCAGCGAGAGAGGAAACATAAGCAGGGGGAGTGGGAGAGGAAGAAGCAGGCTCCCAGCAGAAGAGCCTGATGTGGGGCTTGATCCCAGAACACTGGGATCACGCCCTGAGCCGAAGGCAGACACTTAACGACTGAGCCACCCAGGCACCCCATGAAGGGGGGCTAATTCAAATTGAAATGTCCTGTAAGTATAAAATACCAGATTTTGAAGACTTATTTAAAAAATAGTGTAAATGATCTCATTTGTAATTTTTATGTTGACTTCATGTTGAAATGATAATATTTTAGATTTGCTGGGTTAAGTAAAATATAAAAATTAATTTTACCATTTTTCTTTTTATTTTTTTTAATGTGGCTTCCATAAAAAAATTACATATGTAGCTTGTGTTTATGGCGTATATTATATTTTTTTTGAACAGCCCTGCTCTACTACAGAGCATATCCTTAAGCCCTCTTATTTAGCCAACCATGCATAAACATCGTTGGTGTGTATAGAAAACCTAGAACACAGAGATTAAGGCAGACCTGAAGATTTCTGTCCTAGGGAACTTACTGCATGGGAATAGGAAATGAAAAAGCTGGCAAAACAACATGGAGCAGGAGTGGGGACCCCTGCCACAGTGACCTTGCCACTAGCGGCATACAACATAAGCCCATGATTGCCATGTTTTAAAAATATTAACTGGACATCATATGTAATTTGATTGGACTGTGGGGGAAATTAGGGCGTAAAACCTTCCTACATTTTTACTATATTGCAGTCGATAACTTTGGAGGCCTGCACAAGGATAGGGACAAGGTTGTGCAGAGATAGAAAGGATTATAGAAGGGTAGCACTGATAAAGCTTAGCAGTAAATATAATGAGTCATGATATAAAAATAGCTTTTATGGTGACTTATCCCATGAAGTTTGAGTTTCTCTGGAACATACAGCTCCCTGGGTGTAGCAGGCTCTTGAGAATGCAACTCTGTGATGTTGACACAAGGTCAAGGCTGGGATTATACACGGTGTCAAAGTCTGGAAACCTAGGCAGGCATATGTAATGGTGTCAAAGACATCTTCAGTCTATTAAAAAATGTATGTGCTTCCAGACTTTATGATCACCCTCTATATGTGGGAGTCTGGCATGTCAGTGGTTCTCACCAGGGGCCAGCCACTTTTGTTCCCCCAGGGGACATTTGGTAATGTCTGGAGACATTTGTGTTTGTGCAGACTGGGGAAGGGGCTAAACATTCTCCACTGTACAGGACAACCCTGCACAACAGAATTATCTGGCTGCAAATGTCAGTAGTGCTGAGATTGAGACACCTTGCTCTGTATAAAGGACACCATGTAGCTGAAATGTCCCTAAATAAAGAAGGGGGTGGGGAGAATCTTAAAGATTTTTGGGGGTTGAAGAGAGAGGGAGGAGGAAGTAGAGATAAAGACTAGAAGGATCATGAAGAGAGAAGAGTGAAATTGAAGCTAAGGGTGGGAGGATTTCCAAGGAAGCTGGTGGGCAATGGAGTAGAAGCCCATGGAGAGGTAAGTGCCATGTGAACATGTTGAGGAAACACTTACCATCTTTCGTGAGGTTTTGGAATGAAAGGAAGACTGTAAATAGTAGCTTTAAGGCAATGTTTTGCATTTTTTTTACTGTGACCTACGGTAAGAAATACAACTTAAGTCACAACCCAGTATATACGCTTCTACAAATAACTGAAGCCAAAGTTTCTGATTCACAGCTTACCTTTCCTGTCTGCTCTGACACCTGGTATTCTCTATTAATTCTCTATTCAAATCTAGTCTGATGTCTTTCACGTCTTAAAAAGTTTCTGCCTGCAATTTGCTACATTTATTTCATGATCTACTAGTGGTTCTCAAACAGTTGGGAAAAAAAAAAAACTAGTCTAGGAAAGATGATTACCCTCAAGTGCACCTGAATAGCTAAAGTCAGAAAAGGTGAAAGGGGAACAGGGAGAGGATGTATATGATGAGCTTCGTTGAGGAGAGGGGGAGCTCTAAAGGGAAGGTGGGAGATGGGCGCCACCCTGTGGGGGTGGACAGTGAGGGGTTTGAGGAGCACCTTTGAGGCAGTCTTGGTTTTCCCACCAGGAAGAGGTGATACTGACGGGAGAGTTAAGTGAGGGGCCAGTTGGAGGTTTAGGGAAAGTGGTGATTGCTTGGAAGAACCACTGCCACTGTGGGGAAGCTGATCAGTCCAAATGGTAGGGTTCTAAGGTATCAGGGAAGGAGGGGGTTTCTCTGTCATCTGTTATTCTAGTCTGGATTGTGTGACACTTACTTTCTGTCAAACAGCAAGGGAAAAGACATATGAGATTGACTTCCAGGCTCCACATTATTCTGGTCACTGTTTTTCAGATTATTTCCCTGTTTGTTCAGAGTTTCAGCTGTTTCCTTGCTCCTGTTTCCCAGCACGTCCCTTCTGAAGAAGCCCCCTTCTCCAAATTCACATGCACATAGGCATGTGTTGAGAACTGGATAGATAACCCCCACTCCCTACTAAAATAGAACTTATCAGCCATTATGTTACAACATGGATCCAGTTATTTTCAAGCCATAATAATTTTATTATTGTAGTACATAGTTGTATGCCTTTTTTTTTTTTTGAGAGAGAGAGAATGGGCGAGTGGGGGTGGGAGTGGGGGAGGCACAGAGGGGCAGAGAGAGAGGGAGAGAGAGGATCTTAAGCAGGCTCTACGTCCAGTGTGGAGCCTGACTCAGGGCTCCATCTCACGACCCTGAGGTCATGACCTCAGCAAAAATCAAGAGTGGGATGCTTAACTGACTGAGCCACCCAGGCACCCCTGTTTGCCTATTTATACAGATAACAAATAATTAATCGTTTATTTTATCACATTTATTTAGTATCTACTTTGTGTCAAGAATTGCTCAAGACACCTAGGATACAGCAAGAAAGAAAACAAAGCCCTTGCTTTTGTGGAGCTTATGTTCTAGTGGTTTAAGATCGGGGGCAGCTAATTTGTTTTAAAAAAAAACCCAAAAGATAAACAGACATTCTGCACATAGTTTTATTTTGCAAATGGCATAAAAAATGCTAATATATGCTTTTAGCTACAAATGTTTAACAAGAATACAAATTGATAAAGATCAACACTTGAGTGTGAAATTTAACTCAAGGTTTTAGAAAAAATGGATTGAATTTCAACAAACTTAATGAAAATGTCCTCCGATCTTTGGAAATACAGATGCCACTAGACAGCCTGTTTCTGTTGTCTGTTTCTCACCTGAGGCTTTCCTGTTCCTCAGTATACAAAGGGGGGCACTGTGCAGTCTCCTGACCTCAAAGCAAAGTATGTTCTCCCCTTTATAAGTAGTTGAGAAGACACGTTTTGAGTCCCAAACAGCACATACTCAGCCATTTCTAACAGTTAGATGGCATACGCTCAACTCTTGTAGCCCACCAGGTGTTGCCTCTTGCTTTTAGATTCTGTCCTTCCTCCTCCATGAGCATTTTCAAGCATTTAAGTACTATGAAGTCACAAGTTATTGGGGACATACAGGTCCGGAGAAGCTTAGGAAGCAGTCTTTTGTGTTAGAAAGTGTAGTGACCTGGGTTCAAAATCTCATTTCCTATTCCACAGCTACTACCTTCTGCCTCTGTCATATTTGGCTCTTCTGGTTTAATAGGTTTATATTTCTGGCAGGCTACATGGAGGTTGGAATAGTAATTTTCACAGGCTCTATAATTTCAGTGCTCTGTTGTTTCCAGTATAATTCTCAGGTGGCATGTGTCTTCCATTTTTCATGTCAGATGCTGAGACCAACATTGACAGTGAGTCCACATCAACTCAGGAAATTTCTGAAGAGATGTGATGATATCACATGGGTTGCCACAGAATGTTTCTTAGGAAAGTGACTTTCCAGAAACATGTGAACTGGAGAACCACCAGGAAATCCCCACAGTGAAAAATACTAAAAGAAAGGATGACAGAATCCTCTGTGCAAGAAAACCCTTCAGATGTGAGGAGTGTGGGAGATGCTTCAGCTTTTTTCTTACTATGTTAGACACCAGAGAATCCACACTGGGAAGAAACCCTATCAGTGTGAGGAATGTGGGGGAGCCTTTAATAATAGTGCAAATCTGATCAGGCATCAGAGAATCCACGGTGGGGACAGGCCTTATGTCTACAAGGAGTGTGGAAATGGCTTCCCCAGTAGTTCTGAGTTGGTGATACACCAGAGAATCCACACTGGGGAGAAACCTTATGAGTGTAATGAGTGTGGAAAAGCTTTTGCTGTTAAGCCAACATTAAGTCGGCATCAGAGAATCCACAGTGGAGAGAAACTATGAGTGTTTTCAAATGTGGGAAAACCTTTAGGACTTCCTCCCAGCTACATCATCATGCTATGCTCACCCTAGAGAGAGGCCTGTCCTGGACCTTGGTTCCTTTGGCCTCCCAGCATTTTTTACCCCCTTTTCATGGCAATTACTGCCCTGCTTTTTTTGGAAAGCCACTCAGCCCTCAACAGTTGATGTGGTATATAGGTGGGACTCTCTTCCTCACGGCAAGGGTGGAACTTGGGGTCTAGTCTAGCCCATCTATACTGTTCCTTCCCCCTGCCACAGTGATGGGTTCAGGTGACCAGGTTCATCCAATCAGGTGCAGAACCTACCAGGAAGCAGCATATTATTCTGCTGGGCTCAGATGTTAGCCTTGATCTGTCAGGAAGGGTGAAAAGAGGCCAGCCCTGCAGATAAGAGAGAAATGGAGAGAACCAAATCTACCGCTGAGTTTTTCAGTGACATGAATCAATAAATTTCAGTGTTTGCATAAGTAGTTTTGAGTTGGGTTTTCTTTCCTTGCTGATACTGAGCCATCTCTATGTCTTACATATTTCAGAACCTTCGGAGTTAACATAAACTTGATTTGGCATCCCTGAGTCCATGATATGAATAAACCTTTCATATGTGTGATATGTTGGAAATGCTATAGGTGTGATTCTGATGGTTTGTGCAGAGGCAAACAAGTAATATGAATGTGGGAAAGCCATTAACCCTCAGTTAAGCCAGGTTAACATTCGGGTATCCCAAAGGGATGGAAGTTGCAGCAATTTAAGCGCTGTAATGAAAATTTCAAGTTACTATAGGTACTTTGCTTTGTTTGCTTTATTTTTAATAGGCTCCGTGCCTAACGTGGGACTCAAACTCACGACCTGAGATCAGGAGTCACATGTTCTACCAACTGAGCCAGCCAGGCGTTCCCTCAAGTTACTATAAAACTAAATCTCTGTCAACGAATATTCTGTAGGGAAGATGCATGTATTAAATGGAAAGCCTTGTTTACTTCCTGCTCAGTTTCTGACAGAAGTGGATGCTGAATTTTTAATCTTCTTTTAAATCTTAAAGGATGTTTCCTTTTGACCTATATATAGTTAATTATACTAATGTTTTCCTAATATTTAGTCATATTCTCATAATCTTAGTTGGATATGGTAGTACACATTTCTTTAGATCTTGGTGGGTAGTATTTGTTAATATATTTAGGATACTGTCATCTATATTCATATGTGTGTTTGTCCTGTAATTTTTTTCCATCTCTGTCAAGATTTGGGAATTAAGTTATATGAGATTGCTAAAAATATCTAGAAGGCTGTTCCTTTTCTGTACTTCAGAACAATTTCAAAAGCGTAGAAGCTATCTGTTCCTTGGAAATTTGGGGAAAAGTCCACTTATTAAAGCTGGCTGGGCCAGTTGCTTTTGTTGGGGGTAGTGAGGAGGAAAAGAGATCTTTGATTACTTTGTCAGTTCCTTCTATGGCATTGATCGAATTACACTATTTCTTCTTGAACCAATGTTGGTAATTTAAAATTTCTTACTGATATTTACAAATCATTAACCCAGACTATGTATCCTATTTAAAAAAATACTTTCAATATATGTTCCTTGGCATTCCTAAATTTGTTGGTCGACAAAATCTATATGAAGAGTTTCTATTACTCATATATTTGGATGCAAAGGCTTGACATTCATCCTTATAGTGCCTAAAATAGCATGGCTGCCATGACCTTTGATTTGGTTAGGGGACTCTTAATAACCAAGGAAATGGCCTTGGTTATCCATCTAAAGCAGGGTTTCTCAAACTTGACACTGTCCACATTTGGGAACTGATAATTTTTTGTTGGTGCTGTCCTCTGCATTATAGGATGTTTAGCTTACCCACTGACCTCTACCCTCTAGATACTATTTTTAACACTCTGCCTGACTCCAGTCATGAAAATCAAAATTGTCTCCACTGATCTAGAGAGATCCTAAAGGTGTGTTTTTTTAAAAAATAAGGAGCAAATCCTCCTCTTTGCATGCATGTCAGTCTGTGCCTTGTTATGTCCCATGCCTCCTTGTACTGTCATCTACTTCTCTCAATTCCTGTCTGAAATCTTGCCCTGAGAAGACAGCTTTACCATCTCCTTATTGGACAGCAACCTGCCCAGTAGGGAAGACACTGGAAGGTCATCTTTTAGTAATAGACTTAAAATTGTGCGGACATACCAAAGTGATTCAGGCAAAGAAATGATTGAAGTCACTCGAGTCAAGGTTGGTTTGTTTCAGTTGTTGCCTCCCCAACAGAATATTAGCCTTTTATTTGTGATAGCTGTTCTTAACACTAATAACCAGTAATGTTATGTGTGCTTTCCTATGCTAGGTAATCCCCCTTACCTGGATCCTCCCAGCAGCCTCTGAAGTAGATACTTTTATCTTGTTCCAGTTAGGAAATTGAAGAACAGAGAGGTTAAGTAGGTTTCCCAAAGATACAGCTAATAGGTGCAAGAGCAGAGACTCAAACCCCAGGTGGTCTGAGTTCAGAGCCCTTGCGCTAACCATTGCACAGTATTGCCCCCCTGTCTCCAGTGTTGTTGTTTTTTTTAGCTTTATTGTATGATTGACATACGATTGAATCATTTTGTTGACATCTACAAAAGGTCTTGCTGGGATTTTGATTGGATTGCTTTGAATGTATAACTCAGTTGGGGAAAATTGACAACAATATTTCAGTCAATGAACACCATCTCTCTCTGTTTATTAGGTATTCTTTCATTTGTCCTTATTTTGTAGTTTTCAGCATGCATATCTTGGAGGTATTTTGTTAGATTTATACCTAAATATTTTATAATTTTTTGTGCTATTATTAAATACTATTTTGAAAATTTATTAAAATTGTATTGTATCATAGGAAATTTTATTATCAGAAATTTCAGTTTCCAACAATTGATTTTTTTCTTTTTTGTACCATGACTTTAGTTCCATGACCTTGCTAAACTAACTTGTAGGTTCTAGGAGATTTTGTAGATTCTTTGGGATTTTCTTTTCTTTCTTTTTAAAAAAATTTTATTTATTTATTTGACAAAAAGAGAGAGAGAGAGAGCACAAGCAGGGGGAGCTGCAGGCAGAGGGAGAGGGAGAAGCAGGCTTCCTGCTGAGCAGGGAGCCCCACATGGGGCTCGATCCCAGGATGCTGGGATCATGACCTGAGCCAAAGGCAGACGCTTAACCGACTGAACCAACCAGGCGCCCTGGGATTTTCTATGTAGATAGTTATGTCCTCTTGCAAATAGTAACGGTTTTATTCTTCCTTTCCAATCTGTATGCTCTTTATTTCTTTTTCTGGCCTTCTTGTACTTGTTAGGACTCCCAGTACGGTGTTGAATAGTAGTGTAAGAACAGACATACCTGCCTTGTACCCAATATTGGAAGGAAGGCATTCTTTCTGTCACTATTCAGTATCTTTCCAGCTGCAAGGAAACAATCCACATCAAATCCTATGTCATTGTAGCCACTGCAGCAAAACATTGAGTTTAACTCTACCTTTTTGGGCAGGCAGGTTTTGTGCGTGAAACTCAAGTTCCACTATAACTTCAGTCCATTTGTGGCTAGGCTTTTCAGAGAGCTGGGAGAGAAGTTGATATTTTCCCCCACCACTTTAAAGTCAGGAATAACAGCAAATGGGCCATGATTATATGCTATCTTCTGGGTCCCCCGACTTAAAGTGCTCTTAGTCTAAATTAAAGATAGACAACATAGAAGTTAGAGGGAGAGCCGGGTATTCAGGCCGTGAGGCGACCAGGAGAGAAGGTGGCTCCCAGTGGAATCTGAGGAGTGGCGGAGGTTTTAAGATAATTATGTTTGATGGTAGATACCACAGTAGACCTGGGTATGAGTATACATTTTCTTGTAAGTAATACAATGGAACAGCACCAATTAGCTACTTATTAATCCGGAAGACTCACTGGAATATTGTGTGGACAACTGGGAGTGGAAATTACTCACCATTTAAGCAAAAAGGATTTCAGGATGGCTAGCTTTTCCCCATTCTAAAGGTCCTAAGGACATTGGATTAGAGTCTCGGTCAGGGAAACCCAGATAGCAGAATCCTACTGAATTTCTCTCTAAATATGAAGGGTAGTATGCACTCTGATTCATAAAATGTGACTATGCAGGAAATAAGTAACACTGTTTAACTTCTAATTCTTCCCTATGAGTCAGTTGTAACAGTAATTGTTCACCCACCATTCACCTGTGACAATAATCTTGCTATATTTGCTAAATGATTTGAAGGGAAAAAAAAGACTTTATAAAAATCAATAAAATATCATGGAGAAACAGGGCACCTAAAAGTTCAAGCCTTGGTAGGGGGCACTTGCTAATGCTCATGGCCGGGGTTGAAAGGTGGCACAGTATGTAGTTTGTCTAAAGCATTTCAAAATACAACTCAAATCACACTGCTTCTCTGCTGGGAGTGGTCATTTACCACCGATAGTTGAAACATTTCTCCTCATTGGGGTAGTCTTTATTTTTGTTGAGGGTTTGTGCAGGTTAAAAGTATAGCAACCCCCTTCCCCAAGCAAAAAATCAAGCTCTTCCCAAAGTCTTGGCCACTGAACAAACACATAAGTTTCCATTATTCTAAAGACAATAAAATTACCAAGAATAAGGACTTTTTGTTTCATGTCCAGATTTAATGGATATTATATGATGTAAATGCCCAGAATAGGCAAGTCTGTACAGTCAGAAAGTAGATCAGTAGTTGTCTGGGAATGAAGGAAAGCTTCACATGGAGGTTGTATTAATTTTCTGTTCCTGCTGTAACAAATCACCACAAACAGTGACTTAACACACATTTATTCTATTTATTTATTATCTTACAGTTCTAGAAGTCAGAAGTCCAGAATGGGTTTCACTGGGCTAAATTCAAAGTGTTGGCTAACGAGAGACTTTATTTTCTTGCCTTTTCCATTTTCTAGAGACCACTTTTCTTGATTCGTGGCTCTTTTCCTTCAGCTTCAAAGCCAGCAATGTTGGGACAAGTTTCGCTCAATCTGTCACCTCTGTGGTTCTCTCTTCCAGTGAACTCTTCCACTTTTAAGGACTCTTATGATTACATTGGTCCCATCTAGATAATCCAGGATAATCTTATTTTCAAATTAGCTGATAAGCAACTTAATTCCAGCTGCAACCTTAATGTTTCTTTGTTATGTAACCTAACATACAAGTTCCAGACATCTTTGAGGGAAACATTATTCTGCCTATCATGGGGAAGATGGAAAGTGAGTGGTAGTGCTGATAGTTAGGGGGTTTCTTCTTAGAAATGATGAAATGTTCTAAAATAGATTGTGGTGATGGTTGTGCAATTGTGTGAATATAGCAAAAACTACTAAGTTATGTACTTTAGATGGATGAATTGTATGGGATGTGAATTACATTTTAATAAAGTGTGTCCGTATTCAGTATTTCTAAAACCAAATTCTGTAATCTTCCTGCCTGAAACCAGCTCCTCTTCCTGAGTTTCTTAATTAACTGAATCTTAGTTAATGACACCTTCATCTATCAGGTCACCCAAACTTTATGGCTAGAATAGATTGCTCCCTCTCCTCATATCTGTTATTAAGTCTTTTAAAAAATCTCCACTGTTTTCACTTCCTACATAGTTCTAAAATAGTATCCCTTCACAATCCTGGTCTTTCTGAATGTGACTGGATCTTTACCCCTAAGGAGGACAGTTTTTTTTTTTTTTGTTTTTTGTTTTTTGCCTAACTAGCTTTTTGGCATTGTGATGACATCTGTGGACCACTCTGAAACTGGTTCTATTAGAGTTAAATGGTTTAAAAAATAGATCCGTGATACATTAATATTAGTGTGTCTTTACCACTGTGGTGAAATGAAATGACAAGATCTAACGGTGAGCCCTGATAACGATGATTATTTCAAATTAGGGATGAGAATAGCTTGTATTTTGAGATACCTGCATCAGCTGTGATGTGATATGAAAATGTGTTTTCTATTGGTGACAAAATCACAGGTACTGCTGATAGTACTGTGGCTTGTTGCCAACACATAATTGAAGGAAATGCTAAATTTCAGTTAGAGATCAGCGAAAACAGCAGTCAACTTTTTCTGCCATTCAAGGTCTCCGAGGACCTCAGGTTAAGAAGCCCCGCCCGCCCACCTGGGGCAAGAAGCCAGGGACCACCGAGCTGCGCGCTCTGACGTCCTAGAGAGGAAGCACGTGAGGCTTGGGCGACGCGGCCCGCGCGGTGACGCGCTTCCGGTCCCGCTGCTCATTGCTCCTTTTCTGAGGTGAGTGGTGGGCGTTGTGGCCGGGTTGTCTCCGCTAGAGGTGCACCCTTCGCCTGTGGAGGACGCCGCTCTCTGCGTCCCTGAAGCGGCGGTGGAGGGAGGCGGAGGCTGCCTGCCGGCCAGTCCCGTCCTCCCTCGGGTGCCTTCGCTCGTCCCAGCCCGCGGCGGCCGCTTTGGGGCAAGGAGGCTGTGGACGGAAAGGAGACGCCCTGTGTGCCCGACACAGCTGCAGAGCCCTGCCGGTTGGGCCAGCCACTACTTACGGCCGCTGAACGGCACCTGCTGCTCCAAGTTCCCGGGATGCGGCTGTGAAGGAGCCGAGAGTGGGCCCCGCCCTCAGGGAGCTTTCAGTTTACTGGGAAAGTCTCGTAGTAGTCAAACCTGGTGGGTTCACTCGACCTGTTTGTAACCCAGTAGCTGCGTCCTGTTGCATTGCGGCCGAAGACCGACTCCTTAGCGTGTGCACAGGTCCCTGCATGGCTTCATCTTCTGCAACTTCTGCATCCTAGTTTTGCAGCACACTCTCCTCGGCTCTGCTACAGCCTTCTTGGCTTTTCACCTCCTGAACGTGCGTTTTTAACCTAGTTCCCATCAAGGATGGATTCCTCCGGCACTAATCACAATTGTGATCTTGAAGTTATTTATGAGAATCTTTGATTACTCTATGTCTTTCCTTTAGTCTAGACAAAGCTCCATGACAGAAGGTCACACCCGTTTTTCCTCTTTCCACAGTATCTCACACTTGGCCTGGAATGAATGAAGTATATGATAAATGTTTGTTGAGTGAAAATAGCACAAATTAGTGCAAGTGTATAATCTCAAACTGGGAGACGTGGTATAAAGTGAACACAGTATAAGTGGAGTCTTTAACATGGGAAGCTGACCCGGTTTGTAGAGCAGGATCTAAAGGATGATTTAGTATTACTTAGGTGAGGAAGGGTCAGGCTGCTGGAGAGTGTTGTAGGCAGACAGTATCAGTTACAAAGGTCCTAAGGTTGAAGAAGAGTAGTTCATACAGCGGCAACAGCAGGTACAAAGGCCCTGAGGTAGCACAGGAGAGAGAATGGAAGGAAGGCCAGAGTGGCTAAACAAAGGAGGAGGGTGGCACAAGATGAAGCGAGCAGGAAATTACAGCATGCAGTGAGGTTAGGGAAGATGCTGGCTTTTGGGCAGAATATGACTGCTTAGCAATAATACAAAGTGTCTGTAGGGGATGATATAATTAAAGTAATAACCCAGCATTTTGGCATGTTGAGGTGGCATTTTAGGGTCCTTTCCTAATCAGTTTTGGTCATCACTGGGTGATGAATGGAGTGGTGAACAAAAAGATGCCTACCCCAAGATCTAAGAAAAGGAAGACTTTCTCTGAATTTTCTTGGTGACTGTATCGTATTAACCTCCAAATCACTTTATCAAGTTCTAAAATAGATCCTTTTGGGATTATGACTGGAAGTGATCTAGTGTAGTTAACTGGAAATGTGGCCTTTGGAATCTGGCACTTCTGGTTGGAATCCAAGTTAATCTCCCACCTTGTGACCTTGGTAAAGAAAATTATTCTCATAGCCTTGTTTTCTCATTTAGGAAAAAGAAAATTCGGAGGATTAAAGTGGAGACTGAATGAAGGGATATGTATTTTACATCCAAGAACCTTTTCCTCCTCCTCCTCCTCCTTTTTTTTTTTACTTTTTAAGTTTCTCAGTAAACGTTATTAAATTTAATTTAACTTACTTATGTTTTTGACAGAGCGCAAGAGTGCCAGCAGGGGGAGGAGCAGAGGGAGAGGGACAGACACACTCTGCACCGAGAGGGGAACCTAAAGTGGGACTGGATCCCACAACCTGAGCTGAAATCAAGTGCCATATGCTTAACCGATTGAGCCACCCAGGCACCCCAGAGTTTTTTGTTAAAAATAAAGGTCTGGTTTCTTCTTGTCAGGTTTTGCTTTTGTTTTGGTTTGGTTTTTGGTTTTTGCTTGTTTTACTTTGTGTACTCCTATTCCCCCTGTGCTTACGTCTTACCCAGGACAGGCAGCATGGCTTGATGGTGGTACAGGCTCTGGTGCCCAAGGGCAAGTTACTTACCCTTTCAAAATCTGTTTTCTCTGAATTCAAACTTCACTGTGTGGTGTGGGTTGAAAGAAGAAAGATATGCCACTTATCTAAGGGGCATTGGGTAAATGATGGCTATTTTTTTTCTGGTCACAGGTTTGTTGGTTTAAGGAGAGCCTTTGACTGGGCCAAGCTCACTCATGGTTCTCTTTGCTTCTTCCCTCAGCCCCTGCCCTTCGCTGAGAGGAAGCCCAGGTGATGGCAACCATGCCCCTGAACGCCTGGCACCAGGTGAGCTGTGACTCCCTCAGGTTAGCCTTCAGAGATATAATTTGAAGGAAATGGAGCATGAGAGGGATAATTCTGTCAAGACTCTTAGAACCAAAGCAGCAGGAAGGCATCTCTTGATTCTCTCCGGTAGGATTGGGTGTTGGGGAAAAAGCTGATGGTGAGCTACTAAGCAGCAGGAAGCCCTGCAAACATTGGCTGGAGAGAATGTCTGGGAACTCAGAAGTACAGTCTCCTGTTCTCCAAGGATCTCTGCTGAGCTAGAGAGCCCCCAGGTTCAGTAGGGACTCCCATGGAGGGATCTCTGAGAGTGAGAGACTCGGGTTGGTGGTAGAAGTATCCGGTGTTCAGTGGGAGTGATCGAGATCAGTGAGGTTGCAAGGTTCTTGGGAGGTGGGGCAGAGGGCCAGTAGGAGAAAGACAAGAAAAGGGGATCTCTAGCCTTTGTCCTCTTAAAAGAGTTTGGGCTTCATAATCAGGGAAAATATATCGTCCTTCAGGTCAGTGCTGCTGGCTAAGACGAGGCACCAACAGACTATACTGGAGAAAATCTGCACTAGGATAGGACACCTGAATTTAGGGATCCCATCAGGCCTCTGTGGTCTTGAGCCAATCACTTGAACTCTGTATTTTAATGGTCTTCATCTGTAAAGTGAACATACAGTACCTTACATTCGTGGGAGTGGGAAATTGAGTTCTTGAGTTGTAGCTCACTTTTTGACTGGGGAGTTGCTAGGTGTTGATTACCATTTCCTCTTCCTGGGACTTATTTACCCAATAACTTAGCATCCATGAACCGTATCCCAAGTCCCTGTCCTGGATTGCTGACATCTGGCAGGTCCTTCTCCCCGACTTTAATTGATGCAGTATCTTCCCTATAGCTTCCACCCTCTTCTGATCTTCTGTAAGTATAGTGAGTCACTGGTACCACCATATCGCAGTTCTGACCACTCAGTTTCCAGATTGCTGAGCAGTTGTTGACTCATTCTCCCTCGACAGCACTTCTAGAGAGGCACCAAGTCCAACTCCCACCTGCTATCTCTTCCATTTGTCCCATATTTGATATTGCCATCATTCAGGGGTTGTCATTCCTTCTCTGGGATTTTGTTGGCAGAGCACTCCAGCTAGTTTCTCCATGTACAGTCTCATGCCTCCCTCTCACTACTTACCACCTGAGGTAGCTCAGTTTCCTGAACTTTGATTTTATCCTCTAGTCCAGGGTTCTCAAACTTTAGTGTGCTCCAGAATCACCTGGAATGCTCATTAAAGCATAAATTGCTGGGGCGCCTGGGTGGCACAGCGGTTAAGCGCCTGCCTTCAGCTCAGGGCATGATCCCGGCGTTATGGGATCGAGCCCCACATCAGGTTCTTCAGCTATGAGCCTGCTTCTTCCTCTCCCGCTCCCCCTGCTTATGTTCCCTCTCTCGCTGGCTGTCTCTATGTCTGTCAAATAAATAAATAAAATCTTAAAAAAAAAAAAAGCATAAATTGCTCTCAGGTGGGGCCTACCAGGTTGCTTTCCAAAAAGTTCTCAGGTGATGTTGCTGCTGCTCCTGCTGCAGCTGCTGCTGCTCCTCCTGCTCCTCCTGCTTGTCCTCCTCTTCCTCTTCTTGCTCCTCTTGCTGCTGCTGCTTCTGCTCTTGGGACCACACTTTAAGAACCACTGTTGTAGTTAATGCTGAGTCATTAAGTCATTGAGTTTACTGGGTCACATTGTCATTTTAAATAGATCATGGTATGTGCTGGCACAGGATGGATTCGGTATAGGACAGCCTGGAATTGGGGCTGTTTAAGTGTCCCCAGCTGTTGAACTTGTATACTGATTGTATGATGGTGAGGAAGAGTCAGATTCCAGAAATACTGAGACAATGAAACTGGCAGGATCTGATTACCAACTGCACGTGAGAAATGAGCAGTGACTGGAGTGAGTTAGTCGAGGGTGAATTTCAAGTTCTAGTGTAAGAGTCCGGGCTGAAAATGGTACTATTAACTGAGAGGGAAACAAAATTGTCGCTCATTGTGCCAGTTAGTTTATATGAGTTAGAAAAGCCAGTTTTGGTTGGAAGATAAATTTGGTGTAGTTGGTGGGTGAGACATGTTAGGTCACCAGGGAGTCTGAGGCAGTGCTGGAACTAGTGGGAGATGGGATCTGCAGAATCATTTGAGGCATTAGAAGGTGGGAGGATATTCATTGCATGTTCAGGTAACCAGTTTGATACCAAAGTCTGAGGAGTAGATAGAGGGTCTAAACCAGGTACTAGCACTTTCTGGGAAGGTAGAACTGGGGCCATTGGAGAAGGGAAAGGAGGGACCGGTGAAAAATCTTGAGACTTGGTTGGTAGAAGCTGTTACAGATTGTCTCGGAGATATAAAGAAAAGCAGCTAAAAGAGCTACCCAGCAGCAATTGATTCCAAAAGCAAATTCTCCCTGGAAGACCCATCAGGAAGTCTGTCAGAATAGACTGCTCCAGGCGGCAATAAGCTCTCTCTGCTAGACGTTTTTAAGTATAGGCAGTATAGCTTTTCAAGCACAGATGGGGTTGGATGAGACAGGCTCATCAGAGCCAACCATGATGCTCTTCTTGTTAAGGTGGGCTTGAGGTTTGGGGCAGAGTGAGCACTTGTGCGGTACAGATGGATTACCTGGGCACTGAGGCAATGAAGGGGGAACAGGTAGGTCCTGACATGCTGCCTGTGAGTGGGAGTCTAGACCGGTTGAAGCTAATGTCCATTTGTAGGTGTAACAACAAAAGATTAAAAGTATTGACAAAACCAGGGGCGCCTGGGTGGCTCAGTCATTAAGCGTCTGCCTTCGGCTCAGGGCGTGATCCCAGAGTCCTGGGATCGAGCCCCACATCAGGCTTCTCCGCTGGGAGTCTGCTTCTTCCTCTCCCATTCCCCGTGCCTGTGTTCCCTCTCTCGCTGGCTGTCTCTCTCTGTCAAATAAATAAATAAATAAATAAATAAAATCTTTAAAAAAAAAAAAGTATTGACAAAACCAAAGAATTTGCTTTAGGAAGTTTAATTAATGGGAGATTTTCCAAGGTTTTTGAAATGTTACCATGTTTTAGAATAGTACATTTCATGTCCTAATGGAAGCTCTTCTGTTAGAGAAGTTTCAGATTTTTGATTGTAGAAATAGTCATTTAATGGTCTAACATCCAGTTCCTTCACTTTTTCTCATTAGCCATCCGTTAGGTCCCCTCCCTCATACTGTCTCCTGTGCACTGCATTCTTGGCCCTGAGTCAGTGAATTGGCTCTGGGACAGAAGGAACCTCTTCTTTTAGGATTTGGTGACCTTTAAGGACGTGGCTGTCTACTTCACCCAGACAGAATGGGCTGGTCTTTCTCCTGCACAGAAGGCCCTGTACAGAAGTGTGATGCTGGAGAATTATGGGAACTTGACATCCCTGGGTAAGGCTGCTTTCCTCCTGGGATTCAGATCTGTGCTTTCCA
This sequence comes from Ursus americanus, assembly GCF_024610735.1. Lineage (NCBI taxonomy): Eukaryota > Metazoa > Chordata > Mammalia > Carnivora > Ursidae > Ursus > Ursus americanus. The sequence goes on from NC_142147.1 coordinate 26,926,617, forward strand.
CTTCCTTCCTTATTCTCTTCTAATAGGCTGGGTATGCAGTGTGGAGAGGGAGTGATTTTCTCTGGTATCCTCCACTCTGTGGCTCTAGGGCTGAAACCAAATGACCCACTTCAAAGGTCGGTGGGTAGGGAGAGATCTTGGGTCAGTTTGGTTGCAATGTATGGAATTGTGCCCTAGTAAGAGTGCATCCCGTCCTCCAAGGGACTCTGCACAGTAAGGAATACATAGTTTCCACTGCCAGAGCTAAGTTCTTAACTTGCCTATGGAAGGGTGTGACCCCTTCCCTGTGTTTGCATGTGTCTTGGAGGATCTCACTAACTTACATACTCTTAAGTAGGAAGGGATCACAGATGCTCAGTTTCTTTATCATATCTTGGCTTTCCCCAATCCTGAGCCTTCTTCTGTGGATCTTACTCTTACGGAGGCTCTTGGGGTTTTCCTTCTTTTGACACAGCTGAAAGATGCCATTTTTCTCCCCCTTTTCAGGATATCCAGTTCCCAAACCTGCCCTGATCTCACTTCTGGAGGGAGGGAATTTGCCTTGGGGCTTGGAGGCACAGGATAACCCATCTGCAGAGAGGACCAAAGACATCTGTAAAGGTAAGTGAGGAGGGTTTAGAACTGGCAGCTATGAAGCTTTATAGAGCCATGTATTTTAAAATGAACCATGCTGGGAAGGATTTAAATTAAATGGATGATTTCTCCTAGTAAGTAAAATATGAAATCTCTCCCGTTAATTTTAACTCTTACGAGATAACAAGTTCCCCTTAATAAATTTCATGTGGTTTTTTAATCCATTACCCCTTTCTGAGTTTTGGCATTTCCTGTCTCAGTGGTCCTCCTTCTTTGGACAGGATGGCTTTGTTCACAGGTGGTTTTCAGTACTTACCACGTGCCAAGCTTTGTTTAAGAAGCTCTGGAGGATACATGCTATGGAGACAAATGTAAAGAGCTTAAAAAAAAAAGTGTGTTAAGTGCTGTTGTTGGTATATAGGTAGTGGGCTGTGGGAGCACCCCAGAAGAAGTTGGAGAAATTACCATTTAGAAGCTTAAGTAAGCTGCTTCAGTGGCGGACTGTATGTTCCAAATTTGACTTATGACAATGGATCCCACGTGAGAAAAGAGAAGGTAGATCATCTGGCTTAAGAAAAGGAGTAGAGGGTCCAATAAATTGTTGGGAAGAATTTTGCAGTTTAATGTTCAGAGACAGTCACCTGGGCAGCATATTTTAAAATAAATGTTTCTGGAGCACCTGTAAGTATTTGTCTTTTCTAGTAAGCAGTGGAAGAGCATGAAGCTTAGGACTCAAAGCCTAAGTAAGACTTTCTAGAATCTGGGGCTGGTAGAGTCTACAGTATACCCTGACCTCCTTTACTCAGCCAGTGGTGTAGATGAATGAGTTGGTGTGTCTTACCCACCCAGCCTTGTATGGAAAATCTAGAATGCAGAGTTTGTGGTGGACATGAGGGCTCTATCCTAACGAACTTAGGGCATGGGAACAGGAAATGACAGAGTGGGTAAAAACAAACAAGGAGCAGGAGCATTGACCCCTGCCACAGTGACCTTGCCTCTAGTGACATAAGCCCATATTTGGTTGTATTTGTGAAATATTAACATAGTATGTGCTTTGGATTGGCCTGAAGGAAATCGAAGGCATAGAATCTTGTTAAACTGTTACTTTATGTCAGGTGTTAACTTTTGAGTGAGTGAATTGGATAGGAGATAGTGGCAGTGCAAACATGGAAGAGGAAAGAGCAGGTGGAGCTAACATTGACCAGATCTTATCAAAACTTGGCCATCAAAGAGTTGAGTCAGGTAACACTGGGAAGTTGTGACATAAAAGAAACTTTTAAATTCATGTGAATTCAGATCTGAGCACAGAGTCTGAGGTTCCTTTAGAATATGTATAAATGGATGGCCAGAGCAGGCCACAGAGAAGGCAGGTATAGAGTCTGAGATAAACACCAGGTCTACAGGAGTAGATGCCAGTGTAGTCTACCAGAGTTTTAATTGAAATGACAGCCAGAGAGCAAAAAGGGCTGAATCTTAAATATTAAGGGATATTTAATTTTATTGAGACAGGGAAGAGAAAGTAGGCAGAGGAGCATCCCCAAGAGGTAACATGGTACTGAAGCCAAGGGTAGGAGTTTCAGGGTAGATACTTTGTAGAGAAGGAGTAATCACATTTTGTATCACCACCCTGTATACTCATTATGTACTTTGAGACTGGAGTATTAAGAGACAAAATTTACCTTGGCATTGCAATATATGTGAATTCTGTTCTAGGTTAGGCTAGTGTATTTCATTTTAAAAAGTGTTTGATAGTTACATACTGTGTCAATTTCACAACTAATGGGTAGGCAGTTTGAAAAACACTACTGTAAGAAAGAGTTGGATGTGAATGGGGTGTTGGTTACGCCCAGGTGGATTTGAGGATCTGCAGAAGGAGGTTGGTGATGAAGAGGAGGGATGATACATCTGGTAGAGCAGTGTAGCAGGGGAAAGGAGGAGATGGCATCAGGGGTGATTGGGAAGCATGAGAATTAAGAGGGCAGTGGATGGCTTGGAATGAGTGGGTTTAGAAATGGAAGGCAAAGATGTTGAGGGCACTGCATCTGGGCAGCTTTGTTCTTTCAGCAGGAAGGTGGGGGTAATGGCTAGAGACCTAGGAAGGTGGTGGCTTGGAAGAACTGCTGTGGGGATCTAGATGATGGCAGATTATGGGGCAGCAGGAAAATAAAGAGTATTTTGGTCATTGATTTCCCAGTCCTGGTTTTATAACTGAGCACCCAAGTAGCAAGAAGGAGGCAGGGTGTGAGAGCAGACCACCAGGTCTCAGTTGTTGTGATCAATCTCTTCCATACTGCTCCTTAACCTGTTTACTTCACTCTCCAGTGTCTCTTCTCCCGTTGCCTTTCTCCAAGGGCTCTTACTCATTTAACTCGTGCTTGAAGGATGAACTTGATTAATGAGCAGATGAGTCCCAGATAACCTAGATTAACATTAAAACAAAATTAGTCCAACATTTTATGTAAAATAGATTGGAGCACCTGGGTGGCTCAGTTAAGCACCTGCCTTTGGCTTGGGTCATGATCCCAGGGTCCTGGGACTGAGCCCAGCATTGGGCTCCTTGCTCAGCAGGGAGCCTGCTTCTCCATCTGTCTGCCGCTCCCCCTGCTTGTGCGCGCACGCTCTCTCTCTCTCTGACACATAAATAAATAAAATCTTTTAAAAAAATAGATTGACTTTAACTGAGGTAAAATGGTATCCAGTCTTGGGGTACAAATGCCATTTTATAGGTGGCTGTTTGTCTTCTTTTTGCTAAAATGAGAAGAACCACTTTGCAGTCTTGGTGTATCTAAGTAAACTGTATTCTTCCCTTTCCAAATAGAGTCTCTGCGTGTTTGAGACTCAGACTTTTGTGAGAGTCTGATAACAAGACAGGAATTGCCAGCAATTTTAGGGAGTTCACTATCCTGTTTGGACTTGCAGTTAACAACCTTTGGGGAATGTCCTGCAGTTAAGAACCTCTGAGTGTGATTTTCTTCTCTCTCTGTCTTGCCACAGCCTAGTGTCTTTAATACTTAGTGTCTCTGGGCTTTGGGGGTATTTACAGGGTATGAATTTTTTAAAAGAAACTTTTTCCTTCATCACCTTCATGTTCTGGCTCTGTTCTGTTGTACTCCCTGAGTCTTGAGTCTTGCTAGCCCCAGTGTCACCACTTGCTCTTAGGGGCTGTGCCTCTGATATTTTGTAGGCCTATGAGTATGATATGGTTAGAAAATACTAGAATGTACCAGAGAGAAGTTATTCAAAAAATAAGAAGTCTGGAAAAGCTTAGTAAGCAGTCTGATGTGTGCTGTGTATACCAGTACCCTGTTTCTCCTCGACTGTTCTCTGTTTGATATTTGGCCCTTTCATTTTAGTAGCCTGGTCTCGCAGTCCAATGTGGAGGTTGTAGTAGTAATCTCTAAAGGCCCTATACTTTTTGATGCTGTTTTGTTTCTAGCATAATTCTCAGGTGGCATTTGTGTTTTCTGTTACATTAGATACTGAGACCAACGTTGGCAGTGAGTCCACATCAGCACAGGGAATTTCTGAAGAAAGAGATGCGATAGTGTCACATTGTTTGCAGAAGAGTGTTGTTCAGGGAGCCAACTTTCTAGAAACCTGTGAACTGGAAAAACACCGGGAAATCCCCACAGTGAAAAGTGTTAAAGGAAAGGTTCCAGGAATCCACTGTGCAAGAAAACCCTTCGGATGTGAGGAGTGTGGGAAATGCTTCACTTATTTTTCTTACTATGTTAGACACCAGAGAATCCACACCGGGGAGAAACCCTTTGAGTGTAATGAGTGTGGAAAAGCCTTTAATGGAAATTCTTCATTAATTCGGCACCAGAGAATCCACACTGGAGAGAAACCCTATCAATGTGAAGAGTGTGGGAGAGCCTTTAATGATAATGCAAATCTGATCAGGCATCAGAGAATCCACAGTGGGGACAGGCCCTATTTCTGTGGAGAGTGTGGAAATAGTTTTACCAGTAGTTCTGAGTTTGTTATACATCAGAGAATCCACACTGGGGAGAAACCTTATGAGTGTAATGAGTGTGGAAAAGCTTTTGTTGGTAATTCACCACTACTTCGACATCAGAAAATCCACACTGGAGAGAAACCCTATGAATGTAATGAGTGTGGCAAAAGCTTTGGAAGGACTTCCCATCTTAGCCAACATCAGCGTATTCACACAGGGGAAAAGCCTTATTCTTGTAAAATATGTGGGCAGGCCTTCAATTTTCATACAAAACTAACTCGGCACCAGAGAGTCCACAGCGAAGAGAAACCCTTTGACTGTGTAGATTGTGGAAAAGCCTTTAGTGCTCAGGAACAATTAAAAAGGCATCTAAGGATCCATATTCAGGAGTCTTCCTATTTATGTGATGCGTGTGGAAAAATCTTCACTAGCAAAAGAACTCTTCTTCAGCATCAAAGAAGCCATACTGCAGAGAAACGCCATGAGTGTGTCAAGTATGAAAAAACCTTTAGGACTTCTTCCAGGCTAGGTCATCATGAGCATATACACCCCGGAGAGAAACCTGTCGTCCTGGACATTTGTCATTTTGGCCTCCCAGATTTTTTCATCCCCTTTTACTGGTAATAGTACACTAAATTTCCCTTTGGATTTCATCTTCCACTCGGGAGCAGGATGTGTGACACAGGCCTGGCTCAGCTGCACATTCCTTCCCCTAAGCCATAGCTGTTGGTTCAGATATCACTAGTTTACCCATCATGGTCCAGTTATAGCCCCGGGACTTGGCAAGAGCTAATAGAAAGAAATACTCTTCTTTTCCCCCTTAGTCTTAAAGCTGAGAGGAACTCTTAGATCCTTGTGGAGGCTGAGGAGAAAGTTAAGACAGCAAAAGAGAAATCAGAATTGAAGAGCAATCACCCTTGAAGCTTCTGTTTGAACAACTACATTAAACCATATCTGAAGCCAGAAATACAGCTGGGTTTTTGAGTTCCAGTAGCCAACACGTTTAACTTTTTTTTGTTTTTTTGTCTTTTTGTTCAACCAAGTTTAGGGTAGGTTTTCTTTCCTTGCAAGAGAGCTTTATCACTGTAACAAAAATCTTCAGGGAAAACAAACCTGATGGAGAAATGTTTTTATGTGTATGATGTGTGGGAAAGTCTTTAGCTATAGTTCAGCAGGCCCTGTGATTGTAACAAGAATGGAAAACCCATTGTAATGCAGGAGCCTGGGCGACATCAGGGTACCAGTATATAGAAGTTCTAGCTATTTACGCTCTGTGACACGAGTTTCAGTTGTTGCTGCAAAACTGTCTGCATCAAGGAGTCCATTCTCAAGATAAGTCCTAACTATGAAACCAGTAGCTTCCGCTCTTTAAGCTTTCATTTTGTTTACTCAGTTTTTACTTGGAATGGATGCTATTCTAGGGATTAAACTGGTAAATGCCAGGTTGTTGTAGCATTTACAGCGTGCCACTTACCAGTTTGTCTAGAATAGCATGCCCACCTTGCCCTTTGATTTGGTCAGTGGGGCAAAGAAATGCTCCGGTTCTAAGAGGGAGTGCTGAGGTGTCTCAGTAGTAAGGCAAAGAGCTGGCCCTTTTCCTTCGATGATGAATGTAGTCTGCACCCTCCTTTTCTACTCTGCCCTTTTGCTGCCAACCATTGTGACAGTCACCCTGCCACATTCCAGATTTCACCTGCTCCCTGAAGTCTGGCACCTGGTGGCTTCACCACCTCTTCTTTATTTGCCAGCAGTTGAATGAGCAGTCGTGTCACATGCTTGGACTGACCAATGAGTGATAGGCTGGGGGAATCACTTAACTTAAAAATTGAAGTATAATACACGAAAATGCACAACCTGAAATATTACCAAGAACATAGACTTATAATCACTGAGATCAGGAAAAAGTACATACCAGTACCCGATGTCTCCTTGTGCCTGGTCCTAGTCATTACTTCTCTCTCACAGTAACCTCTGTTCTGACTTCCACCACACAAATGTTTACCTGAATGGAATCGTCAGTATAGATTCATTCTCATTGCCACATGGTATTCTGTTACATGAATATACCACAGTTATTGCCTGCTGTTGGTAGACATGTAGGTTGCTTCAGGGGGATCATTTATTTTTTTTTAAATCATTTTTTATTTTAATGTTTTTTTATTATGTTAGTCACCATACAGTACATCCCTGGTTTCTGATGTAAAGTTCGACGATTCATTAGTTGCGTATAAAACCCAGTGCACCATGCAATACGTGCCCTCCTTACTACCCATCACCAGTTTATCCCATTCCCCCAACCCCCTCCCCTCTGAAGCCCTCAGTTGGTTTCTCAGAGTCCATAGTCTCTCATGCTTCATTCCCCCTTCTAATTACCCCCCTTTCTTTATCCCTTTCTTCCCCTACCGATCTTCCTAGTTCTTATGTTCCATAGATGAGAGAAATCATATGATAATTGTCTTTCTCTGCTTGACTTATTTCACTTAGCATTACCTCCTCCAGTGCCGTCCATGTTGCAGCAAATGTTGAGAACTCATTCTTTCTGATAGCTGAGTAATATTCCATTGTATATATGGACCACAACTTCTTAATCCAGTCATCTGTTGAAGGGCATCTCGGTTCCTTCCATGATTTGGCTATTGTGGACAATGCTGCTATGAACATTGGGGTGCATATGGCCCTTCTCTTCACTACATCTGTATCTTTGGGGTAAATACCCAGTAGTGCAATTGCTGGATCATCGGGTAGCTCAATTTTTAACTTTTTAAGGGACCTCCACTCTGTTTTCCAGAGTGGCTGTACCAACTTGCATTCCCACCAACAATGTAGGAGAGATCCCCTTTCTCTGCATCCTCTCCAACAATTGCTGTTTCCTGCCTTGTTAATTTTTGCCATTCTAACTGGCGTAAGGTGGTATCTCAGTGTGGTTTTGATTTGAATTTCCCTGATGGCTAATGATTTTGAACATTTTTTCATGTGTCTGTTAGTCATTTGTATGTCATCATTGTAAAAGTGTATGTTCATATCTTCTGCCCATTTTATGATTTGTTTATTTGTTTCTCGTGTATTGAGTTTGAGAAGTTCTTTGTAGATCTTGGATACCAGCCTTTTATCTGTAGCATCATTTGAAAATGTATTCTCCCATTCCGTGGGCTGCCTCTTAGTTTTTTTGACTGTTTCCTTGGTTGTGCGGAAGCTTTTTATCTTGATGAAGTCCCATAAGTTCATTTTATCTTTTGTTTCTCTTGCCTTTGGAGATGTGTCATGAAAAAGGTTGCTTTGGCCGATGTCGTAGAGGTTGCTGCCTATGTTCTCCTCTAGGATTTTGATGGATTCCTGTCTCACATCGAGGTCTTTCATCCATTTGGAGTTTATCTTTGTGTATGGTGTGAGAGAGTGGTCAAGTTTCATTCTTTTGCATGTGGCTGTCCAATTTTCCCAGCACCATTTATTGAAGAGACTGTCTTTTTTCCACCAGATGTTTTTTGCTGCTTTATCAAAAATTAGTTGCCCAAAGAGCCGAGGATCCATTTCTGGGTTCTCTGTTCTGTTCCATTGGTCTATGTGTCTGTTTTTGTGCCAGTAGCATGCTGTCTTTGTGATCACTGCTTTGTAGTACAGCTCGAAATCCGGCATTGTGATGCCCCCAGCTTTGTTTTTCCTTTTTAACAGTTCCTTGGCGATTCAGGGCCTTTTCTGGTTCCATACAAATTTAAGGACTATTTGTTCCAGTTCTTCGAAAAATGTCATTGGTATTTTGATCGGGATAGCATTGAAAGTGTAGATTGCTCTGGGTAGCATGGACATTTTAACTATGTTAATTCTTCTGATCCATGAGCATGGAATATTTTTCCATCTTTTTGTGTCTTCCTCAATGTCTTTCAAGAGTGATTTATAGTTTCTAGAATATAGGTCCTTTACGACTCTGGTTAAGTTAATTCCAAGGTAACGTATGGTTTTTGGTGCTATTGTAAATGGGATGGATTCCCTAATTTCTCTTTCTTCAGTCTCATTATTCGTGTATAGAAATGCAACTGATTTCTGAGCATTGATTTTGTATCCCGCCACATTACTGAATTGCTCTATAACTTCTAATAGTTTGGGCGTGGATTCTTTTGGGTTTTCCATATAGAGTATCATGTCATCTGCAAAGAGAGACATTTTGACTTCTTCTTTGCTGATTTGGATACCTTTTATCCCTTTTTGTTGTCCAATTGCTGTTTCAAGGACTTCTAGTACTATGTTGAATAATAGTGGCGAGAGTGAGCATCCTTGTCGTGTTCCTGATCTTAAGGGAAAGGCTTCCAGCTTTTCCCCATTGAGAATGATATTTGCTGTAGGCTTTTCATAGATGGTTTTATGAGATTGAGGAATGTACCCTCTATCCCTACACTCTGAAGGGTTTTAATCAGGAAAGGATGCTGTATTTTGTCAAATGCTTTTTCTGCATCAACTGAGAGGATCATATGGTTCCTGAGTCTTTTCTTGTTGATACGATGTATCACGCTGATCGATCTGCGAATGTTGAACCACGCTTGCATCCCAGGGATGAATCCCACTGGGTCATGATGGATAATCCTTTTGATGTACTGTTGGATTCTATTAGCCAGGATCTTGTTGAGGATTTTGGCGTCCATATTCATTAGGGAAATTGGTCTGTAATTCTCCTTTTTGATGGGGTCTTTGCCTGGTTTGGGGATCAAGGTAATATTGGCCTCATAGAATGAGTTTGGTAGCTTTCCTTCTGTTTCCATTTTTTGAAATAGCTTTAGGAGAATAGGTATTATTTCTTCTTTGAATGTTTGGTAGAATTCCCCAGAAAAACCATCCGGGCCTGGAGTTTTGTTATTTGGAAGGTTGTTTATCACTGACTCAATCTCTTCATAATTAATTGGCCTGTTTAAAAAATCAGTTTCTTCCTGTTTCAGTCTTGGTAGTTTATAGGTTTCCAGGAAGGCCTCCATCTCTTCCGGATTGCTTAATTTATTGGCATATAGCTGTTGATAAAAGTTTCTAATAATCCTTCCAATTTCATAGGTGTTGGTTGTGACCTCTCCTTTTTCATTCATAATTTTATTAATTTGGGTCCTTTCTCTATTCTTTTGGATAAGTCTTGCCAGCGGTTTGTCAATTTTATTGATTCTCTCAAAGAACCAGCTTCTAGTCCTGTTGATCTGCTCTACTGTACTCCCGGTTTCTAATTCATTGATTTGTGCTCTAATCTCGGTCAACTGCTTCCTCGTGCGTGGATTAGGCCTGTCCCTCGTTGCTGTTCCAGCTTCTTGAGGTGAGAATATAAAAACTGCATTTTAGATTTTTCTATTTTGAGTGAGGCTTGGATGGCTATGTATTTCCCCCTTAGGACTGCCTTTGCAGTATCCCATAGGTTTTGGACCATTGTGTTTTCATTCTCGTTGGTCTCCATAAATTGTTTAAATTGATTTTTGATTTCCTGGTTTATCGAGTCATTCCTGAGCAGGATGGTTCTTAGTCTCCAAGTGTTTGAGTTTCTTCCAAATTTTTCCTTGTGGTTGACTTCCAATTTCAGAGCGTTGTGGTTTGAGAATATGCAGGGAATAATTTCAGTCTTTTGGTGTTGGTTGAGACCTGTTTCGTGACCCAGAACATGGTCTATTCTTGAGAATGTTCCATGGGCATTAGAATAGAATGAGTATTCTTTGGTTCTGGGGTGTAGTGTTCTATATATATCTATGAGGTCCAACTCGTCGAGTATGGCATTCAAAGCTCTTGTTTCTTTGCTGATTTCTTGCTTAGATGATGTGTCTATTGCTGATAGTGGAGTGTTGAGGTCTCCTACTATTAGTGTATTTTTATCTATATGTCTATTGTGGTTAAGAGTTGGCTTGTGTATCTTGCTGCTCCCCTGTTGGGGGCATATATATTTATAATTGTCATATCCACTTGTTGGATACATCCTTTAAGAATAATATAGTGCCCTTCTATGTCTCTAACTATAGTCTTTAGTTTAAAATGCAATCTGTCTGATATGAGAATTGCTACCCCAGCTTTCTTTTGAGGTCCATTGGCGTGAAAGATGGTATTCCATCCCTTTACTTTCAGTCTGACTGTATCTTTAGGTTCAAATGAGTCTCTTGTAGACAGCAAATGGATGGGTCATGTCTTTTTATCCAATCTGCAACCCTGTGGTATTTATGGGAGCATTTAGGCCATTTACATTGAGACTGATTATTGAGAGATATGATTTTAATGATGCCATTTTGCCAGTAAAGTCTTTGTTTCTATAGATTGTGACTTTCTGTTCTTTATCACTCTGGGGGCCTTTTTACTTTTCTAGAACCCCCCTTAATATCTCCTGTAGGGCTGGTTTCGTGGTTACAAGATTGGTCAGTGACTGGCGATTCTGGAAGGTCTTTATTTCTCCATCAATTCTGAATGACAGCCTTGCTGGATAAAGGATCCTTGGCTGCATGTTTTTCTCTGAAAGAGCTTTAAAAATGCCCCCACCCAACCATTTCTCTCATTCCAGGTCTGTGTAGACAGGTCTGGCGTAATTCTGATACCTTCGCCTTGGTATGTGAGAAATTTCTTTGCCCTGGCCGCTTTCAGTATTGTATCCTTGGATCTAATATTTGCGAATTGCACTATGACGTGATGTGGTGTAGGTTTGTCGTGGTTGAGCTTGGGAGGGGTCCTCTCTGCCTCTTGGACACAAATGTTTGTTTCCCATGCTAGATTAGGGAAGTTTTCAGCTATAATTTGTTCAAATATCTCTTCTAGACCTCTGTTTTTCTCCACCCCCTCGGGGATGCCGATGATTCTGACATTGGAACGTTTCATTGAGTCAGTAATCTCCTGTAACCTACATTCCTGAGCGTGGATCTTTTTGAGTCCAGATTCTATTTTAGCTTTTTCTTCTACTAACCCATCCTCCAATTCGCTGATACGTTCTTCTGCCTCATTCACCCTGGCCGTCAGAGCCTCTACTTTTGACTGCATTTGGCTCATAGAATTTTTAATTTCTGCCAGATTCGCTCTTATTTCCGCCCTTAGAGATTCTATATTCTCATTAACATTTCGTTAATACTTTTTCACATCTACACATCATCTTGACCGTTGTTACTCTGAATTCCATTTCTGATAATTTGGTTATATCCATATCCATTAGTTCTGTGGCAGAGGCCACAGACTCATTGTCTTTTCTTTGCTGGGGTGGGGGGATTTCTCCTTCTCCTCATTCTCATGAGGAGAGGTTGCAGGGTTGTCCAGAGCCCAAATTACTGACCGGGACCCAGGCCGTGTGCCCTTGTTTTATAGGGATCTTAGGGATATGGGCTTCTTGATTTTTCAGCCTGCCTTCTGGGGGAGGGGCCTGCCGTGCTGATACTCAGGCAACCCTGTTTGGGTAGAGTCTCCGTGTCCCCTGCAACGGGGGATGGGGATGGGCACACTGTGAGCCGGTATTTCCAGGCTTTTGTTCTCTGGTGGCTTTCCCTGGTGGTTTGCTGTGCCTCTTCTGAGAGTCAGAGCAGCAGTGGCCAAATCTCAGCCTCTGTCTCAGAACAGAGGGATCGCGGACCGTTCTCCACTGATGTTCTGGCCACTTTTTAACTCTGTTACTGTTGGTGCTGCTCAACCCTGCAGCGTCCCGGGATGTGTGCCCCACACCCGGAGTCCCAGCCCTCACTTCCAGGGCCGGCGCGTCTCTGTCCTTTGTGTTTCTAATACCGTCAGCCGCCCCTGTGCACTCCGAAGCTCCGGCCCTCAGTCTGGTCGCGCGCGTTCCCGGCTCACGGTCTCAGTCTGCTCTCTCGCGGGTGCCAGTCCTCGAGTCCGCCCACTCCCTGTGCAGGTGGCTACCGCTTCCTGGCACCTGAACATGGCAGCTCCCTCCCCCTTCCATTTATCTTCCGATATCTGTGCGAGGTTTCACAGCTCCCCGCTTCCTACCTCAATACTCAACGCTGGAGATGTTCATTTGTAGAGATCCAGATGTATCTTCCTGCGTCTCAGGCTGATTCCGTGGATGTTCAGGCTGGTCTGGTACCTATCCAGCTCGACTCAGGGGACCGGCTGAAAAAGGGGCCCCCTACTCCTCCGCCATCTTAACTCTTTTTTTCAGATCATTTCTTTTTTAAGATTTTATTTATTTGACACACAGCACAAGCAGGGTAAGCAGCAGGCAGAGGCAGAGAGAAGCAGACTCCCCACTGAGCAGGGAGCCCAACTCAGGGCTCAATCCCAAGACCCTGGGATCATGACCTGAGCTGAAGGCAGATGCTCAACCGACTAAGCCACCCAGGTGCCCCAGGGGGATCATTTTGAGGGCAGATCATCTGAAAGTCACTCAGAATAAAACTGGTGAGAGTAACAGGCTCCGGGACTTAGTTTCACATATTGCCACATCAGCCACAGCTGCCCTTCAATAAATGATGTTACAGCATTAGTATGCTTCTGATGCTCACCCTATGCTAGGCACTTTCCTAATCACTGCACACACTTAAACAATTGTATGAAGTAGTTGTAATTAACTCCATGTTACAGTTGAAGCAAAGATTAATTAGGCCACCCAAGGACACAGAAGTAGCAGAGCAGGGGTTCAAACACAGGCAGCCTGGTGTCAGAACCCACCAGTGTTCTGGCCATCCTAGTATTGCCCTGTTGAGATCAGAGGGGAGGTCAGTAACAGAAGAGAGGTTGTTGGAGGAGACAGTCTCCTTAGAGGTGGAGAATATCAGCAACAAGTCAAAACTGTACCTGACTTCAGATGGAGGTAGGTGAGGGTGTAGGCAACAGTGAGGGATAAGCATAGATTGAGCTAAAACACATGTCTCCTACAGATGGTGTCTTAATTTGGCATACCCATGAGGCAGAGGACTTGGGTCTTAGGTCCCTTCACCCTCAGAAACACCATTTGAAAATGGGTATTTTCTATCGTGTACCTGAACCGGAGAGCTGGCTCCTCCGAGGCATTTCAGCTTTGAGATGTGGTGATAGCCCGAGTGATGTTTAATTTTTTTCATCTTTGTGGACTTCTTCATTGAGTAATTAGCATCCATGGTCCCTGACCCCAGTGCCACTGTCAGGAACCCCTCCAACTGAGTAACCATCTTTGAATTAGTCATGTTTAGTATATTAGTATATTGTGGATCTGTGACAAATTACCACAAATTTAACGGCATAAAACAAAAGACATTTATTCTCTCAGTTCTGAAGGCCAGAAGTCAAATCCGTTTTCTTGGGCTGAAATCATGGTGTTGGGAGGGCTGCACTCCCTGGGGCGGTTCTAAGGTAGAATCTGTGCCTTTTCTCTTCCAACGTTTGGTGGCTGCCAGCATTCTTTATCTTGTAGCCACATCACTCCTCAGCCTCTGCTTTTGTCCACATCACCCCCTCTCTGTGTCTGATCTCCATTTGCTTCTCTCATTACACCAGCAAAAACTGCCATTCAAAGCAACATTTACCAGGTTGCAGAAATCAGGACCTGGTATCTTTGGTTGGGTGTTACTCAGATGCATAAATAACGTGGAAGAGGAATGAAGTTAACATGAATTGAGCAATGCCTGAATCCCAGGCCATACCTTATGCACTTTAAGTGAAACAACATACAGCATTTACAACAACTATGTGCTCTTACCCCATTTTTCAGAAAAATGAATGGAGTTTCAGAAAAATGAAGTGATTGCCCAATGTCTCATAGCTAGTCAGTGAAGGAGCCAGGACTGTTCTGTATGATTCCTACTAGGTCACACTGCCTCGAAAGCCGGCTGCTAAGGTTTTTGCACTTATTGACCTGACAAGTGTTAAGTTAGTGCACTTGATAACACATAACAAACTTACCTGTTCGTTTCTTTTTCATTTCCTGCCCACCATCTGTATTGCATTTTCACATGACCAGAAGATACAAAGAACATCGGGGTGTTAGCAGCTTGCTGTTATCTAATGTGGTTTGTAATAACGTGGTTAACTACCTTCAGGAACCAGAATTACTTGGTTTGGCTGTTGATGTAAGTCTCTGCTTTTTTATCATCATCATCATCATCATCATCATCATCATCAATGTGATATCTTGTTTTTTAATTGGAATATTTAATCACTTGTATTTGATAAACTTATTAGGTTTAAGTCTGTCAGCTTGCTATTTGTTTTCTGTTTGTCCCATAGTTTTCCCCCATCCCAACCCCATTTCCTCCCCTTTTTTGGATCAATTAAATTTTTGTGATTTCATTTTGTTTCCTTTTCTGGCTATTCAGCTATAACAGTTTTTGTTTTAGGATTTAGACTATATATCTTAAACTTAGCACACTCTACTTTTAAGTAATATTATACCGCTTCATGTAAGGCATAAAAACCTTTTAAGAATGTATTTCCATTTCTCCTCTCCTAACCTTTTAAGGCTGCTTACAGTTGTCCCACAGCTCATAAATGATCTATTCATGTATTATTTAATTAGACTTTTAATTTTGAGATGATTGTAGATTGGCATGCGTTGTAAGAAATAATATGGAGAGTTTCCATGTATCCTTTACGCAGGTCCTCCAAAGGTAACATCTTGCAAAACTAAAGTACAATACAATAATCAAGTCAACATACCACACACTTCCATATTCACAGGGATCCCTCAGGTTGCCCTTCTAGAGCCACAGACAACCCTTTCCTTCACTCCCGGAAGCCACTAACCTGTTCTCTATTTCCTTTTAAAAATCATTTTAAGAATATTATGTAAATAGTACCAGACAGTATATAACATTTTGGGATCGGCCTTTTCACTCAGTGTAATTCTCTGGAGATTGAATGAGATTGTATCAATAATCTGTTCCTTTTGATTTCTGAGTTTATTCTGTAGTATAGATAACCCACAGTTTGTTTAACTGCTTACCTATTGAAGGACATTGGAGTCATTTCTAGTTTTGGGCTGTTATGAATAGAGCTGCTGTAGGCGTTTGTGTACAGGTTTTTGTATGAAAGTTTTTGTTTGTCCTGAGTAAATGCCCAGAAGTGCTGGGTCATGTGATAATTGCATGTTTGGTTTCCTAAGAAACGGACAGACTGTTTTCCGATGTGACCGCACCATTTATTTTACATTTCCACCAGTAACATGTGATCCAGCTGCTGTGCATCCTCGACAGCAGTTGGTGTTGTCACTATTGTTTTGTTCGTCATTCTGATAGATATTTAGGTTAATGGTATTGTGGTTTAATTGCATTTTCCTAATGGCTAATGATGTTGAACATCTTTTGTCATCTATCTTCTTCAGTGAAGTGTTTCTTCATATATTTTACCCATTTTCTAATTGAATGTTTTTTGTTTGTTTTTTTTTTTTTCTGTTGGGTTTTGAGTGTTCTTTATATATTCCAGAAATACAGCAAGAAGTATGTGCTAGTACTTGTTGGATATGTGGTTGCATGTACTCCTACTCCATAGCTGGTCTTTTCATCCTCTTAACAGGATCTTTTGTAGAGAACATTTTTTTAATTTTGATGAAGTCTAATGTATCCATTTTTCCTCTTATGACTAATGCACTTTGTGTTAGGTCTAAGAACGCTTTGCCTAGCCCTAAGTCCTAAGGATTTTCTCTTTCATTTGTTTCTAAACATTTTACATTTACAGTTTTACATTTTGCATAATTTCATTTTACATTTATGTCTGTAATCAATTTTGGGTTTATAGGTTGTGATACCTAGGTTGAGATTCATTTTTTTTCCCTGTGGATGTCCAGTTGCTCCACCACTGTCTTTTGAAAAAGCCATCTTAACTCTGTTGAATTGCTTGTGTACTTTTGTAAAAGAGATAAGTTGAGCATATTTGTATGGGTCTATTTCTGGGTTCTTCATTCTGTTCCATTGATCTGTGTATATTCCTCTGCCAATAATACAGAGTCTTGATTGTTGTAACTACATGAGAAGACTTGAAATTGGGTAGACCTATTCCTTTCATGTTATTCTCCTTTTCCAAGCTGGTTTACTTATTCTAGATCCCTTGCCTTCTCATACAAATTTTAAAATAATCTTGTCTATATCTTCTGCTGCAATTTTAGTATGAATTGCATTAAACCTATATATCAATTTGGGAAGACCTGACATCTTTCTTATGCTGAATCTTCCTTTTTTTTTTAAGATTTTATTTATTTATTTATCAGAGAGAGGCAGCCAGCGAGAGAGGGAACACAAGCAGGGGGAGTGGGCGAAGAAGAAGCAGGCTCCTAGCGGAGGAGCCTGATGTGGGGCTCGATCCCAGAACGCCGGGATCACGCCCTGAGCCGAAGGCAGACACCCAACGACTGCGCCACCTAGGCGCCCCATTACGCTGAATCTTCCAATCCATGAATCTGGTGTTTATTCCCATTAGTTTAGATCTGATTTGATTTCTTTCATCAGCATTTTTTGGTTTTCAACATGCAAATCCTGTACACGTTTTGTTAGCGTTCATTTATTTTTAATTTTCTTTTCTCTGTGTAGTTTCTTTCTGGATAGTTTTTACTGCTGTGACTTCAAGTTCACTACATTTTTTAAAAAGGTATTTTTTTCAATATCTACTCTTAATTCTGTCCAATGTATTTTTAATTGTACATTACAGTTTTCATCTCTGAAAGTTTGATTTAGGTCATTTCTATATTTTCCATAGTTTTTGAATCCATGGGACGCAGTTATAATAACTTTTAAATGCCGTTGTCTTCAAATTCTGTAGTGACTATTTCATTAATTTGCTAGGATTCGTTTTTAATTTAATTTCTTAGATTATGAGTTACTAGTTCAAGTAGTTAGTATTAATTTTAAACTATGTACTCAGTAATACAGACTGTGATGATAATTTCTTAGGGGATGATTATAATTTCTTAGGGGACATCCCCACTATCACTCCAAAACCTAGGCAAGAACTATAACCTTCTTTGTTATCTCTCTTTGCTAGTGGGAAGATTTTTTTCTAATTTATCCTTTCATAGGTCCCGGCATTTGGTTGGGCGTATGTGTGTGTGAGAAGCCCCCGTTCCTACTTCTTGTTTCACGTGGCCTCCTGAATATTATAATATAGCCTCTGGAGATACAAAGATCTTAAAATCTCCACTATTTCCAGTCGTGTCAGCCAAATCAGTCAGGGCAGCTAACCTATGGTTTAGTTTCTTGTTCAGTTTTGGTACCTGGGTATGTTTTCCTGCGAGCTAAGTATAAAATGATGTTATAAATTATAGCTTATCCTAAATTTCTAGATACTAGTTTATATCATTCACAATATTTCCTTAAATGGAATCCTGCCTAGTGATATTTTTGTCTCAAAGTCATTGCTATATTAACATAGTTAATGCCATTATTCCTTTAGCTTAACACTTGTTTGGTATATCCATTCTTTAACTTTTAATCCTTTCACATTTTTATGTTTTAGTAGTACCTTATAAATATATAACATTGTTTCTCTAGATGAACCTTAGAATCATTTCATAGGTTCCAAAAGAAATCTTGTTGTGGTTTTATTTGGGTAGGGCAATTCCTCCCATCTTGTTCTTTTTTCCCCAAAAATTATTTGAAATTGGACTTGCAGATTAAATCAAGATGAATGCCCTGTCTTTGAAAAATTACCTATGCCTTTCCATATACAAGATTTTATTGTTGGTAATGCTGGTAGTGGTATTTACATTTTTCTTCATCTATGTCTTAAATATTTATTGTTAAATTTATTCTTTTTTTTGTTGTTGCTTTGTTGCTTTTGTGAATAAGACCTCTCCCTGCTCTATTTCTCCACATAATAGATTGAGTGATTTGTTAATTTAATTCACAATATCAGTAAGTAATAGAAATTTTTATACTTTTGAAACATTCTTGAATTCTTGGAATGAACCCCAAACAGATTTTTGTTGTTTTCCCATAATTTTCAAGAGGAAAAATAGGCAGAACAACCTTTACCATGTCATCTTAAAACTGGAAACACCAAAACCAGATATTTTAACAGGGGAAAGATCTGTCCGTTTCTGCTGGTGGGCAGGGAGGAGGGGTTTTTGGGAGGCTCTGGGACTGTAGGGACAGAGGGCACTTAGAGCTGAGCAGGAGGATACTGGCTGCAGGCCCAGCATAGAGATGGACCTACTGACCAGTGAAATATGAGAACCAGCCTATATTTTTAAGTATGTTTTTATTTTAAGTATGTGCATATGATTTTTCCATCATTCCTCATTCCTAGAGGTATTCTATAAGGCTATGGTAGTGGGTACTGATTTGAAGAACCCAAATCAGTGCGGTTAAGCATGATGAAAGCTTATTTCTCGCTCATATATCATCTGAATGAAAGCAGTCCAGGGCTGGTACTCTATGGTATCTCCTAGCATCTCTGTCATCCCCAGGGACCACATCCTCATTCACATGGTTTACCCACTTGTCAGATGCTTACCCCCTGGTCAGCATTCCACCTAACTGATGGGGATATTGGGCCAGGAAGGGCACGTTCCTTTTCTTTAAGGGCATGGCATCACTTTTTCTTACAGCATGTTTGCCAAAAATTAGTCACATAGTCACTTTAAAGAGGGCCAGATGTGTTAGCAGACATGGAAACAAAATTAGGGGCGCCTGCATGGCTCAGTTGGTTAAGTGTCTGCTTTTGGTGCAGGTCATGATCTTAGGGTCCTGGGATGGAGCCCTGAGTCAGGCTTTCTGCTCAGTGGAAGCCTGCTTCTCCCTCTCCTGCTTCTTTCTCTCAAATAAGTAAATAAAATCTTAAAAAGAAAATTTAAAGAGGGCCAGAAAGTGTGTTATTTTTTCTGGATGGTCTTTGGCTTGCTAGAGATTCTGTTAATATATAAGGGAAGAACAGAGATTAACAGACAAGTGGTCTCTCCTTCTGTAGGCCTTTTGTAACTTGGAATGTGCCTGTCCTAGTACTCTCTACTCTCAGGAGTAGGAGCCTCATATATACTTAGGAGGCCTTATTCTCTTATCTGTAAAATTAGTGACTGGTTTATGATCCAACATTTGGACCCAGCATTTCTGTGACACTGTGATCTCCTAATTCCTTCCTCTTTCTTTAGACAAGCCCTTAGTCCTAGCTAAAGTTCTGCTAAAAGAAAGAAAAAAAAAACTTATTGCCAGGAGCTATTAGTCTGCCAAATCCTGGGGCCATTTTCCTATCTGAACAAGAGAAGCTGTGTCAAGTGCTCATTTTAGGAAATAGTGGTGATCGGGGACAAGGCAAAACAGAGAAGGGCTCATGATGGTGGTCAGTGTCATGATTCCAGGCATAAGATATATTCTACCTCCAGGGGCGAAATAAAGAAGGGTCCTACTCTGGAGTTGGGGTTGGAGACTTTGGATAATGTCAACAGGAGATAGTTGTTAAATGCCTCCTTTGTGCCAGGCCTTGTGCTTTAGCTGAGGATAATGATGTTGAACAAGATAGATACAGTCCCTGCTTCCTGCAGTGAGCAAAGACAGACACTTAAATAAACTGAGAAATACAGAGTGCTGTGATGGCATGTAATTGGGGGCCTGCCTTATTCTGGGTGGTCAGAAAAGGCTTGCTTTCTTAGGGGAATGGATTTGAGCCTTGACTTCAAGTAATAGTAAAGATGGAGGGTGGGAATGAGAAAGGAAGGGCAGTCTAGGTTTAGAGAACAGTATGTTCAGCTAGTGGGGCTGAAGTTGAGAGAGGAGGAAGAATGAGAGTGCTAAGAAGCTGGAGAGACAGGTAGGGCTGGCTGCCAACCACATTCCAGTGCTGTAGCGTAACAGGGATCAGAGCCAGAAGAAAGTCCTGCATTATCAAGGTTGGGAGGTATTATCTAAGGATGGTCTAATTCTGTGGCTTTTAGTGCTGTTCCCCTTCCCCAGGGCTCATTTTGAAATTTTATGGGAGTATTTTTGTTGCAATGTTTGGTGGTATTAGATGGGAGCCAGGAGTGCCACAAATCCTGAAAGGCATAGAAGGGTTCCACCTGTTTGGAAAAGTTTTCACAGAATTTCAGGTCTTTCTGGACATTCATGTAGGTAGAAACTGTTTATAAGTGACCTGAATCTAGAACATGTTTTTCAGCTAAATGAATTTTTACACAGTTGTAACATATGTTGATTCTCCAGGAATATAACTACTGTAAAATCAAAAGGAGATTGTACTGTTTCACTTAAACCTTACCAAGAAGTGTTCACCATTTTGGATCACAGCTTGTGATTTTTGAAACATCAATAAAAGACAGCATTGTGGCTGTGGCGTTCAGTCACATTTCATGTGAAAAGGCAAATATCCGACCTTTAGGTCTATAGCAGTCATGACCAGACATTTACATATTGAAATGTGTATTTTTACAAATTATTTTCCTTTTATATCTCCTCTTTTAAAGCATAATATTAGGGTTTGGTGTTGTTTTGTTGTGGTGGTTTTTTTTTTTTTTTTTTGGTAGTTTCAAGTTTTTATTTAAATTCTAGTTAGTCAACATATAGTGTAATATTAGTTTCAGGAGTAGAATTTAGTGATTCATCACTTATGTACAACACCCAGTGCTCATCACAAGTGCCCTCCTTTACAACCATCACCCATCCAGCCCATCCCCTGCCCACCTCCCTCTAGTAACCCTCAATTTTTTCTCTGTCCTTAAGAGTTTATGGTTTACCCCTTCTCTCTTTATCCTCAAAGCTCATGTTTTGTTTTTTAAATTCCACATATGAGTGAGATCATATGGTATTTGTCTTTATCTGGCTGAATTATTTCACTTAGCATAATACCCTCTAGCTCAATCTACATCAGTTCAAATGGCCAAGATTTCATTCTTTTTGATAACAGTAATATTCCATTCATCTGTCTACCTGTCTCACCACTTCCTTATCCATTCATCAGTTTTTAAAATGTGGGTTGTTTATATTACCTATGATCTTCTAAGTCAGGATCTAGGAGTTTCATGACAGGTGAATAAATCGATCACTAGGAAATAGTTGTTACAGAAAGGTGGCCTGAGGTGTAACAGCCTGTGTTAGATCCACAGGCCCAGTCCGTTAACTCCCAAATTTGGTCGCACTTGCAGCTTTACGAAAATACAGATCCCCGGCGCCACCCCTGGGGGTGAACCAGCGCTGCCCTCTGGTGCTTTCCCATGCCACCTCGAGGAATAATGGCCCTGTGGCCGGGGCCCGCAAGAGCGGGGCGCGGGGGACAGAAGTCCCCATGACTGAGACTCGGGCTGCAGGGTGGGGGCCAGAGCACCACCAAGAGGGAGCAGCGCTGCTCCTAGAGAGGCTCGGCCGCGGCCTGGTGACGCACTTCCGTCTGCGCCGTGGTGCCGCCGGCGGCGGAGGTGAGTGTGGGGCTGCGGCCGGCGGGGGCGGTGCCCTGTTCGGTAGCTGCGGGTGTGGTGGGGATGAGCCTCCGGCTCCTGGAGGAGGGGGTAGGGCGGTGGCCTGCGGTCCTCCTACGCCCGTCCTAGGTTCCCGCTTTGGACCTGGTGACCGAATTGGAAGGCGAAGCGTGGATTACTGTCACAACCACGAAGCCCCTCACTCTGTTCAGGGAAGATGCCAGTGACCTTTCGGGAAGATGTGTCGGAGCAGCCAGGGGGTGGACTATTTGCAGGGGTGAAGTGGATTGTGATATTGCGAGTCTTTTGACATGTTGAAGTTGTACAGGGGCTCTCACCTATATGCATTTCAAGTATGGACTCAATGCCCCCTGACTCCTAACATAGGGTCGTGAATCAGGGTTCAGTGAGAGCACAGAAAAAGCAGAGCCCCTCCCAGTCACCCGGGAGTAGAAGCAGCCCAGCTTTTGGAGAGCACTGACTTCTGGAACTGGCAGTTTCAAAAGGTAACTTGGCCCTCGTCTCGGGCTGGTGGAATGACAATGACTTGGGGATGATTTCTACATTATAATCACTTATTTGTTCGATTCTAGAATACACATAAAATAGTTCCAGAATTGCTCATTCATACCGTCATGAAAATTATACGAAAATTATACTATACTAAAATTATAAAATAGTAATTAAAACTGAGATATTAAAAAAAAACCCTCTCTGGAATGTGGCTAATCGTGTATTCAGAGGAAAATTTACAGCCTTACAGATTTTAATTGCCAAATAGGAAAGAATGAAAAAATAAATCGTGCATCCTCAAGAAGCATTTGGGTAGAGGTCTTTTTAACCTTATAGTACCTAATTAAAACACCGCTTCCCAAAGTTATTTGGTTCTTTTCTTTCTCATCACTTCAGTGTGGTTATATTATTCAGTTGTAGTATAGTTAGGCTCATTTGATGTTTGTATTCCTTTTTGGGTTGTCACCCCCTTCTCATCCTGGTTGGTTGATTTAATTAATTAATTTACTTATTTATTTATTTATTTGGATATGTGAAACATTACTATGGTTATGAAAGAACAAAAAGGCAAACTCAGAATCATCACTACCCTCCTCATCTCTTCTACCCTGTTTCCTTTCATCCTCTTTTCCATCCCAGGCTTTCATTTCATACCCATATTTGAGGCAACCATTCTCCTAAGTTTCTGATTTATCCTCCTATTTCTTTTTTGTACAAATGACCAGATACACATATATTTTCTTATATTCCGGGTTTTTTGTTTGTTTGTTTGTTTTTTGGGGTTTTTTTGTACACAAGAGGTAGCACACTGCGTTTTGCACTTTGCTTGTTTCATATGACAGTATATTCTGGATGCCACTCCATATCATAGAGGTAAGTATGTTTTTTTAAATGTTATTCATGCATACTAAAGTCTGCATCTGTCATGGCATTTAAGAAACATAGTAGTAGGGACGCCTAGGTGGCACAGCGGTTAAGTGTCTGCCTTCGGCGTGATCCCTGTGATATGGGATCGAGCCCCACATCAGGCTCCTCCGCTATGAGCCTGCTTCTTCCTCTCCCACTCCCCCTGCTTGTGTTCCCTCTCTCGCTGGCTGTCTCTATCTCTGTCGAATAAATAAATAAAATCTTTTAAAAAAAAAAAAGAAGCATAGTAGTAAAATGAGTACCCATGAACACACCACCCCACTAAGGAGGAGAACATTTCCAGTACTGCTTCTCAACCCAGCTCCCAGCTTCCCACCTCTTTAGAGGTAACAGCTGTGTTGAATTTTGTGTTAATCATAGTCTTACCTATTTATAAAAATAATTTTATCTCATAAAATACGTCTGTAAACAATATATTTAATTTCATTTTTGAGGTTTATGCAAATGGCCTTGTAGTGTCTATAGTCATCTGGGACTTTTATGACTCAATATTATGTTCCTAAAGTCATTTGTGTTGTTGTGTGTAATTGTGAGCCATTCATTTTTGCTGCTGGATAATAGTCCTTTTTAAAAGTGATAGGACAATTTATTTATGTATCATCAGTGGATATGTGGGTTGTTTCCAGTTTTTTGGTATTCAAAAACTGATAATAATTTTGTATATATTTTCTACATATGACGGTTTCTCTAAGGCATAAATTTTAAAACGTAAGCATGAGTATTGAATTTTATCAAATGCCTTTGGCATCTGTAGGGAAGGAGAGTGTTTTTCTTTGATTTATTCATGTGGAAAAGTATGCTACTCTGTATTCTAATATTAAGCTTTACTTGCTTTCGTGGGATGATCCCTTTTAGTCATGGTATGTCACCTTAGTGAACTACTGAAGTCTATTCCTTTATATTGGGGGGTTTTCTGTCAACATTCATAAATGAGGCTGGTCTGTGGTTTTTGTATCAGTGTTGTGCTGGCATCATCAAAAGGACCAGAAACTTATTTTGCTCTTCTCTCCTACAGTTTCAGTAGTGTTAGAAATACTCATTTCTTAACGACTTGAAAGATTTGTCTGTGATACATACAGGCTCAGTGTTTTCTGAGAGTTTCCTCTTTACTGGCTATCTCAGTTTAATTAGGTAAAAGTAATCATGGATTCCAGAGGAATATCTACGTAATAAAATTAGTAGAATTGATTTATTAGATTCAAATAGAATTATATGTTCTTCTATCATAGAATAAGTTTTCTTTGTAAGTATTCACACTTAAGCCAACAACAAAAAAAAAAAACCCTCAGAATCTGTATAGCAGAAGTAAATAGATCAGGTTATTTAAACACCAAGCAATAAAGCCAGAAATTATGAACAGAGAAGAAATGAGCAACAAACTACCTTAAGCAATTCTGTGGTCAGAAACAAAACACAGTTGCTGACAGGCTATAAAATGTAATTAATATAATTAAAACATGAAATATTAAAAAAAAAACTCTGGCATGTGGCAAATAGGTATACAGAGGAAAAATTTATGGCCTTAAGATTTTAATTGCTAAATAAGAAAGAATGAAAATAAATGAGTAAATCATGCAACCTCAAGAAGGTAGAAAAAAGGGGTGCCTGGGTGGCTCAGTCGGTTAAGCGTCTGCCTTCATCTCGGGTCATGGTCCCGGAGTCCGGGATCGAGTTCCGTGTCGGGCTCCCTGTTTAGTGGGGAGCCTGCTTCTCCCTCTGCCTGCTGCTCTCCTTGCTTGTGCTCTTTCCCTCTTTCTCACTCTCGCTCTATCTCAAATAAATAAATAAAAAAGAAGGTAGAAAAAAGCCTTTTGTAGCCTAGTTTCCCCCAAAGTAGAACACAGGACAGAGGTTTGTGTGCAGGCAGTTTACTTGGGAATGTATTGCAAGGGCAGAGTGTAAGACAAGGGGAGTGAAACAGAAGGGAGAGCCAATACAAGGAAGCGTTTTCAGGCTGTCTTGTCTACAGGTGACTGGTGCTTAGTCTTGCAGGATCTTTGAGGAGCCTTGGAATCTCATGTAGGAGACGTAAGGGGAAAATATCCATCGACCTCTGTCCCCTGTTGGTCATTGGTGGCCTCGCAGGCATTAATTCCTCTCTGCCTTTCAGGACCTAGCAGGTGTCCATAGATATCTGCAGATGGCCCCCACAGGACACCAGAGAAGCCCCAGGGCAGGAATCAGCCATATGTGGTATAGATCCTTGAGGATGCATTGGTAGGTTATACCTGCGCAAAGCTGGTGAAAGTCTCTGGCCCTGGACTGAGACCAGAGGATTTGGAGGGGAACCGAAGGTGTACCTCTCACAGAGGTGTAGCTTTTACAGACCTAAAGAAACAAAGAAAGCAGAACTTAATGAACTAAAAGGAAATAGAAAAGAGTGGTGTTCTAAATAAATAGAAAAATTTGTTCTTTAAAAATAAAAGAAAACAACATTCAAATAGACAAATCATTGTTCAACTTAACTTTATTAGTCTGCTCAGGCCACCATAACAGAATACCATAGACTGCATGGCTCAAAGAACAGAAATTTATTTCTCACAGTTCTGGAGGTTGAAAGCCCAAGTTTAAGGTACCAGACAGTTTGTTCTTGGTGAGGGCTCTCTTTGGGTTGCAGATGGCTGTCTTCTCACTGTGTCTGCATGTGGTAGTCAAAGAACTCTGGTGTCTCTTCCTCCTTTTTGTGAGCGCGCCAGCCTTCTCAGAGTAGGGCCCCACCCACATTTATGGCTTTGTTTAACCTTATTACCTCCTCACAGGTCCTATATCCAAACATAGTCACATTGGGGGATAGGACTTCAACATATGAATCTTAGGGGGGACACGTTCCATCCATAACATTAACAAAGGGGAAAGGGTCTAGAAAGCACACATATTCAAAAGAGGGAAAAACAAAGTAGCTCCAGATATGGAGGAAATGGAAAGAATCATGAACCAGTGTTTTCCACAACTCTGCACTCAAGTTGAAATCCTAGAAGACATAGATGATATTTTAAAAACACATATTTTCAAGACTGACTTTGGGAGCAGTAAAAACCCGAAAATAAGCAGTCCATATATTTTGAATAGAGTGAACAATGGGTCTGGGTCACGGGACCCTAGATGATATAGTCATCCCCTCTCTCAGGGAGCTGAGGCTCTGACTTCACTATCAGAGGGCTGGAGAACATGAGGAGGCAGCCTGGGTCCTCAAAGGTAAGCCTGAGCCACGTGGGAGGCTGGCTTCCCAAGATCTCTAACAGAGATAGTGGGGCTCTTGAAGACACTCAACTGTGTGAGGGAGCAGGCAGGATGTAGGGGAACAGCTGTCTCCTCCAGCTCCCAGGGGCCTGACTCAGGCTTCTCTTGCAGTGTAATCGAGGGTAATGCTTGTTTAGAGAAAAATAAGTCCAAGATCTTCGTAGTATTCTGTTTCTTAAGCTGAGTTGTTGCTATGTGGGTCTTTGTTTTATTATGCTTTAGGCTCTGAGTACATTTTGTGTCTGCTCTTGTGTGTGTGATATGTGTCAGAATTGTGAAATCCTAGGGTTCCTGGCAATGAGCATCAGTGTCATGGCTGGGAGGGCTCCTGGGCACTGAGTCAGTGAACGGATCACCCCCTTCTTCCTGTGGCAGCTCCCGCTGCACTCCTATCTGGACGCTGGCTGTCTTCGTCTCACATCTGTGAGGGGCTGTGTTGTTCCTCCTGGGATGGGGCTCTCCTCACACTTGTCTCTCTCTGTTTTTCCTCAGCTCCAGCCCTTCTCTGAGAGGGAGAGCAGGTGATGGCAGCCATGCTCCTGACAGCCTGGCCCCAGGTGAGCTGTGGGTCCTTCAGCTCTTCCTCTGAACAGTTTCAAATTGAAGAAAACTGAGAAGGGAAGCTGGTGAGCTTTGTGGTGGAAGCTGGAAGGGCCCTCCTGGCTTCCGCCTGGAACTTGCGGGAAGAGCGGTGATGTGAAGGGATGGAAGCAGCAGGAGTGAAGGGTTCTGCACACTGAGGTTCTTTGCTCTTCTGGTGAATAGGGGACATGGCAGCTGCCCATGGAGGATGCTCCATGCATGGATGTGAATGGAGGAGGTAGCAGAAGATTAAGGGTGCCCAGGGACCGGGCTGTAGAGGAAGAGGAGTAGTAGGACCAGATCATCACAAAGGGTGGCTGTGCCTCTCATTTGGTGGGGGCGGGGAGACGAGAGGAGTGGGGTCTGGAGAGGGAGAAAGGAAGTCTGATGGGACAGGATGTCTCATTGTATTCTGGAGAGGCTTTCAGGGCTTGGGTGCAGGGGCTCCAACTTTAGGTCTCTGGTAAGAGCTGTGAACCCTCCCCCTCCCCCTCAGAAAAATAAGCATGCAAACCAAATTCTCCATGCAGTTTCAGGGACTTCATGGACCCCCTGAAGCACATCCATGGACCTCCATGGACGACAGGCTAGGAATAATCCCAGTGCCAGTAACTCCGGTAACATTGTTTGAGGCTTGCTGCGCTGCAGGCACCATACTAAGCACTAGCATGGATCACTCAGTCCTGACACCCACCCTCTGAGACAGGTGCTGTGTTGTGCTCATTCTGTCACAAAAGACATGAAGGAGAAGGGGAGTAGAGTGCTGGGCCCAAGGGCATATTGCCAGCGTCTGATTCTTAACTGCTTATGCCTGTGACGTGTGTGCAACCTGTGAGGTTAACGTGGTCAGAGTTGTGATGGCTTCATAGGAAATAATTTTTAGGGGTGATTGAAAATGAAGGTGACCACTTCAGACAGAATTCCATTGGTCCAGGTGTGATGTGGACTTCATCAAGGAGAGTAGTTGTTAAGGAAAAAGAATCCAATTCAAGTAATGCTTAACATAAAAATCTTAAGGATGTTGAGAGTCAAAGGACTGGGGTATTGTAAGGGAGAGGGAGGAGTCAGGAACAATCCCCAGGGTTCTGGCTGAGGTTTCCTGCACAGATAGGGATGTTTGAGTTCAGGAGGAGGCGCCAACTTACTAGGGTAGAGGGTGGTGGTGGCAGCAGTGAAGGCATTTCGTATTGTTCAGAGAAGTTCCTGCACCCATCCAATGTCACAGATGAGACCCACATGCAGACTCACCCAGAGGTTGGACTAGAATTGTTGATGGGTGGAGGTCAGTAGAAGGAAGTAAGACAGATCCTGGCAGAGAGAAATTGAGGGCATATCCCTGCCAGGGTGTCTCCAAGGTCATTACAGAAGACTGACGGAGGCAGAGAGAGAGAGAGAGAGAGAGTGACCGGAGGCTGCATCTGCCCAAAAGGGAGGCATTAGCCCTGACGCAGAGCCGGTGCTGAGCGCATGGTGTAGTGATGCAAACAGGAGCAGCTGGAAGGGTGGCCGAGTCTAGCTGGAAGGGTGGCCGAGTCTAGCTGGCCAGTAGCTCCCCTCTTTCCCAAACCTTCTTGGAGAAAACAGTGAGTTCTTGGGTAAAATTGGAAAGGATGAGAGTCATGAATGGGAGAGGGTAACAGAAAATGTTGGATTTTCAGCAAGACGCCTCTGGAAGCAGAATGGGCTCTCGCCCCCACCTTAGCCAGTCAGGGCAGTGCCAAGCTGCTGGAGGTGCTCAAGCAGCCACACAGCCCTTTGTAGCAGGGGCAGTGACGGGAGTCAGGCGACAGACGGGGCTGGATGAGATGGAGGCCATAGCTGTTCTCTGGGGTGGCTGGAGGTTTACAGGTGAGGGGAACAGGATGAAGAAGCCAAGATCTCAAGTGGGAATGCTGGGGGTTGGTCCTGAGCTGCACCTGCCACTGAGGACCGGGCCTAACTGAAACAGTGGAGTTGCTTTGGGGGAACTTGATTATGGGAATGTTTTTTCTGTCATCCCAACTTATATCTTTTATAAGCATAAAGTATGGCATGAGGTTCCCTGACATGAGAGAAGTCAGATAATTCTCCATTGTTTACTTTCCAGGTGCTATTTCTCAAACCTTTCCCCTTGTTACTAATTCTGTGCTCTTCACAAGCTCCCTCCCCAAGCCCTTATACTGCCCTCTGCCCCTCACTTAGGGCCTGAGCCATGGAATTGGCCCTAGGGCAGCAGGAACCTGTTGTTTCAGAAGTCGGTGACCTTCGAGGACGTGGCTGTGTACTTCACCCAGACGGAATGGGATGGCCTGTCCCCTGCACAGAGGGCCCTGTACAGGGATGTGATGCTGGAGAATTATGGGAATGTGGCCTCCCTGGGTAAGGCCTCTCTCTCCCTGGGTCCCGGACTCTGCCTGTTGGGGTTTCCTGGCTTATTGCCCCCTAACAGGTTGCAGGTGGGGTCTCTGGTAATCCTTTACTGAGTGGGAACCCCAGGGGCTGAGATTCCTAATCCCCCTTGAGTCAGGGGTTGCTGGGAAGGGTGAGCCTCAAGCCCTTTTTGGGCCAATACAGGACTTTGCCGGGACTGGTGTGCACTCGTTATCCACCCTCTAGAAGTTGTGGTTTGGACACAGTGTGGATAAAAGAAACTTACTATTTCACACAGCATTATCTGCAGGTTCACCTTCACCTGACCTGCAATCTTGAGGTCTTCTGGGCCCAAGTCTGGGTCAATCTCAACTCCTCCCACACCTTCTCAGGCACCCCCCAACACACATAATACCTTCCAAGCCCCCCATCTTTCTACTTGTCCCCCTACCCCCCACTTTCCCATAGTCTTTAGGCATGGGATCCCCTAGTGCTCTTATTTTGCCTTCCTTTTGCCAAGACAGTCTGAGGAGATGCTTAAGAACTCATCTGTGGGAGATTTTTCACCTGCCTCTCCTATTTCTTTTCCCCTAAACAGGGTTTTCGCTTCTCAAACCTGCTGTGATCTCACAACTGGAGGGAGCAGGTGAGCTGGAGGGCCCATCTCCACTGGTGGCTGGAACAGAAATAGGCCCCCAGGGCCTCTGGACTGGTAAGGGACACACAGGTTGCCTATTCTGAGAGAAAACTTAACTCTTTAAGAAGGAGGTCAACTTAAGCAGCATATAAGCATGCCACCTTTATGAGCCATCTGTACAGAGTAAAATTTAAATAAATGATGATTTATAGAGAAAGGTACAGTTGAGACCTATTTGCAGTTTGCTATTTCTTCCTGATTCCAAGAACAGATATTTTTTCAAATGCCTCATTCTAATTCTTTTCAGTCCTAATTTTAGAATTCTGACTTTCTCAGATGAAATTAATGGATGGTGTTTTGGGGTCCTTGCTACTTCCTAAGCATTGTACACTTAATGTGATGGATGGAGAATTAACAGTCTTTTTATGCAGAAAGACAGAATAGCCTGGTAGTTAAAAGTACAGTCTTTGGAGTAGACTTCCCTGAGGTCCCATCCCAATTGCTATTCCTAGTTATATGACTTCCTAGTTGTGCCTTTTTGTAAGTTATTTGAGTTCTCTAAGCTTCCGTGTGTTTGTCTCTGAAAACGGAATAATAAAGTGAGAGAATAGTGCTGGTCTTATGGGTTGAGGATTACATGAGATAACACATTAAGTACCTAACTTATAGTGTGTGCTCAGTGAAGTATTAGTTTTTATTAATTTTTTTTGGGGGGGGAGGAGACAGCTGTATATAGTAAGCTGTGGGAAATAAGGTGGAAGGGAGAAAGTGCTCTCAATTCAGTGCTTCTCAAATGATGTGCAAATGAATCATCTGGGTGTCTTGCAAATATGCATATTGTCGTTTAGTAAGTCTGGCATAGGGCCAAGATTTTGCATTTCTGTTAATTCTCAGGTTCTGCCAGTGTTTCTGGTTCCTAGACCATACTTGAAGTAGCAGGTTTCTCGTGGGCTTAAGCAGAGTAGTTGCCAGATGATTTCCCATTTCTTGTGATTTCCCATTTACTTACTGCATTTGTGGTCCATAGATTCTCTTGTATCCTTTCAGTGAATCCCCCTTTCTAAAAAGATAGTTTCAGGGCGCCTGGGTAGCTGGCTGCCTTCGGCTCAGGTCATAATCTCAGCGGGGTGCTTGCTTCTCCCTCTCCCTCTGCCTGCTGCTCCCCTTGCTTGTGCTATCTCTCTGTCAAATAAATAAATAAATAAATAAATAAATAAATAAATAAAATATTTTTTAAAAATTTTTTTAAAAAATAAAGTTTCAGTCGATTTTTATTCCTTATGGTCATTCAACCAGATGATCCCTGACCAAGGAAGACATGTTTTGCAAAAGAGTTTAAAGCGCATTGCATATAGAAGGGAAAAGCAATGATGTTGTGGAGCTCCTCAAAAGAGTCTGGATTTCATTCTGTAGTCAGACAATCCTGAAGTATTTGAAGTTTTCGAATAACCATCATGATCTAAGCTGAGAATGGAAACATTAATTAGGGTGTGTAGGTTAACTGGAACAAGGAATCAAATGGCTTTTAGGCAGACAGAAGGGGAAGATAGGTACAGGGCACAAGGTCCCCCATCAGCAGAGTTGACTGTCTTTTAAAAAACTTTCAGAAGGCCCATCCGGTGACTTCTGTTTAAATCTCATTTGCTGGAGCTGTCTTATGGGCCCCCCTACCGCAAGAGAGTGTGGAAAATACAGTTTTTAGCTGTAGTTTCTGTTGCTACCTCAAAAAAATTGGAGAACATGTTAGTAAGGAAGAAAGGGAGAATGGATATTGGTTAAGTAACCAGTAGCATCTGCCACACTGTAGGATTTGGTAAATAGAAGGTCACTAGTATAGAAAAATTGGCAAAGAATATAAGTGTTTGATTCACATAAGAAGTACAAATTTTAGTCAATGTGAAAAATCTTCAGCCTCGGTAGAAACCAATGAAATACAAATTAAAACAGACGTGTTTTCCTAACACACTTGACATAGGTAGGCTGGGTCCAAGGACCCAGGGAGGTCCTGCAGGACCAACCAAGAGGGTCTTTGGCTTTGAGCAGGATATAAATCAAATGTAGCCAGGAGGAAGTGAGAGCAGAGTTTATTGAATAGCATAAGTGATAGAGTATAGTAGATGGAGTGTCTGGGAGACTCAGAAAGGAAAAGAGAGTAGGTCTGTCCTTTGCTTGGGCCCTGGGGTTTTTATTGAGGGGTTTGGTGTACATGTTCTCTTCAGACACCCAGGAACTGGTCAGAACAAAGACAAGTGTCCAGGTGTCCTCCCTGAAACACTTATTGCCTGGAGCCAGGGGGTTTTGGCATCAAGAGGTTTAGAGTCAGTGGTCTAGAAAATGTGTATGACGGCCCTGCTTGGTCATTCCTTAGATGTTATCACCTGTGCTGGCTGACCAAAAAATCATTAACTCCTTGACCCTTATAAGAAGGACATACATTATTTGTACTATAAGGCATGTACAAGGTGGGGGTACAGGTCCTAGCAAGAATAGAAGCCGGAAAATAAGCAAAAAGCAGTTTTTCATGGAGTTCCTTCAGTTTCCCTAGCTCATATAGAGAACAATTATATTGATGAAGAGAATACACCAAACTGGAATAGACTTTTGGAGGTGAATGTGAATTAGTAGTCTTTCTAGAAAGTACTTTAGCAGTACATATCAGGAACCTTTTAAAAGTTTGTCCTTGATAGTTTGGCTATTCGCTCCTAGAATATTCTAATAAAGTAATCAGAGATACAGACAAAGATGTGCATGCACAAAAGTTCACCATAATTTTATATAATAAAATGTTGGAAATAACCAAAACGTTCAGTATAGAGAGAACTGGTTAAATTAAGATACCTCTGCAAGATGGAATGCTATTTAGCAATTTAAAAAATATTTTTACAGAATATCTAAAGATACTGGAAAATTGTCATTATTAGTGTTAAGGAAGGAAAATATTTTCAGTTTTGAATAAAAACATTTTTAGAAAATGATTGGAAGGAAGATCTTTGAGGGAGGAGATACATCAGAAGATTAGATGTAGTTGTTAGGTGGTTTCAAGTAACTTGAATTTTTTTTGCACATTTCTGATATTACGGATATATACTTTTTTTATAATTGGGAAAAGACCAACAGTGTTTTGAAAATGCTTGCTAGGGAAGTCCAGGTCACTTGGGTCTCTTGAGGGAGATTAGAATGAAGTACTGGGGCAGGAGGCTTATTACATGCGGTTGAGGAGAGATGGGAGATGAAAAATAGAGGCAGCATTTTGAGGTCAGTTTTGAGAAATTTGGGAACAAAGACAGATCCCTAGCTCTATTGGGACTGTAGGCATTCCAGAAAGAATATTAGGGACACGGGCTCCTGGGTGGCTCAGTCCCCCTGCCTTCCTTCAGCTCAGGTGATGATCTTGGGGTCCTGGGATTGAGGCTCATGTCAGGCTCCCTGCTCAGCAGGAAGCCTGCTTCTCCCTCTCCCTCTCCCCCTGCTTGTTTGCTTTCTCTCTGTGTCAAATGAATGGATAAAATATTAAAAAAAAAAAAAAGTAGAAGAAGAAGAAGATTAGGGACTGACCAATTTCAGGGTTGAGGGAAGAGGAAGAAGGAAAGGCAAGGAGAATTCAACAGTGTTCCGGAGGGAATGGGAAGAGATGGATCAAAGAGATCAAGTGGGCCTAAAGACTGCTTCTCTAAGCAGAGAAAAAAGAGGGTGAAGGAGGAATTTTGGAAGGCCATAAGTTTAAGTTCCAAGAAAAGAAACGAAGTTCTTTCCCTTTTGCCTCCTGGTGCTGCAGACTCTTGCCATCCTCAGTGTTGCTACATGTTGTTGGATCCTGTGCCTTTTCCTTCTTAAGTGGTTTCCATTTTTATCAACAACAGACTTAAGGACACAGGATAGCTGAGAAAAAACTGCAGAGTAAAGTGTGGTGTGATGGAAAGAATGCTTGTCTGGTGGATAAAACCTAGGATTTTGTTTCATTGCTATCACATTTAACTTTTATGTTGTTGGTTATTTGCGTAGAGGTTGGTGATCTTTTTAAATCGTTCATGCTCAAAACTGTACAGAAAGTGTATAAAGCATACTGGAGAACAAAGTCTCCCAAACTTCCTGGACCAGGTTGCTCAGTTTCTTGTATATTCTTCCAGGAGTTTTCTAGTCCTGCACATACAAATATATAAGTGTATATTGACCCATTTTATTTTTCTTTTATACAAATGGAATCTGCCTTACATCCATTTGCCAGCTTGTTTTTCCATTTAACAGTGTATCTTGGACATCTTTTCAAATCAGCATGTATGGATTTGTTTCATTTTATTATTTTTTTTACAGGCTACATATTATTCCACCTTATGAATGAACCTTAGATTCTTTGACCTAGTTTGGTGATTTTCAAGAGACCCTTGATTAACTATGATTCTTAATTCCTTTTACCACAGTTCTTTTCTTTTCTCTAACATGGTTCTTACATGATATTTTATGGGTTTTTTTTTTAATAGATACTGATATTCAGACTGACAATAATTTGACAAAGGAAATGTATGAAGAAAAACATAATACATCATTTGAACTTCAGAGGGACTTTTCCGAGGAAACAGACTTTTCAGAAGCCTGTATTCTAGAGAAACAACAGGAAGTCCATTTGGTAGGAAGCATGAAGAAAGAAAAAAGCAGCGTCATTGATAGAACAGTGAAAGACGACAGCAGCCCTGTGGAGGAGTGTTTCTTTAGTCAGAGTCCAAACTTGGGTCCATGTCACACCATCAGCACTGGAGAGAAGTCCCCTGAACGTATAGGATTGGAGAGAGCCTTCAGCTTTGACTCAAAACTTATTCAGCATGAAATAATTAATTCTGGGGAAAGACCTTTTAAATGTGAAGAATTAATGGAAACCTTCAGGTGTAACTCTCAGCATCAAGATGGCTACACTGGGGAGAAGGCTTATCAGTGTAAGGAGTGTGGCAAAGCCTTTAGCATTAATGCAAAACTAATTTGGCATCAGAGACTTCATAGTGGGGAGAAACCCTTCAAATGTGTGGAGTGCGGGAAAAGCTTCAGTTACAGTTCCCATTATATCACACATCAGACAATCCACAGTGGGGAGAAGCCCTACCAGTGTAAGGTGTGTGGGAAAGCCTTCAGCGTTAACGGGAGTCTAAGTCGGCATCAGAGAATCCATACAGGAGAGAAGCCCTATCAGTGCAAAGAGTGTGGAAATGGCTTCAGCTGCAGTTCTGCATACATCACACACCAGAGAGTCCACACTGGAGAGAAGCCTTACGAGTGCAATGACTGTGGGAAAGCTTTCAATGTTAATGCAAAATTAATTCAACATCAGAGAATCCACACTGGAGAGAAACCTTATGAGTGTCATGAGTGTGGGAAGGGCTTCAGGTGCAGCTCCCAGCTGCGGCAGCATCAGAGCATCCACACCGGGGAGAAGCCCTATCAGTGTAAGGAGTGTGGGAAGGCCTTCAGTAATAATGCAAAACTCATTCAGCATCAAAGAATCCACACAGGTGAGAAACCCTATGAGTGTACTGAATGTGGAAAGGCCTTTAGTGTCAAAGGGAAGTTAATCCAGCACCAGAGAATCCACACGGGTGAGAAGCCCTATGGGTGTAACGAATGTGGGAAAGCCTTCAGGTGTAACTCCCAGCTGCGGCAGCATCTGCGAATCCACACTGGCGAGAAGCCCTATGAGTGTAATGAGTGTGGAAAGGCCTTCAATGTTAATGCAAAACTAATGCAGCATCAGAGAATTCACACTGGGGAGAAACCCTTTGAATGTAGTGAGTGTGGGAAATGCTTTACTTCTAAAAGAAACCTACTTGATCATCTCCGAATCCATACTGGAGAAAAGCCTTATCAATGTAAGGAATGTGGGAAAGCCTTCAGTATCAATGCCAAACTAACCAGGCATCAGAGAATCCACACTGGAGAGAAACCTTTCAAATGTATGGAATGTGAGAAAGCATTTAGCTGTAGTTCTGACTATATTGTACATCAGAGGATCCATACTGGAGAGAAACCCTTTCAGTGTAAGGAGTGTGGAAAAGCCTTCCATGTTAATGCCCATTTAATTCGGCATCAGAGGAGCCACACTGGGGAGAAACCCTTTAGATGTGTGGAGTGTGGCAAAGGGTTCAGCTATAGTTCTGACTGCATTATACATCAGACTGTCCATACTTGGAAGAAACCCTACGTGTGTAATGTATGTGGGAAAGCCTTCAGGTTTAGCTTCCAACTTAGTCAGCATCAAAGTGTCCATAGTGAAGGAAAAGCCTAATGAGAAGGATGTAGAGAACTCTCAAAGTTAATGAAATGAATCAACAAGTATCCTCTGATTCACTGTGCTGGAAAACCTTGAGAGAAATGAATATGGCATCTTCCCATGGAAACACATCTTTTCCATCTTACTTTTAAAATCAGGAATGATGACTGGTTAAAAAGTAACATCCAAAAATAAATAGCTTGTCTTACACCAACAGCCAATTAGAAAATATGATGAAAGAAAAGATCCCATTCCCAACAGCATCAAGAAAAGTGGATCTCCTAGGAATAAACAGGATCTATATGGAGAAAGAAGTCTCCACTGAGGGCCACAAAAGGAAAAATAAATGGGGAGAGAGAGAAACCTTGTTCTTGGATAGGAAGACTCGAAGATATTCACTCTACCTAAATTTACTTCCCTTTCATTTTTGACACCAAGCATGCATCACTTTTGTAAAGAGGATAAACAATAAAGATTTCCTTAGAAAGAAAAGATGAGTAAATTTTTTATTTTCATGGAAGGGAGAACACCTTTCCTAAGCATCATATGAAAGCTAAAAGCCAACCCTAAGGGAAAATATCAATACACTTAACTTTTCAAAATTAAATATTTTTGTTTTTAATAATCCCAAATAAAGTTAAAAGATAAACCACAAAAAGCAGAAATACCTTTGTAAAATTTATGATATAAATGTTTATAAAGATAGGTTTTATAATCGAGAAAAGTAATCTAATAAAACCCAGAAAAATGACATTAGCAGGCAGTTTTTTAAAAAAATATCAAAATGACTAATAAAGAGAATGTTCAGTTGCAGTCCTCTAAGGGGTGAAAATGAAACATGCACACAGTCATACACAGGGAGCCCTCACACCCTCCCATAGCCACACATGGTCACACACAATGTAACCTATGTACATAGAGACTACACCCCCATAGGCCATGGACACCTGCTCCTGCATGTTCTGTAGCTCAAGCAACCAGTGTTGGCTAGGGATGCTAGCTTGAGTATTTCAAAGGAACCATTCCCGTTAGAAAGCAAATGATGTGGCACAGGACTTCAGCAGAGTGTCCAGGGGATGCCATTGTAAGGCCCACTGCTCTTCCCCCAGACTCCTGGAGCCCCCAGAACATAGGAAGGAGCATGGCCTTTCTTCCCCCTATCTGACCCTGCTCCTCTCGGCAGTTCCAGATGACACACTGAGACCCAAAAGTGCCCCAGGCCATGGTGTCCACGTCCTTCATTTACTTAGATATAGGCCCAAAGATGGATGGCACTACCCCTTACCCAGGCCAGAAGGCCACAGCACTCCCCAAATCATCCTGGTTCATGAGCAGCCACTAGTTGGGTCTCTACAGTCCTGGCTCCCAGCAGGGTCTGGCAGTTTCTCTGCTGTGGCAAGACCAAGGTTGGGATCCTGGGAGGGTCAAGAACCTTACTAAGGACAGAACCCACTGTCTGGGATCTGCTACCAGTGTCCTATGTGACCGTGGTCTCTCTTGGGGTCTCAGGCTCTTGTCAGTGCAGGGTGAAGGCTGGTCCCAGAACTCAAGGCCCTTCCCACCCAGATTGTCCCTGGGTGTTTTCGCCCTCTCTGTAGGTTTGTTACTGTCCAGGACAGATCCTCTGTTCAGATCCTAAGGACAAGAGTAGGAAGAAAGTTAGACATGTGCAGAGCCTCATGAAGTCAGGGCTCCATCACCTGGTAGTCCTGCCATCTTGTATCCTCAGTGTTCATGACTCCAGCCCAGAGCTGCTTGGGTCCAATGAAAGCCTTACTAGTAACAAAGGAACCATGGCACTGGAGACCTCTGTCCCCTCACAAAAGCTCTTCTTTCTTTCTGAACTGGAGCTGTGGGTGTGGAATGGCCAGGATTAAATAAAGCCTTTCTCCCTTAGTCCCAGTCAGTGTGTTCTGTTCCTACAGCACAGCCTTGCTGCTTGGCCTGTCACACTGGAAGGGCCCTCAGAGAACATCTGGTCCTTCCCTGTCCAGGTCAGGAGCGTAAATTGCTGTGTCCAGATCAGAGGAAAATGTGGCCACCCACGGGCACCCACCAGGTCAGGGGACAGCCTGGGGAGAAAGGCCAAATTAGGACAAGGTTCCAGTGTCATCTGGGGGACCAAGAGGCCCAGCACAGCTACTCCTGGGCTGGCATCCCTCTCCTGGCACTGGGGCTGGGGGTTGTGAGAAGAGGGTTCTGGACCTCTGCTTCTGAGGTCCCCACTCTCCCCCCCCACCACAACCCCATTCTGTGTGCTACCCTGTCTCTTGATAGGGAACTGAGGACACCCTTCCCCTTCCACAGGCCAAGGCTGACCAGTGCTGGGGAACCGGAGATGAGGCGAACCTCAGCCTTCTCCCCGAGTCTCCAGTCTACGGGCTGGGAGAGCTCCCTGCAGTCCCTTCCCCCAGCTCTCAGGCCCGGGTGCCGCACGGACCACGTGGTCCCCAGCAAATCCAACCCGTCCCAGGGCTCCCGGGGCTCTAGCCCTAGGTCTGAGACCGCTCTGCTGGGTCCTGGCTCGGCGGCCTGTGCTCGGACTAACGGCACCCAAGCCTCCCTTCTGTTCCAGCTCTCCCTGCCACTGCTTTGCCAGGCCCGGGTGGCTCCGGTGATCCTGCAGTGTGACCCCCACCCCCTGCCGGCCACCGAAATCCCACCCGAGCTCAGCCGAAGCCCAGCCTCCAGCAGAAGTCGCGTTGCTCGGCCGACTTCCTCCAGCCAGCCTCGGTAAGGAGCAGTTAGGCCACCCGTTCCGCGTGTCAGCCACCCGCCTTTGGCCTGCGAGTCCTTGGCCCACGTGCTCCCAGGGTGGGGACCCGAGGCTCTGGGTCCCAGCTGCCCTGGGCCACCGCGCGCGGCGTAGGGAGCCAGGTGGCGGCCTTCTGCGGCCGCTTCACTCCCCAGCCGGCTTGGGCGTGCGCCTTCCCGCCCTGGCACTGTTTTGGCCTCTGTGCGAGAAGGGGCAGGGGCGTCGGGCCTGCGCGCGTCCAGGGCCCTGCGACCTGCACTTGGGCGCGAGAAGCCATTGGTAGCCAGTGGCCGCCAGCCCTCGGCCCCCTGCTGCCCCCGGTGGCCGGTTCGCTCCCTGCAGGGCGCGAGACGCCCGGGGCGCTCTCCCTGAGCGGCGGGAAGCCCAGACCCGCCACTGTGAGGCTGCCCGGCCCCTTAGCTGCGGGACGGCTCCTCCCTGCCCTGATCCCGGGGGTGTCCCTGGAGCAGAGTCCTGAGGCAGCCGGGTCCGAGCTTTTGGTGAAAAACTGTCCTGGGGATCCGCCGAGGGTGGGGGTGGGGTGGACATGACCTTAGACGCCACGTAGGGCGGGGTCCGAAGTACCCTTAGAACGCTTAGGACAGCGCGTTGCAAACTCTTCCAGAAGTAAATCCCCCGACCCATCCCACCCCCTCCCCCCGCCCGGGAAATCTTAGAGGCGCATATTGTAAACTCCAAAGTAGAGCCGCTGTGGAAGACTGTGAGGCCCGAGAGTCAGGGACCGTCTTGGAAGGTAAGGGGGGGATCCAGGACGGAAATTGGAATGCGTTCCACAGGGTCCAAGCGTTCCACGCAGGGCCACGGCTGTGAGGTGGGTAGGAAGGACAAGAGATGAGGGAGTTGGGAGCCACAACCGGGCTCTGCTGGGAAGGGCACACAGTAAAGAATGGTGAGTTGCCCCCCGCCCACGGCAGTGGGGGAGGAGTTAGCGCAGGGACCAGGTAAACAGCGAGCAGGCGCTTAGCCATGCTTTGCCGTGTCCCTTCTGTCCAGAACGCTCTCCCTGCCCTCAGACTGAGCTGAGCCAAACACCACATCCCCCTTGGTGGCCTCCCTGGTCTCCTTAGCCAGCATTGGGTGCCCTGTGCTGTGTCCTCCACCAGCTCTCTGAGACCTCTACCTGAAGTGACTGTTTTACGACCTTACCCTGTGGACCACGAAGTCACTGGGGGTAGGGGATGGGAGTGGGGGCAGCTCGTTGGGCCAGGCAGGACCTTGCTAGTTGAATCGTTTCAGCTGAGCAGAAAAGGTTAGTGAGTCAGTAAGGGAAGGAGTGTTTCGCGCCTGTGTTTATATGGCTTATACATCTTCATCAACAACGTATGTCCAGGTGAATTTCCGGGGAGGCTCTAGTGCTGAAAGAGAAATAAATTCCCGGGGTTGGGGATCCATCCGATGAGCACAACCAGCAAGCGCACTGGCTTAGGAGGGCAAACGTCTTAGAATTGGGTTTCTCTCCAGTTGCCCACCAGAGGGCGCTCCACCGCCCAAATAAAGATCTGGAGGCTGAAGCTCTGATGGTGATTCAAGCTCGGGGCTCAGTGTTTGCCCACCGGGTGCTGCTGCGCACCCCGCCCCCAGCTGCCGTTTGACTATAGCTGGCCACGGTGTCTGGGGGCAGGGATACCTGCAACCGGCTGGCTCTAGTCCTCAGGGAGCAAAGGTTAAGAAAACCACCACTAAACTGCCTGGTGTTTGCTCCATGAAGGAGGAGGATAAATGCTGTGGGAAATTGCAAGGCCTTCAGCTCATGACACAATGACAGTTTTTATTTCTTTATTGTGGTAAAACGCACATAACATAAAATTTGCCATTTTAACTATTTCAAAGTGTCTAATTCAGTGGCGTTACGTGTGTTCACAGTGTTGTGTACTCATCAGCACTATCTCGTTTCAGATCTTTTTCATCACCCCAAAAGGAACCCCCTATTAAGAAATCACTCCCCCATCCCCGCCCCTGGCAAGCACTAGTCTGCTCTCCGTCTCTATGGGTTTGCCTGGATAGTTCATGTTACGGAATCAGACAATATGTGGCCTTTGTGTCTGGCTTCTTTCACTTCGTGTCATGTTTTCAAGGTTCATTCATGTTGTAGCATGAACCGGCACTTCATTCCCTGTTACTGTCTGGATATACCACATTTCGCTTATCCATCCATCTGTTGACGGACACTTGGGTTGTTTGCACCTTTTGGCTGTTGTGAATCGTGCTGCTGTGAACATTGGTGTAAAAAATATCCGTTTGAGCCTCTGTTTTCAATTCTCTCAGGTATATACCTAGGTGTGGAATTGCTAGGTTATATGGTAATTCTGCGTTTAACTTTTTGAGGAACTGCCAGACTGTTTTCCACAGGGGCTGGACACGTTCCCACCAACAGTGCCCAGGCATTTCAGTTTCTCCACATACTCACCAACATTTATTAGTGGCTGTAATTTTTGTTGTTGTTATATCCATCCTAGTGGGTGTGAAGTGGTATCTCGTCATGGATTTGATTTCTATTTCCCTGATGACTACTAATGTGGGGCAGCTTTTAACTGGTGTCCAGACTCCAGTCTTGCCCCCTTCTATCCAGTCA
Organism: Ursus americanus; assembly: GCF_024610735.1. Taxonomy (NCBI): domain Eukaryota; kingdom Metazoa; phylum Chordata; class Mammalia; order Carnivora; family Ursidae; genus Ursus; species Ursus americanus. The sequence goes on from NC_142147.1 coordinate 26,968,239, forward strand.
AGAGCAGGCCAAGTCCTTTCAAAACCCAAGTCTGATCCTGTCTTCCCCAGCTCAGAACCTCTCAGGGCTCCCTAGACTGGAACATACATCCCTACCCTCCCTACCCCCCCCAACACACTCTCCGTGCTCCAGCCCCTAGAAAATTCTCCCAGTTGTTAAAATACACTTCTCCAAACCTTTGCACCTGCTATTCTCTCTACCTAGAGTATTCTCCTGTGCTGTCCTCCATCCCACTTCCCCCACAAATGCCTCTCATTCTTCATGTCGCAGACCTCACTGACCCTTCATGACCTTTCGCATATGGTGTATCCCCCTTCTCTGTGCTCGCCTGTCACACCCTCCCTAACTCTATCATGTCACTTTCCACTCTGATTTGTAATTCACAATTCAACTGCCGGTTTCACCCCAAAGATTGAAATCCACAAGGGTCAAGGCCAGATTTGTAGGCTCAGCCCTGTGTCCTCAGAGCCCAGGGCAGCAGGGGTGCAATCAAACTGTGCTCACTGGCCACTTGGAGGGAAAAATGATGGGTGAGTGGGTGGGTGCACAGGTGCATTTGATTGAGGTTCTGGACCCAGTTTGTCTCCTCCACCTGGGAGCTCCAGCCCCACCTGTGGTTCACACATTTTTGGTCCCACCTGTGGGCCACCAACCCTGGGACAGCCTGGGCTCAAGATGGGTGCCTCCATCCAAGGGCTCTGCTGAGGGACAATAGGGCGAAACTGCCCTTTCCCCATCTAGGTTATAAATTCCTTTTGTGGTCATTTCCCCTTTCCATCTTTTTTTTTTTTTTTAAAGATTTTATTTATTTATTTGACAGAGATAGAGACAGCCAGTGAGAGAGGGAACACAAGCAGGGGGAGTGGGAGAGGAAGAAGCAGGCTCATAGTGGAGGAGCCTGATGTGGGGCTCGATCCCATAACGCTGGGATCACGCCCTGAGCCGAAGGCAGAGGCTCAACCGCTGTGCCACCCAAGCGCCCCTCCCCTTTCCATCTTAAACTAAACTTCTGTGCCCTTGACCTCAACCATTCCCAAGACCACAGGGGTCTTCCTTTGTCACTTCTGTCCCTCCCTCCCCAGCCTCTTGAATATCTCCCACCTGCTTCCCTCTACCCTCTCACAAACACTATGGTCCTGTTTCCCTTCTCTGCAAAACCCTCTCCTTGAGTGTTCTCCAACCTTAGCTCACGTTGTAATCCCAGGGGGAGCTCTGAACCGTCCTGACGCCCAGTCCGCAGCCCTGCTGCTAGGAATGGGGAGGGCAAAGATACCAGAGCGCAGGTAAGCACCCGGGGGACTTTAACTTGCCTTTGAGCTTGAGAACAGCTCTTCTTGACACCGTACCTCTCAGAGGCTGCCCCATTTCTTTTGTTCAAATGTCTCAGTTGAGTACTCTGTACCCCCACTTGTGTTCTTCTCAATGTCTGACAACTCAAATCTTAGCATTCCAGAGTCTGGCTGAAGAAAGCACAGAAGCCACCCCCTCCAGGCTGCTGAAGCCAACCGGCCCCCTGTTCCTGGCACCCACCTTCTCCCTGCAGCCCGCAAGAGCACCGTGTGGGGTTGTGTGAACCTGGTCTCAAACCCTAACTCTAGCCCTTCGTTGCTGTGTGATCTTGAGCAAGTTATTTAAGCTCTCTGAACCTCGTTTTCTTTAAACATAACTTCCCTCCTGGGGCAGCTGAAAATAGACAGCAATAACCTAGAAATGTGTGCCCAGTGCCCTGCAATACAGCTTATTAGGATCCAGACCCTGTGCCCCTTCTGGCAACTCTCTCCCCCATCGGCTGCCTCCCTGCACAGGGGTCCTTCCGCCAGGTCTCTCTCACCTCTTTTTCTTTCCTTTTCCTCAGACCCCTAAGAATTGCTCACCCTTCCTGGGCATTTACTTGAAACCTGGCCTCGTCAGAGCCCTATTAACCTCCAGGTCTGACCCCAGCTTTAGGAAGGATGTCATCTTGTCTGCTACATTTTACGGAGGAGAAAACTGAGGCACTGGCTGGCAACTTGTCAGAGCTCACGCTGCCTGGGAAGTGGCAGGCCTGGGCTTCAAATCAGGACAGTTTGATGGAAGGGTTGGACTCCTCACTGCTGGGCTGGCTGCCCCTGAGAGGCCCAGGCTTGTGTCCTGGACCATCTGTGTTCCTTGCAGCCCTTTCGAGACATTGCTAAGTTCCTAAACTTCACAGTCTGGGTCCCCGCCCCACGCCTACAGAATCAGGGTCTCCGGGGTGGGCCCTGCACTCCAGGGTATTCTGATGAGTGCTCAAATGTGAGAACAGCCCGATGAGACAGCCACTGAGAAGAAAGGCCTCCCTAGTCTTCCCTTTCAGAGACACCGGTGAAAGAGGAACGGTCACAGAGCCAGGCTCATTCTGGGCGATGAAGGTGGCCCCCCTCTCCTCCCATCATAGCCTATAGTGGCCTCAGCCCACACCAGCCTTCAGCCTAAGGGGACGCACCGAGAGAAGAGACTGTGCAGTGGCTTTTGGGGACAGCTCGGCCAGCTCCCCGCCTCTGCACAAACACTGGCTCTTGGGCAGCCTGAACCTGATCCAAAGGCTTACTCTCTAAAGCTTTCTCACTCCATCTTGCTCCTGCCGGTGACTTTCCCTGGCAGACCCCCATCCCCTCCCTATCCCAAAGCCACGGGGGCTAATTGGAAAAGGCAGGTGATGGCCACACCCGGGAAGACACCTGACCCAGGTTCTGACCCGGGGCTTGATTATCAATTAGGCTAAAGTTTAAAAATAGCAGCCCTGCAGGGGAGGGGGCAGTGCTTGGGTGTGGGAGGGAGGGTTCCTGCCCCGGTTAGGTCTCAGTTTTGCGGCTTTCTCTTCTCTGGGCTTTGACCTTCTGCCTTCAGGGGTGAGTTTGCTGCCGTGGGGGGGATTGGTGAGGGCCTGCCTTGCGGGCAGGATGGACCCCCCCCCCCAGCACTAGCATTTTGTATGGAAGCTTGCACAAGAATTGCCTGGTAAGGGGAGGGGTCTCTGCATTTCCATCTCTGGGGAGAGAGCAGAGGGGATTCATTGATACTGACTCTTCCTTCTGGCTCTCTCTAGAAGGCCTTGTTGTATTGTTAGGGTGAAGTCCTCTTCATCTGTGAGATCCTGGCTAAATGGCTTCACTGCTTTACCCGAGGGTAGCTTGCCCGTCCCTCCCTGCCCAACCTCATCATCCTGGGGTGTGTGTGTGTGTGTGTGTGTGTCTGTCTCTGGGCGTCCCCCCTCCCCTAACAGGGCTGGGCCAGCCCAGGTGGCCCATTTAAAGTAGCCTGATGCGTGTCAAGGTGAATTTGTTAAATTATCTAAGCAAATAACTAAGCATCATGAGGACCCCAAATTATCCTATGGGGGAAGATGAGAAAGAAGGATTTGGTCCAAAAAGACTCAGGGTTTAGCAATTTCAAATTAAGGTTCAAACAACCACACCTGTGCAGAAACTATCCCAAGGTCAGCGGGGCAGAACTTCCCTCCTCCTTGCAGGCGTGGCCATCTGCATTCCCAAAGGCAGCCACTCCTCTTAGGTTGTTAATGTGCATACAAACATATGCAAAGATGGTTCTAATTGCCATCCTCCTCTTACACCAAAGCTGCGTGTTCACTTTGTTCTGAACCTTGGATCCCACCCTTCCCTCGTTCACACACCTTGGAATTTTCCTGATCCTCCATGTGTCCTTGTTCTAACAGCTGCGTCCTATTCCAGGTGATGCGCCTCCTGTAACGTCTCCCCAGGCCCTTCCTGTGGCCTCGGGATTTGTCCAATCATCTGCTGTCACACATGGCACTTTGGCTGGAACATCATGTTGGCTGTATTTAAGTGTTAGGTCAGAGGGCAACCGAATTTGTACCCACAGTGGGTGTTGGGCTTCCTTCTCACGGGGAGGTTGGAAAGGAGACTGTTCAGAGCCAGACCTGAGCAGGGCGGGTGGGAAGGGGGGGAGATTTGAACCTTTCCCCTGTGCTTTCTAGTTATTTCCTCCCCTGAGCTTCGGTTTTTAAAATCTGTAAAATGGGGGTCAGAGTTGGGAGGGTGCAGTGGGATCAGCTAACCAAACCAAGTGTTTGGTTCAAGGCCAAATGTAGAGCGAGAGCTCAAGGTGTCGGAGTAGTGGGGTCTGGCCGTACAGCTGCCCTCGCATCGTCTCTGGAGCAGGTGGGGAGGGTGGGGGTCTTGGAGCCAAGGATTGAGCTTGGTCATCAAGGCATTGGTTCCATAGGGAAGATCCCCTCCCCAGCCCCACCCGTCGTTGTGTCCCTGAGCTTCTGTGCTCCATTGTGGAACGCTGGGTCTCCCCCAGGCCCTTTCTGGGGCTCCCTATTGGGCGGCCTGGAGGAAAAAGGCGCGTGGTCTGCCTTACATCCTCAAAGCTCTGGTCCCTCGCACAGTCCACAGATGGATGCACTCGCTGCCGTTAGAGGAGGGGTGCCACCAGCCTTCCATAATGCTGTGTATTCTACACGCCTGATTCCATTCAGTTCTCGGAATTACCCCGTAGGGTGGGAGAGACGAATATCCCCACCAGCCAACCTCTCCATCATGGCGGGAACTTGCTCCATCCAAACAGAACCTCATGTTTGCATGACACCTCCGGGTTTTTCCATGCTGCCTCCTCAAGGCAGGGAAAGAGCCTGTGATGTGAGTGGGGTTTCCTGTTGCCCCATGTTTACGCCGGGGATGAGCTCCCAGTGGAGAGGTATGCTGCCAGACTCAAGGGTGACTTTGATTTTGTAGGGACTGGAAATGCCATCTGTATGTCTGGAAGGAAAAACATAACACCTACTACTAACGTCTCAAAATGTCTGTGACACTTTCACCCTTAACACATCACTGTCAACATTTAGGATAAAACACTGGTCAGCAACGAATCTTCTGAATCCTCTTGCTAACAGGTGTTCTCAGAGCCTTGTAAATGGACCCCAGACAGTGCGCATCTGTGTATCTGCATGTGTTCTCTCTTGCTGCAGGGGCTCAGGACGAATTGGTCGCCCAGGCGCTGTTTGATGGGCTCCTTTCTCCAGCCCCAGAAGCGGGTGGCTCAGGGACTTCACTGATCTGAGAACATGAGTAGAGAGAATGAAGAGGCGTTGTTTAGTATACTCAGTATTTATGATGAAGCAGAGGAGAGGAGGAATGTGCCAGAAAGGTCTGGCATTTCCTCCCAGCATGAGCACCAAGCAGAATCCCACCTGGAGGGGGTGTATGGGATGCCCCAGCAGCCCCCCAGTTCCCTGACGCAGCATGGCCTGGTTTATCAGGAGATGACCACTGGGACCCCGCAGCACTGGGTCCCCCAGACTCCAGGCACATCTGAGCTCCAGGCCACTTGGCTCCCCCAGGCGGGGCCAGAAGCAGCAGCAGAGCTGGACCCCAGGTAGGTCTTGCTTGAACCAGACTGGGGGTGGGAGGGGGCAGTTGTCCCGGGGAGAGAGGGTCCTAGCACAGAGCTCTCCAGATCACACTGTGTCCCTCCGCCCCGTCCATGTGTCATAGCTTCCTGCCAGGACCTGAGTTTGGTAAGTCCCAGCTGGGATGCGTGGGCAGGGAAGGTGGCAGCCCGAGGCGGGCCTCTGATGGGGGTCCAGGTGCCAGGCCTGGTGTTGGGAAAGTAGCCGTCTCCTTGAATCCTGCGGTTCTCTCGCTGTGGGCCTCCCTCTCTGTGAGCGGGTGGGTGGTGATATTTCCCTGCAGGCCGGCCTTGCCCTTCGCCTCTGCCCAGTGAAGAAGTCTGGTCATTCCTCAGGGCATTTGTAAGTGTCTTATTTTTTCTACACTTGGGATCTTTGCCTTCCCTGCTACCCCAGACAGGACGCTAGTAAGGAAAGGGGAGGGCATGTGATGTGTCCTCGTTCTCTCTGCCATAGCTGGGGGGTGTCCTGCAGCTCCCCGCTTCCCTGGAACTCTGCTGCCCCGCTCTCACCAGCACTGTTTAGGGCCTTTAGGGCTCTGAGCCGGGCCCTGCTCTTACTGCCGGCGCACAGCATTGTGTCAGAACATTTGGTGAACAGGCAGGAGTTCAGTCAGAGGGCCGGGTAGGCGCTCGCCCATGGATGACGGTAGGCCCGGGCTGTGCCCTTGGATGGGCACCCGCTTTCTCCTCTCCCCAGCCTCCCGTTCCAGATGAAGCGGTGGTCAGGCAGAGGGTCCCCCGGAGGTGCTGGAAGGTTGGCAGGCTCCGCCACGGAAAGAAAGTCTACGCCGTTGCCATCAGCGGCTCGACTCACCATGTGTACACGTGTGGCCATGGCTACATTAAGGTCTGGGACGAGAGCGCCCTGCATGCCCGCAACAAGGCCCCGCAGGCCCAGCTGGACTTGGAGGTGAGGGGTGTTCGGGAAGGGCTGGGGGAACCCAGACTGACCACTGCCATGAGACTGGGAGCCTGGGTCTCGAGGAGGTGACGTGAGGGCGGGAACTGTCCCTGCAGGAGCATCAGAACTGTGTCCTCGCCTGCAAGCTATTCCCGGACGAGCAGCGCCTGATCACTGGGGGTCTGTCCCAGAACCTGACTCTGTGGGATCTGGCCCCCACACCCCGTGTCAGGGCCCAGCTGGCCTCCACGGGCCCCATGTGCTATTCCCTAGCGCTCTCCTCCAATGCCCAGCTCTGCTTGGCTTGTTTCAAAGGATTTGTCGAGATCTGGGATTTGCAGAACCAAATCTTGATCAGGTACGACCCAGGGGAGGGCTGGAGTGCAGTCTTGGGGAAGGCTTGTGTCCCTTTCTGGACGTCCCTTGCCCTTCTGTGCAGCAGGACTAGGTGAACCCGAGTGGGGAATAGATCGGGGGACTCCTGGGGGCTTCCTGGTCCTGACACGTCCCAGTGTTTAGCCAGTGCGTGAACCTCTGAGTTCTCTTCCCGCCAGGAAGCACGAGGTCCCTGAATACGGCTCCCGCTGTGTGGACATCGCAGGCAATAAGTTCTGGACGGGGGGTGAAGACACCAGACTCTATTCCTGGGACCTGAGGAGCTACCAGAGGTTGCAGCAGCACGATTTACGGCATGAGGTGTCTGGGCAGCCATCGGTGGGCTGAGGGCGGTCCCCGTGGCTGGGAGTCGGGGGCTGCGTTTCACGAGGGGGCGTGAATGTGGATGTGGGCAGCTTGAAGTGCAGACTCTGGCCCTGCCTCCAAACAGATCCTTAGCATTACCCACGACCCCAGCGAGGAGTGGGTGCTAGTAGGCCTGAGGACAAGCGATATCATAATTCTCCACACGCACCGGAGGGAGAAGTTTAAGGCAGTCCTTCATAAATATGTCAACCACCACAGCCTCAAGTTTGCCTCCTGTGGTGAGTGGAAGCCAGGCGACCCCTCTAGGGTCCTGTCCCACCCCAGGATGCTTGCTCCTCTGCAGAGTCTGGGCCCAGCCTTGTTTCAGGCTCTGTTCCTCCCTCTCTCACCCCCAAGCCCGGCCAAGTAGAGACCCAGGTGTCCGTTTCCCTGCCGCTCTCACCTCTGCACCCACATCCCCCTTCCCCACCGCTGCCTCTCCCTCGGTGGCCTGGTGCCCTGCCTGCCTTCTGTCCCCATCCCTCTTCTCTGTCGCTCTGTAACCGCGTCTTCCTACACAGAAGAGCAGCCTGGAGACACATGCAGGCAGAAGAGGCACGGGGCCGCATCTGATGGTCCTTCTGTGCAGTGGTACTGAGCACCACCCTGTGTGTGGCAGGAGGGTAGGGCCAGAGGAGGGAATGGTTTGGCTCTCATCTCCGGTCTTTATAGATGGCAAACTGAGCCAGAGAGAGAGCTGTTCTTTCCATAGTCACCTTGCGGATGGAGCTGGGACCGGAATGCAAGCTTGGTCTCTGGCCTCTCCACCTGCCTTTCCTTCACCAGGGAGCTATTTTGTGACCGCACTGGACGAGGCGATCCACTGCATAGCTGCACCTTCTCTACAAAGGTTGTTTCAGGTATTGGGAGGAGGGATGTGCAAACCCAAGCTCTCAGAGCTCACAGATCCAGATCCCAGGGGGGGTCAGGTCCCAAGGATAGTGCCGGAAAATACCTCTGGGGTGGTATCTGGCACCATTTACTAGATCCAGGGGAGTGAGGACTCAAGGTTCTGTGACCTCATGAGCTCCACCGTCAGCCCTGACACCTGCCCCGTTGTCTCCAGACCGAGCCTCGGGTCTGTCCTTGGCCTTGAAACAGCCCCAAGTGAGGCCTTCATCTGTGGCCCACGCCTGGCCCCTGCCTCTGGTCACTCTACTGGCCTCCTTCCCTGTAGGTAGAGGAGCCTACAGACGTCCTGTGTTGTGATGTGTCTTCCGACAACCAGTATCTGGTCACGGGCTCCAAGAACAGTGCCACGGTTTACCAGCTCTTGTACTGACATTTGTGTGCCGTGTTCCTGCTGGTGAAGACCCAAAGGAGGCCGGCAGGCTGAAGGGATGGCGGCCTCCATGCTCCCATAACTCCATCTGACCCTCGATGGTCAGGCCTCTGTCCATTCTCTCCCCCCAGGACACACCTTGCTGTGCTCACAGGTTTTTATGATGCGGCGTAGGGGTTTTTCCTTTGTTCTTATTCTTACCACTGATTTCTGGGTTTGGGTGGGGAAACCTGCCTTTATAATTAACCAAATAGAAAAGCAAAAACCAAAATGGCCTGATAATGTGGTCAGTGTTTTCAAAGAACCAGCTCCTTCTGATGGATTGCTTAGACCTCACTCAGCAACTTCCAGGGTGGGGAAAGAATTTTACACCTGACTTAGTTTTGTTTGTAACTTTTCTGGCGGGTCAGAGAATTCTTGGAACCTTCAGAAAGCTCAAGAAGAAAGGTATGTACCTGTACAAACCTTCAGACTGTATCAGGGAGTCGGTAGACAACACTCCACTCCTGACCCAGGTTAAGACTCCATGAGCTGGTCTAACCACAACCTAAGGAAGGGCTGGTGCTTGTACGCCCTCTCTCTCACTCACTCTCTGCTTTAGCTCCTGCTTGAGGATACCTAGCTTTATCTGAGTCTTCAGAAGGCCTAATTTTTCTTCTGCCATTCTGTAATATTTTGCCTGGCCTTCTCCAGGTAGAAAAAGCCCAGCTCCTGAAACCAAGCCATAGAGGCCTGCTTCCTTGTCCTTGTCCATTCTGCTACCTCTTTGCTTGCCTGGTGTAGGCACGGCTGAGACAGCTAAAGTTTGTAGCTTAAGGTTGTCACCGGGAGGAGGCGCAAAGCCAGGAGCCAAGCGTGCCAACCTTTGCACCGAGATACAGTCAGGTACCTCGTTCTTGCCAATGGATCATGAGTGAGGAATGAGTCTCGTTCCTGGACCAAGGCTAAAGGAGTAGGGGCATCCCCTCCAGGTTCTCAGTCCCCTTCTACCAGCACAAGGCGAGGATGTGGAGGCCCTCGGGGATTGCAGGGCCATGAGATGGAAGCATCCACTGGGCAAGACACAAATTTGTAACAAGTGTCCACCGATAGCTGAATGGACAAGCAAAATGTGGTATCTGTAATATGCAAGGGATGTATGATTCAGCCGTTGAAAGGGAGGAAATTCTGACACCTGCTACAATGTGGATGAGCCTTGAAGACCTTGTGGGAAGTGAAATGAGCCAGTCACAAAAGGACAAATAACTGGGATTTACTCCTATGGGGTCCTTCGATCATTCATAGAGACAGACAGCGGAAGGGTGGTGACGGGGCTGAGGGAGAGCGAGAAGTGGGAGGTTAGTGTTTAGGGACAGAGTTTTGCTTTTGCAAGGTGATGAGGATTCTGGAGATGGATGGTGGTGACGGAGGCACAGCAGTGTAGCTGTGCTCAATGCCACTGACCTGTAAGCCTCAGGGTGTGAAGATGGTATAAGTTCTGTTAGGTGTATTTCACACAATTAAACCAACAGCTAGGGAATTACAAAGATCAAGTTCAGAATAGTGGTAACCCCTGGGAAGGCAGGGAGAAAAAATGGGTCACAAAGTGACAAAAAGCTTCAGCTCCCTCTGCAGCGTCTATTTCTTCAAAAGTAATGTTTGTCAGAATAAATGAGTGCCTCAGGGAGACCATCAAGAAAGGGGACAGACAACCCACAAAAGGGGAGAGAATATTTACAAATCCTATTTCTGGTAAGGGACTTTATCCAAAATATATAAAGAATTCTTAATAACTCAACAATAAAAAGACAAACCTGTTGTCAAAAGGGCAAAGGATTTGAATAGACGTGTTTCCAGAGAAGGTATACAAGATGGCCAGTAAGTGCAGGAAAGGATGCTCACCGTTACTGGGAAAATGGAAATCAAACCCATAATGAAATACCACTTCACACCTGCTAGGATGGCTAGAACGAAACACACAACAAGTGTTGGTAAGGATGTGGAGAAATTGGAACCCCAACTGGTGCGCCTGCTTTGAAAAACAGTTTGGTAGCTCAGACTGCCCAACGTAGAGTCACCACGTGACCCACCAGTCCCACTCCTGATGCGGGGCTCCATCCTAGGACCCTGGGATCAAGACCTCAGCCAAAGGCAGACATTTAACCGACTGAGCCACCCAGGTGCCCCTTAACCAACTAGAATTTAAATAAAAACTTGAAACAAAAAAAGCGCAACAGAACAAAAAGGGAAACTTTATTAAAATGGTAGCTTTAAATCCAAACATATCAGTAATTATATTAAATGTAACCAGTAAATGTTCCTGTTAACCTGTAGAGGTTATACGACTGAGTTAAAAATATCTCAAATATATGTGTTTAAAAGAGACATATATATTTTTAAAGATTTTATTTATCAGAGAACACAGGCAGGAGGAGTGGCAGGCAGAGGGTGAGGGAGAACAGGGAGTCCAATGTGGGGCTTGATCCGAGAACCCTGGGATCATGACCTGAGCCAAAGGCAGATGCTTCATCAACTGAGCCATCCAGACATCCCTAAAGATGTATTAAAACAAGGATACATATAGTATGAAACTCACAGAAAAAGATGCTTCCTCACACTAAATCAAAGCAAACTGATACTATATTACTATTAGACCACATGTAGTCTAAAAAAGCATTATTTGCAATAAAGGTGAACGTGTAAGTGTTTGATTCAGGTTCAATTCACAAGATAATTCTGTACTTTATGCATTTATTAATGTAGCCTCAAAATATATACAAATTGACAAAACAGACAAATCTATCAATAACCAATAACTAGTTCAAACAGACAAAACAAAAAAAAACAATATAGAAGACGAAAATGAGTAGGAAACTCAATACAGTGCATACAACCAGTACAGAATACGTTTTCTTTTCCCACATACACTAAAAGCATTTACAAAACAGGATCGTGCACTGAGCTGTAAGTTTCAGAGGATTTAATTCTTATAGAATATATTCTATGACTGGGGTGTCTGGTTGGCTCAGTTGGTATGAGCACCTGATTCTGAATCTCAGGGTGGCGAGTTCAAGCCCCTCAGTGGGTGTACAGCTTCCTTTAAAAATTAAAAGTAAAAAGAATATATAAAATAATATGTAATATACAAATATTGATGTGAAGAACAAAGGCAGAATGTCGATAAAAATTAAATTTCCTTATAACTTGCAGCCCATTGACAAATACTTGAGGCACTGTCTCCCTGTTAACGCCTTGCTAGAGGGAAAAACCACCTTGGTTTGATAATCCCTAGGCCTTCAGGATCCTGTAAATCTTTAACATATGAAAATCCTTTTGGAAACTTCGTCTTTACCTCCCCCAATTCCAAAGCACATCCTCAATTGCTCCTCACAATCCCAGTGCAGGTTTTTCTGCCCAGGGGTCCTGCCCCGGGGCTATAATAAAACCACCTTTTTGCACCACAAACCTCTCAAGAATTTTTTCGTGACCGTTGTCTGGGGAACCCCACTTCAAACCACATCACTATGACCACAAGACAACCAATTAAGATAGAAATGAATAATAAAAACTAGAAATTTTCCCATTTTGGAAAATAAGAAATATACCTCCAGATAATTGATAGAGACGAAATCACAAAGTAATTGGAAGCTATTGTAAACCGAATAATCAAAACTTGCAGGGTTCAGCTGGAGCTGTGGGTAGAGCGTGGTCTGGCCTGGGCCGCCGGGGCAGCGCCGCACCTCGCTGTCCTGGGCCACGTGGGGGGCCCCGCGCTGACAGCCCAGGTTGCCCCCCACTCCTCGGCCGGCTCTTGAAAGCCGGGTCTGGGATGGAGCGAGGGTACAGTCTCTGGAGAACATGGAGACACCGTCTTGCTCCGAGTATAGTTGGGGCAAAGAGAAGTGTCTAGGAGACGCATTTTCCCAGATGCTGCAAAAGCGAGCGCACCACTCGGCACCGTTCGGTCCATTTGCGCGCAGTCGTGCCAAAACGGCGGCACGTTTTCTCACTTACGGCTTTTTCTTCTCAGGAGGGGGCCGTGGTCCTTCCTTCCGCCCGCGGCTGGTGTTCCTGCTGAGGGAGGCCCCCTACTGTTGGGGACACCCGTTCCTCAGCCGGGGGCGTCCCGCTCCTTGTAGGGCTTCTAAGCACCCTCGCTGCAATCTTTCAACGCACACCGCATTAGGGCCCAGCAAAATAGCCGTGCCCTCTCTGAGGCTCGAACTCAGGACCTTCAGATTATGAGACTGACGCGCTGCCCACTGCGCCAAGAGGGCCGCTGGAAAAGCGGTCTTCTTTACTACTGAAGGGAAGTGCCTACGGCCCCTTCTGTCGCCTGAGCCGCCTCCGCGCGTCCGTCTGTCCTTGCAGCGACCCGGGGGTCCCCACCCCGCAGCGGGCCCCACGCCGTTGGCATATGCGGACACGCAGGGACATTTGGGGACACGCGGGGAAGGAGGGTCGCTCTTGGGAGAGGAGCGGTCTCGGCGGAGAGAACACGCGCCGAGCCCCCCAGCCCCGGGCGGAGCCCCCCAGCCCCGCGCGGACTCGGCGCGGATCAGCGGCGCGCCCGGCAGGTGCACAGGCTCCGAGGGTGACCCCGCCGACGCGTTCGGGCACTCGGAGCGCGCGCGCCTGGCTTGGGCGCAGGGCAGGTGAGAGGGCCCCTCCGAGCCCCGGTGTCAGTCCTGATGGCGCGGGGGCGGGTGGTCGGACCTCAGGCTCGCGGTGCTGACCAGCTGGACAGAGGCTGGAGGGGGCGACACCGGCTGCGGGTGGGCGGCAGGGGGCGCCCCTGAGTAAGAGGGTGGGTAGGGCCCCTGTAGCCGCCCGGGGACTGAGCGGGATAACGGGGAAAGAGAGGGGCTGAGAGCTGTTTGGGGCGTGAGGTCTCCAGGCCTTGGTGCTGGGAGTGAGGTAGGGGAAGGGACAGAAGATTCCAGAAGACTCTTGGGATGTGAACTCAGTAGGAAACAGGGAAGAAACTATGGTTACTTTGGACTTGCCAGTTTATTAGAGTCTCTGTTTTTGTATTTCTTCCCCAATAATTTGATCCCTGGGGCATGTCACCTTGAAGGGCAGAAGACTGGCTCCATTCCTCCCAGCAGGGTTTTAAGTTTCATTGTAATAAGAGTGCAGGGTGGATAAATGGGTGGGTGGGCAGAACCATCCCTAGGAAGGCATTCCTTCCTTACTCCTTGTTTTTTTCCTCTCTTCCTTACTCCTGCAGGGAAATTTCTGTTGCGGATGCCCAGAGGGATGGCTCCCAAGGAATCGTTCGTTACCTGTCGCATTTACCCAGCGATTATTAAGGGTAAGAGGACTATGTTGCACTTGTCAGCTTATTCACTCCCCAGCTCTTGTGGAATTCTTGCTTTCGCCAGAGTAACAGTGTATTTTCGTATCTGGTAGGACTAGCCCCTTCCCCCTCCTTGCGCCTTTAGGGTTGTGGTGCTCCATTGGAAACGGGCTTCAGGTCATTTCTTGCACCACAGTTCACACTGAATCCCTCTTACTTCTCTGATTTCCTATCCTGTGCTTCCAGATTGTTCTCAGTTGTTCGCTATGTGTCAGTCCTGCCTCCTCTATTAACTGGGTGTTCTGTGATCCAGGGACAGGATCTGAGCCACCCCTAAGTACACCACATTCAGAAGGATGAGTTTTGGGGGCTCTGGGCCCCACCCCAAGCCACCCTCTGCTGCCATCTCCTGCCCAGAGTCAGAGCTGGTGGGAGAGCGTGCCCTGAGCAAGGAGCACTGCATGGAGAGTCAGCGGCTTGGGTTTGGTTTTCTCTCAGCTGCTTTGTGGCTTCCCCTCCCTTTCATCCTGGGGTGGCACAACTTCTGCCCCAAGAATAGAAAGCAGAACCTGACAGCAGGAGGGGTTCTCCAGCGCTGTCAGAGCTGTGAAGGCAGAGCTCCCGCTACCTCTCCCACCTTGAGAAACTGCAGAGGGGAGGACACGGTTTGTTCTTGGAATCTCTCTAAACAGACTTTGCAAGGTGTCCCTGCGCCCAACTTTGAGTCGTTTCTCACTGTCCTTTAGGGGAGATAGCCATCAGGGCCCTGCAGTGATAAGGTGGACCCTCAGCCTCCCAGCCAGATGAGACAGACTGCCCTGCAGAACCATCCGGGGCCTTCCTGCCTTCCTCCCATCTGCCTGCTCATCCTAATCTGATTCCTGGGCTCCTGCACAGCGGCCTGGAACTAACAGAGATGTTTCTCTCTCTCCGTCACTTCTTCGCAACCTTTGCTGTTCCCCCGAGATGATTTCTCTATCTTTGGGGCAGAAGTTGGTTTGGAATTTTCTGGACCCCTCGCAGCAGGTACATAAGAGCTAGTTTTAGCTTATTGATAAGCCTGAGAGGGGAGGGCCTGAGAAGAGAGGCAGGTGCAGCAGGGGTTGGGGACTTATTGTGAGGAGTCAATGTTGGAGACCACCCCCCCCCCCAGGACTTGGGTGGGCAGGGAGTGAGGAGCTGAGGGGAAAAGCAGTCATCAAGGAGTGTGAGGGGAGGCTCTGCCTTCTCTCTTTCCCTGGGACTTTCTTACTGGCTTCTTCATTACTGAAATCATTTCTTCTTTACACTTAGCTTGGGAATGTTGCCTGCCACGAGCCCCTCCCTCGATTCTTTGGTGGGTATTTGGTCATCCCCTCTGTTGCACTCCAGCTCTCTGGGCATGACAGATTGTGTTTGAGACACCCAACACGTTATCAGCTCTGAGGAGACTGAAAGGTTTATCTTCTCAGATTCTGTCTCCACTGCATCCATCGCAGTTCCTTTTCCGTGAGTGAAAAGCCATTCTCTCTAGGTTGTTCCTGGAGTCTGTGATTTCAGGGACTCAGTGAGGAAAAACTGCTTTGTGTGTACTGGGCCCCTGATAGGACTACATCGACAGGGTCCTGGGGGCTTGTGGGGGGGCACTAGCAAAGAAAGTAGAACTCCCCCCACCCAGGGAGGGTCAGGTCATGAAATCCACCAGCATGCAAAGTGAAGCCTTCAGGTTCCCAGGATGGGATGCCTGCAGTTTTCTGGCCCTTCCACCAGGGGGCAGCCTTGCATTGCCTCTAACACCCAAATGCTTTGCAGTGGATGCCAGGAGCCTTGCCTATGAGACCTGGGCTCTGGTCTCTGCTTTCACTGGCTGCATGATCTGAAGAAAGTCTCTTCACTTTCTAGGTTTGTTTCTCTTCTATAAGGAACAGGGTCAATCCCGTCTTGCTTATTCTATGATACCAGCATCCCATAAATTCCCTGGGCTGTGACCATGCATCTGGGGAGAGGGGACAAAGTCCTCTGCCTTCTACTTTTCTCATAATGCCCTTAGAAAACCAGGTCTTGGAGACAACTGTGCGTGGCTGCTGGAGTGAGGTGCCACTTTTCATCTCCAGGTCGGCCATGATTGGTTGTCTTAACCTCTCTGTTCCCATGAAGTGGTGATCACACCCGAATCTGCCTCGCTGGGCTGTGGCATCCGACCTAGCGTGGAGGGGCAGCTGTGGTGACTGTTGCTCATTACTGATCGCTGGAGCACTGTGAGCCCGAGGATCTTTCCTGGCTTTGCTGAGCTCCCCAACTCACTGCCTGGTGTGGAGGGTCCAGCTGTTCTCAAGGGCGCCTGCTAGGGAGCAGGAGTGGCCCCCAGAGCTGCCGCAGCCCAGTCCCCTCAGTTCTGTTCCCCTGGTTTCCAAACCTAGCTGCACATCAGAATAACTGGGAAATGCTTGCTATTCACCCACAAAAAAAGTACCGATTTACAGAGTTAAATTCATCATGAATTTCTAAGTTACTCCTACTAGCTGGTAGGAACTAAACTAAGAAGGTCATTCTGTAGGAGGAAAGCATTTAGGCAGTGGTCTTTGTAGTGGTCAGACAGTTTCTGAAAACCCCAAACCTCAGATTGTTGTCTGCATGCACCTTCTTGGGCAGAAAGACGTTCTTAACTTGGGGAAGGTGCAGATTTCATCTTCTCAGTAGGTCTCAGGGAACTGTGTGCAGAATCCTGGCCTGGGCGAGGGGGGCACAGGAGGTCCTCCTGGGCAGCGCTGTGGTGCAGCTCCCTGGTGGAGTGGGCCTCTTTGTTTTGGGGTGATCATGGAAATCGGAGAGATGACAGGTGGACTGTGACATCCACTCTTTAGAGAAGAAGGATTTCTCGTATCTATTGGTGGGACCCCAGCTGGGTGAGCGAGGAGGCCTGCCATGCATGTGACACCCCAGATGACTCCTAGGAACTGGTCTTGGGGCTTCCGGCCCACGTGAAGCACCGTCAGCAGGAAGAATAAGGCTCCACAAGTTCGCTTCTTGTTGGTGCTGGGAGCCAGATTTCATCTGTGTTGGTGGTTGGGCCAATTGAGGCCATTGAAGGTGTCTTTTAGGAAGTTTCTGGTGACTTCTTACTTCCTGGAGCTGTTTCGAAGGGCGTGGTTTGTTGATAGTAAGGTTCATATGAAAAATAAACCTGCTAGAATATCCAGGGAAACATTGAAATGTTGAAAATGGGGAGGGTCTTTTAGTGTTTGTTCAACAGACATTAAAATGAACCGTAAAGTCTCTGTAATTAAAACAGTGCAGCCGTGGCACATGAATAGACAGACCAGTGGAATAGACGGAAAGTGCAGAAATAAACCTAAGTACAAATGGAAATTTAGTGTATGATAAAGGTGGCATCTCGAATCTCAGAGGCAATGATAGACTTTTTAGTAAATGGTGCTGGGAAACTGGGCAGTCATTTCAAAAGAGAGAATTAAATTCGTAGCTCACATTGTATAGAGGAATACACTCAAATGGATCATGAATTTAGGTGTAAAAAATGAAACCATATAAGTACTAGTGGGGAAAAAAAAACGCATGGGAAAATTCCACTTAAGCTCCATGTAAGGAAAGGATTTCAAACCGTTGACTCTGAATCCAGAGGCAACTGAATGAATCATTGGTAAATTGGACGTGGCAAAAAACACCATACAGTCAAAAGACAATTAAAAAATTGGGAGAAAATACTCGCAATACCCAACACTAAGGGCTTCGCTACAAAGATGAAGAGCTTCAGATCCCTAAGACGTAGAGAACTCGTGAAAATTGAGGGACAGAGGATGAAATCTCCAAAAGAAAAACGGGAAAAGACTTGAACAGACAATTTGCACACACGCCCAAAGACAGCGGTCCTCAAACATTTGAAAACGTGTACAAGCACGTTTGTAGCCAGAGGTCTGTCAGGTCAAACAGCGGAGCGCCTGGTGGTGACCTGGATTGGCTCCCGGAACGTGGAAAGGACATTAATGAGCAATTGGCACAACGTGAGTGAAGTCTGTGGCTTAGTTTCTCCACATTCATTTCCTGGTTTTGATCCTGGCGTTAACTGTTACCTAAGTGTTAACATTTGGAGAAGCTGGGTGAAGGGTATGTGGGAGCTTGATTATTAGGTCTGAAAATTAAAAGGTTTAAAAATTAAAAACAAATGGATAAAAGTGAAAGTCCTCTGGCCTTCCTCCAGAGGTTCTGACTCTGTGACTCTTAGAAAGGGGGCTAGGTGTTGTTTTTAACCAACTTCCTGGGCACTTCTGGTAATTCAGGTGCAGATCCCTCGGACCAGGTGAGCTTCAACAGTGGTTTCTCATTGGCTCAAGAAATGTTTGAGGGACAAACAGAATAAATAGATCAAGAAAACACCGCAGGTGTGATGGCGCACGAGGAAGAGCATAGACCTGGCCTGTGGGTGTACCAGGCAATTGCATGTTTCTCTGTCAGAAAATACATATAATACTAAAAAAAAAAAAAAAAAAAGTTAATTAAAAAAAAAATCAAATGCTCCTCATGAATCAGACACTTTCTGCTTTAAATCCCCAAATTCATTTACTCAAGAGATATCAATGGTTTTGGGTGCCAGGCCGATCAGTTTCATGGGGATGAAAAATGGAGGAAGAGCCAGTTTCTGTCCCCAAGGAGTTTATGGTTCACTAATAGACACCAGAATGTGGTCAAGACTCAAGGGGGCTTGGAGTTGACCTGAACCTGCTGGGGCGCTGCAGGTGAGCGGTTGGTCAGTTGGAATGTGGGGAAAGGGAGCAATCTGAGAGGCAGTTGGGGGGGGGGGCGGTTCCAAGCAGAGAGGACCGTTGGGAAAATGAGAAGGCTGCTGGAGAGGGATGGGTCAAGGGGACAGCGTCGTCGGGGCTCGGAGGACTGGATGGAAGGTAGTGCTGTGAGCCAAAATAGGGGAGCTGGGAGGGCTCCCTGGTTGGAGATAGGTGAGTCCTCCATTTACTGTGCACAGGTCTGTGAGTGGCTCCGGAGGACACGTTGCTGCTCTCCAGGACCCCACATCAGGGGCAGGAGACCAGCACAGCCACGCTGAGCTAGCACGGGAGAGAGTGAACCCCGTGCTCTTGGGGAGGTGCCTGAGGCTGAGGCTGGAGAAAGGGTCAGGTGCTTGGACCTGATCGGGCTTCAGGGGAAGGGAGACATCTGTGTGCATATAATCCACTGGCCTTTGGAAATGTGGGTCCGTTGATCAAAGGAAAAGATGGGGGCTCAAAACCAAGTGACATTGGCCCCCACAGCTGCCAGGGGAGGGGTTATGGAAAGAGAAGGTGTGGCTCCAGGGTCCTGGATGGGGCCCTGTGCACACGGGCTTAGGAGAGGGGTGTTTGATCCAGTAACCCTTGTTCAGACCCCTATTGTGTGCATGTGGGAGCTCTGTCCTTGAGTTTTCTCACCTTTAAATCGGGAAGGAACAGAGCCTATCTTGAAAGTACTGTGGTAGGATCAAATGGCTCATATATGTAAAGTGATTTCAGGTATGTGCAGTACTCACAAATGCCACTGTTTAATTAGGGGGCAAGAGGAGACTGAAGGAGCAAGTCAAGGGGCTGCAGAGGCTTCCCAAGCCCTGGGAAGAGCGGGTTTTAAGAAGTAGAATGGAGTCGTCATGATTTCAAGCAGCCGCTAGATGCCAGGTAGGGAAGCTGTATTAGCACAGACAGTCCTCACTATAACCTTATGAGGGATTTTTAATCATCGTCTCCAGTCTATGTTGGAACAGGCTTAAGGTACAAGAGCATGACTTAAATTTTCTGTTCTGATCTGGACCTTGAGTATTAAATGGCCCTTGGGTTGAAGGCTGGCATCATATGGAGATGGTCGTTTGCAGGACGCCTTCAGGGGCTAAGGGTCTGCTAAACGCCGGTGACCTCAAGCTGTCCCCACCCTCCCCGGCTGGAGTGCAGGTTGATCATAGCCTCTGCAGAGAGACTGGCCCCCCTTTGTCCTGGGAATCTCTAGATGCACACTTTTAATTATGTTCCTTTTCTGCTTCTAACCTTCCAGACGCCTCCTGGGAAGTACTCCTTTCGACGTCCTATGGACTCATCCTGAGCCTTCCTGCTCCAAGTCTTTGCTACTAACTCTGCCTCTCCTTCTCCGTCCCACTCATGCAAATCCTGCCACCGTTGCCCATAGGGACCATATCCCTTCCTTCCCACTTCCTCTGGCCTTAGAACTTGATCCTTCCTCTGAGCTTGTAGAGAATCTTCCCTCAGCATGACTCCTTTATACCTTTCCTGCTTCCCTGGGATGATTTCTCTTTCTTGGGGGCAAAGGCTGGTTTAGACTTTGCTGAATCCCCTGTGTAAGAAATATCTCCCAGCTATTGAATTCTCAAGTGCCCAGATTGTGGACAGGTTTGTGCAGGATTCAGGAAACTCAAGTGTTCATCAGCAGGGCTGAGGTAACAGGGACGGATCTCACCAGACATGGACCTGGCCAGAGAGGCCAGCCGGGAGAGGTGGGTGGATTCTTGAGGTGGGCAGCCACTGTGACCCATGGTAAGTTAGGAGGGAGAGCAGGAGGGAGGAAGAGGAAGCAGTTGGGACAAGGGATGAGTGAGGAGGGGTGTTGGCTATGTCTTTTCCTGCCCCCATAAATGCCTTTCCATGTTCTGTCTCCCTCAGTTTTCCTCTTGAAAGCTCACCGTGTCTGCCACTAGAGGCTCTCTGGTCCTCCTGCTTGGTACTTGGTTCCCCCATCCCGCTGCACTCACCTCATCAAATCTTTGCTTCACTGTTTCCTTGGTTATCTGCCTCACTCCGGAAACTCCACGGGGGGTGGAACAGTGGATCGTCATTTCTGGTTCTTAACGTACCCGACCCCGTGGCTGGGCTGCAGAAAGCCAATATGTGCTGCCGACCGGACACACTGAGGGATGCAGCAAGGCAGGGGGAGTGGGGGAAGAAAATGATGGCGGGCATGAGTTTCCCATTAACAGGGATCCTGGCCATTCCTCCGGGGCTGTCTAGAGCGAAAGGAGAAACTACCTAGGAGGGGAAGGGCCCTGAACTGGACCCTCAGCTTTCCTGGGCAGGGACCCTAAGAAATCTGAGAGGCCGACCTGAGGTTTGGGTTGCTTAGCAGTTAGACAGAGGGGGCGCTCTGGCCCCACCTAGATCCCTGCCTCTGACGTCCCAGTCCTCTCCCTCTTGACCAGAAATGCTGACCCCAGGGGCAGGATGCCCACAAGTGACATTGCAGCAGCTCCGAGCTTACGGCACTTGGCTGGCTCCTCTTCGTTGGGCCGAGTGTGGAGGAAGGAGACCCTCGTCTTCACAGCCCATTCTCTGGGATGAAAAGTAGGAAGGTTCCGATGATGTCACCAGCTCACGAATACACTAAGGCCTGGGGCCCAGAGTGCAGGTCTGGTCCCTACCCTGACACTGACTGTGTGATCTTGACACAGTCACTTCCCTTCTCTGGGCCTCTTTCTTCTTCTCCATCAAATGGCAGGGTTCATATCTTCCAGCCTGTTCTAGGGTGCAGAGCATCCCCCACATTGTCCTGGGCTGTGGTGTTTGCACCATCCATGCTGTGTGGCCTCAGACATTGCCCTTAGGGGACTGGAGTCCAGAAAATCTGCCTCCTCTTGCTGTGGGGACTGGTCCAACGCTGGGCATTTCCCCTTCCCTTCCCAAAAGCCACCCAGGCGTAACTAGGGGGATGAGCTAGCCAGTCAAGGAAAGGCACTGGGGCCTCTTCAGAGAGGAGCCCCAGGCAGGGCCAGATGTGGGCAGTACTACACGTATGGCAGATGGGTAACTGTCAAATCGGGTTGGCTGTTGTTTTCTGAAACAAAAATTTTCTATTTGAATACGCGTATTTGCAAATTATCAGAAAAATGTGCCTGTGAAGACAGTTTGCTCGAATGCAGTCTCCTGCTTGTCACAGGCCTCCAGGGATGCGAAGGTGCCACGCTGGGTGGCTTTTCAACAGGAAGCTGCTTGTGAGACTGAGGAGTCATTGGCCGGAAATGAAGACAGAGGAGGAGTCCTGGGGCCTGGGTGTCTGAGCCCAGGGCATCGGTTTCAGCTGGAGGAGGAGAGTCTGCCAGGTTTTTGCACCACAGCTAGCCCACTGGCCACCTCTTGCCATGGAACAAAAGCACACAGACAGACTCAGGGGACCAAGGAGAGGTTTAATGGAGGAAGAATGAGGACTCCTCGGGGACTCGTCGTTACTCATCATTTTCCAGATGCTGGCTGCGGGGAGGCCTCTGAGGAGGTCAGGAGGGGCCTGGAGGAAGCCTAGGTGGGCAGCTTTGGTGACCACAGAGGCACAGGTGATGTGCCTGGGAGATGACTCGCTAGCTCCGTGAATCAGCCACCGGTGGGCAGGTGGCGTTCACAGGTGAGCACGGACGGAGATGAGAAGGCGCTGACCCAGACCTCGGCTCCCTCCCTGGCCCAAGCCCAGGGCGGGGACCCTGCCCAGTCCTGCCAAATGGGGGAGGCGGCGCAGGGTCCCTCTCCCCGCAGACCGGCTGCCTGGGGAGGGCACTGCCTCCACTCCAGGCCGGGTGTCCATGCTGGGAGCCTCGGGAGCCACTGGCCCCACAGAGGGCGGTGTCACATGGAAGGCCACAAGTCTTTGATGACTTATCTCCCAGCAAGGAGGGTGGCCAAGGAATGTGAACCCCATGGAAAGCCAAATTGGAGTTAGAGTGCCCTGTATTTCCTAGGATCGTGAACCTGGAGTGCCCGGGCCTCGCCTGTGGTTCTGCCACTCGCCGGTTGAGTCACCTTGGAAAAGTTCTCTAACCCTCTCTGTCCCACAGTGTCCTTCTCTGTCACATGGTGATCATAACAGTCCTGACCTGGTTATCTGGCTATGAGGTCTAAACGAGGTAATGTTCGATGACCACGGGTATTTTTTGAGCAGGATTTCTTTTACTTAGAAGGATTAAAAAAAAAAAATTGGAATACTCCCTAGGAAGAGTACCTGACCTTAATATCTTTGGGTGCCTGAAGGGGGAGTGTGGAAGGGCCACAGGGGTTGAATGGCTTCAGGGACTGGTGAACCACCCCCTCCAAGACCGCAAAGCCTTGTGTCTGTGTATATGTGTGTACGTCACTTCACCCCCACAAGCAGAGGGTCCAAATACTAAGATGCTGTGGGGAAGGGGTTGTGACTCCAGATTGGATGCCTCGGGGATTTCAAGTGTCTTTATTCGAGACCAGTGTTTCTCAGCCTCGGTGCTATTGACATTTGGGGCTGGATGACTCTTTGCCGTGGGGGGCCGTCCTGTGCATTGTAGGATGGTTAGCAGCGTCTGTAGCTCTTCGCCGCGAGATGTTAGTTGTGACAATCAAAAATATCTCCAGATGTTGCTAAGTGTCCTCAGGGAGGGGAGAGGGGGACAGACTGCCTCTGGTGGAGAGCTCCTGCTTTGTACAGTTTTCTATGCAGCGAGCCCTCCATAAGTGGCCATGTATCATTTACTTTTCTGAGCCTCCGTTTGTCTGCCTCCTCCTGTGCACGGTCTGGAGGGTGCAGTGAAATCCAGGCAAAGGGTTTTTCAAAGTTGGTGGACCATAGGCTTTCCAAACCCCAGCCCTGTTTGATATAAATGACTGGTTACTTAACCTGGCTGGGCAGCTGGATCAATTGGAACTAGGTTTTCATTGTATTTCTTTTTCCCTCAAACCTAAAGGGTTTTTAGAGCATTAAATGCAACACAAATCACTCAGTCTTTTACTATTAAAACCTGAACTACAATGAAAATTAAATAATTACTTCTGTGGAGAACAAGATCTTGAGGTAATCTTCTTTTGTGGTGAATACATTTTTTTTTTTTTTTAAACCACAGACCTCACGTTGGTAGTTCTTCATTCAGGGGAAAGGCCAGAGAAGGATTTTAAGGAGAAGACCCAGCAGGAAACAGATGTGGAAGAAGAATTGGAAGCATTGAAGGTCCCCACTGTTTAGGAGGTGGTCTAAGGGTTCCCGGCAGTGGGCGCCCTCGTGTGGGGCATCCTGCCTACGATGAGGGTCTTTGACTCCCCGCCTTTCAAGTGACTGATCCTCCTCCGGGGATGTGTAAGGTTCACTGTCCTCTTGCTTAACTCCTTGTGGGTCTGCTCTCTAACATGTCCCCAAGGGATTCCTGGGTCCCTGCCCAGGAGTGCAGTGTGTTCCTCCAGACTCTGGAAGCTGCTTTTTCTGAATGCCCGTGGAACTTGCTTTTGGGCAGTCCTTCAGTTGTGGGTTTGCCAGCACGACGGCCCCCAGTCGTTGGGACTGGGACGCCTGGGAGCAGGCAGCAGAAGCAGGCTTTGGAAATGCTGGGGTTGCAGCCAGGAGCACCTCTGGGTGACGGATTGCCTTAAACTAAGCAGCTGGTGTTTGCCTTGGGGATGCAGGGGTCTTGTCAGTCACGCCGGGCGTCCGAAGCAGTGTGGTGTCCACCTTGTGGAGGCGCGTGTCAGTTGCACTGAATGTGGTCATTTGAGTTCCCTTTGTGTTCGATGACCTGGACTGCCATCTGCATAGCTGGCCCCGTGGGCTCGATGATTTGGATTCCAGCTAGCACCTGTGACACCATGACTGATGTAACCTACACCGAGACGTCTGGGGTCCGGTAAGGTGTGTGCACCCCGGCCAGGATGCTGGCTGTTTGAAAGGCATCCAGCCGGAGCCGGCTCTCTGCAGAGCGAACGTGGCTGTTATCCCGGGGTTTCTCAAGAACATGCCTGGATGCAGCACTGTGTGGACCGAGTTGATGTTGTGGGTCATCCTAGACCTGAGCTATTGGAGATTCTGTTTCCCACATGGGCGTGGCAGCCACAGGGTGGGGAGATCAGGGTTGAAGCATTGTGGCGCACGTTGTCCTAACAGCGTGGAGTCCTCTCGCTTGCGGTATAACAGTAGAGCCGATGCTAGAGGGTGTCCAGTCTCACTGGTGGGGCCGCAGTGTCCTCACTCTCATTTAGAAGAGCCAGGGAGGATTGGACGGGGCGGTGAGGACTGGGTTGGCCCTGGATCGGCTGTCCTTGCGGGCACCGAGTTGGGTCTCTCTGTTGGACACTGTGACACGGTGGTTCTCCCGCACTTGACTGCCTGCTGAAGGGTTTCAGCAAAGCGCAGGTCCGAGGTCAGGAACTGAGACGTCAGACGTGGACAAGCTGTGGGGGCTCCCTCCGCAGGCACGGAGTCTGGTGGAGGCTAAGCTGCTCCACTGAACCATGAGGGGGATCTTACAGTTTGGCTCATTGTTGGCGCTGGGAGGAGAGCCTTTGAGCGATGGTCTTTACAGTGGTCAGACAGTTTTTTAAACCCCCAAACCTCAGATTGTTGTCTGCATGCACCCTCTTGGGCAAAAGGAAGTTCTTATTAGGGGAAGGTGCACATTGTGTTTTCTCAGTAGGTCTATGGAGAACCATAGGTGGAAGGACAAGAAGTCCTTCTGGGTGGGGCGGTGATCTCCCCAGCCGGCTGGGCATCTCCGTCTTGGCAATCGTGGAAATGATGGAAACGACAGGTGGCCTGTGACATCCAGCTCTTTAGAGGAGAAGGATTTCTTGCCTCTATTGGTGGGACCCCAGCTGGGCCACTGAGGAGGCCTGCCATGCACTCGGGGCCTCAGATGACCCCTAGGAATTGGTGTTGGGGCTCCCAGTCCAGGTCACACTCCTTCAGCAAGAAGAGAAAGACCCCACGGGATGGCGTATTACTGATGCCGGGAGCCAGATCCCACCTGTGATGGTGGCTCAGCCAGAGGTGCTCTCTGGTCGTTGAGGGCGCCTTCCAGGAAGTTTTCAGTGACTGCTTCTTGGAGCTGTTTTGAGGGACACTCTTTGTTGAAGCTCTCTTTCTATCTTGGTGTGTTTGTCCTAAAACATATCTCAGATTGGCAGGAGACCCCCCCCCCCCCATCTCTGTAGCAAGAGCTCTTCTAACATCCTGTGCTGTGAACGAGAGTTTGTGGCTTTCCTGTTTAAAATACAACTATAAATTTTATAGGACCTTTCTTGTTGGTTTTTTTTTTTTTTCTTTTTTTTAGTTCTTTCTCCAGGGCCTGGATTTCCTGCGGGTTCCTTTTTCCTTCCTCACGCAGCTTCTGCTCTTTTCCCTTCCTGCTTGGCTGTCTGTGCATGAACCTGATGTGTTGCCCATGGTCTTCTCAGGGCCTGCGTGGTGCTGCCTTCGTGCCCCAGGTGGGCATCAACCCAGGGCAGGGAGCACCCCCTCCTTCGTTGCTTCGCGCCCTCTTCCAGTTCTGCCCTGTGGGACGCACGCTCCTGCGCGGGACCGGAAGGCCGCATCTTTTTCAAACCACTCTCTTTCTTCCCGACTCTGTGTTGCAGAGCCACGACCTGCTGCCAGTGGCCTCCTGAAGGCTTGTGTGATGTTCTTCTCGATTTTTGGGTAGTGTTTGAGCCATACGCTTTCCTTGTTCTTCCTGCTACGGCCTAGTGATACGTTCTCCCCTCTCCTGGTGGAAGAGAAGGAGGCAGCTCCTTTCAAGCCCGTGTGGACAGTATTTTTGTCTTGGGATGATCATGATCTGACACGATCTTCAAATTTTGTATTTTCTCATCTTGGCGTTGCACTGCTTTCTGACTTGTGGCGCACTGGATGCTGGCGGTGGGGGTGAGCCGTGGTAAATGGCCCGAGGAAGTGGGTGTGTTTACACCAGCGGACTCCTGTCCAGTCTCCCTGGTGGAGGGATGTGGTGCAGGTCTCAACTCTCCAGAGCTTTTGGAGCCTCCTTACCTTTTGGGGCCAATTTCTTTTGCCTGTGGCTCTTCAGCTCCTTACCGTTTAATCCAGCTGTGGCTTCAGCTGCGTCGTCTTTGATGAAATATCCTGTCTTCTGAGGAGTGTCTCCTGACTTTAGTGATTTTTCACGAAACCAGAGGCCAAGAAAAAGTGACCCCCCCCCCCGAAAGGGAGTCCCGAGCAGCAGCCCCCCTTCTAGGGACAGAGGCCACCGTTAGAGTGGGGCAAAGACTCTGTCCTCGAGGCTGTGCACCCCTTCAGCCTCTCCTTTCTGTGCGCTGACAGTAACCCCTGGGGGGCCCCAAAGCCAGGGTGCAGCTGCTTGGGCTTTTGTGATTTAGAGTGTGGTTTTGTTGTGGGGAAGAGGAACTCTTCAAAACTTCACTTTGGTTTTTAAAATTACCATGGAAACCTTGCTTTTCCTTTAACCGTTTAGGTTCTGTTTGCAGTTTCTGCTCTAACAAGTTTTAGTGATCCCTTTGAAGGGGGAGTTGGTGAGATTCTGGGTCCTGTTTGGAGCGGTTAGTGGTGAGAGCCCATCCCCTGCTCATGGAAGGACAGGCTGACGGGTCACTGACCCACTGACCAGGCCTGGGCGTTGCAGGCCAGCCTGTCCTGTTGGGTCTTGGGCTGGTGGTTAGCAGCTCATTAGTCTCTCCATGTCCCAGAGAGGTGGGGGTAGGGTGGGATGGGGCTGGCTTCAGGAACTTGCAACCTCTGCTTGGTTTAATGCTCTGCTGTCATTGTCTTGAAATTCTTCTTAATTTCTGGGAGAAGGAGGCCATGTGTTTTCTTTTAGCACTGGGCCCCACAAATCACTGACCTGGTTAGTCCTGAAGAGGGGCAGTCACAGACTGGAGTGTGTCCCTGGAATATTGGTGAGGGCAGCGGGGAAGAAGGGACAGCTCACTGAGGGAGGTTTGGAGAGAGGCTGGGTTGAGGAGCGGGGTAGAGACTGGGTGCGGATGGGAAGGGAAGGAGCCATCTTAAAATCACTGGGATGGGGAGGATGAGATTAGGCATTTTGTATGGGACTCAAGGCAAGAACATCCTGTGATTATTGGCCATATCATCAGACTGGGAGCCCCGGGCAGGTGGGGATGGATGTGCTTGGCTTCTTCGCTCTGTGACCCCCAGCATGGGTGCAACACAACTCAGAGCCTGTAGTTAACCCTCCAAAGAATAGTTGTCAGACAATGACAGACTTCGTAACTCATTTTAATGACAGTGGAATGTGCTTCTTTGGTAAGTGGCAAGTTTCCTCCTGGTCAGGGCACTGTTTAAGCAGAAACCAGCTCCTCATCTGATGTTGATCATTGATGGTTTTCTTGTTGGTTTAACGTGATGGAGCATGCACGCACCCTTTGGTACATACCTCCCGGTGGCCCTGAACTTGTGGACCACTCTGTGCCTTTTGAGGAACTTTATTCTCTCAGCATCTGGCCCTCCAGTCAGGATTCTTTGTGTCTCTGCTGGGTTCCTTTTTCCTAACCCTCACTGCCTCCTCGGATGGCCACCATGGCACTCTAACTCATGCACCTTAAAAATGTCCACTTAATAGGATGACGGAGCCTTCCTGCACGTGTATCCCACCCAGCCAGCACTCCCGCCCTCATCCCTGCAACTGAACAAACCATTTGGTCACCAGTGAGGTGGTCTGAACATAAGAAAAGATGCTCACGTGGCCTCTGAGCTCTCTACCTACGCCGACCTGCCTTCCCTGTCCTGCAAGGAGCTCCCTCCCAGGCCATGGGTGCAGATGCTCCCCTGTTCCTTACTGTGCCTGGATTTGCTGGAAAAAATCCTCCGGTTGAGAGGTCTCCAGGAAGGAGATGATGCTGGGAGCCTATGAGAGGGTTTGTGTGTGGTCTCCGCTCTGTCCTGGGCAGCTGCAGCTGGGTGGGGGAGCCCACAGGTACTTTCTTTTGGGTGGGGGGAGGCTTGGGGACTTCCCTCCCCTGTGCAGAGGGTGAGTTTAAACACACTTCTCAGTTCCTGGCAGGTCATTATCAGTGATCTATGCGGGGTCCCTCTCTTGGTGTTGTAATCCCTTTGGATGAGATTTCCCATGGCCATTCCTCTCCCTCAGAGACAATCATTTGGGATGCTCAATGGGTGTCTTTTTTTTTTCTTTTTTTAATGCTCTAATGAAACACCATTGCTGTCTTGTGTATAAGCACTTTTAATTCACATAGATGGTGTTGTTATGCCAGTTCTTACTCTGTTTCCTTCCTCCTGCACTGTGTTTTTAGATGGGGTCTTCCCCTCTCCATTCTTAAAACCTATTGAGATCACCCAAAGAGCTTTTGTTTATGTGGGTTAAAACTATTGATTCTCGCCACATTAGAAATCAAAACAGACGTTTACAAATATGTATTGATTCATTTGCAAATAGAAATGGTGAACACATTGCAAGTTAAGATAAATAATATTTTAGCATTATTATGAAAATAGTTTTGACCCTGCAGACTCCCTGTCCTGGTGTCAGTTTGTTCCAGAATGCAAAAGGATACTGTGAAGGATAAAGTTTGGAAAGTGAATTTTATTTGTATTGCTTTATAAAACCTGCATCTGAGGAGAAACTGTGAAATATATTGTATTTTAGCAAAGTTTGCTCAGGTTTGATGGGCTTGCCTCCTTGGCTTACTGATCATTGCCTGCAGTATGGAAGGTTATTCTAGATAGCAGAGACTCTGTGTCTTACCAGAACACTTTTTGGTGCTTTATGTTGAATTTGTCCTATCCTAGAATAGGTGATTTTAAAACACAAAGAACAAATACTCATCACTTATGAACATGCCATATGTTTATATGTGTATGTATATAAACAGGCATTTCCTGTTTATTTTACTTATCTTATAATCCATACCTGCATAGGCTTTTTCTTTTTTTAAGAAAATGAAGATGATATGCACCTACAGGTCAGTGGTTTTTAGTATATTATTAGGTTGTGCAACCGTCCCCACTATCTAATTCTGCCTGATTCCAGATAGAATTAATTCCTAATTAAGGACTTCCTCATTGGTAAGGCCCTAATTAATCCCCCGTTCCTAATTTGAAAATGAAACCGGGCGCCCACTAGCGGTCGCTCCCCGTTACTGTACCCCAACCCCCGCCCCCCGCCCCCGCCCCTGGCAACCATTACTCTACTTCCGGTCTCAATGAATTTGTCTGTCGTGGCCATTCGGTAAACTTGGAGTCACCCAAGCTGTGGCCTTGTTTTGTCTGGCCTCTTTTACGTAGCGTCATGTTTTTGAGGTTCATCTATGTTGTAGCACGTGTCAGCACTTCATTGCAATTTGTGGGCGACTAATCCCATTGTAGGGATGTATTTTGTTAACCCATCGGTTGATGGACATTAGACTTGCTTCCACTCTTTGGCTATTATGAATAATGCTGCTGTGAACACTGTGTGCAAGTTTTTATGGGGACGAATGTCTTCTAAATACTCCCGGCTCCATTTACTTTTAACAGTTGGCACTTCACGCTCCGGGTTGTTTCTCAGGCACCTGTGATCATATGTTAATCAAGTGTCCAGATCTCTTCTGACGACTCTTTAGATGTTTGCCTTCCCAAATAATTTAATAAATGTAGGGGGGAAAACATGAAAGGGAACTTTTTAGGATATCTTTTACACCTATGGTGACCTTAGAGATGTCCCAGAGGAGCCCTGGAAAATCACCAAGATTTGGTTTTGCTCCTTATTAAAAGAGAGCCGTTAGAAATAATTAGGTTGGTGATGTGTTGCTGTTGTAAGATTTGCACAAGAGGACTTGTCAGATGAGAAGACATGTTCCGCTTTCCTGAAGTTAAGCTTATACGGATGAAATGTGAGTGTAAGTATTTTAGGAAAACCGTGTGTGGGTGTGTGTGTGTGAGTATGTGTGAGTAATGGGAAGTCCCTGGAGATTTGTCAGTGCCCTCACTGCCAACCTGTGTGTACCCTCAGGGGAAGCACCCACCTAAAGTTTTAGGAAATAGTTTTGTACTGTCCCCAGATAGAGACATGTCCTCTCCTCCATTCTGGCGATACTGGTGAGAGTAATGGACAAACCACAGCTACGCAGGCTTCATCATCCTACAGGTGTTTTGTGTCAAGCTTCCTTGGGAGGCTCTGCTGTAAGCCCCAGGCTGCAGTTTGTGTGTCTGTGACAAAGGACGGTCCTACAGCCTCATGAAGAATGACTGTACCAGGTACTTCCAACCATCCTGCCTTTAAAGAATAGACTCTTGGGTGTGGGCTTTGGAGCAGACGTCACTTGAGCACCTCTCAGTCTAGCCCTGTGGGCTGCGTCAGGATTTCCAGGACACTGTTCGTTCCAGAAGCAAGACAGCGTCATGAAAGCCAACTGCTGATCCACGATCCAGGGGAACAAGAAGGAATTACGGAGGACTGCATGAAATGATGTGGGAATTTTATTGTGGTCCTGTGTTTAAACTCCTGGTAATGTTTTATTGCTCTATTTTCTGGTTTTACGGGGAAGCCTTTTCTCTTCCTTGGGCTCCCTGTAATCCACACAGTTTAGTAGAATCTGCTTTTGGAAACAGAAATAAGGCATTTAAAAATGATACTTGGTTTCCACTGGTGTGTGAGGGTATCTCATTTCACTAATGGCTAATGACGTCAATCTTTTATGTGTGCGTTCAATGTTCATAAACGCTTTTCAGTGTCTTCCCTGCCTCTGCCAGGGGGTCAGTGTGGACTGCTCAGCTCCTCAGCCATGGCAGACAGAGTTGTCCCCTTGAGGTGTCTGCCCGGTTTGGAGGCCTCCCATCCCTGCATGAGGGGGCAGTGCACCAGGTGGGCACCTTCTCTGAGAGCTGAGTAGGTCTTTCCAAGTTTGGAACCAGCTGAGTCCCTGAGAGTCCCGGGGCAGCCACGGAACTCCCAGTTGGGAAGTTAGAGGAAGCCGCTGGCACTGTGGCCCTGGCAACCGTGGTAACTATGATCCCACCGCTGTCATTTGGTGACACTGTGGTGCCGGGCAGTGTGCTGAGTGTGTGCGGCTAGGATTATCCCCGGCCTCCCAGAAACACTCAGGAGGATAGGATCTTACCCACATTTTCTTTTTTTTTTTTTTAAAGATTTTTTTATTTTTATTTATTTGACAGAGATAGAGACAGCCAGCGAGAGAGAGGGAACACAAGCAGGGGGAGTGGAAGAGGAAGAAGCAGGCTCATAGCGGAGGAGCCTGATGTGGGGCTCGATCCCAGAACGCAGGGATCACGCCCTGAGCCGAAGGCAGACGCTTAACCGCTGTGCCACCCAGGCGCCCCTTACCCACATTTTCTTGTGTGAGTGGGTGGCCCGTGTCTCTGCCGGTGTATTCATCTGCTATTGCTGCTGTAACCAGGTATCACAGACTTGGTGCCTTAAAACAGCACACACCTACTATCTTACAGCTCTGGAGGCCAGAAGTCCAACATGGACTAACATCAAAGTATCAGGGGCTTCTGCAGGCTCTAAGGGAGAATGTTTTCATGCTTTGCCGAGTTTCTAGCTGCGTCCTGCTTCCACCTTCAAAGCCAGCGGTGGCTGGCCGAGCCTTTTTCATGGTGCATTACTTGGGGCACCGGGGTAATCTCCCTAAAGTCAGCTGATTAGCAACCTTAACTCCTTCTAGGACCTTAATTCCCCTTTGCCAGGTAAGAGAACGTGTTGACTATGTCCTGACATCTTTGGGGGCCCATAATGCTGGGGAGTGTTGGGGCACTGGGTAGGGAAGCTGGGAGGAATGGGGGGTGTGGGTGGAGCAGGCATGGGCAGGACCTGTGCAGGGGAGCTTGCCACCCTCGGGGACTCCCGCTCTGGCTGGGGGAGCGGCCAGAACCCAGGTCAGGTGCTCATGGTGCCACAGGTGAAAATGCTGCCAGGGAGGAGCTATGGGGTGATGGGGTGCAATGGGCTACAGTTTAATCAGGGTGGGCCTCACTGAGGAGGTTCTTCAGCTGAAAGTAGGATCCATCACATAGGATTGCTGCAGCAGGAAATGAGGTAATGTCAAAAACGCATCCTGTAGACAGTGAATGATCTCATTAAAAAAAAATTAGCTATCTATTCTAGGATCTCAGCTCTGGGGACCCATGGGCCAGGCTGGTCCTCTGCCACAGGGCATCTGATGAGTGGTGGGGTTAATTCGATTTTGAGGAGGAGAGGTTACATTTGTGGTGATGGTCTAGACCTCCTGGTTGGAGGGGCCCTCTGCTTGGAGGACATCAATTGGTCCCACTGTTGCCACACCCAGCTGGTGTCCCTACTAGAGCGAATGTCGATCCAGTCTGTAGGATCCATGCGCTGGTTTTGCCCCACACTGGCCCTGAGACGTGGGGCTCTCCCTTAACCTCTGCAATCTTGAGTTTCCTTGTCTGTGCAGTGGAGGCGGTCACAGCACCTCTCCGAGGAGTGAGGGATATCTCGGGTCAACTGTGTAGCGTAATACCTGGCACTCAGTCAGCCTCAGTGAAGGGATCGCTGCTGTCATTATCTCGTAGGCAGAGAAACACACGTGGAGCAAAGAAGGGACAGGCTGATGAAGAGACAGGCTGGGAATGGCGAGGGAAAGCCCAGAGTACTGGGGTCCTACGCCCCTGCTTTTTGTGGTTACTCCCCAGCCGGGTGGTCCCAACACCCCCCGCCCATTGAACAGGCTCTTTCCTTGTCAAGAAGAGCTAAGTGCAGAGAGAAGTCGACCACTTGACCAGAACTGGGTGAGCTTCCACGCAGAACGTTTCCACTTTATTGTCTGTAAACTCTTCTTTGGTAAACAAGGAGACAAGGAACCCACAGAGCAAAGGAGCACGCTGAGTCCAGAAGACAAAGGGCCAGCACCCTACACGAACAGGGGCTCTTGAGAAGACAGCTACGCCATTAGCAAGGTGGTGGGTGGAACTCAGGAGTTTGGGTGGGAGGTGGCATGGGAGAGAGGGGAGGCGAGTGGGAAGGAAGAGTCAGGCTTGGTGGGACAGAGAAGCCTAGATCATACAGCAGAGGAGCTCATGTAGCACAGCGAAGAGGGGCAGGGAAGCTCCGCCCATGCCCCGCCCACCGCCCACGCGGGTGGTGCCCTTCTGCGGGCAGAGCGGCGTGCCGGTCAGGTCAGGTCCGGGGAGCTGGGACCGGGCTCCCGGAGGCCCGTCAGCAACCCACCCTCCATCCCTTCTTTCCTGCTCTGCAGGCTGGTGTGTGCAGGTGGCAGGGGCGGAGGAGGGGCGCTCACGATCTCGGGGTCCGGGGAGAAGTGGCAGGGCAGCGGGGGCAGGGTTTGGGGGAGACGGAGAAACGGCCCCTGGCCCCCCTTTACATGGGGGGCTCGCTGCAGAGGACGATCTCCAGGTCTTTGCGGTAGAGCTTTCCCGCCTCAGCCAAGGACATGACGCTCTTTCTGTAGTTGGTGAGCTGTTGGATATTCATTTCCTAGGAGACACAGGGAGAGAGTTAGAGCCCCTCACTGGATGGCTCCCGCAGAGCGTCCCATCTGCTCATTGACAAACAGGTCCGCCAGAACCTTTCTCTTCTCCCACCCCAGCAAACATGGGCTTTGGAGTCAGAAAGCCCTGCGTGAAACCCTCTCTCTCTTACTGGCTGCATTGCTTTGGGGGAAATATTCAACCTTTCAGAGTCTCATCTCAGCTGCCTCATCTGTAAAATGGGTACACGAACAGGATCTTCCTCATTGAGGTGTTAGGAGGGTTAGCTGAGGGAATGAATGCGAACACGGCGTAGCACAGCCCCTGACACATAGCATGCACTCCAAAATCGGCTAGTCCCTATCTCTGCATGACTTGTATCAACTCCCCACCTCCCTGGGCCTCCGGTAGTCGGTGTGGGTCTTTGCAGGTGAGGAAGAGAATGTTTGGGAAGCTCCCTGGTCTTGTCTGTGGGCCCCAGGGACCATACTTCCCTAAACCTCACCCATTTAAACAAGGAATCCTAACTCCTGCCTCCTCCAGCGGCAAAGCTCACCTGCCTACTTCTTGTTCAGTGGCTTCTGTGGCCCTTCAGAGGCCACAAAGACAGGTGACCCACGGACATAGGGCCACCATCTCATGTAAAATGGAGGCCAACATTAAACAGAACTTCGATACCTAATATGCTTTGTGTTGAATACATGCTTTACAGTAATTGTTTTGGATACAAATAATAGGTCTGAAATACAGCGAAGCCATCGATCACTTGTACTATCTTTTTGTCTCCTTTCCTTCCTCTCTCCCTCCCTTGCACACTCCCTCCCCTGCCCCTTCCCTCTTGTCTTCTTGTCTTGAAAATGTTGGCAGATCTTTCTTTCTCCTTCCTTCCTCCCTTTTTCTTTTTTTCACCTCCCCTTTCAGGCTAATGGTCTTTATCTCCGTTCAGCTAATGAAAAAACTGAAGCAAAAACTATGGTATTTGCCAGAGGACTGGACCAACTCTGCAGCCACAAGTACCCTTAGTCTCCCGAGTCCTGAAGTCTGTCTAATTCTTTGCCTGGCTCACCTGTCCTTAGTCACCTCTTTTTTTGGTGCGCAAAGGTCAGTCCTTTTTTGTGTCTCAGGACATCCCCTCACGTTACTGATGCCTGGTTTTGTGCCAGCACCCACCCCGAGGGCACTCTGCAAGCATCACTAGCTTTGGGGAGCATCTTCCCTAAAGTTGTGAAGTCCCTGGAAATATCACCCAGTTCGTAATACCATTCTAATTAGGAGCCAAGGAAGGGACCCCATCGATCATCCTGGAGCTGGAGAACCACCGCGGCCCCCACCCTGATTCAATGTGGCATCAAGAATCTTAGCAGCATGAAGGGAGAGGGCTGCTCACTTTCTACGTCTCGAAGTTCTGCTCGAAGCTGAGGAACGCTTTAGTGAGCTGCAGTGCCCTCAGGAGTGGCGAGAAATACTGAGGTTTGATCTCCCCAGCCTGTCCCTCAGGAGCCTCTAACATGAATCTGCTCAGAATCCGTATCACAGAGCTCGCACCATCCAAATGGAATGCGCGTCTGCCATGTGCATCCGCTAAAAACAGCCGCTCCCTTCCCAGCACACGTGCTGCTGTTTCCAGTCCTTGGCTTGCTCTAGTGGTTCATGCTCTCCATCCCCAGGGGCCTCATCCTGAGCTCAGTACAGGTGGAAGACTCCCAGGTAAACGACTGTATTAATATCCTTGTTCTCCAGCCTTCGGAGTTGCTTCCTAGCCCCAACACCTGACTGTTTCTGTCTCCACATCTGAGGGAACCTGTGCGGCCATAGCAGTTGTATTTTGTGGTAACTAAGAAAGAACCTGGGGGCTCCTGGATGGCTCAGTCAGTTAAGCGTCTGCCTTCGACTCAGGTCATGATCCCGAGGCCCTGGGATGAAGCCCCGTGTCGGGCTCCCTGCTTGGCGAAGAGTCTGCTTCTCCCTCTCTTTCTCCCTCTGCTCGTCCCCCCACCCCTCTGCTTGTGCTCTCTCTCACAAATAAATTAATAAAATCTTAAAAAAAGAAAGAAAGAAAGAAAGAAAGAAAGAAAGAAAGAAAGAAAGAAAGAAAGAAAGCCTAGTTAGGTGATAAGCAGAAAATTCAGGTCACTCTCCAGATTTATGCTTGCCTTCAGGGTCGATCAGCCTCGGGTGCAGAGCAGGGCCATATGGAGAATAATGATGCCTCATTAATACAATTACAGTTAAAGATATTTTCCACTAGAATGCCCAACATTCCCTGGACACATAAGGGTGCATAGATAACTTTCTCCTAGTTTGGTGCCAGGAAAGAGCCTATCAAGTTCAAATACCTGGTGAAGACATCCTTCTTTCTAAGAAGTATGTGCTTACTTACAATTTATTTTCTGCCTCTTTCAAAAAGCACTTGTAGGTAACAAAAAAAAATGTGGGATGAAAGAAATGAAGAATGATATTCAGGACAAAGATGAAGTGGTCAGAAAGCAGCTGGAAGGGCAGACAGAGGCTGCAGTGAATTCTTTCCCCTGAAATTGAGCAGTAAATTTAGCTTTTGCCTGGCAGCCAAAGTGGTTAGGCAACTCGAGGAAGTATGGAGCATTCATCATCTAATTAAAGAAAACAGCAAAACCATTTGCTCAGAAAAAGGCATTTTCCAGGAGGTGAAGGAAGGCGGCTGCAAAGACAACTGCGGGCTCCTGGTCCTCCTGCGGGCCCCCCGCCCCGACCCCATGCACCCAGACGGACGAGCCTGCTGCCGCCCGAGGTCTATCTGGGAAGAAATGCCACCAGGCAAAGTAATAGTTCCGTTCACCACCTTTTGCCTTTTCTTTGAGGGAAACAAATGCTTCCGTGGCTCTTAGCCTCTTGCCCACCTCCAGACTCTGCATTTATTATTTTTTTTTTTAAGATTTTATCTATTCATTTGAGAGAGTGAGTGAGCGTGCATGCACAGGTGGGGGGAGAGGCAGAGGGAGAAATAGCTTCACCTCCCACCGGCCCCTTCTTTCCCAAAACTTTTTTTTTCCCAAAATTTAAATTCCGTTAATATATAATATTACTTGTTTCAGAGGTTCTCCCAAATCTCTCCTTGCCGGAGAAATCTTTTCTGATGGCAGTCAGGCTGCCAGTGCCTCGTCATCGCATCACTCCAGAGAGCCAAAATGTGGGAGCACCCCGAGTGGCTGTTGATGGATGAACAGATAAAAGGTGGTGGACACAAACACTGGAATATCACTCGGCCTTAAAAAGGAAGGACATCAGCATTGCTACAGCATGGACGAACCCAGAGGACGTTATGCTCAGTGAGGTAGGCCAGTCACAGAAAGACAAGTCCTGAAGGCCGCTGTTTCTAGGAGGTATCTAGAGAAGTCAAATTTGAGACAAAGTAGAATGGTGGGGACCAGGGGGCCGGGGGAGGGAGGAGTGGAGGGTGGTTGTTTACTGGGCACAGAGTTTCCGTTTTGCAAGAGGAAGAGAGTTCTGGACGTGGTGGTGGTGGTGGCTGCCCAGCAGTGTGGATGTATTCAGTACTGCTCAAGGTTCACTCAAAAATGGTGAAGATGCTCAACTTTGTATCGTGTGTATTTTACTACAATTAAAAGAAACCAACCAACCCACCAGTCATCCAGCCAGAAACAAAACAACAGCCCCCAAACTGCCATTGCCTAGTTCTGAGTGATCAGGGGAGAGCAAAATGCACCCCTCCATTCCTTTCCAGCTCCCCCCTCCCTCAGGAGCCTCTCTCCTGCCCTAGGGCCACCTGCCTAGGTCTGCGGGCTCAGTTAGCTTACCTTCTTGTTTTTCTCATACAGGTCCTTCAGAAGGGCGTCCAGCTCATTCTCATCAATGTAACCACTCCCGTCCTGGGGGGGGGGGGCAGAGGCAGCACAGAGCTCTAGCATCAGGCCCCACCACCCCTGACCTGGCCTCCTGAGTCCCCCAACTCTTCTCAGGGAGCCTGCAGGGGCTGACCTTCCCCCTCCTCTGTGCAGAAGGCGTTCATACCGTGCGTGTCAAAGTAACACCTCACTGCTGACTTCCCCAGCCAAGGCAGGAATGGTGCGCACGCACGTCAGGGCAAATTTGCATTCCGGGGTTTTTCATTTGCATTGAAACTATGAGGTTCCAGAAGCATTTAGCTAACTCCCTAAGATGTCAGGATGAACACAGGGGCTATGTAAAGCTTAGTCCCCACGCTTTGGTTATAAGGAAGACTATCGGAGTCACACAGGTGGGGGCAGCAAAGGAAGGGGTGATGGGCGGTAAGGAGGTCCTCTCCCTCCCAACTTCCTAGCAAAACAGTTGGCTCCAAAGCACATTTATGAGCTGGCAGCGAGGGAGCAGTCCTGAACCCCTCCTTACTCTGAAAGACAAAGCGAAGCCATGTGGCTGGGGGCACCCCTGCTGAGGGGGCCCCTGCCTTTCCCTCCCACGCTGTTCTCGCTCTTACCTTGTCATAAAATGTGAAGATCGCATTGAACTCCTCTGAAGTCAGCTTCATGCCCTGTAAGGCCCGAGGTATTAAAGAGAGAAGCAAAAGAGAGAAAGAGTGTGTGTGTGCGCGCGTGCAAGTGTGCGTAGCGAGTGAGTGCATGTGCTTGTGTGTGCATGAATGAGCGCATGTGTGTGTGCACGTGAGTGAGCGCATATGTGCGTGCATGTGTGAGTGTGTGCACATGTATGTGCGTGTGTGCATGCATGTACAGGCGAGTACATGTGGCTGCATGTGTGTGAGTGAGCGTGTGTGTCTGCGTGTGTGCACGTGTGTGCTGGAGGGTGGACGGGAGGGTGGCAGAGTGAAGTGCGTGGGGATGAGGGAAGGAAGGAATTGAAGAAAAGCAGAGTGGCTCTTTTACCTGAAATTTAAGCAGGAAGTTTTCCTGTACAGGCAAGAGTCTGGAAAGGAAGTGTTAGAGCAGAGCTTAGGAGACAGAGTAGAGGCAAGAACAACGGGGAAGTGGGGGGATGTGGAAGCCTGTAGTTCTGGAAACCGTCTCTGAGCACTGAGGAATTAGTGGCAAGTTCTACAAGGAGGGAGGCAGACACGGAGGTGCAGAGATTCTATCTAGCTTCGTCCTGAGCTTCGTGACACCTGACCTGTCACTTTCCCCACCGACTGGTCTTCAAGCCAGGGAGGGTGGCACGGAATGGTCTGCAGAGGTCCTGGGCAAAGTGACCCTGGGGTGGGCTCGGGCACTTACCGGGACATCTCCGAGAGGCCCAGTTTGCCATCCCCGTTCAAGTCGAACATCCGTAGCTGTTGGGGACAGACAGAGGTGCCTGGGTGATTGGCTTTGACCTCTCATGTGGGACCTTGACCCGCCATCCCCTTGGACTGGAGAGGAAGGGAGATGGGTGGGTGTGCTCTGCCCCCTCTGAGGTCACCTGGAGGCCAGAGACCAGCATGGTCTAAATTTGTCCCTGCCCCTCCCTCCCCTTCTCAGGGCCGGGGCCCCAGAAGCCTGGCAGGCCAACACCCGTCTCCAAGCCCATCCTCTCCCAGAGCTGGGGAGGTTGTCATGGAAACAGATGCTCCGTCTCTTCCTCACTCCATGAGGATCTCAGACAGAGGGTGTGTGGGGCCAGGGACCGGCAAGCCTTTTGCCAGTCGCCACTGGGAGTCACTTCACCGGGGCCTGAAGAATCAGCCAACAACAGACCCTGAACCCCGAATCCCTCTGGCTGGGGGCCCCAGTCCTGTGCCTCTGGAGGGGGGAGGGACCCTTCTGCCCACTCACAATGGTTTGGGTGTATTCTTGCAGCTTGGGTTCATCATAGGGCCGGTTCGCCTTCCTCAGCAGGTCAGACAGAAATCCCTAGAACACAAAAGGCCCCTTCAGAGCTCCTGACTCAGTCAGTCAGCCCCTCCCTCATTACTTGTTCCTTCAATCAGTCAACATTGTTTTCGGAGGCCTACCATTTGTATGGCTTACGTCCCTTATAATTCCCTAATCCCTGAGGCTTGTGGAATGACCATGAAGGCCTGGAGGTAGCACCTGGATGCAACAGGTAGAAACTGGCTCTGGGGCCTCAGAGAGCCCCCAGGACACAGGGCTACGCAGTGCCTGGGGATCGCTAGCTCCCGAGGAGTGATGGGGTAGATTGTACAAGCCAGGAGGCCCATCTGCTGCAGTTGCCTTGAAGGTGCCTATCCCGGGCACTGAGGTGCGAAGGGGTGCAGTCTGGTCAGTCTCCATGGCCCTGCGGCTCCTCGCTACTGATTCACATGGCCGTCCTGAACACGTCCACAGAGTCGGAGCCGGGCTTCAGTGTTCCTGAGCAGACCACAAACCCATGTCCCTCACCCAACATCTCCTCCCTTCCCAGGTTCCCTAAACCTACCACCACTCTGGCCTCAGTCCCATTCTCCGTGCCTTCTATACCCTTCCCAAGGCCCATCCTACCTTGAGCTCATTGGCTTCAATGTAGCCACTTCTGTCTGTGTCATACTTCCGCCAAGCCTGCAACGGGAACGCCAACCTATTTGCAAAGACCTGTCGACATCTATGAGCCTCCTTGCAATTCCCTTTAATGGACCAGGTTGGGTCTTGATGTTCAAGAGTATTACCGGGGGATGGGGACATGGAGATGGTCTAGCCCATTCCCTTCTGTGTCACAGATGAAGAAATGGGGGAAAGTGTCTTGGCCAAGGTCACACAGAAAAGGAATGTCTCCCTACTCTAACTGGCCTGGGTCTCTTTTTGAATCATTTTGTAACTAGGGTTATGGTTTTCTTTTGTTTTTTTGGACAGGGTTCTGGCTTTCTACGGTGCTAACCAACCTAGCACTAGGCTCTGGTGGATCTGATTTTTGCTGTGGGTATACAGCATGTTCCTCTACTGCTCTGGAAGCTTCTCATTCTCTGGGTGGGGCCTGGGGCAAGAGTAAGAACCTTCTGGAAGGGGCAGACTTAGGCTTTGGTTCATTGTCACTGTGCTCCCTCATCCATCCCTCCATCATGGGGCACGCAGCATCCACGTCTCGGGGGGATAATTGGTAGTGTCCTCAGCTTGTTTAGACTATCCCAAGGCTACTCCCCATCTGGTGGTAAAAAGCATTCCTTTCTCTGTTTTCTAAGGAAACCAGCCCTCTGTCTACTCAATCCAGAGGGCCCCATTTCCCCGAATCTTTGAGCTATGTTGGTCAGCCTGATCAAATTTCTTCTATTTTCTTTCAAGACTTCTTCCCTTGACTTTTTCTCTCCTCTCCCTTGGCTCCAAAATGCACAACGCACGCAGGTGTCACCTGGTTTACTAAGAATCAGCAAGCACTCATTGTTTTGCCAAATTTGGATCCCTGCGTCCCTTCCCTTCTCCATGTCATGTCTCCCTTTTATTGTCCGGAGGGTGAGTTTATAGATATCCGAGGATCTTTCTTCCATACCAGCAAGCAAGGCTGTGTAATTCTCATGAGATAGTGGTGGCTCAGGAAATTTGGTAGTTTTTTTTTTTTTTTTGGATCCTGATTTTATAAAAAAGTTATAAGACATGAGCAAATCCCAACAAAAGGGTAGACTTATACCACAGACAACTTGGATAGATGGTATTTGATCAGGGGAGTGTCTTTTCTCTGGGGGAAAAATGCTTTGGTTCCATCCAAATATTCCTTCCTGTGCCCAGAAAGCCTAACCCTGAGAAAGTACTAATACGTGCAGATTTACAAATATGACTTTACCAACCATCTGCATGTACTTAGTGCCTTAGAATTTAGTTCATCTGAGTCTTGACTGGGAAAAAAGGCAGATACTCCCTAAGTTGCCTAAAAGGGGGGTAACCTGGGGCGCCTGGGTGGCTCCATAGAGTGTCTGCCTTCGGCTCAAGTCATGATCCCAGGGTCCTGGGATCCATCCCCGCACTGGGCTCCTTGCTTAGCTGGAAGTCTGCTTCTCCCTCTGCCTGCTGTACCCCTGCTTGTGCTCTCTCTTTCTGACAAATAAATAAAATATATATTTTTTTTTAAAGGAGGGTAACCTGAAGGGACCCCAGTCCTCACTCAGAGCAAAGCATCACTTTGCTTTTTGCTTTTTTTGGGGGGCAGAGATCCTCCCAGCCGGTCTGACCTCCCGCCTTCCCTGGCCCCGCCCCCACCCCAGGCTCTCGTCGCTCACTTCTCTTCCCTCCAGCACTTTGTGCTCCTGCATCAGTGGGTCATTCTCTTCCCATTCAAGGAAAAGAGTTCAAGGGACCTGGGCTTTGTGAAATCTCAAAGAAATCCTGAGGCGTCACTAAAATTAGAAATTACAATGTTGTGCTTAGCAGTGGGATGGAGCTATCTGCCCGCACTAGCCTTCTAGGGCGGCAGAGGGACCAATTCATGTTTCCAGCTCATAAAAATGGAACAAATGGCCAACCCCAGGAGGGTGGTGCTGTGGGATGGTGGGGTCCCGGGAAACTCAGATGGGGGTGTTGGCCCAGCAGTTATACTGTGGATTAAAGGATAAAGACAGATAAGAATGTGGAATCATGCCAACAACGCAGAGAGAAACCACTAATGACTTGGAGAGAGGGGGACAGAGACAGAGAAAGGTATTTTTTGCTTCTCTTTAAGCATTTCCAGCTGCCTCACCCCCACAAACTATCGTCATCCCTATTTTCCAGATCAGAGGTGGAAGAGCGGCCAATCTTTGGCTGCCTCCGTCCCCATCACGGTGGGGACCATCAGGCATAACGCTCCCTTTTCTACAGACAGAAAAATCAAGGCTCACAAAAGCGGCAGTCTGACAAGGAGATGCAGACTTCCCCGAGACAGGCAAGAGAAGGAGTAAGAACAGAATCCAGAATGTCGATGACCAGCTTGTGGAATCTTGCCATCTGGGAAAAACTGGAGAAAATCCTTTAAAGCATCATAAAATTAAATCCATATCTGATGCTTAGGCAAGCTGCCACTTAAAAAATGACTTTTCTGCCCTGAGAATCGGTTTTCTAACCAACTTTCTACCCATGTGGGGAACTCCAAGCCGTGTGGGGTTCTGGGCTAACTCTCCATTCGTTTTAGGCAGTAAATCACGGGGAAGGGATTACCGGTGTCTCGACATGGATTTAACAGGAGGACAGGCAACTCGAGTCAAGTTGAAGGCCAGTCATTATCATAGCAGGCAGTGTGTGGCGGGTATGGGTTGAGTTTCACTCTGAGGGACACATAATATTGACCAGCTAGGGTGCAGAGTCCAGAAAAATACCAAGAAATAATTTAGTTTGCTGGGCATCAGGATTAGTAATGTATTTGGTTGAACCATATGGAATTTCCAACTTTTGTAAATCAAAAATTGTCAGATATCAATAATTTCACATGGTTTCATCTATCGGTTGAATATTACTCAAAAAAAGAAACGTGAGTTTGGATGGTCTCCTTCACTTGAAGATTTCAAAGAATTTCTGTTGCAAAGATCTATTTTAAAGGGGGGGCAACTGACATGTAGACCACAGTCAAGAATCTGCAAACTTGAAGTCCCCCCACCCACCCCAGGCTTTTCCAGTTTTGGGATGGCACATAAATCCACGCTCCCCACACATGCTCCTTGCAACCCTGACTTCAGGGGACACCAATGTTATTGAGAACAAAGTATGTGAGATCTGGAAGCCAAATGACATGAAACAGGTCTCTTCGCTGCAGGATTTCTCAGAGAACGTAAGATGTAATGCCCATGACCAATTCCCAAAGGGGAGATAAGCGTGTACTTGCCCATACTTACTTCTCACCGTATCCTGGACAATCTCACATGCACGTATCGTTTGGAGATCTTGCTGACGTGTAGATTGTGCGTCAGGGGGTCAGGGACTTTTTGTTTCTCACACGCACTCAGGGACCACACTGAGTAGTGGAGCTCTAAGGGGTTTAGCATCGCCCAGGGGACCACTCCCAGGCATTTGCGGGGGGTGGGGGGG
The DNA here is from genome assembly GCF_024610735.1 of Ursus americanus. Lineage (NCBI taxonomy): Eukaryota > Metazoa > Chordata > Mammalia > Carnivora > Ursidae > Ursus > Ursus americanus. The sequence goes on from NC_142147.1 coordinate 27,011,897, forward strand.
GTGGGAGGGGATGGACCTGGCTCCGAATACGGGAGAAAGGCAGCGCCTTGGCCTCACCTCCATAAACTCGGTGCTGGAGCCCACATGCTGCCTAAAGCACAGAAGGAAGTTTTCCTCAGTCGGCAGGATCTGCGCCAGCTGTGGGGGCCAGAGAGTGACAGAGACGTTACAGACGGCCCACCTGGGAGCGGGGCAGACTTGCCTAGAGGGAGGGTGGTGAATGGCCAGCGGCAAGGCAGCGTGGGAGCTGCATTTTGCTTTTCTTCCTCGGAACAGCCCTTCAAAAGGGGAGAAGGATGTTCTGAGAAGGGCATCTGGGTCGCCCCACATCTTAGGTGTGAGCCGCTGGAGGGACAGACAGTGATGCCCCTTTAAAAATACAAGTACCCAGTCTTCAAAAGAATACTTAACAGGTGATTCCATTTATATAAAATTCTAAAAAATGCAAACTAATCTGAGATGAGTGGTTGCCGGGGATTCCTAACGGTGATAGAAATGCTGTATCTCGATCGTGGTGGTAATTACATGGCTGTGCACAACATCTAATCTCACAGAACTCTGCTCTTCCAATCAACGCGGCTTGCTGTATGTAAATTACACCTCAACAAATCTGATTTTTAGAAAATGCAAAAATACCCTTGTTCAGCAAACACTGCTGGCTGTCCCCCACTTCTTTTGCTCCCTCCCGCTTCCTTGGGTCACAGGCAAATCCTGATTGGTCTGAGTCAGCCAAATGTGCTAATTCCATTTCCCTTGCCCAGGACTGGCTTACGAGCACACATGTGATCGAGTTCTGGCTACTGAGATGTGAGGGGAGGTCTGCTCAAAGTACTCCAGGTTTCCTTGCTCCCAGGAGGGGCCAAATGCTGTGCATCCTTTCTGCATCAGGACATGGGTGTATCCAGATGTGATGGAGGGAACAGTAGACCAGCCCGAGGATGAAGCTGTTTTGGGGCGGCGGGGTGGGGTGGGGTGTGGGTGGGTAGAGAACTCCAGAGAAGCAGGGCTGGGGACCTGGCCTCCTTCATCTGGAACCATCCCTTCCCATGGCTTGTCTCATTAGGAGCCTCTCATGGATTAAGCCAGGAGTAGGTAAACAATGGCCCATGAGCCAAATCTGGCCCAGTGCCTGTTTCTATAAATGAACTTGTCTTGGAACATGGCCATGCCCATTCATTCACATACCGTTTGTGGCTGCTTTTGTGCCACCGTGGTAGAGTTGAAAGAATTGTGACAGAAACTATATGGCCTACAAATCCTAGAACATTTACCATAATCGGGATCTTTCCAGAAAAAAGTCTGGTGACCCCTGGTTTAAGCCCATTTGAGTCAGGATTTTCTGAGATTTGCAGCTTAGACATCTATGCTCTTGGTGCCCTTCCCAGATGCCCCTTAGCTAGGCTGGTGGGCCATCCCTGACGCTGTGAAGGATGTCTGCTAATGGCTCAGAGCTGCCCTCCAACAAACCCCCGCTGCCCCAGTCCCCCACCTCCACCTCCCCGACCTGGAGGGGGCAGCCTGTGTCCAATGACTGAACTGGGGGTACAAAGGACCACCCCATCCCTTGCCCCAAGGTGAGACCAACTGTGGCACAATTCACACCCCAGAGCTCCTGGTGAGATCAGGACAAGACCCGGCTCCAGCTGAGACCACATCCTTCCTTTAGCTCCTTCCTCTGCCTTTTCCTGCTGCGCTCTTCTCTTTCTCTGAGAGTTCTCTTTCAAGAGACCCCATCCACTTGAATCTCTGTCTCAGTCTCTGCTTCCGGGGCACTGACCTAAGGCAGCATCCCACCCTGGGAGGGGCTATGCCCTCATTCCTGGGCTGCTATTGTTATTTGTGAGCCCTGGACCACACACCACACACCGATGGCCAGAGGCATTTGGTTAGGCTGGCACACACGTGTATGTACTGTGTACGTATGAATGTATGTGTGTGTATGTGTATATACATAAGTTGTTTAATTAAACCAGGAAGCCATTAAACAGAGGTGGCCCTAATACCTTAGTAGCCTATGTGAACAAACCCAAGCTGAAGCGGTCAGAACAGCCAACGAGGCGTTCCCACATAACGCAACCGCTTGAACTATAGCCAATCAAATAATCTCCTTGCTCTGCTCCCGCCTCTTCTCTGTAAGAGTCTTTCCCCAGCTACTGTTGGCGGGGTGTTCCTAACTGCTTCTGGTTTGGCACTGCCCCATTTGAATCAATTTTTGCTCAGATACACTCTTTACATTTTTAATATGTCTCAATTTCTGTCTTAGCAATGTGTATTTATGCAAATATAAGTGTATGAGTATGTGTATATATATTTCATATAAATGATACATGCTATACATGTAAATTACACGTTTAAACATTAAGCAGGTAAGTAAAACTGTTGCCTTTGGAATGCCTTTCGGGGGGCATGAAAACTCTTGTTCTCCAGCCTCGCAGTAGCTGCTGGGACCCTGAGAGCACGTAAGGTCTCCATCCTTGTCTTAGGCCAGTGTTTGTCGCTTCTTTCCTTGTGGGACAAAGAGAAAGTCCCACCTGTTCCCGTCGGTCAGCCTCAGTGCTGGAGGTGGGGTGGGGCTTCCAGACCACCCCCCATTTAGAGGCCTAGAAGGACACTTGTGCTTGGTGGAGTAGACACGACAGATACCCCCCCCCCCCAAGAGCTCTTGGCCGGGACGGGGGCTCACCTCCGCCATCTCGATTTTGCCGTCCGAGTTCTCATCATACTTCTGCATGAACTCCTTCATCTTCTCCCCAAAGTTGTCACTCTTTGACATCTGGGGAAAGACAGAGGGGGGCTGACTGTGCTGCCGGGCCCCACGGGAGCCACAGATCCCTCACCCACTCGGTGCGCCAGTGGCTCGAATCATTCTGCACCCCAAATCTGCTGCCACAGAACCGGGCCGCCGACGCTTGGAGTGGTCAGGGCTGCTCTCTTCTCCTTCCCAAGATCCCTCCAAGTCCAAGCGATCTCTCCTTTGAGGCTCGGTCACATGAGGACATATCCCCCCTTCCCATGTAATTCATGCGTTTAAACTGCCCCTCTGCCTTTGAGATGGGATAAACCAGAGCTCTTATCAGAACGGCAAGGACTTATCCCCATCACTCAGATGCGAGAATTGAGGCCCCAACATTTTACCAAGGCAGCTTCTCATACAACCTGACTTATTCCAGGACCCCCCAGTAGGTTCTAGCACTGCCCCCGAGCAAGGTAAATCGCACATTTTCTTCTTTCAGGTCTAAAGGCAGTTCGTGACATTTTTCACTCTGATTTTATGCCGGGAGGAAGGTGAGGAGAAAGTGTTCGTATAGCTGAGGGTAATTTAAATGATCTGTTAGATTATTGTGACTACTCCAAAGGCAGAGAAGTTCAAGAGTTCCTTTAGCCCATCACTGCCTACCTTAAATCTAAGGCTCTCTGAAATTCTCCAATCTTGGCCTGTTTGGGGGGTTGCTAAATGACTCTGTGCATTAATGCGCTCTTCCTCATCCCTAAGCGACGGTCAGCCTGCTCGAGCCACTGATGCCTCTTCTTGCCTTCTCTGATGGCTTCTGGGTGGGCTGGACGCTTCCTCGGACTGGGCCCAGGGCAATTCTACCAAGTCTTCAGGTTAGGAGTCTTTTCTGTATACCTTCTATTGCTTTCTACCTGGGAACCGGTTTCAGTTTGCCAGGATTGATTCATCAGTATTTATTGCCTGACATTAACAAGTGCGCACGGAACGATCCTAGGCCCCTATCACCAATGGGGTCAGCCGATGTAGCTTTCACAACAGCCCCCGTGAGGTGTGTGGCCTGTCCATTCTACACACCAGTGCAGGCTGAGGTGAAGTGTCTTCTCCCGAGGTCACCCGCTGGTGTAGCTAGAACTGGAACTCGTGGCTCGGCTTCCAAGGCCAATATTCCTTCTGCCCTATAACAGCTGCTCTGAACACCCATCCTGGATGGTGTCAGTTGAGATTGTTGTTGACAGACTTGAGAATCACCCCTGATGCCGTCTGAGGAAGGGAGTGACTAAAATTTCAGACTAGAAGCACTTCATAAAAACACATTCCTCCGCCTACCCCCTGATCCCAGAATCAGTTTTGAAGCCTGTGTTTTCTGTGATGCAGGCTTCATTACCCTAGTAATGAGGGGTGATGGGGGCACAGTTGATAAACAAACCCATGAATCACCACCATCGCCTAAGCCCATGGTTGGACCTCCTGCTCGCTGGGGCGCTCTGCGGGGCTCTGGACCAGGAGCTCGCCAGTGGATTTGTGACTCATCTCCCAAACTGCCCCACGAGGACTTGCTAAGAAGCAGTGGATTGGCCAAGATACACACGGCAGGGGAGAGTGGGGAGACCCCCAGAGGACCAGCGGGAGCTGGAGGAAGATAATGGGTGACTGTCTGTATCTGAGAACCAGACGTGGGAATCCCAGTAAACTGGCTCCAATTACCTCAGCTTTTCAGTATTTCAGACAGTCCTCCCCAGGCTTTAGTGAACTTAATAGTGCCAGCTTGTGACTACAGGCCCCACAGGGACCCTGCCATCAAGGGGCTGGGACGTGATTTGGAGTTGCTTCAGGCAGGCTAAGAAAGGCAGTCTGACACCCCCATGAATGAGGCCAGTCCGTGCCATCTGGTTCAGATGTTGGTTTGGAGCAATCCTGTTTTCCTCTGGGTCCTCGCTAAGGATTCCAGACTCAGTTGGTCTAGAACAGTGGTTCTCTGATGGGGATTATTCTGTGCCCCCCCACAGGAGATGTTTGGTAATTTCTCGAGACATTTAGCCAGTGGTGTTGGTATGCATCCTATAACGTGCAGGACAGCCCCGCAGCAACAAAGAATTATCCAGCCCTGTCAAAAGTGCCAAGGCTGAGAAACTTTGGTCTAGGGTAAAGACACTTCAAACCCCTGAGGCATCCAATTGAGTCATGACCCCCTGAGAATCTTAGATAGGCTCTGGACTATTCCTTAGGGAAAAAAAAAAAAAGCTTTTATATGCATATACACAGACACAAAGCTTTGTAGTTTGGGGGGGTTCAGTCACCCCTGGTATCCATTCGTGAACTCCTCTCAATCCCAGACACCCAAAGATATTGCAGGAAGGTTCTCTTTTTAAGGGATTAGTCCAACTAAAAAAATCCTTACAAGTAAAAGAAAAACTTTGAAGGTCAAGACCAGAGATGTCAGGCTAGCTTAGGAGACGCACAGCTTGGGACAGACAATGTTGACGAAAGCCATGATCAGGATGATAGAAAAAGCAAACAATGGGACAGAGTACTGGGCTTACCATGCCAGAGCCTTTTCTTGCCTTCTCCAGCTCTTGGAAAAAGTTTTCTAGCTCTTTACCTTCAATATACCCATTTCCTGTGAAGAAAGCAAAGCAAAAAAAACAAAAAACAAAAAACCAATTGACCTCAGAGCTGAATAGTAAGACTGATTGGGGAGGAGGGGACGGGGAAGTCAGGGGCTTTATGGAGAACTTCTCCTCACTGGTCAACAAGCAGGTGTGTGGGTTGGCCTCAGACCGTGCAGCGTTAGGGATGTGGGTCCTGCTGTCAGGGTGTTTGCAACTGTATAGCTGCGAGATTAGTAACCGCATGTCTTTGGGGTATGCTTTCAGTAGTCAGAACACTGGGAGGGACCAGCATCTGGGCCAAGCTGGTAGAAGTGGGCAGAGCCGGAACTGTCCGCAACTGGCTGGGCAAGGAGCAGGAGCTGAAATGCAACAGGGGGCAACACGTCATCAGCATCCGGGCTTGCCAGCAGGTGGCAGGCCCTGATCACAGGAGCGAATGAGGCCCGAGACAGAATTTGGGTCTCTGGAGTGGGAGGGTATATTGAGTTAAGAGTGTCCCCCCGGCTCCCCTGTCCATGTCCACCTAGAACCTCAGGATGTGACCTCACTTGGAAATAGAGTAATTAGTTAAGATGAGGCCATATGAGATTAGGGAAGGCCCTAATCCAATGACTTGTGTCCTTGTAAGAAGGCCACGTGGAGACACAGAGAGACACATAGGGGAGAAGACGATGTAAAGAGAAAGATTGGAGTGATGTATCTCCAAGCTAAGGAATGCCATGCACTGCTGGCAACCGCTAGGAGCTAGCAGAGAGACCCGGAAGGACTGTCCCCGAGAGCCTCCGGAAGGAAGCAATGCTACCTTAGTTTTGGACTTCCAGCCTCCAGAACAGTAAGAGAAAAACCTCTGTTGTTCTAAGCTACCCGGTCTGTGGCACTTAGAGCAGCTCTGGGAAACTAACAGAAGGGAAGAGTGGGAAGATAAAGGCAGGGTGTCTGTCCTTCGGTCTGGGGGCACCTGCGAGTGTCGGTCACGGGATTATGAGGAAGGGAGGTGACCTGCTTCGTGGCCATGAACGGAGGAGGCTGCGAGGTCTGTGAATGCAGAGTAAAACCCTGTTCTGCTCACTCACCGCCTGTAGGACTTTGGGAAAGTCATTTAACCTGTGTCAGCTGCAAAATGAGTTATGACACTTAAATGGGACTTCGTATGTAAAGCTCACCACGTCGCGCCCATTATGAGTGGACCGTAAATCTGGCTGTTGTTTCCAGTTCATTGACCAGAACCTGTGTAGAAGATGGAATGAATCCGGATGAAAACTGCAATGATCAGGACCGGGCCCCAAGGCCAGTGCCTGACTTTGAAGATCACATAAGTGGTGAGAGGGCCTTTACGTTCTCAAGTCTTGAACCCAGAAGGCCTAGAGACTGGGTGAGCTGAGCCCATGGCCAAGGTCACTGGTCCCTGCTGTGATTGAGAGGAGGCATTTGTGGGTGGGAAATCAGACAGGCCGAAGGCAGTGCTCCCCCAAACTAGAATCTCCTGGGATCTTAAAAAAAAAAAAAAAAAAAAAGATGGATGTCTGGCTCCCACCCCCAGACACGCTGATGTAATTGGTTTGGGGTGTGAACTAAACGTCATGATTTTTTTTTTTTAATCTCCCCAGGTGATTTCCATGTGCAGCCTGTTTGGAAACCACTGGCCTAAAGTCAAGTTTCAAATCTGATTTAAAATGATTGAGCAAGGCTGCTGTAGAGACTAGTCAACTGGTAGCTTCCTTCAAGGGCAAATGGAATTACAAACGAAACAAAGAAAATAAAAAAGGCGCATTTATCGGGGCCTTTGAGGGTGGTATGGGGTGGGGGTTTTTCCCACCCTCTCCCCCAGCACCCCCTGAGAATTTAGATTCCCAATAAACAACCGCACAGGCGCCCCCTAGTGGAGAAGATGCGACAATAAACATTGCATGGCGAGCCGCCCGTGAGATAAATGATGTATTTTTGTCTGCAGGTAAAAGATGTGCTTATATTTAGGGGACGGGGAAAGGGGACTTGAGCTCCCCTTTTTCCCTGGCATAGGGTGGTCACCATTCTTGGGATCGTTGGAATTTCACGAGCGTGTGTCTAATGGCCTGTGAGGTCAGCTGGAGAGGGGGCGTGAGGGGAAGCGCCAAGGGCTTTCTAGGCAGAAGGCAGTCTAGTTGATGATGCCTCTGAGTTGAAGGAACAAGTGCTTTTTCTCTTCCTCGTCACTCCCTGCAGTGATCTGGGAGGATGGGTTCGAGGGAGCAGGCCAGCACTCAGCTCTGACCGTCCCCGCTCCCCACCCTCAGAGCCGGCCCTGCTCTGCCACTTCCCCACCAGCTCCGGCACCTGCTATGGAGGGGGGTGGGGGCGGGCTACCCACAGTTCTTGCAGAGGCACCCACACCCAGTTCCTCTCCTGCCTCTATTACTCACTGCTTCGCTCTGGGATGTCACCTCTCTGGAACTGTTTCCTCACCTATGAAACAGGGATAATGAGGGTGCCTTCCTCCTATGGTTGGCAGTGAAGACTCCATGGGGGTAAGAACACATGGACTGTGCTGGCCCACGGTGAGCCTCCAAAATGCCAGCGGTCATTACCACCATGGCTGGTGTTTCTGCCGGCTGCCCAGGCCGGGGAACACCTTGGCCTTGAGCTGCTTGCCTTAGGCCGGGAAGATGTGGGGTGCAGAAGGAGGCCAAAGCAGGTGAGGCCAGCACTGAGCCATGCCCCAGCAATATGAACAGGAAGAGGAAAAGGAGAAAAGTACAGACCTGTATGACCCAACTTTTCCTTGGGGTTTCTCTGAAACTTACAAAGAATAAACGTATTTATGTTTATTCTTGTTCTAGAAGGGTTTTAAGGTGGTTTAATAACCTCCCAAACCAGACAATCAGCCAGCGCCTTGCCCAGCAGGAGAGCATGGACACTTGTGAACATCAGTAGCGGCTCACAGATACAACACTTTCAATTTTTCAAAGCATATTTGCTTCTTTCTTTGTTTCAGGCGATAATTTGAAAGCTATGTGTCAGGCCCTGTGTAGGTTGCCACGGAGGGGGGATATGACAACGTACAAGATCGAGCTCCCGTCTTCCAAGTTGTCACAATCCTTCCAGACACACAGGATCACAACAGGGCAGAGGAGAATCCTCTTCTTGTGACAAAGAAACTTGAGGCACAGAGAAGGTAAGCAATGGATTCAGGAACACACAGCAAGGCAGGACCAGAATTGGAGTATCCTAATTCCTGATGTAGGTTTCATTCATTCATTCGTTTATTCACTCAACATTTCTTGAGCATCCACTTTGCTCTGTGCTATGCTAGGCACCAGGGGTGTAAAAGTGAGCTAGACAAGGTCTGCCAGGATGGGGCTTATGTTCTAATTGGGTGGGGATGGGGTGGGCAGGGAAGGCCTCTCTGAGAAGCCCCAGCTACTGGGCAGAGGAGCAGAAAGGGAGGAATGAATAGCAGGGGGGCGGGGGGAGGGGAGGAGCAAGGAGGGTGCCACGGTAGAAAGAGTTCCCCTCCCTGAACCCACCTGGCACAGCCTAGACAGTGGGAGCATCCCAGAGGCAGGCAAGCCCCTCGCACCCTGCTAGGAATCCCACCACCACTTCCTCTCCGTGCTCCCAACAAAGAGACAAAAGGTGGCTCAATTCAACAGACCTATACTGTTGGAAGTAAACAACAGTTCGACTCTGTGCCCGGTGCTCGGGGAGCGATAGACAAGTCCTAGATGTGGGCTTATTCCCCAGGAGCATTTCATGGTCTAGTGGGGCACAGCAGCCTAACAAGAATTACCGGGAGCTACCGGCTGAAGGCAGAGGGAGAGGGGCAGAGATCGGATAGGGAGCCAGGGGCTGTGGGGCCCAGAAAAGGCATTCTCCATCACTGGGGGGAAAGGCCGTTGCTACTTGGTCTCCCTCAGAGCCACCCCATCCATCCCCCAGGCAGTAGCTGCTATCCCTGTCTGGGGTGGAGGATGGGTTGACCTACATCCTTCCAGAGCGGACTTCAGCACTAGACAAATGGATTGCTTTTTCTCTGACCCTTGTATCAGGGCGTGGGGTGACTGGCCACCAAGCAAATCTCCTGTGGACGGGCACTGATAAGAATGTGGTTACCATAGCAACCACCACTCCTTACCTTCCTATCAAACCACATCCTGAGAACATTAGGAAGAGGGGGCTGGGTGGGAGTCAGGGACCCTGTGTCTTTCCTTATTGTACTCTTGCTACCATTCTTCACCACCACTGTGCCTCAGTTTCCCCCAGTTGAAACTGAGACAACACTTCTTGCGGGTGCCCAGGTGGCTCAGTTGGTTAAGTGTTTGATTTTGGCTCAGGTCAGGATCTTAGGGTCCTGGAATTGAGCCCTTTGTCTGTCTTCTTTGTGCAAGCTTAGCGGGAAGTCTGCTGATCACAGGCACCTGGAAAGCCTTGATCGAAGGATGCTCTGCCCCCCACCCCCACCCCCGCTGGAGACACTGAGATTCGTGTGTACAGATTTTCTGACAATTGAGCAGGTAAGAGAAACCTGAGTAAGAGGTATAATTCTGCTAGCAAGTCAATCTCTCTGAGCCTCTATTTCTTGACCTCTAAAATGGGAAAACCGTTTATGCCCTTTCTACTTTATGGAGCTGTTGTGAGAGCCACACGAGGTAATGTTGTAAGAACATTCTGGAAAATGTAGAACTCACATGAATGGAAAGCATCATTTTAACCTCTGTCCTCTGACCCAGTCCGTGGCTGTAAACTCTTCAGCTCAAAGAGTAGAGAGCACTGGTGTTCAGCCCAGCCTGTCTACGAGGGGCACCTGGAAGCTTTTAGAACACCATTGCCTGGGCCCCACCCTTAGAACTTCTGATTTAATTGATGGGGTGGGGACTTCTTGTGGGCCTGTTTTCAAAGCTCTCTAGGTGATTCTAACGTGCAGTCAGGGTTAAGGACCGTTTTATGGTGAGTCTCAAGTGTTAAGGTGTCCAAGAATTACCTGGGGATCTTATTAAAGTGGAGAGTCTAATTTAGTAGGTCTGGAGGATAAGGGCTTGCTGTTTCAAGCGTGGTCTGTGGAACAGCAGCATTGGAATTACCTGGGAGCTTGCTAGAAATGCAGAATCCCAGCCCTTACCCAAGAACTCCCGAGGCAGAAGCGCTGGGAGTGAGACCCTGAAGTCTGTGTTTTCAGAAGGCCTCCTACACGTTCAAGTTTGAGAACTATGGGCCTCGCCGCAGTAGCACACAGCAGTCCGTGTTTCCCCGCGATGCACAGGTTAGAGAAATCCAGGACAGGAGTTGCCAGGTTTCAGACTTCTCGTTAAGAAAGTGTTCCTGAGACCAAGCCACCTAGTTGTCTATCCGAGTTCAAATGTATGGAAAGGTGAATAGCCCTCTACCCCCCAAGGCTGAGCGCTGTTCTGGACAGTCAAACCCCACCCTCTGGGGCAAGAAATTGGCTTCCTCAGATTGCCGCCCTGATATTCATATTACTTTCCGGGGTACGCACCGTTTACAAGGAGCGTCCCCTCCCCACCCCATCTGGTCTCCAGTAAGCAGACCGGTGAGGATGCTGGAGAGGAGGAGTTTGAGGGGAAAAGAGATTAGGCACAGCCCACAGCCTGGTGTCCTGTTCATCCCATGGCTGACCTCTGCCCACACCTGCATTTGTCGTGGCTCTCTTTGTCAGTCATATGAACACACACACACACACACACGCTCCTGCACACTCTTCTCCCAGTGGCTTCCAGGGCTGAAAAAACACAGAATGTTCAAACCTGACTTTTAGTCTGTGTTTCTGGGCCATGCTGCTTCAGACACAGTGGTTGTGGCCCTGGGCCTGTGGACATCTGGCAGCCCAACGCTGGGCCGGTTCCCAGGCTTGGGGGAGGCCAGAAGGCTGGGGCAGATTGGACAGCAGAGAGCCCAGGAGGAGCGGGGGAGGGCCAAGCAAGGCCAGAGGCCCCAGATGGGCCCGGCTGGGCCAAGGCGGGCATGGGATGCCACGGGCCAGGAGAGCTGCCAGGAGAGGCACTATTTTTGAAGAGCCTCACGCCTGCTCTAGTAATCCGGGCTCCCCAGGTGTTGGAAGAGATTTCCCTGAGGGGTCTTCCTAGCCTTGGAAACCTCCCTCCGGAGTTCAGCCAGGACAGCCGCTCATGTCTGGAGGGGAACAAACAAGGTGAGAGGGGAGGGAGGTCGGCTCCCTGGGCTGGTGGCTGCCCTGGTGAGGCGGGCATACGCGTCTTGTTTGTGAAAACTGGTCCCAGGGCTGCCTCCCTGGGGAGCCCCAGCTCCTCACAGACACAGCGCCTCCCTGGCTGGTGCAATCCCCCCAGAGGCAGGCTGCGGGGCCCAGGGCGCACACGCAGGCTACCGGCGCAGGGCCACCCAGCACGCTGCAGACACACCACACCAAAGGGCACCATTAGCAAAGCATCTGGGGGTTTAGGGGTGAACACGGAGTGGAGGGACTGATTCCTAGGGCTCACCCTGGGTGGGGCAGGAGGCTTCTCCCCAAGAACCCCACATCCTGCCATCACGACCCCCAAGCCCATCCCTTGCTGTCCCAGATGAGACACACAGACCGCACAGAGACTCACTGACAACGTTAAAAGACAGCTCTGACCTCGACTACCCGCACCGGACCCCTCGGACTTTCTTGTGCCAAGAAGTGATTGTTTTTAGGAGTCCTATAATCATCTTAGGGACTAGCACAGTGATAGTGCATTGTGCATGTTGTAGTGTTTGTGTAAATACTTAATATACGCCAGGTATTCTGTGACCCTGTTTGGGCAAGTCTTTTTTCCTGTTCCAAGAGCCTTCACATAGGATCCCAGTGCAAGCTGCCCTGATGTCTCTCCACCTTGGAGAGGCCCTATGGCTTTGCTCTCCTCCCCTCTCCCTGCAGGCACACGGACTTAGCAGTGAGGCCCTGGCAGGCCTGCCTGGGTGCTCAGGTCTGGCAGGTGTTCATCGTGCGAGGGTTGGGGGGATGCTTCTGTTACTACCATCGGGTGTAGGAGGACAGACGAGGGAAGACAGGGCGGGGCCTTCTTCTCACTAACTTTCAAAGGTCTCGAGGCCCGCTATGGATAGGGAAAGAGGCTCACTCCCTGCAAGAGGCTTTGAGAACCCCCCACGTCACCAGGGCCATCTGGAGGCAGGTAAATGCCCAGAAGAGTCTGTGCAGATTCCCACACCTGGAGATATACATCTTTTCACATCTTTACTGTTTTGCAGATTCACCCAAGAAACATAAGCTCTTATAAAATTTTCAAACACTCCAGGAATTAACTTAGTCAAAGCAAATACCTTTTAATTTTTACCTCATCCCCTCTGTAGAGAGAACCACCATTGTCTATTCCCTATAACATGTGGTATTCTTTCAAATATCTTCCAGCGTACGCTCTTTGTGAATAATGAAAATGGGTTCGTACGGTAATAGTGTGCTGGTACCATTTAAAAAAATATCTTAATAGTACATCTTGGATATTTTCCCACATTAGTGGAAAAGCTCCACCTCACTCTGCTTGGTTGTGTAATATTCCCCTGGAGAGATTGGTACAATTCATTTTTCTCCTGCCTGGTGAAGCATGTTTCCCTTCAAATATTCAGTATTCCCAAGAACTCGGTAATAGACGCCCTTGTTCATCTAACTTTTTGTACACGTAAGGGCATACGTATGTCAGATAGATTCTGGGGGTGAGTGGCATTCCCTGTTTGGATCCAGAATGTCTGCTGGCCTCTGGGAGAGAACCCATCTTATACCTGTGATTTCAGTGGCTTCTAAAGGCTAAGGTGTTTTTTTCCCTTTTGAGCCACACCTTGGCTCTCCACGGAAATTCCTACTGGTCGTCAGTGGGACAGGAGCCTGGTGGCCCGTCTGATCAGAACCACACGGACAGGCCAGTGTGGGCTCTGAGCTGGGCATCCCTCAGCTGCTCAGGTCTTGCAGAGTGAGGACATTCCTGAGACAGAAGTGACCAGGCAACACTGGACAGCAGACTCAGACATGGAGAGCCATGCAAGGGTCACTCCGAGCATGGAGGTGGTACGTGGGTCATAGCATGGGCTTGGCTGCTGTCTTCCCTACCTCTGCCTTTGAGAGATGACATCTGAACCCTCCCAGATGTGTGACCTCCGCTCACTGCTGAGGGAGAGTCCAGGGATGGAACAGGGCACTAGGAGATAGGATTCCTGGGTGCCCCCCCTCCCATTTTGCTGTGTGATCTTGTCAAAAGAACTTTGCCTCTCTGAGTCGCAGTTTCTCTCTCTCCAAACCCCCACTTTTTCCTTTCTCCACAAGACTGATGAGGATTTTTGAAAAGAATCTAACTCTTAGGGCAAAGTCACCGGGATGACTCTTCCTCCTGGTTAGGAACAGGCTGAACGAGGATCAGAGCCCCCCACCCCCACCCCGGTCCCATCTTCACTCTCTTTGGCATCCAGCTTCTCCTAAGGTTGCCTTGTCTTTATTTCCTAGAGTGTCCAGGAGGAGTGGGGCAGTGGCTCCCTCCCCAGGGGGCTGTGCCTAACTGGGCTCCAGGGACCTGGAGGGCTGCAAAGGAGAGTCCTCCCAGAGCTCTTTAAATTTGTAGGCGGCAGGGGGCCTCTGTATCTGGAAGAAATCCCCCAGATGAACACAGAAGCCAGAGTTAGTAAGGGGGAGGCCCAGTAGGGCAGGGAGTGCCTCAGGGGAGAGGGGTGAGCTCCCCAGCAGCCTTTGGGTGTGTGGGAGGGGTTGGGTAAGGAACGTACAGAGCAAGACAGTCCACAGCCTAATTCCGGGTCCTTCAATCGAGTTCCAGTTTGTCTGTATCCTCATTTTCCTAAATCGCCTCTGTGCCATCTCTGGCATCGTTAAGCCCCTTTGTCTTCTTTCTCTGTTAGGTCTTAGGACCTTAGGACCTCCTTGAGGCATTGGCCAGAGAGGGCAACGGGGTATCTGGTAGACAAGGAACCAAGGAGCAAGCATTCAGCTCCTCTTTCACATGAGAGCAGGAGGGAGCCAGGGGCACAATGGCTTCAGGGGTGCTTTTTGGACTCTTGAGTCTAGTGCTAGCTTAGCTGTGCTCCAGCCAACACAAGGACCCCTTTCTGAGATTAAAGGAACGGCTCATCACCTCCGATGCTGGGGCTGGTAGAGGCTCTTCTGTGGGCAAGTGGGAAGGAAAATGGTACCAATCATCACGGAAAAACCCCTCTTCCAACCCAAACGTATGTCTCCAAACCAGGGAATAAACACTGGCCAGGAACCAGCTCCACTACTACCGTGCTCTGCAGCCTCAGAGAACTCGCCGCTTGGGCCTCTGTCCTCATCTGCGCAAGGAGCAGCTGGCCTGCCCAGCAGCCTCACAGGGACTCTAGAAGGTGTGATTGTGTTTGGAACAGCATGTGGTCTCAGATAAATGTAAGGATTTGCATGATTATTGAGAGTGCTCTTGGTTGTCCCCACGAGGACAGGGGGAAAGCAGAAACTATGGAGTCCTCTGTTTATTATAGCTGACTCATCTGGCAGGAGGCCGGTGGTATAACCTTGGCCACTTGGTAACTTTCCTTGAATCCTGCAAGTCTCTGGTGCAGATAAACGGGCAGAAGCATCCTTAGGGAATGTGCACGTCATCTGGAATGCTAAGAGGCTGCACCTTACGGCCCTTTTCACCAAGGCAGTTTCATGGCACAAGCTGGGGATCGGCAGTACAACCCCTCCTTAGCCCCATTTTACAGATTTAACAACCTACCCACCTCCTTCAGTAATTCACAGGCAGATCACTGTCCCAGCCCGGGGGTTACCTGCCCAGTCCTCTGCCTGGCTCCCAACCCAGCTTTCTCAGGTGGCTCCAAGGGAACAAAACTTGACTCATTAACTTTACTGGACATTAACCCTTGCCTCTCCAAGCACTCTGGGCAGAGGGCCTCTGTTTAGCCACTTGCATGCCCTGAGGAGGTGAGGAAAGGAGGAGAGAAGAATTAAGTGAGCCACCCCTGATGCTCCCTCTGGTTCCCATCCCCCTCACTGTCAATCCCAGGATAAACACCCGAAGCCATCACCCTGCCAGTGGTCTGAGATGCCCGAACATTTGAGATGCCCATCCCAGCCAGGACCTCAGAGAAGGGAATCAGAGCACTTTGTTTTTTTTGGAGGGGTGGGGAAAACGTCTCGAACGATATCAGAAGCTCCTAAAGGGGGGCCTCCCTTTATGCCTGATTCAGACCATCGTAGACTCTTGGAATGCCAGTATTGGGAGACACCTCCTAAGGTCACTCAGTCCGACCCTCGATTTTTGGGTGAGTCAGTGTCTCAGTAGGCATTTAAGATTGCGCCTCCCTCCACCCAGAGATGTCACCCAAAGCACCCAGGACTATCACTGTGAGGGAATATGTCAGGCTGGTCCCCCAACCCTGCCCCCACCACACCCACCGCTGCTGTGTATGGGACCCATTTACCTAGGAAGGATGGGAAATGGGCGAAGGAAGCCCAAGGGGTGTTCAGGGCCCCGGGGTCACACTCCACTCCCGCTCCCAGCCAATTCATCTGGGGAGGCCCAGGCTTTCCCTTCAGTATCCCCCAGCTTGCCCCAAACTCCAGGACAGTGGAGGGGGGGGGCTAAGCTGGTTTTAAACAAAAGGAGAACCCCAAGAAAGAAGACCTGTGGCTGCTGCAGCTGAAAGCAGGCCACTACCTTGAAGAGAAAGGTGGGGAAGGTAAGATGGCAGGGGGAATCATGGGGAGCCTTGCCCGCCCAGGCCTCCTCTCTGGGAAAGCTCCAACTTGCCCAGAATGAGGCTGCAAAAGCTGGCGGGCTTCTGCCGTCTATGTCAGAGAAGAAAAGTTGCTGACAGTTGTCACCTGAGCAGCCGGGTGTCTCCCAAACTCCAGACCCCGACCTCGCCAGGCTTTGTGACCCCAACACCCCCTGGGGCAAACGTACACCTGCCTATCAGCGCTGTCCCCTTCCCCTCCACCGCAGGTTCCCTAGGGGCGAACAGGCACAGAAGTTGAGAGATCTACTGACCGTCTGCGTCAAAGTGCTTCCAGATTTCCAGGAACTGGGACGCCGTCAGCTCGGCCAGGTGCAGGTAAGGGGGCTGCTGCTGTGAGCTAGCCATGGCGAGCGGCTCGAGGACCTCAGGCGCACAGCGTTGTCCCTGCGCCCAGCTCGGCTCCCGCACTCGGCCAGGTCCTGCGCGCCACGCTGCCTTTATATACGGTCCGGAGGCTGCGCCGGCGCCCAGCCGCCGGCAGGGGGCGCGCGCGCTCAGGGAATCAGCCCGGGTCTCGGCTGGGCGGCGGCGGCCGCGCGGGCTTTCGACCAGGGGGCGCCGGGGAGGGGGGGCACACATGGGCACGGAGACCGCTTGGCGCGTGGGCAGGGAAGCAGACGCCCCTGGGTGCGGAGATGGCGGGAGGCTGCTCTTGCCTCTCTCTGACCTTCGTGAGTGCAGCCACCCGGTATTGTTACTAGCAGGGGCAGTAGTAATAACACTAGTAACGGCAACGCCAGGAATAGTAGTAATAATACGAGCTTGATAGGTAGTTAGCACCTGTACTTCGTGGTTCACTAGGTCCCTCTCAGGCCTCCTCTCGTCTGAGCCTTCCACAGCAGGAAGAGCAGGGACCACTTTTCTGAGGAGGGGACTTGAGATTTCAAATGATGACTTGACTAGCCCAGCAAAGAGGGGCAGAGCTAGGATTTGAACCCAGCTCTTCCCCATGCTCTCATGGTCCCTCAGTGCAGCCCATACTTGGGGAGAAGCCAAGAGTTCTCCAGGCTTTGTTGGGGGGTGGGTGCGGCTGGTATCAGAGACACCCGGGGAGGGTCCAGATGGAGTGGAGGAGGGGCTTCCACGGTCCCCTTGGGTCTTGGTTGTTGCCCTCCCCTGACTATGTCCCTCTGTGGTCTCGTTACCTGCCTCCCCCTGGTTGGGCTCTGGGGGCTTTTAGACAGTTGTTCAAGGAGTGCCTGAACTACCTCCCCTACCCGGGCTTAACCGCACCCACTGAAGAACATCATGGGAATCTGTTTCCGCCAGTGGTCAGAGAACATCCACCGCTGACCTAGGAATGTTCGGTGGTGGTCTCAGAGAAAACAGAAGTAGCCACTGAGGGCACAGTCCTGAGGACAGCAGACTGCCCTCCCCAAGCTGGGCTCTGGGCTCCCTCCCCATTCTCTCCAGGAGCTCCAGGCCATGTGCACCCATTACCCCAGGAGCAGCCCTCCTTTCTCCCCTCCTTTCTCCCCTCCTTTCTCCCCTGCGGAGCGGCTGAGAAACGAATTGATGCTCATTAACACGTGCTAATGAGTGTTAGCTGAACTGCCTTCTGAAGGGAGAGCGAAAGGGAAGAAGGTAAGTGAGAATCAAAAGAAGGTCGCTGGGGCAGAAGAGCCGGCAGGAGACAGAGGGGGAAGGTTGTCCCTCAGAGGGAGGGACGAGCCTAGAGTGAGACTCAAAGGGGCAGTACAGAGCGAAGGCTCCAAAACCACTTGATTTTGCTTAGAGCAAATGTGTTTAGAGGTTCTGGCAGGAACACACTAGGGGAGAGAAGGAATCCTAAAAAGCCAGAAGCCCGAATTCATTCCCCTCCCCCTTGTGCCAGAGGAGAGCCCTGGGCTGGGAAATTCACCAGAGCTGGAGCTGCCGGGTTTCTCTTGCACTGCCTCTGGGGGAGCAGAATGCATTGCTCAGTGGTTAAGGGTGGACAGTCAAGAATCAGGTTTGAATCCCAGAATAAGCTGTGTGACCTTGGGCAGATTATATAACCTATCTGTGTCTCCAATGTTCTCTTCTGCAAAATGGGAACATGGGTATTTATCTCTTACGATTGTTCTGAGGTTTAAATGAATTGATGTTCCCACTGCCCTTCATGGAGCCAGAGATCAGCAGTGATTAGCTTGGCAAGTGATTCCTTGGCCAGCCTCCATCCCCCCGGGGTAGCGATGGCTCCCGAAGGGGCCCATCCCAGAGGGAGGCCAAAGGGAAGTCTAAACACAAGCTCTTCACCGAAGTGCTGCGGAGCCCCTCAGGGGCCAGGCTCAGCCCCTTCCAGCTCTGACACTGTCATCTGGGCTCCTCTGTCTCACCTCCTGCCCCTCCCCTGGCCCAGATCTGTGGGGCCACTGAGCTCATCCCTGGTTCTCCAAGGACCGAAGCCAGTACCTCCTTGCTGCTTTGGTTTTCCTAGTGAGGAAGAGAGAGTCAAGCTGCTGCTTCCTACTTTCCAGAGCTGCTGAGATGGGGGTTGGATGTGTGTGGGGGGAGATGTTGGCTTGCCTGGGGGAGGTCCTGGGTATGATTGCAGTGTGGCCACAGTGACCTCCAACTCTGCCTTCGGACAACCTTGCAGCGTTCGTTTTAGATGCGCGATTGGGGTCTTTCTGGGAGGCCCGACCCTGGGCCCGTCTCAGACACAGAGGGCCGCAGAGCCCGAGCACATCCCTTTGTCCTTTATCCCCAAGCCGAACGCTGCAGAAGCAGGCGTGTTCAGGAGTTACAAACTCTGCTCAGGGGTCGGAAAACTGCAGGTTCAAAACCCACGTAGTAGTTTTGAGGCCGTGAGCAGCCTCTTTAACCTCTTTGACCCGTAGGAAAAAATAGAGGTAATAGAAGTCATATTGGTCACACAAAGTCAGTGTAAGGACCAAACATAACGTAGTTCAGGAGTTAGCCAGCAAGAATCCTGGCAGTAGTATGTGCTTAATTAAAACGTAGTTTGTTGGTTTTTTTTTTTTTTTTAAGATTGTATTTATTTATTTGACAGAAAGGGCACAAGTAGGGGGAGCAGCAGGCAGAGGGAGAGGGAGAAGCAGGCTCTCCACTGAGCAAGGAGCCCGATGCGGGGCTTGATCTCAAGACCCTGGGATCATGACCCGAGCTGAAGGCAGCCGCTAATGACTGAGCCACTCAGCCGCCCCTAAAATGTCATTATTATACGAACATAAGATGTTAGGGGGAGTTTTTCTTGTTCTGCAAAGGGGCCAAGTACCTCACTTGTAAAGCTGCTCCACAGAAGCCGGGCACCTCCTGTCTGCGGGCTCACGAAGCCTGCCCTTCGCTTCCAACCAAGGCCATGGCTGGATAGAGAGAAGGCTGTGGGGTGGGGGTGGGGGTATATGGAGGGAGAGTTAGCCTTTGGGGAGTGCAGCTCCTCTGAAGCCAAATTTTGTTGAGGTGTCTCCAGAAGACCTTTGCAGGTCATGAGGGAATGCCTGCCGTGAGGGGACTCTGACCAGCCCAGCCAGTCCGGCAGCAGAATTCTGGAGTCTTGGCCCCATGTGAAGACAGAAGTGGTGCTGTTTTGGACTTAGAGTTGTCTGAAGGCCCACACTGTCCCACCCGGCGCCTAGAAAGGTATATGGAGTTTAAGGTGGGGAGCAGAAGCCAGAACTGCTGGTCAGCCTTTGCTGTTGAAGGAAGTCAGGGTGGGAGCTGAAAACTGCTCTAGGAAAAGCTTCACTCCGCTGTACTGGACCCCCTGACTCCCCACAGACCAGCTCTTCCAGCCCATGGCACCAGATAGGTGAGAGGAGCTCCTCCTCCCCTTCCTCTCCCGGGGAGGGGGTGTCTCAGAGCCAGCTCCCCACCTCCCCGTCACGCTTAGCCCAGGCAGGAGCTGAGGCCCTTGTCTGGCTGCAGTGGGGGGAATGGGAAGCATTGAATCAGAGAAAAGACTGGAGTTTTAGGCTGGACTGGACCAAGTTTAAATAACTAAACATGAGGAGAAACCCGTGGACTCAGTACAGGAAATCGCTAAGGGGTGGGAAAGAGATTTGAGGAGCGTATTTGAAAGCAGTGATGCTGCCTGTATCTCCACGCGTGGAGATTCTTGTCATTCATTCAGATGTCTGAGATTTTGCTACTCTCCCAGGACCTCCCTCTCACATTTTATAACACTAATAAGGATGATGACCCTGAGGATACCCATAAATGCTTTTACAGAAGGCTTTGATGTGTCTTGTTTCTTTTAGGCCTCACAACTAGCCTATCGGCTGAGCAATGCCCATTTTAAAGATAAGGCTACCAAAGCTCAGAGAGATTAACACCCAACCCAAGCAAAGACCCAGCAGGGGTGGGATACCAACAACACTCTGGCTCCCGTGGTTTCCAGTTCCCAGGGTATATGGAGTCCTTGGGGACCAGGTGCTAAGCCTCCCACCCCCCCAAGTGTGTGCAACGCAGGAGTGATGCCATGTCCACTGTTTCCAGGATGCCTATGAGTTCAAGCTGCTGGCTGGCTCCCCCCTTCCCCAGGAGGGGGAAATTGGGTGCCATTCTCCTTTTTGCTCCCCCAGCCCACCAGCTGCACCCCGAGTGCTGCAACCCGATGCCAAGGATCGGCAAGGAGGCTTGCCCGACTTGCCCTCTGCCTCGGAGCCCAGAGTCGCTTCCCGAAGGGAGGGGGGCCTGCTGCCGGTGAGGTGGTGAGAGGCTGGAGAGCAGATGACAACTTTGCAGCCAGCACCCACTGGGCCCGGATAATTGGCAGGGCTCCTCAGAGCACCTGGTGTTAGTTTGGAGCACATCAAAGAGAAAACCAGAAGCCCTATCCGGTTCCTCCCTCTGCCTGGAACTATTTCTTCCAGATATTGCTTCTTTAGTCTTTATAATGGTCAGGCCTGGCTACCCGGGTGCCAGAAAGCTGGCCTTACTTCCTGGGATGGAGGCTAAAAGGGATGCAGGAGCCCAGCAGTTTCCATGGAAACGGATCAGGTGGAGGAGAATAGAGTTGAGAGGAACCCAGAGGTGGGAGCAGGACTTTTGAGTAAACTCGGTCTGAAGCCTGAGAATCTATGGACAAAATAGTTGCCTCTGAGGAAGGGATTTGGGTCACCAGGATAGCAATGGGATGTGGAATGACAATAGCTGGGGCTGGTGAGTGATGCCCTCCCCCTACAGGGAGGGCAGGGGGCTGAGAGCTTAGGCTCCGGAATCCCATAGGTCCCTTTCAGCTTTTGCTTCTGCTGCTAATCAGCAGTTCTGCCAAGTGATGGCTGTGTGACCCTGGGCAAGGTGTCTACCCTCTCTGAGCTTTCATTTTCTCATTGGTAAAATGAGGATAATTCTAGTAACTTCCTTGTATGGCTTTTGTGAGGGTTAAACATGGTAACACATGTAAAGGGTGAGGTAGGTCCTGGAACATCATAAGCACTCAAATGTTATTATAGATGGGAAAACTGATGGCAGTTGATAAGTCTTATCCAATCCGTGTAGTCCATCCCCCTGGCCAACACGATGGGTTCAGGGATAGGTAATGAGAGATTGTATTTCAGAATGTGAAGGAGCTACAGAAAGGGCTCCTCTCCACTTGCAGATGTTCTAGAATGAAGCTGTGAGGTCTGGCATTGCTGCAGCCATCTTGACACCATGAGTGAAGACTCTAGAGTGGCCTAAGATGGGGAAGGGCACAGAGTAGACACTGAGGATGAAGCCCATATTGCAAAAGGTGGGGCAGAGAGACTGTAAGAAATTGGGTTGATGTGATATTGGGGTCCCGGAGCAATAGTCAAGAAAGAATTCTTAAGACATTTTTGGTACAAAAAAGGTGGTTTTATTATAGCACAGGGACAGGAGTCATGGACAAGAAGAGCTGTACTGGGATGTGAGGAGTGACTAATTATGTAATTTTTAGTTATTGGGGATTAGGGTAAGCGTAAGTCTCTAAGGAATTTGGAGCAAGGCTTCCAGGACCTTGAGGGGCTAGCCACTGTTAAATAAGATTCATGAGACCCTTCAGATGTATATCTGTGGGCCATGTGTTTGAAGGATGATTGCTAACATATATCTTGGGGGGGGTAGAGATAAGGGAAATTTCCAAAGGGATATTTATTTATTAATTAATTTATTTATTTTTATTTTATTTTATTTTTTTTTTTTTAAGGCTTTTTGGTTTTATTTTTTTTTTTTTTTTTTAATTAATAATGATTTTTTATTATATTATGTTAGTCACCATACAGTACATCCCCGGTTATTTATTTTTATTTTAAATTTTTTTTAGGGAGAAGGAGAGAGAGAATCTCAAGCAGACTCCCTGCTGAGTGTGGAGCCCAATACTGGGCTCGTTCTCAGACCCTGAGATCATGACCTGAGCCAAAATCAAGAGTCAGATGGCTAACCGACTGAGCCACCCAGGTGCCCCTCTAAAGGGATTTTCAAAGAAGACTTACAGGATCCTGGAGGTCAGGCTAATGTCAAGGTAAGGCTGCTTTTTGCATCTAGCAAAGTATTAATATTAAGGCAGTTGAGTTCCTTGAGGGAGGTCACTCTGCCTGTCGGAAGTACCTGTCAATGGGCTGCAAGTTGTAAGGAGATTTTAATTAATATTTTTAAATTTCTCTGGCCTTTGACATCATTTGAGCTGTTGGATCAAGCCAAGCCTGAAGTACCTTTGGACTTCTCTGTTATATGAATCAATATATACCCATTAGTGTTTAAGTCTGTTTATGTTGGATTTTGTTTCATTGGCAACCAAAATTCTAACTCCTAGCCCAAGAAGAGGGCAGTTGTTCTAATGGAAGCTGGACTTGGGAAACCTTTTGGAATCAAGGCTGCTCTCTTTCCTGTTTTCTTGGGGTAGCATGGCCCCTCTTTCATAGATTCTGTCTCCATCTGGATCCTTCATCCATTTTCTTCTCTTACACAGCAAGTGTCCTCAAACCCTGCCTTTTCCTCCCTACCCATAGCCACCCAGCGTCATTTTGTCCTCCAGAGTCATAGCTTCCATTTCTCCCCACAGCCTTGGCCTCTCTGTTCCCCTATTTCAAATTCCCAAGGGAAGAATGTGATTGGTGTAGATCATCTTTTTGTGTCGGGCCATTCGGATCCTAGGTTGCTGTCCTGCTGTGCGTGGCACCCACCCCATGATCCAGTCAGCTGTGGCTGGGGGCAGGGAGCCAGGACAGGGCAGGGAGGTCTCTGTCTCAACTACTCAACTCTGCCATTGTAGCACGAAAGCAGCTACAGACAATATGCAAACAAATGAACATCACTCTGTTTCAATAAAACTTTATTTACAGAAACATGTGGTGAGCTGGATTTGGCCAATGAGACATAGTTTACTGATGTCTGATCTAGTAGAAAGAGTTCTAGGCTCTCTCTAACCTCTCCAAGTCTCAGTTTCTTCTACGAACTAGGGACCGTAGTAGAACCTGTGTAGAAGGACCATTGTAACACATCAGTAAAATGACATATGGAAATTATTTAGCCCAGTGTTTGGCAGAGAGTGATAGATAGGGCTGCTTTCATTCTCTTTATCGTGGGCTGGGATTGCAGAATAACTGGATTGTAGATCCACCAGTTTGCTCTGTGAATCTAGAAGAGTCCCTTCTTATTCTCTGGGCCGAGCTAGGAGCTGGTCATCTCCTCTTTTCAGAAGGTGGAACGAGATTACTAAAGAAAGGGTGGGAGGAACTGGAGAAAGGCAAGACTCAGGCAAGGAGGGCAAGAGCAAGTATGGCTGCGATGAATCCAGATCTGTGTGGCCTCCATGAGAGGCTGGCTTGGCCTCTGCTCAGGAAACTGGCAGGGAGCCCTGGGCTCCATTTGCAAACAAACCTGCTCTGTTTCCTGCCAGCGTGGGACTTCCTGGTGGCCAGGGCTTTGGAACGTTTCACCAAGGCTGGGAAAAGGGTCCCTGAAGGAGCAGTGTCCCACTTCCAGGATTTCCCAGGATGCTGCAGAGATGTTGGAATGAAGTGTTCAAAGATAAGGGCTGCATTCCATTCATGAATGAGTTCATTTCAATTTAACTCATCCACACCGAGGTGGGACCCGTGGCCAGGGAAGGGGATGGGGGTGTCCAGCGATAGTTGCTGCCCCGCAGAGATGACCGGAAGCACCTGAGCGGTCCAGGTGGGAAGAGGCAAGGCCAGTCATCGTGGGCCAGTGGCCAGTGGGGGGGACCCAGTGTTTCTCCAGGTGACCTCCACCCCCCACTCCACCACTAGTTATCTGGTAGTCCCTGCCCTCCCTCACCCTCAGACACTGTCCTGGAGATAGAGGCAAGAAAAAGATGGAAGAGACAGCATTTATCCCAAAGAAACTAGCTCCTCCAAAAGTTTCCTTCTAAGCAAAATGGCATGGTGGTGCCAGAAATGGGCAGGTTTAAATTGTGTTCTGCCACTCCTGACCCTGCTTCCCAGCAGGGCGGGAGCAACTGGAGGGTGATTACATCAAGTGTGGGAAACAAAAAACCTGCATATTCCTTGTGCATCTGTCTGACTGATCTGGGACCCTGCTACACTCAGTTCTTTGTCACCCCCACTGAAATGGAAGTAGGGAGCCGTCTGTTTTGTTCCTATTTTCCCAGCTCTCATAGGCACTCAGTAAATAATTGTGGAATGAATGAATGAATGAATGAATGAATGAATGAATGAATGAGGGGCAGCAGAGTGGAAGAAACACAGAGTGTTTCTGTGTATAGAATCAGGACCCTCTGGAGGCTCTAGAAATGACCCCAGGCACTGACCTGGCCAGTTCCACTCCTGGCAATCAAGGGCCAGGGCAGCTGCTCGCCCTGCTGGGGGCTGCAGCACCGGCTGGTGGGGAGGAGCGGGCTGGCTCTCAGCCTCTCCCCTCATTCACTAATCCCCAGGCCTGGCTCAGGGCTCTTGCCCTGCCCTCCCTTCCTGATCACATCACTGGGAATCCCCTCAGAGGCAGGCCACAGGATGGGGCTTGTGGGGAGCAGGTCTAGGCTGGAAGAGACCACAGTGGGACACTTCCTGGAACCTTCAGCTCCGGCTGGGATTGCCAATGATCTGAGACAGGTGCCAGAAGCCCAGGCCAAGCCCAGCCCAGCTGGGGCTGGAGGGTGACAAAGGAAGAGGTCCAGAAGGAAGAGAGGAAGAGAGGGAGAAGGTTAGAGAAGGGTATGTGGTTTTCCAGAAGTTGCAGAGCCAGTTAGTGAGGTCTGGGCCTCCAGGGTCACCCGCTTATAGTAGATGCCAATGGCGCCCTGCCAAGGTCCTTCTAACAACGGGACAGCATTCTCCAGCAGCTGTGAGTGTTGACTGCTAGGGCATCGTCCTCTGGAGAATTGCCACCTCGTCCAGAGATGCTCCCCACAACCCCGCATGAGACGAGCCACAGCCCATGACTGATGGCATCATGGGCTGGCCCCTTGCCTCTAGGTGAGAGAACACTGAGGTACCATTCATGCTCCAGAACTCCCTGTGGGATCTGGCCAAGACCAGACCCGCTGAACCTGCACCATTGCCTGGCTTTTCCCCTTGTCCCGTCCTTCCTCCTTGCTCCTTCCAGGTTCCTCCTGGGCCCTGTCCCCCCTCCCTCAATAACTCACCTGCATAAGAATCCCAGTCTCGGGCTCTGCTCTCAGATCGAACCTAAGACATAGTCTCAGACTAAAATCTCTCTTCCATTTGCTGGGAAGCCCAGCTCCGCCGTCAGGACCCCAGTTTCTGACAGTGTCTAGAAATGTGCGTTTTCACGTGAGGGCAAGGTGGTTTCCAGAATCTCGGTGTGTCATTGGTTCTAACACAGAGCTCTAGCACCACCACTCATTAGCTGCTTGAACTTGGACCAAGACCTTATCTCCTCAGAGTGTGGCACGTGGGACCCTTGGGGCCTGATGCATGGGGTGTGGGCTGGGAAGGATAGGTGGATAGAACCCCTCCTGGCTGACTTCTCAGTCAGCCCACGAACCCCGAGGCCATGGTTCTGCATGCCAGCCCATTCATCACCCCGTCATCTCCTCCACACTTGAGAGCAAATTCCCGGGGATTGTGGGCCGAGCACGCAGAACAAGGAGCCACTTTCTTCTCTAGGTCTGGAGAAGGAGAAGCAAGGATGGCGAATAGCAAAGGGTGACCAAGGGCTTGTTCTTGCAGAGAGGACGGTTTGGTGGGAAAGGTGCTAGTTCTGCCTCTCACGAGGAGCGGGGGTCCGCGAAGGGTGGCTTTCAGGCGCATCCAGCCACCTCCTGTGTCTGCAAGGCCTGCAAGCCAACGGTGGCCTTTTTCATTCGTAAGGGCTTGGAAACAGTGCAAAGAAAAATAATATTTTTATGAAAATTATGTGAAGTTCCCATTTCATTGTCCATAGTAGCTTCACAGTAGTTTTCATCGCTGTCTGTGGCTGCTTACGTGCGGCGATGGTACAGTGCAGCGCTCCCACAGAGCCCCTGTGGCCTGCAAAGCCGAAAACGCTTGCTGTCGGGCCCTTCCCAGGACAAGCTGGCTGGGCCCTGACTTAGAGCACCAGGCTGATCCCGAAAGGTCAGAAAGTAAGAGAAGCGGAAAGTACGCTGCTTCTCCCCTGCTCACATTTGATTTTCCTTTGCTTCCTCTCTTCAGTAACCTTTCCCTTCCAATGCTCGTGCTTTCCTAACGCCTGGCTGATGCAGAGCGAAGGAACTGACTAACTCACACTAAGGTGTTGGTGACTTAATGCCTTGCACCCTTCCTTTCCCAGGAGATTGGACTAAAGGAATACATGTTGGTGTGGTGGAATTTTGGGAACTGTGGGCTGCGTGTGTGTGTGTGTGTGTGTGTGTGTGTGTGTGTGCGCGCGTGCGAGAGATAGAGAGGGAAAGAGAGATGTATAATCACAGAGGGTAGAAGCCGCTGAGTCCTGGCCCAAAGGAAATGGCCAAAGAGATTCTTTGGGAATGAACCTCCTGGGAACGAGCAGGAGGAGCTCACGTTAGCAGCTCCGGGACCCTCGGAGGCCAGGTTAGAGCAGGTGCGGCCTCTTCTGATGTGAGCTCTAAACCTGCCTAGTTCAAGGCTCCTTTGAAGGCCAGAGGAGCTGGGAGGACGTGGAATCTGAGAACAAGTTGGGACAATGGGGTTATCACCTATCCCCCCAGGCTTTGCCCAGGAATTCAACCCCCGATGGCTTGGCCAGGGGACAGGTGAGAGCTGGCTTTGTGCCTTTGTTGGCCTCCACACTTGCTCTGCAGGCCTTTGGTGTGCCTTTGTGCGGCACTTCTCTTCTCCTCGTGGCCTGGATCTGAAGGGCAGTCCCAGTGCGAGAGGGCGGGTCAGCTGGCCTACTGCTGCTCGGCCATCCCACCGACTGCGGCCTGAGCCTCCTGACTGCAGGCTCTCATTGGCTGGATGGCTGCAGTGGGGTTCTGCCTGGCCTGCCTCCCCTGCTGTGCATTCTCCAACTTGCCCTCCCTTACCAGAACCAGGGCGAGGTTTCTGAAATGCCAGCTGTTGTGGGCTGGATTGTGTCCCCCACAAGCTCATATGTTGAAGTCAGGTATGACTGTGTTTGGGGATAGGTCCTTTAAAGATGTCATTAAGTGACAATGAGGCTGTTGGGGTGAGCCCTAATCCAATCTGGTGTCCTGAGGAGTGGAAACCCCTAGAGAGATACCGGGGTGTACACATGGAGTGAGAGGGTCCCCACTTGCAAGCCTGAGAGAGGTGTCAGAGGGAAACCAACCCTGCTGACACCTTGATCTTGGACTTCCAGCCTCTGGATTGTGTGAAAGTAAATTTCTGTTGTTGAAGCAATATAGCTTATGGCAGCCCCAGAAGACAGACACCAGCTTACCTCTCCGTCTAAAATCCTTGACTCTCTATCATATGCTGTGCCTTGTGTTGGAAAGCTCTTTCCCCAACTGGGCAAATCCCTCCCTCCTTCAAGATTCCTTCCCGGTGCACCTCCTCTTCCGGCCTCCCCGAGGGGAATGCCAGGTGGGGCTCTGATGGATGTTCCAGGGCCGGATTCCCCAGCGGCCAGTCCAGGTGCTCCTGGAGGACAAAATCTGCTCCTCATGGATCTCAGTGGCCCTGGAACTCACACGCGGCCAGACCCGTGATATGCGTGGCTCCTCTTGGTGAGTGGGTTGTCGGAGCTCAGTGCTGGGCTGAGTCTTCATCTGCATGATCTCATTTACCTTCCAACTGTAAAGCGGGCATCCTGCACTTTCCAGCTTATAATTCTGCAGCGAGTAGTAAATATTATAATGTACCTGAAGTGCGGGCACAGTGATGTGGGCCTGGATCGAAGGGCAGTCCCAGTGGGAGAGGGGCGGTTCATCCCTTTCTACAGGCTTTGCTTCTCCCAGCTCACACCTGCTCCCTTCTTCAGGGTCCCCTGAGCTGCTACACCTGCAAGGGAACAGGAAGTGCTCATATAGGGTCAGGCAGAGGCCAAGACTTTACTTGATGTCACACCCTGGCTTGGCCTCCTTCCCCTCTGTCCTGCTCCCTCTGCCCCTTTCCTTGTTCCTCCTGTGGCAGCATTTCCTTGGTAAATCATGTGCCCCCAAATCCTTGTCTCAAGTTCTGCTTCTGGGAGAGTCTGATGTAAGACGGGGTTGGCAAACTTTTCCTGCAAAGGGCCAGATAATAAACATTTCATAAATATTTCAGGCTTCGTGGGCCAGATAGTCTCTGTCCTAAGTACTCAACTCTGCCATTGTAACAGGAAAGCAGCCATAGACAATATGTAAATGAATAGGCATGGCTGTGTTCCAATAAAACTTTATTGACAGCAAGAGGAGGGGGGCCAAATTTAGTCTGGGGACCATGGTTTGCTCAGCTCTGGCTAAAGACAACAGCCCTAGAAGCTTAGTCCTCTGTCTCATCCTTGCAGATGAGAAAATTGAGGTACAGAGAAGCTAAGTAGCCTGTCCAGTGTCGCGTGCGGGTCACACAGAGGCAGGGCCTATGGAGCTGGTCCCTGCAGCCGAGGTCTAGTAAGCGAACGGCTCCAGGAGTCTAACAGGGAGGTAAGAAAAAGGAGTGGCAGGGGAGAAAGTTCTCGTTGGCTTCACTCCCTTCCACCTCCCGAAGAAAGACTGGCAAATGTGTGCTTGGGGCGGGGTTGCAGGGACGCACCCCCCCCTAAAGTTCTGGCCGCTGAATTATCAGTCTGTGCATTTGCCTTCCTCAAGCACTGGTGCACTGAGAAGGACTCCTGGAATCCTTTGCGAAACCTACGTGTTGGAAAGATTTTAAAAATAGCACCAGGCCCTTTGACAGGATGAGCGTTAATTACCCCGATGCTCTGGCACCCCTGCGGCGTGCGGCGTGGCCGAGGCTTGGGGCCCTCCCCCCAGCCCCGAATCCCTGAGGTCTTTGTGGGGAAGTGAGGCGGAGGCTGTCAGTAGGCCCCGAATTTTCTGGCGCAGGCCAGGGAGCTGCTTCCTTTATAAGGGTCTCCAACCCGCACGTGATTCTAGCAGCCAGGAAGCCTTCTGGGCTTGTGTGTGTGTGTGTGTGTGTGTGTGTGTGTGTGTGTGTGTGTGTAAACTTTCTCTTCATAAAAATAATTTATATTCACTGTAGTAAATGTTGCTAAACAAAAAGAAGAAAACCCACCCACATTCCCCCCCCCCCGGGTTAGCGATTTATTAACATTTGGTTTAATTCCTCCCAGTCTTTTGTCTGTGCTTCTATCTATATATTATTTATTTATTACACAAATGGGATCCTTCTGTGCACATGGCTTAGTGTCAGTGGCATATTTTGACCATGGCATCGTATCCTCGTCTACAATGTCTTTTGAAATGGCCACTCATGATAATACTGTTTGCACGCATGGACCCTAACTTCTTTACTTACCAGTTCCCTGTTATTAGGGAAAAGACATCAATTCCAGTCATTTTACTGTTATTTATTTATTTTTTAAAGATTTTATTCATCCATCTGAGAGACAGAGAGGGAGAGAGAGAGAGAGAGAGAGAGAGAGAGAGAATGAGCAGGGGGAGGGGCAGAGGGAGAGAGAGAAGCAGCCTCCCCACTGAGCAGGGAGCTCCATGGGGGCTCCATCCCAGGAGCCTGGGACCCCGCGATCACGACATGAGCAGAAGACAGACACTTAGTTGACTGCTCCACCCAGGCGCCCTTAGTCATTTTATTGTTATAAACAAAGTAGCTAAGTCTTTGTTTGAGTCCTTGATGATCTCCTTACGTTTTTAGGTGTGGAATGGCTGAGGCTTGGGGTAACACTTGGGGAGGTCGAAATCTCATCGATCTTTGATAAATTATCTACAGCTTCTTGACAAGACACTCTAAGGGAGCAATTAAGGGCACATGTTCTAAAGCTCGAGCAGCTGGGTTTGAATCCCAGTTCTGTCTAAAAAGGGTTTGGGACCCTGGGCATATGACTTAACTTCAGTTTCTTTATCTGTAATGTTGGAACAATACTATCCAACTTTGTGCTACTGGAATAACGATCTGACTCTGCCATGCTCTGGCAGGGTCCTCTCCTGCTTTTGGCCTGGTTCTGCTCCCCTACCCTCACTGAGGAAACACATGAGTGGCAAGTTCACCACAGGGCCTTTGCACTTGCTGTCCTTTCAGTATGATACATTCTTCCTCCACATTTCTACATGGTTCACTTCCTCACTTCCCTCAGGTCTTAACTCAGATGATCCCTTTCTGACCATTCTCTTTCCATCATTCTTTGTCATTTCACTGGGTTCTTTTTTTCTTAGACCATCATAACCTCCTGATGTATAACATGTCTTTTTGCTTTTGTCCATTCCCCCCCACCCTGAGAATATAAGTTCCTTGAGGGCAGGGAGTTTTTTATCTGAATTATATTGCCCGTTGCATAGATGGTGCTCGAACGTAATTTTGGGCATGGCTGAAATTTTGCCTGTGAAGCACTGAGCATGGTGCCAAGCCCAGGCTGGTGCTCAATAAACTGTTATTCACCTACTAGAAGAGCTGAATGGAATGGTTGGAATGTTGAGATGGTGTTTTTCAGGTGGTCTGAGCAGCAGTGTCACTGAGGGGATAAGCGGTGGGAGGTGAGAGGGATGTCCTATTTGACTACTTGTCCAGCTCTTGGTTGAATGGGGTTTGGGGCTGGGGTGTTGAGCACTGGAGAGATGTGGCCACAGTGCCCCCTGCTCTTGCCTCTCTGCTCCCTTCTCAGGGCTGCTGCCCCTCCTCCCCCAAACACAGAGCCTCCTCTTAGTGAATCCCTCCTTGGGCTGTTTGATTTTGAAGGGGAGCCAGGCGGCTGGAAGCCCAGAAAAGAACCGAGGGCCCTTCCTCATTCTGAGCTCGCTCTCTTCTGGGGCTGCATTTCCCTTCTCACTTATGCTCATTCTCTGCTGCAGCGGCCTGGAATTGCTTGCTGCCCTGAGTGCTCTCCCTCACTCCAGGGCTTTTAATATGCTGTTCTCTCTGCAGGGAGGACCTTTCCATCCACCCCCCACCCCATGGCATCCCACTACCTCTTGCCCATCCTTTCAGGGCTCAGCTCAGGTCTCCCCTGAGAAGTGCCCCTAACCCCCTTCACCCCAGTCCGGTACCTCTGCAGCCCCCCCCCCCACTTCTGTCCATATTGCTTTCTTCACACTGTGTTTTCTTCCTGGCCTCCCCAACTCAGCTGTCCAGGTGAACACAGGGACTCTGTGACATTCACTGTGTGTCCTCAGAGCCTTGCCCGACACAGAGAAGATGCTCACATTGTTGGGTGAATGAATTAATAATGATGAAATAGGCACCGAAAGTGTTGAGGGCTGGGGGGCCGTCTTCTGGGCGGGACACCTGCTCGTGGTCGCGTAGTGACTTGGTGCCAGGGCCTGGAGTCTCGGGGTCTGTCCCAGGCTAGGCACTTCCGCAGTGTTTTGGAGAAAGCATCCTTATGTGTTTGGGGGAGTGACATGCTCTGCTTGGTGTCCCAGCCCTGTCGGACTCAAATGCTTCAGCCAGTTTCTATAAATGTGAACATTTCAATTGGGCAGCAGCTGCCATGGTAACGGGCTGAATTTTAGAACTTGGGGACTGGGAACAGACCGGAGACCAGGTAACTTTCAAGAGGCCCTTTTTGAATTGTGCTGGTGTGTGGAAGCTCACCCAGGAGAACTCACTTTGCCCAGGCCCTTCCCGATGCCCGCACTCAGTGCTTCCCTCTCTGGGAAGGGATCTCCAGGGGTTTCACGGGCCATATTTGTGCTATCTTCAGCTTATTCTCTTGGATCCCAGGTTGTTTGGGGCTCAGAGGAGGCAGGCTGAGATTTTTCTTGCTGTACTGAGGTGATAGGCCTGGGGAGGGGCATAGTAAAGCAGGGAGAGGTAAGTCACCTTCACCTTTAATATTCTGCTCAGGTCAAACTTGCAAGTAGCAATCCAGGCTCAGGGGCATGTCCTCTTCCTGGAGCTTTCTCAAACAGTAGGACAATGTTTTTGAAACATTAACTGATACTATTTTCTCCATGGCATTTTTTTCTTCCCATTCAGACTGTATTGCTTTGTGGTCATTATTTTGCAACACACACAGCTGTGCATATGCATACAGCTGTTCAGGTTGTGCACTGTGTAAGTCCATCCAGGCTGTGTGCATTATGCTCCCCAAATTGTGTAGTGTGCTAGCCCTGAGAAGGGAGGTAACAAAAGAAAAGGGAGGCACTTCAGGGGTTTTGCATTCAGTGCTTGGCCTTGGGGCATGAAATGAACTCTGAGTATAGATGAAAGGATGAGAGAATGGTGGATAACCAAGAATAAGGATTCTTCAGCCCCAGTCTAAATAAAGAATCCTTGAGGTATCAGAGGGAGAAGAGAGGTAGTGGCTCATTGAGAAGAGAACCCTGAACTCCGCAACATGGGCCAAGTCCGGGTCAGGCCAGGGGGTGTGTGGCAAAACCCCCATCAGTTTGCTGCATCCAGGAGTCTCAGAGACCTGTGCCCCATTTCCCAGATGGTGCTCCAGAGAAGAAAGTGTGCATGGTAGATCTAGGCCTCAAAAGGCGAGGGACGGTGGGATGATTTCAGTGCCACGGCATAGCATCCGAGCCTGCCGGGTTGCTGCTGAAAATGAACGATCCCGTGGCCAGGATGGGCCGTGACTGAGCAACCTTCTGTGTGGACCAGTGTTCAGGGAGGATGGGGTGGTGGCTGAATCAGGAGGCTCAGGTGGATTGGGATTGCAGGAATCGGACCTCCCTCCACCTCCACTCCTCAATGGGCCTGGACACCTCGGTGCAAGTGTGTGGGGACATGGGAACGGGGATCCTCAATTTGTCCTGGATTTAGTGTCTATTCTCGGGTGGGATGAGGAGTGAGAATAGAGGTTGAGTTGCATTAAAGACAAATAAGGTGATGTTTCTTCTAGTCAGTCCTGAGTCTTGGATGCAAGATTTATTCCTGCAGCACGTTGCTCTGCGATTCTCAAAAAGGAGGCTTGACTGGCTGTGGTTATCCAGCTGGGCTGCTGTTAGCCCTGGGGAGCTTGTGAAAACACACGCACATGCGCTTAGACTTAAGAATCAGAATATCTCGGGCGGGGCGGGCCTGTGGACTCCGCCGCTGGAACAGCACCTACACGGAAGCGGTGAGACGCTTTCTTTGCTGAATTCGCTGTGTGCCTTGGAGAAGTTTCTTCCTTTTTTTTCCTGTTTCTTTATTTATAAAAATGAGTAAATCCCCTTTCTGCGAGTGACTCCGAACCCTCAGAAATTCTCAGATGACAGATCTTAAAAGAAACATATAGCAATGCTGGTCATTAAAAAGCATTCCATGATTATTGTTTAAAAAGGGAGTCTTTGGGGCGCCTGGGTGGCTCCGTCCAACTCTTGATCTCAGCTCATGTCTTGATCTCAGGGTTGTGAGTTCAAACCCCTCCCTGAGTACTATGATAGGTGTGGAGTCTACTTAAAAATAAATATATAGATAATTAAATAAAATAAAAAAGGAGACTTTGTCACTTAGAAATTCATTCTTTAATATTAACAGATGAAATAATAATAATAATAATAATAATAATAATAATACCCTAGTTACCTATAGGAGGAGAGAGAACAGGTGGAGGGGACAAGGACCAAAACTGAATTTAGTAGAATGTAACCTTTTCTGTAGATTTGACTTTGAAACGGTGTAAATGTTTTCTGTGATTACAAAACAAAAGTAACTCAAAAGTGGAAATAGCAATCTTTGGGTTTGTTTTGTTTTGTTTTTTTAAAGATTTTTTATTTTTATTTATTTGAAGACATAGAGACAGCCAGCAAGAGAGGGAGCGCAAGCAGGGGGAGTGGGAGAGGAAGAAGCAGGCTCCTAGCGGAGGAGCCTGATGTGGGGCTCGATCCCGTAACGCCAGGATCACGCACTCCGCCGAAGGCAGCCGCTTAACGATTGCACCACCCAGGTGCCCCAAGGAAATAGCAATCTTTGAACAAGCAAAGAAACACAGATGATGTGAGCCTAATTGCATGTTAGGTTGGAGGCACACAAAAAGGAAATATGTTATCTGACTTGTAAAACACAGTATTTTAACTGTGTACACTTAGTGAAATATATCCCAAGGGCATAAGAACTGAAAAATAGATCTTAAAGTGTTTTCAGTAAAAGTATCATTAGAAATCACGTGGATATTATTGTTCAAAACTATTCCATACACACACATAGTAAAATAAAGCAAATAAGTAATGATGTCTTTAGAAAGTAAGATTTTTCAACATGAGAGAGGAGAGGGAAATATCAAATTAAGGGCTTTAGGAAAAATTCTGTAATTTAACATTTGAATTGAGAATATCAGTTTAAATGTGATGCACTTTCTTTTTTGAGATACACACACGTTTGTATTTCCTATATCTGTGAACCCCAGAAGCCTAGACCAATGACCACCCAACTCCACAGCAGTGAAAAGCCCAGGGCCCAGTTCATGGTCTCCCAAACCATTCCCCACCAGAAGGGGACTATTTCTTTTTCTTCCTTTCTTTCTTTCTTTCTTTCTTTCTTTCTTTCTTTCTTTCTTTCTTTCTTTCTTTCTTTCGATTTTATTTATTTATCTGACAGAGAGCACGCAAGCAGGGGGAATGGCAGGCAGAGGGAGAGGGTCAAGCAGGCTCCCCGCTGAACAACGAACCCCCATGCTGGACTCCATCCCAGGACCCTGGGAATCATGACCTGAGCCGAAGGCAGATGCTTAACTGATGGAGCCACCCAGGTGCCCTGGGGGACAGGGGTATTTCAACAAAACACATTATATAGAACCTGGTTAGATCCTGATTTGAACAGAATAACTGTAAAGAAGCATTTATGGGGGCGCCTGGGTGGCTCAGTCGTTAAGTGTCTGCCTTCAGCTCAGGTCATGATCCCAGCGTTCTGGGATCCAGCCTGCATGGGCTCCCTGCTCAGCGGGAAGCCTGCTTCTCCCTCTCCCATTCCCCCTGCTTGTGCTGCCTCCCTCTCTGTCAAATAAATAAATAAAATCTTAAAAAAAAGGAAGCATTTATGAAATGATCAGGAAGATGATTGGGAAATGTTTAATGGAATGAAAGAATTATGGTGATTGTATTTTGGTTGTGTTTTTAAAAAGATATATACTGAAGTATTCACAGATGACAACTCTTGGTTTTGCTTCAAAATAATCCAGTAGGAATGGGGGGGAAAGTGGGTGGAGACTAGAAGAAAAAAAGATGGGCAAATACCAGTCATCAGTGATATGGGGGTTGGTTGTACTTTTCTCTGTACTTCTGTGTGTGTTTGAAAATTTCCATAGAATTTTTTTTTCTTAAGTAGGAGGAAAAGAAGAAGCAGAAGGAGGAGGAGAATGAAGAGTAGGGGGTATTCTGTAGGTGTCCCAAGTTAAAGGAATCTTAGGTTGTCCTCAAAGAGAGAAGTCCTGGCCTCCAGGGAGTTTAGCCATTTCTCTCTGCCCCAAGGGTCACAGTGCCTACTGGGCAGAGAGACACATGACTGGTGACCTAGACAGAGGTTCAGAAATCACAGCAGTGAATTGGATAATCCATTTAGAGGCAGCTGGCTGAGCTGGCCTGGTGGAAGGGCAGCCGGGAGCCTGGCATAGGCAGAGAGACCTGGGGAACCAGGAGCTATGTGCCCCAGGCTCGGAAAGGGAACAAATTCCACTTTTTAAGGTGGCGTAGTCCTCCTTCGAAGGGATCACCGGGAAGGTATCAACTGAGGCTGTGAGGCCCTTGTCTGAATTTTTTTCAGATTATGAAAATAACAGTCTTAATGAGATGTTATTAAAGAACATGACGAAAAATCGTAATGTGTGAAAGGAGCTAATACAGAATACAAACTATAGTATTTCATTTAAATCAAACTTAAAAAGAACAGAATTAAACTATGTTGTTTAGAGATACAAGATTAGGTGGTGATTTTAGGGAAAACGAGAGATGTGAAGAGAATGGTTATCTCTATGGAGGGAAGGAGGGCACTAGGGTCAGAGAGGACACAGGTGGGGCTTCTGGGTCCGATACGGGTGGTGGTTACGTGGGTGTTTGCCCTCCAATTTATGAAGCTGCGAATTTATGTTTTATGCTCGGCCCTCTAAATGTGTCTTGTTTCACAGTATGAATCTAGAAACAATATACTTTGCCTGTAGAAAGTTAGGAAAATAGGAAAAAGTACAAAGTAGAAAAAGAAAAGTCACCTGTGATCACTCTGCCTAGAAGCTGGCATTTTGGCGTGAACCCTTTTGGAAGGAGTGGAGCTTGGTATTTAAGGAATACGCCTTGGAGTCCAACTGGCCCAGCAGGGTTCAGATCTTGGCCTTGCCCCGTACTAAATGTGAGACCTTGGACAAGTGATGGAAGTTCTCAACTGCCAAGTAAGGGATCCTGACAACACCTGTCTAGGAGGGTTGTCATGGGGACCGAATTAAATAGTGCACGAGGAACACCAAGAATGTAATAAACGTTCAATCAGTGTTAGCTATTTCTAGTTCATTCCACTCTTTTTTTAAAGCATGTGTATACGTATATTTAATTTGTATATCATATGCATATGTATGTAATCTATATGTTTTTTGAAATTATGATCACAGTTCTTAGTAGTTCTGACTTGAGACAATTAAAAAAAAAAAGCAGTGATCCCTTATGGAAGTCCTTAGGGGGACAATTTGATACAATAAAGCCTGAATACTCTGGTATGACATCCAAAGCTGTCTGTAACCTACACTACTCCGTCGTTCTCCAAAGACGGCGTACGGGCCCATGCCTTTCCTTACACCGCTCCCTTTGTCTGACACCCCTTCTCCTTTTCTGCTGGTTGAAATTGGACTCATTCTTTGGGACCCAGCGCAAGTGCTTTGCATGAAATTCTCGTTGATCCTATGAATTGGGGTGAAGACAGTAGTCCTCTACCTGGACACATCTTGTGCTACGGAGGGCGTGGGACGGAGAAGCCCACACTATCTCCTACCTCCAAGGAGCGGGTGGAGCCTACGTCAGTCAGTGTTTACCTACAGGGGTGATGAACAGGTCCCCAAATTGCTACCTGCCGATTTGAAAGTCACAGGAAAGAAGTCTCAGGTCAGGGTTCAGGATGGGAATAACCTACCCAGAGGCTAGGGCCTTGCACAGAATTTTAAACAGTTCAAGCTACTGTGACTCCTTCCCATCGTCTAAAAGCTGAAAAAGATTGCAGACTCAAACATAGAAGAGACTTTTTCTCATGTCGAAAAAAATCCAGAGGTGGGTGGCTGGGCCTCATCCTAGAGGTTGCACAGTGCCTTGAGGCCAGCTGTCCTCTCTCTGCTTTGCCATCTCCGGGGCACAGCCATCCTTAAGTCACCTCAGGGCCTAAAATGACTGCCAGTGCACCAGCCATTAGATATCCAGGCCAGGCCATAGGGCCAGAAGGTAAAGGGACATAAAAGGGGGCGTGTCTTCCTTTTAAAAGAGTCCTTCCAAAAGTCCCATCTGACCCTTCCATTTACGTCTCACTGGCCAGAACTTAGTCACAAGGGAGTCTGGGAAGTACTGCGGTCCAAACACTAGTGGCATCCTGTTATAAAGAAGGAAGGTGAGGACGGTTTGTCAGAAGAAACACCCAGCAGCGCCTGTGTCTGCTGGAGGCTCTCCCGACAGACAGGGTTAGCTACGTGGCTCTCGGATGTGAGGGGAGCTAGCACGGAACAGGTGTTTCTGGGGAGGACAGTGGGCTAAGGGGGGCACATTAGTGTCCCAATCACATCAAAAGGCCCTGCAGTCCTAGAAAGTCACCTGCCCTGCACGGCACTGGTTCCCTGGGGCCTTCTACAGCTTCTGGCCCTGCTGTGTCCTTCTTTTGACCCCTCCTTGAAGGACATCCTCCCAAACCCCAGCTCTGAGGTGTGCTGGCGTGATTTCCAGAAACTTCCAGAGTTGGTTGGTTGGTTTTTAGTATACTGTACTTGTCAAAGTCTTTCACACACATGGCTCTACTTTATTCTCACCAAAGCCTCGTTTGGTAGTAATAGGTGCTGTTTGTGGGTCTTGCCATGGACCACGGAAATGCCAAACACTTTATATGTTTCATTCTCAACGATGACCGAGGGGCCAGAGCTGCTGGAAGCCCATTTCTCAGATGAAGACATGGAGGCTCTGAGAGGTGAACTGGCTCGTCTGAGGTCACAGAGGATGTGGTTGGGTTTGAACCTGGTTCTGTCTGATTCTGAAATCCCTGCTCCTTAACATAAGGGTAGGTTAGCTCTTACTCTTGATAGTTAGGGAAAAGTGGCTTGTAAAAGCTTGTGAATGAAGCGGGTGGTGATGCCAACGCCAGGACCCAGGCTCCTAGCCCTCTTACCATGGAGCTGCATGGTCCCATTGCTCAGAACCACAGAGCACCGCCCAGGCCAAGCAGACTGATATGGCCCAGAATTATCCCTAGGATCCCTGCCCCTTCCTCACCATTTCCAACACAGGCAAGAATCCAGGCCAAAGGGGTATTTGTGAAGTGTCTGGGAGAGGCTGCAGACATAGCAGGAGGGAGCGATAAGCATCTTCTGAATTGTGAGCTGAACCTCTTTGATGTGAAAATCAATAGGAGTAAATTGGTTAGAACCACCAAAGCCTCTCCCTGCCATGCCCTGCGTGAGGTAGCCCCTGCACTTGCTGCGTCGCAGCGTTGTGACGCCCTCAGGACAGCCCCTGCAGCTGCCCCTGTGCAAAAGCAGGTATCCGATGGAGCTATCCTTCTGCTAGCACCAAACAGGAGGGGTTTTTTGTTGTTGTTTGTTTGTTTTGCTGGTTCCAGCCCATGCTGTGACTTTGACATGTCTTTCCCACTGTTTGGCAAGCACTGTCCTCAGAGTCTGTAAGACAGCCCAGATTTAAGAGACCTTTATAGAAAATGCCAGCTGGACCCTAGCACAGCATCCTGGAGATCCCACAGGGAACACCTTGGGGCTATTTCACGATTTCCCAGTATCGTGCAAGGGCTGAGCACTGTGGCTAGCCAGGCATTTGGGGTGCATGCACTGCTGGTTTGTCCTGTTAATCGCTCTGAGGTTTTCTTTGGCCCTCTGAACAGTTTCAGGAGCACCCAAGATCGGCGTACCCAAAGCTGGAAAGGAATGCCATGGTCATCTTGTCCACTCCTGGCTCTCCAGGCTGAACCAGACCTCCTGGGAATATTTGCCAGTTGAAAATAATTCAGCATAATAATTCCTGCCTTAGTGCCTGACACATCCTAGGTACTCGGTGAATAAATACTGAATGAATGAATATAGGAATAAATTGCCCCTGTAACTAATAACTTTTGAGCCGGGAAGTTCTGCTGGGAATGCTGAGAACTCTTGTTTACTCATTAGCTGTTCGGCAGTCAAGACAAGTGTGAGCTCAAGCAACTAGCATCTCGGTAAAAAGAGGGGACAATAACAATAATTATATATTAAGATCTTACTGTTTCCTAAATGCTTTACATGAATCATCTTTTTAAATATGCACAAAAACCCTACAAGCTAAATATTATCCTCCTTTTATTTTTATTTATTTTTTATTTTTTTTTAAGATTTTATTTATTCATTCGACAGAGAGAGAGACAGCCAGAGAGAGAGGGAACACAAGCAGGGGGAGTGGGAGAGGAAGAAGCAGGCTCCCAGCGGAAGAGCCTGACGTGGGGTTCGATCCCAGAACGCCGGGATCACGCCCTGAGCTGAAGGCAGACGCTTAACAACTGAGCCACCCAGGCCCCAATCCTCCTTTTAAATATTATGAAGCTGAGGGCCAGGGAGGTCAAGCAACTTAGCCAAGGTCAAACACCTAGTGAGTGGCAGATCCAAGATTCAGATCAGGATCTTCTGATACTAAAGTCCATGGTCTTAGCCAATGTACTTAAGAAAAAAAATCTTTGGGCTCTGAAACTAATAATAACCAAAATATTTGGGGAGTTCTCTCTTCTCTTTCCTTCATTTGCTTCTTTCCTCTTCAGAGAAAGTCTTTCAAGAAATAACTGGAGTGTGGGCTGATAACCCTTTCTCTGGTTGGACAATGCAGCCACCATATTTCTCCTGAACTACATTAACAAGGCAAAAGTCTCTGATGACTTTGAGGTGCTCCATTTATTTCTCTTCTCAAATGGGGCCTAAGATCTTTCCATCCATCCATCCATCCATCCATCCATCCATCCATCCATCCCAGAAATATACTGATGCTCTGAATACGTTCCATGCTAGGGATACAATAGAAAATAAAATGGACATAGTGAATGCCTACTCTCATGAAACTTACCATCTCCTCTCTGAGTACCTTTGGGCAGAGAAGGCCAATTCTATGATGGGCAGTGAGAGTGACCTGATACTATCCTCTGGTCTCAGTAGGTAATAAAAGGGAGGCAAAA
Organism: Ursus americanus; assembly: GCF_024610735.1. Lineage (NCBI taxonomy): Eukaryota > Metazoa > Chordata > Mammalia > Carnivora > Ursidae > Ursus > Ursus americanus. The sequence continues at coordinate 27,052,699 of NC_142147.1, forward strand.
TAGTTGGGTATGGTACAGTAAGATAAGTGGCGGATTCTGGTTAACTAGAAAGTTCATGGCCCACCTAAAGGCGACAGCCAGTCCTGAGTTCCAGCCAAATGTAGTCCTGAGGCCCAGTGTGGTTAGATATTTGTATTTTGTCAAAAGAAGGTGGATATTTACATATTTACATATGTGAGAGCTCCCAATTTTAAGATGTGGTCAGTTCGTTCTAGTACATCTTCACCTGTCCCCCCACCCTCCTCCGTACATATTCTCTGCCCCACTCTCCCCAACAAGTCTGATCAATCCATGGGATGTTGGTTTGCAATTTTTGCTTTATAGACACCGAGTAGATTACATAAGAGTGGCAGTCCGCATTAAATAGATGCTATTTCCTCTTTGCTACTCTTTGATCTTTTTAAAAATTCAGGGTTGGCACTTTAGCTCTGCAACTATTACCTGTTAAGAATAACTTCTCTGAAATATGCCTTCTGGCTCGTAAGATTAGGGAGGTGTCCCTAGAGGAGGCGGCGTAAACATACGTTTCGCTGTGTGGGTATTACTGATGGGTAAAGCCACCTTATTTAAGGTGGTTGAAGGAAAACTCTTCGGTCTTTCAGAGCCCGCTTCGATACGAAGAGTAAGACCAGAGGGACAGGACAATTCAGCTGAGAACCTAGAACTGGGACACAGACAGTCTTTCATGTCTAGGTCACTGAATTGCATCCAGCCCGAGGCAAAACTGTCTAAAACGTGTAAGCGTCAACAGCTGCTTAGCGGAGCGTATGTGAGGGACTCAGGAGCTCAGTTTGCTATGACATTTGGGTTTTCTCTCCCATTTGGTGGCGGTGCTTAGGTGCCACCCTCCAGAACGGACACGTGCACACGGCCAGCACTGTCGTTCCCAGCTCAGTGGCTGTAGAGACCGAGGTGAGGGGGGATGGGCTGCTGTGTTTAGCGAGCCCAAGACGAAGCCACGCTTCCAGGGGCGATCTTGACTTTAGATTATTTGCCTGCTGCGTGCAATAGAGTGTTTCCTAAATGTCAGGCATTCTTACGTTGCCATGATGATTCTTACCAAATCTTTGTACGCCCTCTGCTCTTGTTGACACAGTTTAAAGCAGTTGACCCATATTTTTTGCTTAAATAATTTCTTCTATAAGAAAAATTTATCTCACCACCATTAGGCCAAAGCCATTATTGCTTGCCGTAAATAGAAGGTAATAATGAGGTCTGCTGCATTACTCCAGTTTTATGAAGGTTTATCTGCGTGTTATACATCTCGCATGCCGTTTGTGGAATGTGTTAGGTCTAAATCCTTCTGTGTGGAAAGGAGTGTTACGCCGAGCTGTGGGTTATTCATAGGTAACAGGCTCGGCCCACCATTCTCCTCTATCTCTTTCTGGGAAGCTGTTAGTTCATTAATTCATTCACTGGCTTGACGTTCCTTAGATCTCTGTTCCCATCCCCATGATCCGTCTTCAGTAAGATTATTTCTGGGGGTCATGACTGCCAGGGTGTTTTGTCCTGGGTTTTCGTTGGGCTTCTTTGGCTGCAAACTGGGCTGCTCGTTAGCCAGCACACACCAGAACAGTCATCCGCACTGTTTATGGCTGATGCCTGCTCCGACTGCTCAGTGCCTTGCCTTTGGTTCAGGTGGGTTGGTTGTGAAATATTTTGAATATCACTCTTAGTGGCAAGCGACAGAAACTGATTCAAAATCACCAAGGGGGCATTCATTGGAAGGAACTGAGTTATCAGAGAACTTGCTTGGAGGCTGAAGAACCAGGCTGGGGATGGGGCAGAACCAAGGTCAGTCTGGAGTGGTGTGATGCAGGAGACACCGCACGGTCAGGACCCAGTGCTGGTGAGGACGGACCCCACAGGGCTCAGTCTGTCTGGGTTTCTGATCATGACTAAGATCCAGAGACGGAGAGTCTGACTGCTGTAGGCTTTGCTTAACCAGACACAACTTGAGTGGCAAAGGGCAAGGCCCGGATTATTGTACCCCAAAGAGGTGAATTCTCAAAAGGAAACAGAGGTGCTGGGTGGTCAGAAGGCGACATGTGTGGGGCACCTGGGTGGCTTAGTGTGTTAGGCGTCTGAATCTTCATATCAGCTCGGGTCCTGATCTCAGGGTCATGAGTTCAGGCCCCATGTTGGGCTCCATGCTCAGCATGGATATATTATATTATATTATATTATATTATATTATATTATATTATATTATATATAAATAAATAGGCAACATGTATCCAATATATTGCTGGTCAGATCTGGGGGAGAAAAACTTAGGTCCCTTGCTCATTAGTGGAATAATTGTGGGATGGGAAGAAGATGAGTTTTGCTGTAAACAATAAGATTGGAAAATAATGACAATATTTACCCTCTAACCATTTATGGGAAAGAAGTGCCTTTTTTTCTTTCTCAGAGATTTTATATTTCCACACTACATGATTGTACTAACCAAACTTGTGTATTTAATGAGAAAAATCATTGTAGCTGGAGTGAAAGGGTCTTATTTTGCTTAATCTAGGTAAAACTCTGAGCTTAATATGTGTAAAACAACGACAATGAAACCCCACAGATGTGGGATTTAATGAGTATATGAATAGAGTGTTTGTCTTTGAGCCCCAGTTCCTTTCACTGAGTAATTTGTGAGAAGAGTTCTTTGGCAAAATGCTTTCTAGGAAACTTTTCTGTGGCCTGAGGCCAAGACAAACCTCCCAGTATCTCTCCTGGGTTGATACCCAGATTGGAATTCTGAGGCAGGTGCGGCAGTGGAGGCCTCCCTAATTCAGAAGCACTTTTGCTGGTGCCTCAAAATGAACCCTCTTGTGGGTGGTACACCCCAGTTTATCAACCTTGTGTGGGAGGAAGTAGTAGTTAACTATTGGCATCAAGTAGATCAAACCCCAAATGTCTGACTAAAGACTTTATGTATTTATTTGAGAGAGAGGGATAGCTAGCAAGAGAGAGCACGAGTGGGAGGGTCAGGGAGAGGGAGAAGCAGACTCCTCGTGCAGCAGGGAGCCCAACATGGGGCTCGATCCCAGGACCCTGAGATCATGACCTGAGCCGAAGGCAGACACTTAACTGACTAGGCCACCCCGGTGCCTCGTCAATATTTTGAGTCAATATTTTTGATATTTAGGGTGCTACCTTAAGTTCCCCGTGAGCGGGGTTGCTTTGCTGGGCCATTGGGACTGCTTTATTCAACGTGGCTATACCAGGAGAAATGGCATGCGTAACTTTACTCAAAGGGAGACGCCACCAGGCAGTCAAGCCAGAAATAGTTTGAGAGTAGATTTTTTTGGAGAAAAGTGATCTAATGGATCAGCGGTTTTCCAACTTCTGACACGTGCATGTGTATTTTTAAAATTTCCGTACGTACACCCACGGAGAAGCACAAAGTTTATGAAACAATACTTAGCCTGACTATGTCTAAGTCTACCGTGTACTGTTTATTTCATTCTTTTCTTTTCAAAACGCTGGTCACAACCCTCTAGTATGGATTTCGCACAGTTCCACAGTTTCAAAAACACTGATGTAGATGGTCCAAGTTCAAAGCCAACAACTTCTGCCCTACTTGTGGGACCGGCGGAGCTGTCCGCACGGTTGATTTCCGCCTACTGGATGGACTTGTCAGATAGGAAAAAGTACCCTAAAACCTCTTGAGTTAGCCAACCAAAGAGGCACTTTTATGCTCAGTTTGTCCTCTTTCCCACCCTGAAAAGATATTCTCTGGCCACAGGGCTGGATGTATCAATGCAGAACAGTGTGTAATGAAAACAGCCCTTGCTAGCAGTCGGCCACTGTTCTGAGCGCTTCGCACATGTCCTCTCTCTTAATCCTTGTAATAACCCCATTCGTAAGAAGTAGACCTAATTCTTATCACCCTTTTCAAATAAGTGGATTCTCAAGGAGATTTTATAAGTTGCTCAAGGGCACACAGTTATGGAGAGGTGGGGTGGAGATTTCAGTCCAGACCCCTCTGACTTCAAAGATTTTTCATAAAATTTCTCCTGGAGATGTGTAGGTAGGGGAGCTGAATAATTCAGATCAATGCCACAGCCTAGTATTTACTTTTTCACAGAAGGTCCGAATAACAGCGTTCACCCCGGGGCCCTGGGCTGTGGCGGATAGTCGCAGTGCACAACTATGCGTGATGCTTAGCGCGGGTGACTGGCCAACACGGATGACTAAGCGTCACCGACGGCCCAAACCGCATTCCTCCGAGCTCCAAGCAGCCTGCCATCTGGAGAAAGCCTTCTTTTATGAGGAACTGCTAAACCCAGGAGGCCCTCCTGCAACAAAACATACCTTCCACGTGCCTGGATGTTGGCTTCCCACAAGTCCAGCCAAGGGAACGCAGCCAACTCGAGAGGGCAGGGAGGGAGCGTACATTTTCAAAATACATCTATTTGCAATCCGCATAAATACACTCCCTAGCTCAAACCAGAGAGTTGAATATATCTAGGTAAATGGCCAATATTATACCAGTGCGAGCTTCCCCAAGGTCACCTGGGCGTTGCAATATTTTGCAGTCCAGACGTCTGACATGAACCAGATGGCTCCCTTCTTTTTTCATAATAACGTGTTTACTTCTGCTCATCCTCTGTCTGACATTTATGGAGTACCTGGTCAGAGGAGCAAAGAAAAATAAGACAAGGCTCATCGGCTAGTGAAGTGTTGCTGTCTCCTCCCTCCCACAACTGCCTGTTTCGGGGCATTGTACCTTGCCCGAGGCGTCATCTGTCTCTTTCAGTTCTTCTGTTCTGTTTTTGCAAACTCCTCCCTCCTTTCCCCAGAGATGAACACAAATTAATGTGTGCCCTGGAGACCAGCACATGGTGACATCAGGATTTTAAGAAAGCCAGTTTTCCCTGTTGCAGACGTAATAGGCTCTTTTCCCCATGGTTCCTTAACTTCTAATCAACTATGCTAATTTGAGCCCCATAAATGAGCAAAGACTCAGAAGAGGTGGCTTCAAAGAGGCCAAGTGCGGAAGGCTGTTCTGAACTCTGCTGATGTTGGGGCTAATATTTCCGATCCTTTGTTCTTCATCCATAAGTATTGTTCTGCTCTCAACCTGCATTCTCTCACGTACTGTAAGGATTCCTATGAATATTTTGCCATCATTTTTATCATTGTTAACAAGTAGTGCATACATAATTTTGGTGTTTGATCGATTGATACTCCATAAGAGTAGGTACAGGCATCTTTTCTGATCTCCTTTTGACTGCATATGGTAGGTCTGAGTACATGTTTGTTGAATTAATTAGAAAGTGATATGAACCAGTATCCATGTAATGATGGTCTTCGTGCCAAGAAGTTGCATAAAGCCCAGGTCCATCTAGAAATGGTTTTCATTGTTCCTGGTGGTATAATATGGAACATTCTCAAGAGAAAATACTTCTAAAGTGAAAACCCTGGGAGTCAACAAACATCTCTGGATTGGAGGCAAAGGCCGTAGCAGCCAACTTCAACCACCATCTTTTCTGATGGTGCCCTTTTGATTGTCATGTGATGTGACTACAGGCATATTGAAGATAAGAAAGCTAAACCTAGGAGTGGGCCATTAGGTATTGCCATGAGAGAAGTTTTGGGGACATTTGCACAAAATGGAAACATGATTAAAACCTATCCCCATAGCTGGGCAAACATCAGTTATCTATAACATCTCCTAGAATTCCACAATCCAGACAGACCTCTCTCTCTTCTCTATATTGGCTCAGGACCCCAAGATGCCCCGAAGGTTTTGGAATTTTAAGCCGGATATCATCAAATCCAAATGACTTTGTTCCATAACTGTCTCGGGCTAATTGAAGTCCTTCATTTACTCATTGATTCAACCTCCGTGTCTTGAAGGTCTACCAGATGCTAGCACTGAGCTCGTGTTACTACAGGGGCATAGTAGTAAAAAATCGGGAAAGTTCAAACTACACTCTTTGCTCTTGTATCATTTACGTTCCAATGACGCAGAGAGAAAAGCAGTTGAAGAAGTAAATGAGCAAGATGGTTTCAGATAGCAGTGAACCCCGGGAGGGAGATAAAGCAAGGTGACGAGACTGTGATTGGGAGAGGGGCTGGGTCAGAGAATGAGGGAACATGCCTCTACAATGAATATTTGAATTGGGATCTACATGACAAGAAGGAGTCAGCCTTGCAAAGTTCCATGTGAAGAATTTGCAGCTGCTTCCCTGGCAAATACCACAAGATGAGAATAAGTCGTGAGATTCAAGAACAGAAAGACCAGTGTGACGGGATCACAGTTGACGGAGGGGGAGGCGAGAGATGGGCGGCCGTCATCTCACACACGGCTTTGCAAGTCATGGCAAGTGGTTTGGATTTCAGTCTTGGTGCAGTGGGAAACCATGGCAAAGCTTTAAGCAGGGAAGCAAAGTGATTTGATACTGTTTTTTTAAAGGGCTACTCTAGCTGTTTAAGGAAAATAGTCCTTTGGAGCTGGAAACGGAGAAGCGTGATCCAAATACGTGATACCGCCTTAATCACACAGTGCCTTAATGGCAGAGCCAGGGGTAAAAATACTAGGTTTCTTTCAACAACAAATGGATTCAGTTCAGTTAAAAAAAATGTAAAAATAAAAGAGTAGTTACCATTTATTAAATGCTTAGTGTTGCTAAGCTCTGTGCTTTATATGCAACATTGTATCTAATAGTTGTCCTGTGGGTCTCATTCTTCTTCTGTTTTTATGAATGAAGAAACTGAAGCTTCAAGAATTTCAGTATAGTGCCAAGTTCGCACAGAGAGCAAATGACAGAGAGGCGGAGTGAGGATTAAAACCCAAGCTAACTACCATAGAGCCCGTATGCCACAAAGATCAGTCTCATTATTTGCAGCGAGGGGCACTTTAGCCTGGTGTTTAGGCAGGTGGGTGTTGGAACACCTGTTCTTGTTCACATTCTAGCTCTCTTGCCTCCTAACTCTGTGACCTCGGGCAAGTCACGTCATTGTTTGTAACGTGGTTGAAATTTTTGCTCTATTGCATCCCTCTCCCCACCACTTCCCATGGTGGTTAGTAATAAACTTCTGGAAAGAAATATGACCCTTGTGCTTTGTCTTTGCAAAGACTGGGGAAGCTGGGAAGACTAGGTCCCATGTTACAGCTACGGCTTACAGAGTGGATGGTACCGGTGCCTCAGGGAAAGGAACAGATGCCCATTCTCTGGATTCCCAAGAAAAAGGAAAAGTGGAGGATTCTGAATTAGTCCTAATAAGCAGTCTTGGAGCTGGAAAGGCAGAAAGGCCTCATGGGTTCCTTGGTACATGTGTGGGCTGGCGGTCTCTGAAACCCGAGTTCACGGTTGTCACGAACTGTTCGGAGTCTGTGCTCTTCCACGTGATGGTCAGCAGGGGGCAGTGTAGCCAATGTATTACTTGTGAGTGAGGGGTTGTCTGCTTTTAGCTCGGGGGTCTGGGGAGGAGTTTATGCAGCCTGAAACTGCACGTGTCTGGGCAGGTTCTGGGCAGAGAACGCCACCTTCTTTCTCCTCCAGGACCCTATTCTTCCCTCTTTCTTCTCGTCTCCTGTTCTAGTCTATATCCTGCGCTCTGCCTTACATCCTCACGTCTCACCTTTTATCTTTGTAAAGCATGCTCATACCCATTGCCTCCTGGCATCTTCCCAAATATTCTTTGAGAGAGGCAGGGCCAGGTTGGCTATTTATCCCTTACAGATGAAGAAGCAGAGGCCTAGGGAGGTGCCTGGTCCCTAGTCCCTGTTCTATCCAGTATACCTACAGGCCCTGAAAGCCAATGGTCAAGGCTTATCTTGTTTATCATTCTAGAGAAGGCAGTTCTATCACCAGTGCTCCACATTCACCTTGGAATTAGAGCAAAAGCTGCCAAAGCTATAAACCGAGAAGGGGCTCGCTCAGAGTTGTGGGCCGTGAGGAACTGTCCGTTTCATGAGGGCCTCCGCTGAAAGGATCACAAGCCGAAGGGCGAAACCCTTTGGATACACACTCAGGCCAAATGGGTATAGATCGTCTTTGTGCTTTTTAAGAAAGGAAGCTGCCGGAGTCCCTGGCTCAGGACCCAGCTGGTTGGACTGAGCCGCTGAAAGCTAAGACGATGTCCTTTGTGCAGAAACATTGGACTGTAAGCACATGTCTTCATCTCTTTAAACCACGTTTCTCCTCACAGAAGGGGCCATCGTAATGCGACAGTCATGACAGAGTCTACACACACTCTGCTTTCAACCAATATGACTGTTGGTGTCGAACAGGGGCTTTACTATTTTCATAGCCACTCATTGTGCAAGATTGATAACACTGATGGCTCTAATTACTGACTCCCTGTATCCATATCCTTTGCCATGATAATTTCTAGACCTGCCCTCTCTGGCTTCAAGCTGGCCTGTGTCTTGCTTTGGCCCGTAGGATGTGGCATCTGTTAGTTTCAAGCCCGGGCCTCCAGGAGCCTTGCCCTCTTCTGCAATCTCTTGCTTGCTGTTGAAACCCTGTCGTGACTCGATGAGGAGGCCCACCTAGCCTGCTGGAGGACGAGAACCACACAACACGGCTCAGTTGTCGTAGCAGGAGACATCAGACCGGGCTATAGCCCGTAGACCCCCAGTCACATGAGAGAGCCCAACCAAGATCAGCAGGACCGGCCGCTGCACTCACACTTGACCTCAGGTACGTGCTTAACTTTGGCTGGAACCCGGAGAACTGCTCACCTGACCTGTGTGTCAAGAGCAATAACAAGTATTTATCATTTAATGTTGCTTAATTTGGAGAGAATTTATTATGCAGCCATAGCTGACTGATACACTACAAATTTTACATAGGCTAACTGTAGGAGGGTAATGCTGAGGCGACACTATTTGGAAGGTTACAAACTATCTTACTGAACACTTAAAGCAGTGTGATATGTTAGAGTCTCAAGTTCAGAGATAGTGCATGGTGGTTCAGCGTAAACACTGGAATAAAACACACCTGGTTCCAAATCCCTGCTCTACCACTTGCTAAATGTGTACCTTTGGTCACATTTCTCTATGACTCAGTTTCCTCTTCTGTAACATGGGGATAATAATAGTTACTGGAAAGGTCGTGAGGATAAACTGGGATAATATATGTATTTAGTAGGGTGTGTGGCAGGTAGCCAGTGCTGAATAAACGGTAAGCATCCTTACTGGTGGTATATTTAACCTCCAAATGACATTGCTACACATAGTCACACAGTTGCTGCAGGTCCCACTGGTAACCCAGGACAGGATCTTGCAGTGAAGTCTTCCACAGCTTTGATAAAAGAAGAATTGCGATTGCATATATATTTTTCCTTCTTTCTTTAATTATAGAAGTAACCTATATTGTATACCTTAATCAAAATCTCTTCTAGGGCAAAGTTCCTGAGTCAAAGAAAATCTGTATTGTGAGCTATGACTTCTAATTGTGAATATTGAACCCTACTTCAGTGCATCATGGTAGACCTTATTTTCGTAGAAAGGAAATGTGCACACCATGCTCAATTGTGAGGCAGGGCATAAATCTCTCTTTGCTGCAAGTTGCAACAACCCACCTCCTATTTTGTTGAACAAGGAAACAGAGCAATTATCCACAATATTGAAGGTGGAAAAAAAAATCATCTGACTCTATAGCACTCATGTAAAGGCCTAACCTGACAGGAGATCTGAAAAGGAAATCAGATGTAGGTTTAATGTTCAGGGCAAAACTTCCTTTGGTGATCAATTCCTCTCCGGCTTTGAGATACACTAGTTGATGTCTACTCTTAGTGGAGAAGGACAGTTGTGAGGGAGATGGGGAGTCGGGGTGGAAATTCTTCCCAGAATAGAGAGGAAAGCTCTGTCAACTTTTTGGTCCTGAGCAGAATTATTAGGCTGGGTGAGCATTCACTGATTTTGTTGACTCTCGGTGGATTTAATTTTAAAAATAATTGAAAAAAAAAAAAAAACTTGACCTTTTCCCTGAACACTGGCTTTTAGCTTTGTTTTGTTTTGTTTTGTTTTGTTTTGTTTTGTCTTGGTCATGTCACTGGGGTATCTGATGTTAGCTGTATACCTATGAACACCCAACACTCTGGGTGTACAGTCAAGGGGCTCACAGTCCCTCAAGTTCATCAGGGAGCTCCATGGTTCTGTTTTAAAGGGAATGGCAAGTGCCCCAAGCCCCATTACCCAGTGATGGATCTTTCCAGCCCCTTCTCACACAGATCGGATGGAGGCATTTCATCCCTGTATGTTCTTCCAGGGATCACAGTGAACGCACTTGACATTATCACAAAAACTCATCTGTGAGTTGTCTGGCAGAGTCACTGACTCCCCAGTGGGCTGCAGAGGAAATCTGTGATCACACTGAGGTTTCTGTGCTGGGCTGCCACTGGACTCCCACTCAAATGATCCTGAGGTTCTTGGGTCAGACCTCCCCCCAGCTTAGCTCCCCGAGGGCGGCACAGTGGTCAAGGTGAGCAGGTGCGATATTTCAGCATGGCAGACAGCTGCTGGGCACCCAGCGCCCAGAAATGGGGCTGCACCAGATGTTTACAGTAAGTTCCCTTTGGAGTGTTTGATGCTTGGGCCTTATTGGTTATTGAATATTATGACTATCACGCCTGGATGCAAGTGACAGAAACCTACAGTTTTTATCGTACCTCTCCAAATCCAGGGGAGGAAGCATAGTGCCTTTCTCTCTTTCCTTATATCTGGCTCTCTCCTTATCTTTGAGCAGAGCAGAAGATAGCTGACCCATAGTTCCTAATTAATATCCTTTCATTTCAAGCCTCTAGCAGAAACTAATCAGAGTCTCTGGGTCACAGTTCAGAATTCTTGGGGGGAAGGAATCTAACTGGTCAGGTTTGGGTCAGGTGTCTGTCTCCAGTCAGCTGTGGCTAGGGGGTCACTGTCACGTGATACCATTTAGCCTGCCCATGTGAGTGGTGAGGAGAGGGGCAGTTACCTGAGAAGGGCACTGTGGTAGGCAGCTTCTGAAATGGCTCCCAAGGATTACTGCGTCTTGGGATTCATACCTCTGTGCAATTTCCTCCCCTTGAGTGTGGGCTGGACCTCGTGACCCTTGATTCGAATGAGTAGTAGACTACCCCAAAATTAGGTTACAGAAGACTGGGACTTGCATCTTGCTCAAGCTCTTTCTCTCTGGTTCTTCTTGTGTCCTTCCGCTGATAAAGCAAGCGGCCATATTGTGCCCTACAGAGAGGTCCATGGGGTAAGGAATGGAGGGCGGTGCTGGGCAAGCGCCAGAAAGGAACTAAATCCTGCCAACAATCATGGGAGTGAGTTTGGAAGTGGATCCTTCCCCAGCTGAGCCTTGAGATGACTGTGCCCTGGCTGACATTCTGAATGTGGCCTTGGAGACACCCAGAGCCAGAGGCACCCAGCTAAGCTGTGCCATGATTCCCACCCACAGAAACTCTGAGATAACACATGTTGTTTTCAGCCTTACTAAGGTTTGCTCTACCATTCCAGAAGTCCCACCCCTAAGCTACTAAATTTTGGGGTAGTTCGTTGTGTAACAACAGGTAATGAATCCAGGCACCTGGTGGGTGAAGAGGCTCTGAGGTCACGTGACCTGTGTCTTGTCCTAACTGCACCATGTACCAGCTGTATGGTCTTGTGTAAGTTATCCCACTGATTCAAGTCACATTCTCTTCCGTAAAAGAGGGATAATAGTCCTAATATGGTTGTTATGGGGACTGAATGAGTAAACCCAGTGCCTGCATGTAGTTTAGTTATGCTAATATTAATAATTAACTCATTAATTAATATTAGTGATATTAGTGAAGTTTTGCTGCTGTTACTGAGCTTTCACGGCTCTGGTAACCCTATACACTGGGGTTCCTGGTGCCTCAGTTTCTTCTTCAAAGAAGTCTAAAGAACTCTGTGCCCCTTACAGAAATGCTATAGAGAGGGACATAAAATATCCAAAAATCTCTTCGAAGCAAATGGCTACTTAACTACTAAATACGAAAAACAATTTCCATTCCACTCATTCTGGTTTTTATAATGAAGAACAATTTCAATATCACGGAGAAGTCGAATGACGGAATTCATGCTCTCAGATCCAAAATACCAAAAACTATCTGAGCTGACGGAATGGAATTTATTTGCACAGTTTTCCCCTGACACAAAGGCATCCGACAACTACCTGCCACCAATTGCTTGGTGTGTGGAAATGCCAGGGCGCGACGCAGGCGGCCGTGTGTCACAGAGACGAAACCGAAGAGGAAGAGCACAGGGGTAATCAGTGGTGGTTAAAAGGTTTCTGCCTTCTGAGGCCAAAGCCCACGCTGTCAAAGGTTTGATGGGATTTGCTCATTAATTCCAAGCTTGAATGCTTAGTGAGGCTGTTTTCATTTCTCCTCAGGGATGCTGTTTTTCTCCCACTGGGAGCTTGGGGGGCTTGGGGGGGGTGGCGGGAGGTGTTGGATTTGCAGATTTCCCACCTGAGTAGGGCGTGCCACCACCATGAGACTGGGGTCTGCTGGGGTGTGCTGGGGTCATCACATTTCATCTTTTTTTCCCCATCCCGCCCTGCCCCTGAGGATGGGAGGGTAAAAGTGCCAGTCTCCTCACAATGATAAAACAACAACACTTTTTGGCTTCCAGAATCACCATCCCCCGTCATTTAATGAAATAAACCAGGTAAAAATAATTGCTACCAACCACCAAACAATGAAAGAGGTTATCCTCATGCTATAAACTGAAAAGTGCCCGACAAGAAGAAAAACAGAAGGTTTTAGTGTGACTTCAGTGCAGCTCCTAAATCACCCTTTCCCCTAGAAGCGATACAAGGGAAGGAAATGACTTGTAAAACTTTGAGAATTCTGGCCAGTACCCCCTGATTTGGATAGAAGATGATGAAGTTGGGGTAGGGAGCTTAGAGAAAAGTCAAAGAAATCTCTTCCAAGAGCAGAGGTTCCCATGTATGATCTCAGTATCACAGCTGAGTCAGGAGAAGTCCCCGGGTGTCATCGTCTGCTAAGATTCCATACTGAGTCAGGGGATTGAGTTGGAGCCTAAGGATATCACCCCTGTGGGAAGAAGGGCTACCTCAATCTGGTCTTTGGTAGAAACTTAGAAGAGAAGGGAAGTCCAGTCCAATACCAAAGGCTGCAGGAAATTTGCGAAGTTCTTTCCACGTTCCTGCCCCCAGGCTTTAAGAAAGTGGGTGGGTTGCAATTCCCAGGCCTCAAAATGTTGCTGGAAGGGAAAAAGGTTCCGGATAAGGTTCAGAAGTTGTCAATGAGAATCCATCTATCAAAGCAAAAGGAAGAACTGGGGTGAACTCTCCATTTGAAGCCTAAGTAAGATGAAAAGAAGCAACATGGTAACTAAGCAAGCATTCTGCAGGCGAATAAAATGAAGGGAAGACGTAAATGAGCACAGCAAGCATAAAACAGATGAGAGACTGCAAGAGAAATAAAAAACAACAAAAAGTAAACAAAAAGCACCAAAGAACGTAGGAGAAGTCCCCTGCAATTGCTTTGAGCTACAGAGGAAATTAATAAGAACATGAATTCGATAAAACAAGAGTAAAAAAGAAAACAAAACAAAAACCTCATTTCAGGGATGAAATGTAACAAACCAAAAGATGAATGGAGAGGTCAAGAAAAGAAGGACCAATGCAATGCTCGTTGCAGTTGATCATGGAATAAATTCTGCAGACTTATCAGAGAAAGAAAGTGTAAATGTCCTCTGAGGATAAAGGCCATGTGAGACATTTTTAAACTTGCTCAAACTTGGCACTTAGAAGCCCTCTTGAAAAAAAGTTCTCAAAACCATGGTAAAAAATGACATAATTGGAGAAACAATGGTGAAAGGACTCCAGATGAATCAGCATAGATGTGATGGCACCAAGGAATGAGTTGCCATCTATTGACATGTGGGAAGCTGTGTCCAGAGAGGTCTTTGGGACTAAAACTTGGTTTCAGTTCAGTTTGGGAGGCCTGTGATGCATGAGATGTTGAGTAGGCAGTGGTATGTAAGAGACTAGAGGTTGAAAGAGAGGTCTGGGATGAAGAGATACAATTGGAAATCACAGATGTTAGAGATGACATATGAGGCTTGAGATTGGGTGAGAATGAATGTAGAGAAGGGGGCTGAGGAATGAGACTTGGCTTACCCCAATGTATAGAATCAGGGAGAAAGGAGAAACGAGCAAAGATGGAGCAGGAAGGTCAGTGAGGTAGGAGGGAAACCAGAAGAGGGTGGTATCTGGAAAGCCAAGGAAAGATGGGTGTCAATGAGAAGTAGGTGGCCAGCTGTGTCAAATGCTGCTTGTGGAAAGATCAAAGTAAAGTGGGACTTGAGAATTGTCACTTGCCTTTATCATGGGTGACTTTGACAAGAGCTGTTTCAGTGGAGTTGTATAGTTGAGAGCCTGATTAGAGGGGGTTTTAAAGACATTTCAGGAACTTTTGCTGCAAATGGGGCAAAGAAAAAGGGTAGTAGCTGGCTGGGATGATGGGTCATCCTGATTCCAGCAATTCCAAATATATATATATTCCAAATATATATATTCCAAATATATATATAATATATAATATATATTATATATATTATAATATATATTCCAAATATATATATATATATAATGGAACTGGATGTTGTGAATAAAGAAGAGTGATGATTTCTAATTCTATTAGGCAATTGACTGGCTGGCTCTAGCCTCAGTAGTGAGCTCTGGGTTGGAGAAGTAAATTTGGGAACCATCAACATATTTAAGATTGTCTGGAAATTAGCTGAGATAACCTAGGGAAGCATGTAGCCTGAGAAGAGTAGAGAGCCTAGCAGAGGACTCTGAGGACACCAATATTTAATAATTAGGCAGAGGTATGGGATTCTACAGATAAGACTAAGGATGAATGACCATAGGAGGAAGACCAGGAGATCATGTTGTCACCAAAGCCATGAGAAGAGACTGTTTCAAGAAGGAAAACCACAAGGTTAAATGGTGCCAGGAATTCGGTAAAGGTAAGGGCAAAAAATTATAGGTTGGAGGTAGCAACAAAGGACGTTATTTGAGGTCTTTTAATGAAAGACCTTCAGGGGTGTAATGCAGGAGAAACAAATTTTACATGAGTTGAAAACTTACCAGGAGACGATGAAGTGGAAACCATAAGGACACAACTCTCTTAAGAACTCTGGCTGCAGAGGAGGTAGGAGAGAGATAGGGTAATAATTGGAGGAAGAGACAGATTTCAGAAACATTTTCAAGATAGTAGAGACATGCATGTCTAAATGTTGTTGGAAAGTTTCTCAGGGTAGGGAGAATCTCCTCTGTGCCTTTGGGATGCAGTTGGGGGAGGTACAGAAGGGAGAGTGATAAATATAGGAGAAAGAGAGAGGGAATTGCTGGAATCAGGTTCCCTGAGAAGGTAGAAGGACCTGGAACACAGAGAACAGAAAGGATTAGTCTTAGACACCTATTCCATTATGAGAGGAAGGATAAGAGAATGGGTATAGATGCAGATAAATTAGTGGTGAGTGGCAGAATTCTGAATGAGTTCTCTTGTGAGGACTTCTATTTCCTTTCTGAAGGAGGAGGTGAGGTCATCTCCTGAAAAGGAATGAGAAGACGATAGGGTAGGAAATATGAGGAAGTGGAAGAATTTTAAAATAGTCTCTGGGAAAGAAAAGAGACTAGTCACTTGGAAACACAGAAAAGGGAGTGGAAAGAATGTAAGAGAGTTATTTGTTCCTCTTTCTCCTTTGTCCACTGCACCCAAGAAATGGACCTCTTTTCTTGTTAAAATGTTGAGTGTTCAAAATAGATGCTCAAGGAGGATGTGGGTAAGTTGGGCTTGAATTCCTCTAGGTATCTTTTTAAAATTTTATTTTATTGCGTGGCAGGGGGAGGGGCAGAGAGAGAGAGAGAGGGAGGGAGAGGGAGAGAGAGAATCTTAAGCAGGCTACACGTTCAGCACAGAGCCCAACACAGGGCTCAATCTCATGACCCTGAGATTGTGACCTGAGCCAAAGTCAAGAGTCGGACACTTAACCGACTGAGCCACCAGGTGTCCCTCCTCTAGGTCTTTTAAAGGTCATTGTCAACAAACTCTTTTCGTCCCTTCTGGTCTCAGCTTTGCAGCCAGTTCTTTAGTGAGCCTACCTCAGTTCCTTGGCTTGGAGATATGAGGGGATGTCGATCTAACTCCAGCAGGCACTGTGGAAACATTGGAATCGGACCCTAGAATTTGGGTTGAGGCAGAGAGGATGTTCAATGAAGGAACTAGACGTGTGGGAGTGTCTGTTTACCATCTTCTACAGCAAGGTCACAAGCTTTGGCCCATGGGCCATGGTGTAAAGTTCTATTGCAATGCAGCCGTGTCTCTGTTTGCTTTTCAGCTACAACTTCAGAGTGGAGTGGTTGTGACAGAGACCTTCTGGACCACAAAATGAAAATATTGACCCCCTGGTCCTTTTACAGAAAGTGTTTGTCAATCTCTGTTCTAGAGGAAAGATGGGAAGGTTTCAGAGGAGGTATAACCTTGAGAAAAATCCCAACTCTGCATCTATTTCCTTTTCTGCAAAATAAGGACACCATTCATTAAATCATTCTTTCATTTAACAAACATTTATTGATTGCTTACTATGTGCCAGAAGCTGGGAGTGCAGAGATCAATACGATCCAGTCTTGTCTTTTCAAAGCCCACAGCAGTGATAGATGGGTCAACAAATAGTTGGAATACCTAGAGATAAATGCTATGTGAGTGCCATAGGGATGAAGGGGAGGTGTCTCACCTGGCCCAGATGCGGCTGGGAAGGCTTCAGAGAAAAACAGAAAAGGAGGGACTCAACAGCCTGTAGAGTTGCTAAGGATGAGAATGAAACCAGCCAGAGATTAGTATAGTGTGAGTAAAGATATGGGGCGCCTGGGTGGCTCAGGGGGTTGAGCGCTGGCTCTCGATTTTGGCTCAGGTTATGATCTCAGGGTCCTGGGATCAAGCCCCACATGGGGCTCCATGCTCAGTGGGGAGTGTGCTTGAGGATTTCTCTCCCTCTCCCTCTCCCTCTCCCTCTGTCTCTCCCACTGCTCATGCTCTCTCACTCACTCTCTCTCTAAAATAAATAAATAAATCTTTAAAAAAAAGATAAAGGAGAGTTAGGGAGGGGGGATTCTAGAAGCACCAAGTTAGAAGGGGTAAGTGATGGGAGCTGGAGATGGAGCGGTGAGACATGGAAGGAGAGTCAGGAAAGTGTCAGGAACATTACTGGGACACATCAGGAACCATCCCTCACCCTGCTCTTGACACAGCTCCCTCCCTGATCAGGGCCCTTCCTGTGGAGCCCAGACATGCTTTTTTCAGCTGTCTCAGCAGAGCACTCTGGCCAGCCACCATCAGTCAGTTGAAGTTTGTCCCTGGCACGAAATCAGCAGGGGGTCTTGAGGTATACACAAGCAATTCGTTTATCACAAAACACCCCAAAACGTAATGTGGTGTGAAAGAAATTAAAATCTGGTAATATGGTAATATGCGTGGTTCAACCCAGATAGCAGAATTTGAAATATATTTTGGCAATGTAAACCTAACACAAAACAGAACCCGTTTTTAATAGATTGATTATACTTTTCTCTAATTGAATCTGAGAAGCATACTCATTCCTGAAAATCGTGCATACAAAGTGATTTAGCTGAACAGATGGATTTCTAAAGTGCATGGGAGTTGGAATGGATTTAGAAATGAGGCCAATGGTCTTCTTTTTCCATTTAGAATTTTTAGGAAATATTTCAAACATTCAGAAAAGAGAATAATAAAACACCCATGTGTCCACTACCTAGATTTTAAAAGTGCCAATATTTTTCCATAGCTTCGGAGCTTAGTCAAAAGAATAAAAACATGACAGATACAGTGGATGCCCCTTTTGGGTCTCTTCGCCATCTCCGCCGCCTTCCTGGAGGTCACTGCTCTCTGGAAGTGAGTGTGTCTTTAAAGTCTGTGTTTTTATATTTTCACTATGTTTGTATTGACAAACATTAAACAGAATCGTTTCACGTGTTTTCAAACATTACATGAATGACAGACAACGCAAGACTATTCTGCAACTTGACTTTTTCATTCCACATTACATTTTGAAATGCATCCATGTTGATTCATGTGTTCATTCATTTTATAGCCAGTCTTCTTTCTGCTCTTTGAAACCTGCCCAAATTGTTGAAAACAGAAGCAGATACGTCTGAGAGCTTCTCAGTGGCAGATAGGACTTAATTTGGTCTCAACTGCCTTCTCTTGCTTCCCTTTCTTCTCCTTTGTCTCCCTGCCTCTTTTGCTCTTTTGCTCTATTAAGGATTTTGAATATAAGAAGACACAGCAACAGGAGAACCTTGTAAGGAGGGTCTGAGTTGAGTACCCCATCTTCCAGAAAAGAACAGACATTTTTCAGGAGCGGCTGACATCTCTCAGATGCTGGCTAAGTGCAGGAACCCACGCTAAGCATTTTGCATTTGTTTGGTAATCCTCAGTGTGACCCTTGCAGGTCTTCCTTGCCCAAGGTCTGTAGCTAGCTAGTAGGTGCAGAGTTTAACCCCGCATTCAGAAGCCAGCGCCGTCAGCTGAGCCGTTCTGAAAGGGAAGCCTTATTGATCCCAAGGAGGGCCAGTACTAGGTGAGCTTTTAACAGTAAGGAGTCCCCCAAGGCTGGTGCTTTAACAACTTTTGGTATTGATTCCACTTCTAAATTAAGTATCATAATCATTGTTAATAATAAATAATAATAAAGCAGGTACTGAAAAATTCACAGGGTTGAATGTCACTTTAGTTTTCTTGCCTGAAGTTCAGCCACCTGTTGATTTCCAACTCCCTCCTGGATCTTTCTGCTTGACCATTCCATGATGCTCCCTAACTCTCTGTGAGCCAAACAGAGTCATTTCTTTCCCTCTTGACCATTGCCTGTTGCAGCAGATTCTGGAAGCTTGTCTGGCTTCCATGCTCCTCTATACTCTGGCTCTTCAGTTCCTGCTATGGACTGAATAGTGCCCACAAAATTCATATGTCGAGGTCCTAGTCCCCAGTGTGATGGTATTTGGAGATGCAGCCAGATTGGGAGGTAATTAGGTTTAGATGATCTCCTGAGGGGACGGTCCCCATGATAGGATGAGTGTCCTTATAAGAGGAGACCAGAGAGCTTGCTCTCTCTCTGCCACGAGGGAACACAGTAGAGAGGGGCCACGTGCAAGCCAGGAAGAGAGTCCTCGCCAGGAACCAAATCCGCCAGCACCTTAATCTTGGACTTCCAGCCTCCAGAGCTGTGAGAAATATGTCTTTCTTTCTTTCTTTCTTTCTTTCTTTCTTTCTTTCTTTCTTTCTTTCTTTCTTTCTTTCTTTTTCTTTCTTTCTTTCCCTCTCTCTTTCTTCCTTCCTTCCTTCCTTCCTTTCTTTCTTTCTTTCTTTCTTTCTTTCTTTCTTTCTTTCTTTCTTTCTTTCTTTCTTTTCTTTTCTTTTCTTTTCTTTTCTTTTCTTTCAAGATTTTATTTATTTGTCAGAGAGAGAGAATGCACAAACAGGGGGAGCAGCAGAGGCAGAGGGAGACACAGCCTCCCCACTGAGCAGGGAGCCCAATGCAGGACTTGATCCCAGGACCCTGGGATCGTGACCTGAGCCAAAGGCAGACGCTTACTGACTGAGCCACCCAGGCATCCTGAGAAATACATTTCTGTTCTTTAAGTCCCCCAGTCTATGGTATTTTCTTACAGCAGCCTGAACTGACTGAGACAACTACCTTCATAGCATTTCAGTCTTATTAAACTTCCATCCCTTTTCTGCAATTGCCCTTCTTCTTGCCTGTTTTTTCACCCATGTTATTTTCCTGAGCTAGGCTGGTACTCCCTCTCCCCAAATAACAGCAGCCGTTTAAGACAAAAATTGAAGCCTCTTTTCCCCATCTTTTTCCTACTAGTTCCCCCTTCCTTAGACTCCTGCAATACTCAATCTGTACCGTATAAGAAAGCACTTATTTGTATAATGTTATTTATTTTTAAACATCTTGCATCTACAGTAAAATGATTAATGCTTCAAGGGTGGGCCACGTCTTCTGTTCTATCCCATATGCCAGTGTTTCCCAACCTTTTTTTTTTTTTTTTTTTTTAACTGCGCCCATCTCACAATAATATATGTTGCTTCCTAAGCCCTTAAGAATTTTTGAAAAAGTCATTTTGGTCATTTTTACATGGAAGAGAATAAAGACATGATTTTAAGTAAATAAGTATTTTAGGTCAGCATAGTATTAATGACTGTATTATGAATCTTATTTTAAAGTTCGTCTAAAAAATAATCTTTAATGATATTTGTAACATAAAAACACATTTTTGGCTTTTCGCCATTTAGTGACTCGATCCATTAACTTTATGTAAGGAAATAAATGATTTGCTAAAATTTAAGTTTTGAGAAAGACATTTCATACTGCCTCTTAGTTCTCAATGTTTATTAAAATGCAGAATGAGCTTTAACTATGTGTTATAGCACCCAAACCAGACAGAAACTGCTTTCATAACCTGCCGTTTACATTTTTTTGTATTTATACCTAAAAATTAATTGATTTTGTTTTAATGATTTTTGTTTATTTCCTAAACAGTAAGAAAGAAGAGATTTCAGGCTGCTGTTTTCAAGCACTTTCCCACAAGTACTACCATTCAGATGCTCTACCTAACGGTTGGATAGACAAATTGGTTATAATTTTTACTCTGTGTTCTCTTTTTAACATTGTATTTTAACAGCATAGGGTGCTGTGTAAGAATTTTGATCAGAATGCCATTTAAAGATCTAGTGAGGATCACCATGAGGGAAATTGGAACAATACTAACAAGTGTATAACCTTTTCTGACTTCCGGAATTTCAGTGTCCACGTTCCCTTCCTTGGTTTGCTGTCTTTACACGATGGTCCATTCCATGTGGCAAGAAGAGAGGAAGTGGACCACTGGGCGACAAAGGATGGGAACAATTTAAGATTGTGTAATGGTCAAAACCAACGCTGAATGGTGCTCACCAAGTCAAATAAATGGATCGAATGACTGAGCCGTAAGAACACAGGCCTGGATTTGGCTCCAAATCCAACGCTGTTCACTTAAAGCTCATTCAGCGGCTCTGTTTCCTGTGTTGATGGGAATGCGAGATACTCATTGTATGTATGTATGTATGTATTTTTTTTTAATAGGAAGAAATGCCATTCCTGCCTCTTATGATGGGAATCTGTTTATTTCCCCCACTATTTTATTATGAAAAAATTTCAACAGAGAAAAGCTTAAAGAACGAGTGCACTGCCATAGAATCCACCACCTAGGGTCTATCATTGTGAACATCACACTACACTCACTTCTCCGTTAATCCACTCCTCTCGCCATTTATCAGTCCGTCTCATGTGTGGTACATTTCAAAGTAAGATGCCCATGGCAGTACATGTCTCTCCAACCTCTTCAGCACGCATACGGGTAACTTGAGTTCAATATTTGAATATTTGTTTACGGCTCTTTTTTTTTTTCACGGTAACATTTATGTTTATTGAAATGCTCAAATCTTAATTATACCATTTGATGAATTTAGACAGATACCTATACTTCTAAACTTAACCCCCCTATCAAGCTATAGGACATTTCCGTCATCCCAGACAACTCCCTCTGGGATTTTGGATCCATGATTTATACATGGTCGCTCCACAGAATCTGTCTGAAGATGTAGTTAGAGACTCAGCAAGTTGATTGGTGGTAAATGACCACAGAAGCAGTTTTGTTTCTGTTTGCTTTGACAGAGAAATATAATCAGAGCAGTGGCTGGAGAGCTGGTTGTTTTAATTCTTGTATGCTGCTTGTATTCTCGTTGTCATGACAGTTGAGTATAAAGAACACTCTGGAACTGGAAGAGAGTAATTAATTGTAGCTAGCTTCCACTCAGATACTTAATGTATGTTTGTTAAAGTACATATTTAAAAGTTGATACCAAATGCAGTCACATTAACTGTGCATTTTTATCCAACTTTGCAAATACATCAGTGTATTTTCCTTCAACTTTTTAAACTTTCAGATACCAATTTTATTCATTCATAACATTTCATCTATACCCCAAATTTTGTAAACCCTCCTGCTCTTAGGACAAAATAAATGAAACTCATCATTTTTAATAAAACTACTGGCCTCATAGGAGCATTTCTTGCCACGAATGTGGACTATAAAGTGGTTTTTAAATTACTAGAGGCAATTTCTAGGACTTCTCTGCAGAACAGATTGGCCTTAGAATGAGGCAGAACTAGGTTGAAACCCTGACTCCTACTTACTGACTCCATGACCTTTACTAAATCGCTTAATCATGTTGATTCTTGATTTCTCTGTTTATAAAAGGGGGAAATGCATGTATCTACTTCATGGAGTTGTTGAGAGGATTAAATGAATAAAAAAAGGGCAGTTTTCAATGTTTGGCACATATTATGTACTCAAAAATGTTAGTTAATGTTGTGATTATTTTAGTAAAGCCTGGCTCAGTATATGCTTTGTTGTTTGAAATACTCCTGATAATATTTATAAACCTCAGGGAACATAGTAATTGTATTTAGGGGATCATATAGCCCTCCTCTAGCATCTAGTTCCATAAAAGAACAATATACAAAGCTTTTCATTTTTAATTAATATTTATTAAGAATCAGAGGTAAAAAGCAACCAACTTCCACCAATAGCTAAAATGAAAGGTTTACGACACCAAAAGTTGGTGAGGATGTGAAGCAACCAGAATTCTTTGTTGCTGTTGTTTAGTTTTTATAATCCTAAACTTAACTCTGCAATCTAACTTGACTTGGAGGGGGATAAGGAAAATATGGAACCCATCGATCTGCCCCAGGGAACACAAAGATTATAGGATAGTTTCTGCAGATGGGGCGACGGGGTCCTCTCCTGAGCTACAGAAGGAAGAGTCTGGTGCTTAAGATTACGACACAAGCCAAATTTATAAGATTTGTCCACATCAGCGATGGTGATCTTCTTGCTGGTCTTGCCATCCCTGGATCCACGGTGTTCCGTGGCTGCTACAATATTCCTGGCCTCTCTCCCCTTGCCAGAGACCACATGCATGCCATCCAATCACTCAGTTTTGGCAGTGCAGATGAAAAACTGGGAACCATTTGTGTGGGGTCCAGCATTTGCCAAGGACAAGATGCCAGGACCCATATGCTCCAGGATGAAATTCTCATCAAATTTCTCCCCCTAGATGGACTTGCTGCCAGGGTCATTATGGTGTATGAAGTCACCACCCTGGCACATAAATCCTGAATACTGTCAAAGCAGGAAACTTTATAACCAAATCCTTTCTCCCCAGTGCTCAGAGTACACAAGTTTTCTGCTGTCTTTGGAACTTGGTCTGCAAACAGCTCAAAGGAGACGCGGTCCAAGGGCTCACCGTCCCTGGCAATGTCCAAGAACAAGGTGGGGTCGACCGTGGCTGGGCGGCATCTACAAGGGCCAGAATTCTTAGGTATTGTGGGTAGGGATGTAAAATTGTTCAAGTACTCTGGGAAAACTGTTTGGAGGTTTCTTCAAAGTGACATATAGATCTATTTACCCAAGAGTAAAGAAAACATATGCTTACAGAAATGTCTTGTACTAGAATGTTCATAGCAGTTTTATTCACAATTGCCTCAAACTGGAAACAGAACTCGGATGTGCATCAACAAAAGAACAGATAACTAAATTATGGTCCATCCATACAATGGCATACTAATTAGCAATAAAAAGGAACGAACCTCAAATGCATAAAATGACATGGGTGAATATTAACAGGGTGCAGAACATGCTGCCCCCAAATATGGTGACTGGCATATTAAATATTTTAAGCTAACAGAATTTGAGAAACGGCAGGTGCAGGAAGGACCCTCTGACCTTGCCCTGAAGCAGGTCACAAGATCCTCATGTGAGATATGCCCTCCCTATAACTGGAGGAAAGGAACATCCTTACTTCTGAAGATGGAGGGAATTCAAGAGGAATCTGGATGAACACACCTTGCTAAATTTCCCCCACTGTACTACTCTTAGCTCATACCCATTTGTCACAAGGAGGCTCCCATGTCACATAAAACATGTTAGTAAATTTACATGCTTTTCCGTTGTTAATCTATGTTTTGTTACGGAGCCCCAGCTGAGAATTTAGAAGGGTAGAAGGAAAAGATTTTTTTCTCCCCTACAATAAAAAAAAAAAAAAAAAAAGATTACTGAGTGGAAATGGACTGCAAACAAACTGATTGACTGAATTTATATAAAATTCTAAAACAGGTAAAACGAAACTATGATGATATAAAACAGATCAGTGGTTGCTTCGTGGGAGTGAGATTGCTTGGGAAAGGGGTTAAGGGAACTTTCTGGAATATTTAATAGGTTTTTGGCAAAAGTGGTTGAATAGTACATGTAGGATTTCAGCATTTGACTGTATATAATATAAAAAAATTTTTTTTAAAAAAAGGGCAACCAACCTGTGAATTTGGAAGATTCTGGGAGATCTTTTCCTTCCAAACAGCCTTCCATTGATTGATCTTCATGCTATCTAACACTTATATTTTGTCTTTTTTGTTTTAACCAGTATAATGTGTAATTGTAACTCATTAAGATGTTTGTTTACATTTCCCCAAAGACTAATGAAGTTGAGCATCTTTTCATATGTTTATTGGACTTTTGGATATCATCTTTTGTTCTGTTTTTTTTTTGCCCATTTTTTTCCACTAGGGCATCTTTTCTTATTTTATTTGTTGGAGTTATGTATTTTGGATACAAGGTCTTTGTCATACATATGTATTGTAAAGATCTTCTCCCACTCTGTAGGTTGTCTTTTCACTCTCAGTGGTGTCTTATGGTGAATAGACATTCTTAATTTTAATACGGTTCAATTTATATATTTTCCCTTTATGATTAGTGCTTTTCCTGCTTTGTTGTAAACTTTTTGCCTACTTCAGGTTCACAAAGATGTTTTCTGCTAAAAGAGTTGTTTGCCTTTTAAATATAGATTGGCAACCCAAATGAAATGTATTTTTATGATGGAGGTAAGAGTCCAAATATGGTTTTTTCCATATGAATATCCAAATGACCTAGCACCATTTTCTTGAAAAGACAGTTGTTTCCCCTCAATTGATGCACATCCTGGAGGACTTGTAAAATGTATTTTATGTACATATATAATATACATAAATGGTTCAAACTCTACACACAGCTCTATATATTCCTATTTTTATACGATACTGTTGACACATATAACCTATTAGTGGCTGAATAGTATCCCATTATATGGATGTACCATGAAGAATTTAATTAATTCCCTTAAAGTAGACATTTAGAGTTTCCAGTTTTTGTTATTGTTGTTATTAAGGTGCTGAAACGAACATTTTGTCCAAAGGAGTGCCAGTTTGTTTCCTAAGAATAGATTGCTAGGTGTGGGAATCGCCCGGCTAAGGTGCAAGGCCTTTTTAAAGTTTGCCTTCTGTAAGGATTATACCAATTTTTATGCCCACCCACAGCATATAAATCTATTTCTCCATATTCTCACCAACAGTGGTCATTATTGATCTTTTTAATCTTTGCTGAATTGGGTGAAAAGGAAATTTATTGTTTTCATTTCCAACTCTTTTTTTTTTAATAGGTTAAAAATTTTTGTATATATTTACTGGCTGTTTTACTTGTTTTGGATGACCTGTTCAAATTTTCGCCCAATTTTCCTTTGAGATTGTCTTTTCCTTCCTGGTTTATAAACATATATTTGTTATAATAACAGAGTGTTATCTCGCAGTTTGCCTAGTTTGGCTTTTAACCTCATATTGTCTTTCAAGCACCAGCATTAACTCCACCTGTTACAAACCAACTTCTGCCTAACAGCGTTAGAAAGCCTTCCCCGCCCGAAGGCCGGGTGGGCGGAGCCAGCGTGTCCTGGACAGGTTTGCCCCGCCCCATCCTGTAAAAACCAGGGATGTACTGTATGGTGACTAACATAATATAATAAAAATATTATTATAATAAAAAAATAAATTGGTAACAATTTAACTTCAAAAAAAAAAAAAAAGCAAGGGTTCCCCGCCCGAAGGCCGGGTGGGCGGAGCCAGCGTGTCCTGGACAGGTTTGCCCCGCCCCATCCTGCCCTCCCGACCTCCCCACCGAGGGGCGGGGCCAAAGGACGCCCCGCCTCCGCGAGAACCTTCCGTTGCCATAGAAGCCGTGGGCGCGGAGGCTGGCGCTTCCCAGCTCCAATACCCAGCGGAGAAACGAAACCTAGGGAGCGAGGGCTTCGGCGCTGTCCGTCGCCGGCGTGCGTAACGTTGACGCGTGACGCCAGCCCGGCCTTGAAGCGCGTGCGCAATGTGGCTTTCAGGGCCCTCGGGCCGCGGTCTGTCGACGTTCCGCGGCAGCGCGGCCTGGAGGTGGGTTCCCGCTTCTGGTGTTGCGAGGGCGGGCCAGGGCCTTTTTCCCGGCCTTTCGGCGCGCCACCTAGGCGCCTCAGACCTTTAGGAGCGACCGTTCCGGGAAGCAGCCCTGGGAGCGGAAGTGGAGGATGGTTCCCTCGAGTGAGGAGAGAGAGTGAAGCGCCGCCTCTCTAGACCCGGGGGGCCGAGGTGGGCGTGAGCGAAGGTAATCAGACCCGGCTTCTAAGGCCTGGTCCTCCTCGACTTTGCAAAGGGTGAGGCGGGGCTGGGACTAAGGTTCTTCCAGGTCAGGAGGGAATCGGACCGCTCGAATGGAGCTTGGGACACACTTCAGGTGAAACGAGGTCTTGGGTGCCCCTGGCCCAAAGTAAAGGGGTGGATAGACTCTAGCTATTATTTTCACCGTTGCTGGGACGAGGAGTTGCCAGAAACACTTCTAGGATGTCAGGGTGGGTTTCATAGAGAAATTACACGTGAGTAAATATTTGAAGGAGGTGAGGGAGTTAGCTGTGCAGGTAATCTGAAGGAAGAGAGTTCCAGGTAGAGGGATTGATAAAGACTTGCAGGTTGCAATGCACTTGGTGTTTAAGTGAACAACAATAAAACTCCTTTGTATTACAGCGTTAATTGGAGAGAGCGCTGTTGATGAGATATTGGGGGTTTTGTGCCCAGCCCACGACTTTTGCAGGTATTTCCTTTGGGGCTTTGGGCAGGGGGTTACATGACTTTTCCACTCGAATCTGCGAAACAAGAATGGTAATACCCTCCTAGCAGAATTGTGATGCCACAGAGCTCTATGAAGTGCTTAATGAAGGAGACAGAGGAACATACTGGAAACTTTTTTCTTCTGTAAACCACGTGTTTTGTTGTTTTTTAAATTTTTGGTCATGCATTGAAGTGCTGGAGTGAAGTGAAGAGCTTTAATATGACTCCTATTCAGAACCTAATCAGAGGAGTGCCGTTTGTGCTAAGTATGATATACATTCATTTATTCAATAAATGCTCACTGAGTGTTTACTATATACTAAGCACTGTTGTAACCTCGGGGTGATAATTGAGTCAACAGAACAAAGATCCTTGCCTTGTGGAGCTTAGATTCTAGTTTGGGGAAGACAATAATGAACATAATAAGCAAATCATATGTTAGAAGGAAAAGAGAGTCATGGAAAAAAAGTACAACTAGGTCCATACCTTTACCATTGGTGGTAGTGCAAGATGCGATTAGGATGTCAGGGTGGGTTTCATAGAGAAATTACACATGAGTAAATATTTGAAGGAGGTGAGGGAGTTAGCTGTGCAGGTAATCTGAAGGAAGAGAGTTCCAGGTAGAGGGATTGATAAAGACTTGCAGGTTGCAATGCACTTGGTGTTTAAGTGAACAACAATAAAACTTGTGTGGCTGGAGCAGAATGAATAAGGGGAATTATAGACAGGTTAGAGATAGGTTGGGGCTGGAGGGCAGAAATCTTCAAGGTCCTTGTGGGCTACTGTAAGGACTGTGGCATTTACTTTGAGTGAAATGGGGAGCCAAAGGAGGCAAAGATAGAAGAGACCAGTTCAGTTAGAAGGCTATGGCAGTAATCGAGCGGAGAATTGACCATGTCTATAATCAGGAGGCTGGTAGCTGGAGGTGGGTGGATTCTGGGAATCGATTGGAGGAAATAAAGGTTGGATTATAGACCTGAGCATTATTTTATTTATATATATATTTAACATCTATAATTTTTTTGTAAATATATAAGATATAATCTTGATTTGTGTACCACAGGTATAGCCAGGAAGAACAATGGAGTGTTTGAATCACTTTAGTTTTTCTCGTGTGAATGTAATTATCTATTAAGTTAGGTAAGATTTCAGAGGTCACCTACAGCCATTAAGTAGTCTGTGAAATTAGACTAAAATCAGACTTTTTCCAAAATAGAATATAGTTGCGATCTAAACATTGTAGTTTCCAGTAAGCCCAGTGGGAAGTAAGACAGAATAACTCGTAATAAACTTTCCTGTGCTTTTATTTAGTATTTTAATGAATGTGGCAATGCCTCATTTTTGCCTTCTTTCAGAAATCTGTCTGAGGGGCGCCTGCGTGGCTCAGTTAAGCATCTGCCTCCGGCTCAGGGCGTGATCCTGGCGTTCTGGGATCGAGCCCCACATCAGGCTCCTCCGCTGGGAGCCTGCTTCTTCCACTCCCACTCCCCCTGCTTGTGTTCCCTCTCTCGCTGGCTGTCTCTTTCTCTGTCAAATAAATAAATAAAATCTTAAAAAAAAAATCTGAGCATAGCTTCTAACAGTTAAAAAAAAAAAAAGATAAGAAAAAGGTATTGATGGGCAAGTGTGACTATTAAGTATACTCTATGTGTATTGTAAATATACTGTGGCAAACAAATGACTAAGAAGATACTTGTTACTTCAAGAAGCTTACAAACTAGTGGAGTATACAGGGTTGTAAATAATTTAAACAAAATATAAGCAGATGAAAAAAGTATGCCAAAAGAACAGTACAAAATAAGTGCTCATAGAATACAGTCTTTTGGATATTATTGTATTTATTGTGGCATTAGCTCACCTTTGTTTCCCATTTTTATCATCAAACACTGGCTTTTTGCAGGATGGTGGTTTCATTGTCAGTCTTTTGTGTTTGACAGATTTAGATTCTGTTTAAAAAACTGGTGTAGAATGCATTGAATATGCTAAGTAAATGCAGAGCTTATGAACCAAAGGACCTATTAATTAACATTGAGCCAACAAGTACTGTGTAATACTTACAGCTCTATCTGCTGGGATATATGACTTAGGCCGACACTAGGCCATTAAGCCATGCTTCTTTCCCTTAGAGCTCTTTCCCTCTCCAGTAGACGGATGTTTTTGATTTCTTAGGCGGCGTTAGAACACAGAATGTGGGGGGGACTGTTTATAATTTGTATATTCGGTGAGGATATTTCTTCAATTTAAAGATCCTCTATCAAAGTGTGTTATGCTTTAGTGCAAGAAGATACAGTATTTTATAGTGGAGGCACGGCGCTGTCTGAGCAGATGAGACAGGAATCTAGTTTAGAGACATGCCAGGTTGAACTCTAGTTCAGTTTCAGCATTGAGCTGAATAGAGGCTAAGCAGTCAGGTACACCACAGTTACCAAGCAGTATGGTGATAAGTGTTAGTTGGTGGCCTGTAAAGGTGATTTGGTACCCCCGAAGTGCATGTCTTAGCAAGAGTGTGAGATCTGGATGGAAGGTGTATTTGGCAGTCCTTGTGGGTGGATAAGTGTGTGGTGGCGGAGAGGCTTGGTAGCAACACCAGTAATGGGTTCAGGTGTAGGATCTTCTCCTGGAAGGAGGTGAGATTTGGAGGGAACTAAAAAAAGCTAAAAGTTACTTGTTAAAATTTGATCAAAGGTCAAGGGATGACTCTTACTAGTCTGAGAGTGTGTTTGGGGCCATGTGGGTGGTGTCTCAGCCATGGGTAGAGGAAAATTTTGGGAAGGAGCTAGATGGATTACTGTGTTACTACTATGAGTTGCCATCACTGATGAATATTCGTTTATATACTTTTTATGTGCTGGCGTGTTTTATCCTCATCTTTTAAATAAGAGACTCAAAGATGTAGTTTGCCCAAGGCCACTTTTTAGCTGTGGATTTGAGCTCAGGTCTGTTGGATGTAAAAGCCTTTACTCTTTCCTTATTCCAAATTGCCTCATTATGTAACAGAATATGCTGACATTAGCCGTCTCATTTTATGTGGTTTGTCATGAGTATGGTCTGATTTGCTGTGGATGAGATTTCACTCACTAATAAATTTGATTCATTTAATTATGTGTTTTCTTTTCCTAGATTTTAATTTAATTTGAAAATGAGTAAGTGCAGAAAGCCATCACTGGGTTCAAGTCCTGAGACATTCAGCCCAGAGACATTCAGCCCAGATGTTCTTGCTGACATTTTTGAACTCTTTGCCAAGAACTTTTCTTATGGCAAGCCACTTAATAATGAGTGGCAGTTACCAGATCCCAGTGAGATTTTCACTTGTGACCACACGGAATTTAATACATTGCTTGATTTGAAGAACTCCCTAAATGAAGTAAAAAACCTACTGAGTGATAAGAAATTGGATGAGTGGCATGAACACACTGCTTTCACTAATAAAGCTGGAAAAATAATTTCTCATGTGAAAAAATCTGTGAACGCTGAACTTTGTACTCAAGCATGGTGTAAGTTTCATGAAATTTTGTGCAGCTTTCCACTTATTCCACAGGAGGCTTTTCAGAATGGAAAACTGAATTCTCTCCACCTTTGTGAAGCTCCTGGAGCTTTTATAGCTAGTCTCAATCACTACTTAAAATCCCATCGATTCCCCTGTGATTGGAGTTGGGTAGCTAATACTTTAAATCCATACCATGAAGCAAATGACAATCTTATGATGATTATGGATGACCGACTTATTGCGAATACCTTGCAGTGGTGGTACTTTGGTCCAGATAACACTGGTGATATCATGACCTTGAAATACCTGACTGGACTTCAGAATTTCGTAAGCAACATGGCTACCATTCACTTGATCACTGCAGATGGGAGTTTTGATTGCCAAGGAAACCCAGGTGAACAAGAAGCTTTAGTCTCTTCTTTGCATTACTGTGAGGTTGTCACTGCTCTGACGACTCTTGGAAATGGTGGCTCTTTTGTTCTGAAGATGTTTACTTTGTTTGAACATTGTTCCATAAACCTGATGTACCTGCTAAACTGTTCCTTTGACCAAGTCCACGTTTTTAAACCTGCTACTAGCAAGGCAGGGAACTCAGAAGTCTATGTGGTTTGTCTCCACTATAAGGGAAGAGAGGCAATCCATCCTCTGTTATCTAAGATGGTGCTGAATTTTGGGACGGAAATGACCCAGAAAGCTCTCTTTCCCCATCATGTGATTCCCGAATCTTTTCTTAAAAGGCATGAAGAATGTTGTATGTTCTTTCATAAATACCAGCTAGAGACTATTTCTGAGAACATTCGTCTGTTTCAGTGTATGGGAAAAGGGGAACAAACAAAGCTGAATAATTTAAGGGACTGTGCTGTTCAATATTTCATGCAAAAGTTTCAGTTGAAGCCTCTTTCCAGAAATAATTGGCTAGTGAAAAAATCTAATATTGGTTGTAGTACAAATACAAAATGGTTTGGGCAGAGGAACAGATATTTTAAAACCTATAATGAAAGGAAAATGCTGGAAACCCTTTCGTGGAAAGATAAGGTGGCCAAAGGATACTTTAATAGTTGGGCGGAAGAACATGCTGTGTATCATTCTGGGCAAAGTTCTGTCTTAGAAGGGACAGCTTCCAATCTTGAGTGGCACTTATGGCATATCTTAGAGGGAAAGAAACTGCCAAAGGTAAAGTGTTCTCCTTTCTGTGATGGTGAAATTTTAAAGACTCTTAATGAAGCAATTGAAAAGTCATTAGGAGGACCCTTGAATTTGGATTCCAAGTTCTGGCCCAAAAAGCAGTATTACTGTTCTTGTCACATTTTTACTGAAGAACTGATATTTTCTGAGTTGTTCAGCCTTACCAAGTGCCTTCAGGATGAGCAGGTGGTAGAACCAAGCAACCAAATAAAGTGCCTGCTTGTGGGCCTTCCAACCCTCCGTGATACCAGAACGCATATACCACTGGACGTTCACCTCCTGGAATCAGCTGAACTCATGACTTTCAGCTGCTCGTTGCTTCATGATGGAGACCCGACTTACCAGCAGCTGTTTCTGGACTGCCTTCTACATTCGCTGCAGCAGCTTCATACAGGAGATGTTATGATTTTGCCTGTACTTTCTTGTTTTACCAGATTTATGGCTGGTTTGATCTTTGTACTCCACAGCTGTTTTAGATTCATCACATTTTCTTGTCCCACTGCTTCTGAGCCCCTGAAGACCTGTGCAGTCCTACTGTGTGTTGGTTATCAGGACCTTCCAAATCCCGTTTTCCAGTATCTGCAGAACGTGAATGAATTGTTGAGCTCTTTGCTGAAATCTGACGCACCCCAGCAGGTTTTACAGTTTGTGCCCATGGAGGTGCTCCTAAAGGGGGCACTACTTGACTTTCTGTGGGATTTGAATGCTGCCATTGCTAAAAGGCATTTGCATGTAATTATTCAAGGAGAGAGAGAAGAAATCATCGGCAGCCTTCAGCTGTGATGTTGAACTTGCCCTTTCTGAGATTTAACTTTATGGCTTCCTACAGTTTCCATTGTTATTTCAGCCCTTTGCTATTTAAAACCTTTCAATTGGGGGAAAGGCTAACTTTTGTATCATTGAAAGTCTCAGTATTTCGGGAAAACTACCAGCTAATTCTGATCTCATATATATGCCTCTAGGCATAGAGTTTTCCATGTGGTGCAATCTATACAGTGATCACATTCAACCTGAAACATGAGATGCACATATACAGTTGGGATGGACACACACATACTTATTTAAGCAGTTCACTTGATCTTATCCATCTGTTTCAAGATTTGCACCCATGTGCCTTCATCCGGATTAGATTTTTTTCCAACTAGTTTCCTCAGTGGCTAATGCTATTAATAAATTGAGAGAGGTCTTCGATGAAAGGAGGTGAACCACTCTCAGCAGCACTGGTTTTCTTTAATACCACATCAGTTGTGGATTCAGGGAACTCCTCTTTCAGGATGCTCTGAATGTGCCATTTCTTGCCTTTAGGCCATTGACCCAATTTACTCGCGCGGTTCAAATGAAGCTATGTGCTGTTTTATGAATATTTTAATGACCACAGCCATCCAGCCAGAAAGGATATCAGGACAGCTTCAAACCAAAGATCATGTTTAAAACAATTAAAAATCACTGTGTCTAGTACATACC
Source organism: Ursus americanus (assembly GCF_024610735.1). NCBI lineage: Eukaryota > Metazoa > Chordata > Mammalia > Carnivora > Ursidae > Ursus > Ursus americanus. Next base: position 27,085,896 of record NC_142147.1, read on the forward strand.
TGTATCATGAAAAGCTTCATTTAGCAATGGTTTAGTAATCTTTAACTTCCAGGAAATAATCTGTGCGCTAACGGATTTTTTTAGATTGTAAAATAGTGTGTATGGACTCATATTGGGGACATATGAATGTAATGAACATAGAGAATCCTGAAGAAAAATTTTTACACTTCCAGAATGATGGTTCAGCATGTAAATTTTTTAAATCTTATTTCTTTGAAAGTAGCACTTTACCAAAAGATTAACCATGAGATGGTTATTTTATCAGTTGTGTCTGATTTCTTTTGAAATATATGTATTTGACAGTATAAATGAGCTTTTCTGGCAAACTGTATTAAGCAGATCTTCATTACTTTGAAATTCCACAAAGTGGAGAATGTTTATATTCTCACATGTGCATTTTAGACATTTTTGTTAGTGATATAAAAAATAGATGTATTCTCTGATATATTTGGTTGATAAATATTAATCTGAATTTTTTTCATGTTCTTTGCTATTTTTGAGTTCCATTATAGATTTATGAATAAAGTCATTAGCAGAGAGATTTTGTGTTCGTCTTTTTTAAAGAGACTCATGGGGGAAGTTAAAAATATAACTTGGAAACATTTTTTTTAAGGAAGGTTTGAATGGGAGTTAATGTTCCTTCATTTCCTCTGATTTGTATTCATTAAAATTTAGTCCTTAATATTGTAATATTTATGGAATTTCTACTTCAGGAAAGAAACTGAATACTTAAGGGAGGGAGGATAAGGGGGTAGATTGAGTTCTTGCCAGGGAGGGTGTGGAGGCCTGGAGGTAGATTTCCAGAAGAATTGTGATTTCTTACTGGTCACTGTGGAAGCAGTTCCAGTTGTATAATGACAGAAGTCTGACAGAAAATTGGTTACCAGGAGAGACTTAAAAACCACTCTTGGAAAAACGTTTTGCACCTAAGAGTCTTTATGCCTTGGTGGGTTTGGTCCAATACAATGATGCAGTTTAGTTTTGCTTATTTTAACTAGTTCATTCGAATGAAGTTGAGAGCCTAGGTCAGGGTTACTGGTATTAAAACTTTCTTTTAAGCACCTCAAATAACCATTGAATGCTTAGGGTTTTTTTTTTGTTTTGTTTTTTTAACACTAATCCATCTCTGTTGGAATATATGGCATACTGGTGTATATTAGAATATATTTTGGTATCTAACTTGTCTTTCGAATCAGTTGCTGTTCATCTGATTTTTTGGATTCATATTTGCTCTGTAGGTGAGATAGGACTTGAAGGTTCAGATTGAACTGGATGTGGAGGACAGGTACCAATGACTTATAGGAACTTCTCTGAGAAAAAGGGGAGGAAAAGTGCTGTCCAAAAAATGAATGACAAGAAGACTGTAAGGTGAGACGTGATTTGTATATCAAGATTGTTACTTTTATTTTAAAAAACTTTTTATTTGTAGATCTTGAGATTTTTTACTTAATCGTGGTGCTTTTTGAAAAGAAAATGTAAACTTCACAAATGTGTTTTCTAGAAAACTTAGATGAGAAATAGGTCTTATAAATTTAATTTCTTCGATGTTAATTTTTGTTCTCCCTAAGAAGAAGTTTTATATTTTAGTGGAGGCCTTTATATATTATCCTAATGTTACTTAAATATTTAAATTCATTGAAAATATCTTTTCTGGAATAAATTAAAGGTCGAATTTGTGGATTTACTCCATCTTTAAAATAGTTATTTTGTTTAAAAAGATTTGTATTAAATTTTTTTTCTACAGCAGAGATCTTGGAGTGGAATGAAAGAAGCATTTAAAAAATTAGGGAGAGTTGGGAAAAAAAGTTGGTTGATGCTTTTGTTATCTTACTTATTTTTTATGAGACTATATCTGGTCTTTAAAAATAGTAAACTTTATTTTTCACTTCCAGTTGAACTCATTATAGTTATACTACTGTGGCATGGGTAAATGAAATCAGTTAATTCCTTACATTCTCATATTTTTAGAAACGAAAATGTTGATTATCAACCCAACCAAAATCTTATTTTCCATGTTTAAATACTTTTCCATATTTAAATTGATTTGCAAATAAAAGGGCAACACTGAAATTTCATTTAGTGTATTTTTGCTTTCTAGATGAAAGTAAGAAATAGGACATTTTTAGTTTCACTTTTTTAATTGTTTTAAACATTAATGATTATCATTTTTATAAAAGTAGTATATGCTTACAAAGATTTTAAAGCATGAGGGTTTTTTGCTAATTTTTATGTTCTAAAAAATAAAAACATTAATTAAACTCATATAGTTAGGCCTTATTTAAATGTCCTTTGTTACCTGTTTAATACATTTTGAACAAAACTTAGATTTAATGTAAATGTTATCCTCTATTAAAATGATGAAAAATTACCATATGTAGATGGTACAGATACGCAAGGCCTGACTGAAAATTTACTCCATAGTTACTATTGAAAATAGAGACTGTATTATTTGATAATAGGCCTCCTCACCTTTTTATTTTATTTTATTTTTACTGGATTAAACTCATTTCAGGCTGATTTTAGGAGCAGAACTAATCATAAAACAAAAATTTTAGTATTCCCTAATGAATTTCTATTTGAATGGTAAACATATTTTAGAGCTGGCCTAATGGCCAAGTAGCAAGTAAACTAAGAGCATACAACACACAGTAACTCATAATATGTAGGTATGTTTTCGGGCATGTAATTAAAGCAATAATCCTCAAAATTTATAGTGAGTTCTTGATTGTTATTTTGTACTTCTAATCAGTGCATTCTTTAGTTTATATAAAGTAGCAATCTTCGAATAAGGAGGTCTGCCCCCCACCCCCACCAATCCGCTACTTTCGTTTTCTTAGTTTGAACCAATACAGAAGATCAACATAACTTATCTTTGGATAAGTACAAGTTTATACTAGAATGTTTCGGGAAGAGGTGAAGCTGCTTTATAACCACAGATGTGGTGAAGATACCCGCTGTTTTATATTAGTAAAAATATTTAGAAATTACCTGTCATTGAGCATAGGTTAGCATTTAATCTTATTCAAATGAAAATTTTATTTATAAGTCTTATGTGCTTGTGGTCACATACAGGTTGTATACTTATTGACAAGTTGTATCCAGAGTAATATTTTTTCTAATTTTCTTGGGACTTTATTCTTGCTGTCTTTCCAGAGTATCTTTATAGACCAGCTAGGTGGAATTCTGTGTTTATTGTGTGCCCAGTGTAGCAGCATCAGTGTAGCCTGTTACCAGACTTTTAGTATTATTTATTATTTAAAATCGCAGCCGCCTTGTTGATTTGTGGGTTAAATTTGTCATAATACAATTAAGGAAAACATTTGTAGAGGTTATTCTTTTTCTCTAAACTATTTGTGTACATTCTGCCGGAAAGTTATTTTTGCTAAAATGATTCTATAGACCTTTGTGGATAAACATATTTTATTTACATGTATATCTGCCTCTTTTTGCTATTTAAGCTTGTGCTTCAACACCAAATTATTTTACTGGGCAAGACAGATGTGCTTTTACTGTCTCGGCTTTTGAGAATTTCTGTTGTTTCCAGTGCATTTCAGGATTGAAAAATTAGTCTGCATACTAGACTGGTTGAGAAATTTCAAAAGAAGCACAAACATATCCTAGTGATTTTTTTTTTAGAGTAAACATCATTCCTGTAACTATTTGATAACTCCGGTAATACGAATCTTTTCCTGGAGCTGTTGCACTTACTGCTTCAGTCATTCAATCTGAGCATTACCTTAAATTAATCAATATTCCATTGTTCTATCTTTTTTCTCCATTCTTTCATTTTCTTTCCAGAATTATGAATTCAAGGGCAGGGTGCTATGGCATATACTTATATTTCATATGGTCAAATACAGGTGTCTTCAGAATACTATTTAATTTTTTTATTATAGAAAATTTACAAACATACACAAAATTAAAATCATGTTAACAACCCCTCATGTACCCTCGGCCAGGTTCCATTAACTACCGACATTTTGCTTAACTTGCTTTATCTTCCTACCCTCCCCCCTTTTTATGGAGTATTTTAAAACAAATTCATGAAATCTGTCTTAACAGATAAGGACTTTATCACATGTGACAAAATTAATATCACCCAATACTTAGTCTATGTTCAAATTTTCCAGGTTGTCTCAAAAGTGCCTTTTTATAGGTGGTTCAAATAAGGATCCGAATAAGGTTGGCCCATTGTATTTGCTTAATGTGCAATTAGAAGTCCCTCACCCCATTCTGTAGCCCAACATTTTCTTTTCTAAGCCATGTTAACTGTCCTGTACTTTTCCACATGCTGAATTTGGCTGATTGTCTTTTGATTTGTATCTCCATGCCACATATTTCCTATGAATTGGTACTTAGATACAGAGGATTGATTACCTTTGGAAGAAAACTTCATAAGTGATATTGTGTACTTTCTTTTTTGTCAGATCATGAAGCACAAAATGGCTAGTTGCCCCCTCTCAGTGACATTAAGGTCAGTCAGATTCAGATGTCAACCTTATTTATACACTACATTTTTCTATCGATCTTTCATTTAATCATTTTAGCATTTAATGGGTATTGATACTTAGCTCTATTAGAGTTTGCAAATTAATGATTAACCACATTTCTTCAGTATTAATTGGACTTTATAACACATATTAGAGTCACCCACTTATTTTTGGGGGGGAATAGTTTGTTCAGGAAAAACATGGGAGGAGTGCTTCATTTTTTAAAACACTTAAGTTTTCAGAAAAATAAGGTGATGTTTTAGCAACCCTCAAAGGTGACTAATGAAAATTTTTTTTTTTTTTTTTTTTTGACAGAGATAGAGACAGCCAGAGAGAGAGGGAACACAAGCAGGGGGAGTGGGAGAGGAAGAAATAGGCTCCCATTGGAAGAGCCTGATGTAGGGCTCGATCCCAGAACGCTGGGATCACGCCCTGAGCCAAAGGCTGACGCTTAACGACTGAGCCACCCAGGCGCCCCAATGAAATTTTTTGTGTGTGTTTTTTTAACTATCTTTAGGTGCTCATGGATTGTTATGTATTTGACGTATTTTAATCAGTTACAAATACTGTTCTCATTTGATGCTCAAATTACTCTATTTTGACTTGGGTGAGTGGGGGAAGGGCTCCTTCAAGTTGATACCCACGTCATTTTTTACATAATTCAAACAGTCTGTGATAGCTTGTATACTTTCTGGCACAACATATGCCCTTGTCATCTTGTATATTTCTGCCCATACCTGACATCTTCCTGACCTTAATGGGAATGTCTACAGTGCAGTTGTTCTCAAGCTTTTTGGTCTCAAGACTCAGTAAACTCTCTTAAAAATTACTGAAGATGGGGCGCCTGGGTGGCTCAGTCATTAAGCGTCTGCCTTCGGCTCAGGGCGTGATCCCGGCGTACCGGGATCGAGCCCCACATCAGGCTCCTCCACTATGAGCCTGCTTCTTCCTCTCCCACTCCCCCTGCTTGTGTTCCCTCTCTCGCTGGCTGTCTCTCTCTGTCAAAATAAATAAATAAAATCTTAAAAAAAAAAAAAATTACTGAAGAATCCGAAGAACTTTTGTTCACTGGAGTTATATCTGTTGAGATGTTCCGTGTCAGAAGCTAAACTGTTAAAAATTTTAAGTTTCATTAATTAATTGAGAAATAACTGATAAAACTATTGTGTTAACATAAATACATTTTACAAAAAATAACTTTCAAAACAAAAGTGAGAAGCATGGCAGTGTTTACATTTTTGCAGATCTTTTTTGTCTTCATAATGGAAGACAGATTCTCATATCTGTTTTATATTCAGTCTGTTGCGTTACATTGTTTTAGTTGAAGTAGTTAAGAAAATCTGGAAAAGGAAGGAGTATTTTAATAACCTTTTTGGGTAATTATGATGTTCTTTGATGCTGCTCCAAAACTTGACAGGTGATAGTTTCTTAAAAGTTGGTTGCAAAGAAGAATCTGAACATATTAATGAACTTTTTGTACTCTGTTAAAATGCATCGGTCTGTCTTGCACTTTGAAGGGATCGCTTACTCACACGTGGTTTGGTAACCCCACGAATTGGTCATTTGGAAAATGAGTTCATTGAGTTATGCAGATCTTGCAAATGTCTGACGCATTTGATTTATATGGTACCAAAAAAAATAGCATTTTTAAACATCACTGCTGATCTCATCAGAAAAAAATCTAAGTATTGAGAAGCTGTCAAACTCAGGGTGGTGGACAAAAATTTTCTAAAATTTTAATTTTTGCTTGAATGCTTGAATTCTCTCTTAGCGACAGATACTATCTGTTGTTTTCCTTGAAATGAGAGCTCCCCTTATTAATTATTGAGGAAGTATCTGGCAAATACCCAAGTCTATAACTATAAACTATAACTACCAACTATATAGTAGCTATGGTTTGTCTCCCAGTTGTTCTTCCAAGTAAATATGATGTTCCATGAAAAATACACAACTTCAGTTTGCAGCTCACTTGCACAAATGCTTTTCCTGGTGACAGCCATCCTACGAAGTGCTTTCTACGTACTTCCTATTTCTTCATCTGGGATATTAAAGGCATGGACTCAAGAGTTGAAACTTAATAAATTTAATTATTTTTACTACTTCATCCAGGACATTCTTAAGTAAAAAAATCGCTCTTTTTTCCACCACTATGAACATGTGTGTTGAAGAATACAGTGACTCCTGAGAGGAGTTTAGTGCCACTCTCTTGATTTGTGCTAAGTTACCAGCAGTTCTGCCCACCACGGCTTTTGCAGCATCAGTAAAACTATTGCCATAGCATAGAAATAAATAAGGTCTTGGTTTGGAGCCACAGACTGTGGTTGGAGAACTGTTGTCCTGGTCTGTTCCCATTATATCAGCTGCTGATTTTTTTAAGTTTATTTTCTTATTTTTATTTATATATATATTTTGAGGCTTTTAAAAAACATAAATGTTGTTTTTCCATTGCTAAAATCTGTGGAGATGAGTATATTTTTCTCTTTAGTTCTGTTAAAATGATTAATTAATAGATTTCCAAATACTGAACCCCTCTTACATTTCTGGAATAAATACTACTTGATCATGATGGATTTTTGGATTCTGTTTGCTAATATTTTATTTACAATTTTTGCATTAATATTAATAAATGAGATTGGTTTATAGTTGTCTTTTATTATGCAGTGTTTGGTTTTGGAATCGATGTTAAATTTGCATTATAAAAATAATTTGAATATTTTTTCTTTGAATGCTCTGAAATAATTTAAGTAGCATTAACATCATCTGATCTTTACAGGTTTGGTAGACTTTGTGAAATCAGCTGAGCCTAGCGTCTTTTTGGTAGCGGAGCTCTTTTATGACTTTCTACTTCTATATTTCTTTTTACATAATTCACTTGTTTAGGATGTTGTTTATTTCATATAGTTGTACAAAATAGTCTCATGATTTACAAAAATCCTGTTTTGACCTTGTTTCTTTTGTGTGCTTGTGCTTTCTCATCTTTTAAAAGTCAGCAGTTTCTGTGTTGTTGATTAGTTTTCAAAAAACCAGCTATTTTGGTTTACTTACTGTTTTTTCTAGCTCCTCGATTTCTGCTTTATTTTTATTTTTATTTTATTTTTATTTATTTTTTTTGTTTTTTAAAGATTTTATTTATTTATTCAACAGAGAGAGAGACAGCCAGAGAGAGAGGGAACACAAGCAGGGGGGGTGGGGGAGGAAGAAGCAGGCTCATAGCGGAGGAGCCTGATGTGGGGCTCGATCCCATAACGCCGGGATCACGCCCTGAGCCGAAGGCAGACGCTCAACCGCTGTGCCACCCAGGCGCCCCTCTGCTTTATTTTTAAAAATTGAGATATAATTGACATATAACATGACATTAGTTTCAGGTGTATAACATGATTCAATATATATATATGAAATTATCATAATAAGTTTAGTTAATATTCATCACTGTACAGTTATAATATTTTTCTTATGATGTGAAAGATCTGCTTTCTTAGCAACTTTCAATATAACACAGTGTTATTAACCATGTATATGTATATATATAAAACCCCCGCCACTGGGGCACCTGGGTGGCTCAGTCAGTTAAGTGTCTGCCTTCGGCTCAGATCATGATCCCAGGGTCCTGGGATGCAGCCCTGAGTCCAGCCACCTCTCCTCCCTGCTCCAGCTCTTTCTCGCTAGCTCTGTCTCTTTCTCTCAAATAAATAAAAAATCTTAAAAAAAAAAAAAGAAACAGACCAAAAAACCCTGCCGCTGGCAAACACCAATCTGTTCTCTGTATTCATGAGCTTGTTAAAAAAATTTTTTTTAATATTGTGCATATAAATGAGATCATATGGTATTTATCTTTTTCCATCTGACTTACTTCACTTAGCATAAAGCCCTTAAGGTCCATCATGTTGCAAATGGCAGGATGTCCCTATTTTTTAAAATGACTGAATAATATTTTATCTTCTTTATCCATTCATCCATCAGTGGACACTTAGGCTGTTTCCATGTTCTGGCTATTGTGACTAATGCTGCAAGGAACATGGGAGTGCAGGTATCTTTTTGAGTTAGTGTTTTCATTTCTTTCAGATTAAAAACTCAAGTGGAATTGCTGGATCATATGGTAGCTCTATTTTTAATGTTTTGAGGGACTTCCATACTGTTTCAGTGGAGTAAAACATAGAGGCTGCACCAATTTACATCCCCACCAGCAGTGCATGAGGGTTCCTTTAATCCACATCCTCACCAACACTTATTTCTTGTTTTTTTGATAATAGCCATTCTAACAGGTGTGAGGAAATATCTCATTGTGGTTTTGACTTGCATTTTCCCAATGATAGATAATGTTGAGCATCTTTTCATGTACCTGTTGGCCATCTGTAGGTTTTCTTTGGAAAAATGTCTATTCGGATCCTCTGCCCATTTTTTAATTGGGTTGTTGTTGTTGTTTTGCTATTGAGTTGTATGAGTTCTTTATGTATTTTGGATATTAACCCCTTACCAGATAAATCATTTGCAAATATTTTCTCCCAATCTGTGAACACGGAATATCTTTCCATTTGTTTGTGTCTTTAATTCTTTCATCATTGTTTTACAGTTTTCAGTGTATAGGTCTTTTACCTCTTTGGTTAAATTTATTGATAGGTATTTTATTTTATTTTTTGATGCAGTTGAAAATTGGATTGTTTTCTTAATTTTTCTTGTGATAGTTTTTTATTAGTGTATAGAAACATAATAGGTTTTTGTATATTCATTTGGTATCCCGCAACTTCATTGAATTTTTTTATTAACTCTTAACAGTTTTTTGGTAGAGTCTTCATATTTTCTGTATATAATATGTCATCTGCAAATAGTGACAGTTTTACTTCTTTCTTTCCAATTTGGATGACTTTATTTTTTATTATTTTTTTAATGTTTTTTTATTATGTTATGTTAGTCACCATACAGTACATCCCTGGCTATTGATGTAAAGTTCGATGATTCATTAGTTGTGTATACACCCAGTGCACCATGCAATATGTGCCCTCCTTACTACCCATCACCAGCCTATCCCATTCCCCCACCCCGCTCCCCTCTGAAGCCCTCAGTTTGTTTCTCAGAGTCCATAGTCTCTCATGCTTCATTCCCCCTTCTGATTACCCCCCTTTCTTTATCCCTTTCTTCCCCTACCGATCTTCCTAGTTCTTATGTTCCATAGATGAGAGAAATCATATGATAATTGTCTTTCTCTGCTTGACTTATTTCACTTAGCATTACCTCCTCCAGTGCCGTCCATGTTGCAGCAAATGTTGAGAAATCGTTCTTTTTGATAGCTGAGTAATATTCCATTGTATATGGATGACTTTAAAAAAACATTTTTATTAGAGGGAGAGAGAGAGTGTGTGTGCACGCGCGCGCGCACTCCCAAGCAGGGGAGGGGCAAAGGGAGAGGGAAAAGCAGACTCCCCACTGAGCAGGGGGAGCCCAACACTGCCACATCCCAGGACCCTGGGATCATGACCTGAGCAGAAGGCAGATACTTAACTGATTGAGCCACCCAGGCGCCCCATGGATGATTTTTATTTCTTTTTCTTGCCAAGTGCTCTGGCTAGGACTTATGTTGAATAAAAGTGGTGGGAATCGGCATCCTTGTCTTATTCCTGATCTTAGAGAAAAGATTTCAGTTTTTCACCATTGAATATGATGTTAGCTGTGGACTTGTCATTTATAGCCCTTATGTTGAGGTATGTTCTCTCTATACCCAACTTCTTGAGAGTTTTGATCATAAATCGATGTTGAATTTTGTGAAATGTTTTTTCTACATCTATTGAGATGATCATATGATTTTTTACCCTCATTTTGTTAATGTAGTGTAAAACATTAATTGATTTGCATATGTAGAACCATCCTTGCAGCTCTGTAATAAAGCCCGTTTGATCATAGTGTGTAATTTCTTTCGTATATTGTTGAATTTGGTATGCTAATATTTTATTGGGGATTTTTGCATCTATGTTCATGACAGATATTGGCCTGTAGTTTTCTTGTGTCATTCTTGTCTGGTTTTGTTATCAAGGTAATGCTGACCTTGTAAAATGAGTCTGGAAGTGTTCCTTCCTCTTCAGTTTTTTCGGAAGAGTTTGGGAAGACTTGGTATTAATTCTTCTTTAAGTATTTTGTAGAATTTACCAGTGAAGCTGTCTGGTCCTGGACTTTTGTTTGTTTGGTGGTTTTTATTACTAATTCAGTCTTCTTACTAGTAATCTGTTCAGATGTTCTCTTTTTATGATTAGGTCTAGGTAGGTTGTATGTTTCTGGGATTTATCCATTTCTTCTAGGTTGTCCAATTTGTTGGTATGTAATTATTCATAATAGTCTCTTATGATCTTTTATATTTCTCTGGTATCAGTTGTGATGTCTCCTCTTTCATTTCTGATTTTATTTGAGCCACCTCTCTTTTTTTCTCGGTGAATGTAGCTAAACTTTTGTCAATTTAGTTTATTTTTTAAGAAAAACAACTCTTAGTTTCACTGATCTTTTCTGTCATCCTTTTAGTCTACTTCATTTATTTCCACTCTGAGCTTTGTTTCTTCCTTCCTTCTACTAACTTTGGGCTTCATTTGTTCTGTTTCTAGTTCCTTGAGGCTTAAGATTAAGTGGTTTATTTGAGATTTTGAGATTTGTTTCTCGAGGTAGGCATTTATTGCTATGAACTTCCTCTTAGAACTGCTTTTGCTTTATTCCACATGTTTTGGTGTGTTGTATTTCCATTTTTCTTTGTCTCAAGGTATATTTTGATTTCTCTTTTGATTTCTTCTTTGATCCATTGGTTGTCTAATAGCATGTTGTTTAATTTCCACAATTTTGGAATTTTCCAGTTTTCTTTTTGTAATTGATTTCCAGTTTCATACCACTGTGGTTTGAAAAGATGCTTGATCTGATTTCAGTCTTCTTAAATTTATTTATTTATTTTATTGTTTTGTGGCCTAACATGATCTGTCCTGGAGAATGTTCCATGTGTGCTTGAGAAGAATGTGTATTTTGTTGCTTGTGGATGGAATGATCTGTATATATGTATTAAGTCCATGTCATTTAATGTGTTATTTAAAGCCAGTGTTTCCTTATTGATTTTCTGTGTGGATGATCTATCCATTGATGAAAATAGAGTATTAAAGTCCCCTGCTGCTATTGTATTGCTGTCTGTGTCTCCCTTTATGACTGTTAATATTTGCTTTATCTATTCAGGCGCTTCTATGTTGGGCCGCCTGTGGCAGTGTAGACAGTTACTGGAGTCAGGGCCATCTCTGAGTCTACAAGCAATTCTGGGGGCCTTAACTGTCCACATGTGCTTGTGTGGCTGCAGTAGCTGGATGTGGGTACATGCATAGCCTTGGGGAGTGGCTGTGGGGCCCTAGGCTGCCATCTTGCACGCACATAGCTGTTGAGGCTGAGGCTAGCAGTGTAGATCCTGGGTTTTGGTGGGGAGGGAGCATGGAGGGACTCAGGTAGCTGGTATCTGTGAGCATGAAAACCTGTGGGGTGAAAATCTCATGGCAAAATCTGCAGGAGGTCTGCAGTGGCCGTGCTAGCCGTTGGATTCCTCAGCAACAGAAAAGCTGCTGGGGTCCTCTGTGAAGCAGTCTGCTGCGGTCTGTAATGAGATTCTCATTGATGAAAGCCAGGGCCGGGGTCTGTAGCATCTGCAAGGGCTCTTGAGGTCTTTAGAACTGAAGATTTTTGTGGTCCTCTGCAGAGCAGGCCACTAGGAACCACGGTTGCTCACACTGCATGGTTGACACCGGTAGCCCCTGCCCTTGTTCTCTGTTCCTAGCCATTTCTAGAGGTCTTAGCTTTGCTGGTTTCTGGGTAGGGTGAAACTGAAGTGGTTTCTTTGTGCAGTGCTCTGAAGGGCTGGTGAAACTTGTTGCTCACCCTACTTTCCTTTTACCAGCATTAGGGCCTCTCTTGGGCTGGGGAGTTCCCTCTTGGCACAGAACAGTGCCAGCCTGGGGGATGGGATGATGCAGGCAAAATGAAACTTCTTCCTGCCCTTTTAGTATGGTTATTCTAGGACTTTTTTGCTCTATTGTGCTGCTAAAGCTGCTTCTTCATCATCTTTTTTAAAGATTTATTTGTTTATTTGATGGGTGGAGGGGTAGAGGGAGGAGAGAGAGAATCTCAAGCATACTCCCCGCTGAGCAGGGGCCTGATGCAGGGCTCGATCCCATAACCCTGTGATCATGACCTGAGCCAAAATCAAGAGTTGGATGCTTAACCAACTGCACCACACAGATACCTCTGTTGCTGAGGCTTCTTAGGTGGACTTCTGAACTCTCCCAGAGCTATTTTTTGTTCATGGATAAGTATCTAATTGTTTTTTTGTGGGGGAATGGAGGCTGGAAGCTCCTACTCCATCTTGATGACGCCACTCTCTCATTCAGTCCTCAAAAAATGTCACTCTAGTGTCTTCTAGCTTGCATGTTTCTAACATGATGGCTATTTTAATTCTTATGTTTATTTCTCTTTCATAATTTTGCCCTTCGCCTTCAAGATTTTCTCTTCGTTTTGTGTTTTCAGAAGTTGGATATGATATGTCTGTGTTTGGCTTGGATATTTATCTTGGTTGGTGGTTTCATCTGTAGTTTAATAGATGCCATTACTTTTGAAAATTCTTAGCCATTATCCCTTTAAATATTTATTCTACCCAATTCTCTTTTTTTCTTTCTGGAATTCTAATTGCGTATCTGTCAGATGGTTTGATATTGTCCTATATTTCCTAGATGCTAAATTCTCTTTTTATTTTTTACTCTTTTGTCTTTTACTCTTTTCAGTTTGGATATTTTCGAGTCACTAATTCTTCCCTAAGTTCTGTTAAGTCTACTGATGAACCCGCCAGTGACCATCTGGATCTCTAACACTGTGTTTTTTATTTCCAGCATCTTCATTTGATTTTTTCTTAGTTACCGTCTCTGCTGAAATTACTCATCTGACAATGAGGGTTGTTCACTTTTTCTATTAGAGTCTTTGACATATTTTCGTAGTTATTTTACTTTTTAAAAAAATTTTTATAAGATTTTATTTTTAAGTAATCTCTACACCCAATGTGGAGCTCGAACCCACAATCCTGAGATCGAGAGTTGCACGCTCCACTGACTGAGCCAGCCAGGCACCCCTGTAGTTATTTTAAATTAAATGTTGATAGCTCCAACATCTGTGTTATATATGGGTTTGGTTCTGTTGGTTGTTTTGACTCTTGGTATTATGAAGTTATTTCCCTTGAATTTTTTTTTTTATACCACATCACCAGTGATTTTTTTTGTTTGTGTTTGTGTTTTTGTTTTTATAGGGGAGATGGAGAAGAAGAATCTGGGCTGGGCTCCATGGCCATCCTGCAGCAGCTGCTCTTCCTCACCCTTAAGCCTGCAACATGCATGAGGGATGCCTTCTCAGGACTCTTGCCATCATTTTTTGTGAGTGCCCATTGGTATCTGCAGAGAGAGAAGCCTGCAAGTGGCGTTAACTCCGCTTATATCTGTAGCCTTTAGGGCTTCATGTTGTGCCAACAGCCAATACTTAGCCTCCACTATTTTGTTAATAATTCTAGGTGAATTCTTCTGCCCAGTGTTCACCTGCCCCAAGTAAACAAGTGCTTGCACTCAGTGTCTCTCTGTAGGCACTTGTCTCAACCCAGATTTGGGACTAGTTGGCATTTCCTCAACTTTAACCTTGATGGATCTAGGAAAAGTTACTTATTTGCATTTTGTTCAACTTTTTTTTCCCTCTCTTTAATTGTCAGTTTGGGAGGGACATTCTTCCTAGCTCTTTTCCAACTCTCTCTACCCAAGTAGAAACCAGAAACTGGATCTTCCCTTTCATTCCTGATATTGCTACTGGTACAGTGACTATTTGTCTTAGTTTACACCACTATCATTATTAATGGCATCCCCCTTTCACTCAAGAGTTTCTTCGTTTGAATGATAAATGATCACCCTGTCCCCAGAAACATTACATACATGAGGTTTCACCAGGAGCATATGTTAAGTTTGAATGGATTTGTTTATCCTGGGTAAAACTCAAATATTGATCATTTTGGTGATATTCAAAAGGACTTAGGGAGAAAGACACATGAACCAAACCCAGTATGTAGACTTTGGGCCTTGTTTCACTCCAAAAGGACTTTTGTTAGTCAATCAGAACATGGGCTAGATATTAGAAGTGTTAAAGACTTATTGTGAGTTTGTTAAGTATTAAAATGATATTATATATATGTTTTTAAAAAATCTTATTTGTCAGAGATAAATTCTGTTGCATTTCGAGGTGAAATGGTATGATAGTGGGAATTTATTTTAAAATACTCAAAAACAAAAACAGTGAAGAGGAGAGAAATGTGATAGATAAAGACAAGAATGACAGAATGATTATTTCTGAAGTTAGGTGATGTGTATGTGGGGGTTCATTATTTCATTATCTCATCTTTTTCTTATTTTTATCAATGTCATAATAAAAACTTTAGAAAGAGACAAGGATATTATCAGGAACCTAGTTCTTAGGAAAAAACAAACAAAACAAAAACAGTAATTATCCTACAGTTTAAACTGGTAAATGTGAATTTTTTCTTATGGCTAATCGGAGGCCAGGTAGGAATGTCTAAAGTTCTTTTGAAAACTTTCTGTGCTTCTGTGATTATTTAGTAAACCAGTAATTGGTGCTATGCTTGGTACAGGGAGAACAAAAAGAGGTGAAATACCATGGTTTCCATGCAGTTCAGTCCTGCAGGCCACATTGGACCAGAAGCGGGGGGTGTGATGTCTTAATGCTGATTCCATTTAATGTCTACTTTGTGCAAACTTATGTTAGAAGGGATGCACTCATTTTCCTGGTGCAAACTTCTGTTGGAAGTGATTTGTGCAAATTTACATTAGAAGGGGTGGAGGGTAACAAGGCTATGAACTCCATGAGGGCAAGGACTATTCACTGTTTTTAATAGTGAATGGTATACCTAGGATGTGAAATAAATATTGGATGAAAAAATGAATGAATAAAGTCACATCTGCTTCTTGCCACATAAAAGGAACCTAGTAAATATTGTATCTGTTGAATTGAATTGCAAGTGACAGAATTGAAAAGAGAGTTTTAGAGTTTATATATCCATTTAGTGCTGGACCTCTTCAAAGTCTCTGAAAGATGCTCAGATGAACAGTCAGCCAATGTGCCATCTGTGAACAGGCAAGGGAAGCCATAATGAAGCGCAATGTCATTGAAAACTGAAAGAACAATAATTACATACATGCCACCTTTCTTTCGAATATATTCATGGAAATGATTAGGAGAGGACTGTGATTCTCGTCTCGCCTCTAAAAGTCCTCGTGCTATATATTGCTCTGCGAGGAAATCAGGAGACTTTGTAATATCCTGTCCACAAAAAGCTGAAACGACAGGTATCCTTAAAGATATAGGTGTAATTAATCATGGTCTGCTTGTTTTGATGAGCACGCAAGAGTGACAAGTTAATAATAAATCTGCAGCTCATCCAGGGAAGGTGGCTAAGGAGGTGCTATGGTTTAATTTACATCTTTGGAAGCACCTAAGATTTAATAATCTCCCTGCCTCATACATCAAGCTAACACCCCCGAGGCAGAAAAGCAAAACATTTTTAACTGTTAATCTGAGAAGCAATAAAATCCTGTCTCGGGTCACAAATAAATTGAGTTTCTGGTGGTTTCAATGGACGCCTAATGTGCGTGATTTATTCAGATTCCAAAGCTATTCAGGACTCCTGGGAACCTTGGCTGCAAAACCAGCAAGCTGGGAATGCCGTGGGAATTGCCAGTCTAATCAGGTCTAGACCAAGGGCAGTGACTGATTTTACCTTAGGTCTACCCAATTTATGTCAACTACACGTAGATTATGGAATACAAGCATATGTGAATTTGAAATTCGGTTGTAAATGATTGCTTTTAGTTGGGATTGTAAACGTCTTTATGCTTATGTAGTGCTTGTTCTCAAAAGATCAAAAGCTGTTTGGAAGTTTTTGCTTTCAAAGTGTAGGATTTTAACGTGGCTAGAGAAACTGGGATGCGGGGTGGGGGGGTGTAACGCTTCATGGCATGGGAGCCATTTGCGAAATCTAAGCAATGTGCAGATTTCCAGCTCTTCATTTCTTAAGCAGCTAAGCTGTGAGGTATATTGAATTTATTAATTCGGAAAACTGTTTCCTTACTGATATCGTCTTCCTTGTTTAAAGAAAGGGCCGTGAGGATCTCAGAGAAAGAGGAAGGTAGAGTTTGTGCATTTGCAGTGTGCATGTGTGTTTTTGTTTCTCCAGTTTGTCATGAAATAATTTAAGGAATTAGATTATAAAATATGATCTCAGCTCATCTTTTTACTGATGCTGCTTATATAATTTCAATTGAATCATTTGTGATATTTAATGTACCATTATAGGACATGGAAAAAAGAGCCTAAATTGGTGGCCTAAAAATAGCTAATTCCCCTCCTCCTCTATGTCCCTCCAGCCCCCCCCTCCATGGCTCTAAATCACAGCTGTAAATTAGAGTTGCATTTTGTCTTGTATTCCAAGGGCACACTTACGGACATAGAATGAGCTTCAGATTATTACTAGCACCATCCATTCAATTTAGCAATTAGGAAAACATACCAGCCCAGATACACCAGGGCTGCTTCTGCCTCCTTCTTTCTGAGGAAGGCTAGATTCTTCCTGTTAGAAGTTCAGGTAGGGCCAGGTGGGAGACATCCTGGAGGAGAATCTCTTCCTCCTTCAGTAATTAGCAAATATCTATTGACCACCTTAGGTCCTGGGGATGTAAAGGCCATATGAGGACAGAGGCAAAGAGCATTGTGTCAGTTTCTCATTGCTGTCATTAACAAATGACCACAAATTTAGTGACTTAAAACAACACAGATTTCTTGTCTTCCTGTTCTGAAGTTCAGAAGTCTAAAATCAAGGTATTGGCAGGTCTGGGTTCCTTCTCGAGACTCTAGGGGAAAATCTGTTTCCTCAGCTTTTCCAGCTTCTAGAGGCTTCCTGCATTCCTTGGCCCATGGCCCCTTCCTTAAATCACATCAACTACTCCTTCTGTTGTCACATCGGCTGCTCTTCAGTATGATCTCCTGCCTCCCTCTTACAGGGATTCTTGTGATTACATTGAGCCCATCTGGAAAACCCAACATAATCACCCCACTTCAAAACCCTTAATTTAATCTCATCTGCAAAGTCCCATTTTCCATATATGGTAACATTCACAGGTTCCAGGAATTAGGATGTGAACATCTTTGTAGGGGCTTTTATTCAGCACAGAATTTGGCATTGGCCAGCTCTGCCACTCTCTAACTTAACATGGGCATTAAGTAAGTTTCTTAACCTTTCTGAATCTCAGTCTTTTTATCTGGGAAGTGGCATAAATAATACCCATCTCATAGGATTGTGTGAAGATTAAATGCCTAAAAACTGTGCCATGTCTGACACATATGATTCGTTGAGTAAATGAGAAGTGAATGAATTACTGTTCTTATAACTCAGTGATGCAAGGGCACAGTCTCACCTTATTCAGGACTTCTGAGTCTAGTGGAAAAGATAAACGGGTAAACAAATAATTGTAACAGTGTGAGGCAGTGTGACATAGGCTATATTTGTCTCAGGCTCCAAGAATCTTCCATGCATGACTTCAATCAGTCTTTTATAGATGGCCACCTAACCTTGAGTTTTGAGGTGAAAGAAGGCAAAATACAGAAAGTCATCTGAAGCTCTGGCTGATGTGAAATGTCAGGTCCTGGAAGGTTGTGTGGTTTTTTGTTTGTTTGTTTTTGTTTTTGTTTTTGTTTTTTTGAGATCATTTTTTTTCTAAGAAAAAGCTAGTGCCTGGTGTTAAGATATTATATTAACTCTCTTGGCCTTAGAGCTTATGCCTTTTAACAAGCTGGAGCCTTGGAGATCTTAAGACTGTAGTGTATGGTAGAAGGAAAGAAATTGTGCAGGTCTGTAAGGAAAGTTAAAGTCCTTCTGTTCTTTTCTCTTCTGCTCTCCTCTTCTTGCTACTGACCTTCACTCCTTCCATCTCCCAGGCAAAAGAGTGCTGATCTGATTGGAAACATTCCAGGATTCTCATTGGGCCAAGTTGGCTAGAGACTCTAGAATCCCTGTGTGTGAAAATATGGGTGCTCTGGTTGGGTACCATTCATGTGCCTCCCCCATCCAAGCTGCTTGAGTGGTGAAGACCAGGGTCCACTCTTTTCCTTCTGTGTATATCCTTTCTCTGTGTATCAGCTGCGTTGAACATGCATGCTTTCCCTATTCTGTTTTGTTTCCCAATTCTTTCCTCATCTTACTTGACCTTTCAGCAGCATGGGACACAGACTCTTCATTTGGCTTCTAGAACATTGCTTTCTTCTCTTTTTTCTTCCTATTCATGTCCACTCATTCTCAGTCATCTCTGCTGGGTCTTCCTCATTTTCCTGACTTAATATTTAAATTTGCCAAAGCTCAGTCCGGCTTCTTCTCTTTTCTGCCACCAATATCCCACCCTAGTGGATTTAAATACTATAGATATGTTGATGATGTTTGCATTAGTTTTCCATTGCTACTGTAACAAATGACCACAAATTTAGTGGCTTCAAGTAACACTGATTTATTATCTTATAGTTCTTTAGGTTAGAAGTTTGCCATGCAAAAATAGACAAGGCAAGAAACAACAATTGTTGGAGAGGATGTGGAGAAAGGGGATCCCTCCTACATTGTTGGTGGGAATGCAAGTTGGTACAGCCACTCTGGAAAACCGTGTGGAGGTCCCTTAAAAAGTTAAAAATTGAGCTACCCTATGATCCAGCCATTGCACTACTGGGTGTTTACCCCAAAGATACAGACGTAGTGAAGAGAAGGGCCATATGCACCCCAATGTTCATAGCAGCAATGTCCACAATAGCTAAATCGTGGAAGGAGCCGAGATGCCCTGCAACAGATGACTGGATTAAGAAGTTGTGGTCCATATATACAATGGAATATTACTCAGCAATCAGAAAGAATGAGTTCTCAACATTTGCTACAACATGGACGGCACTGGAGGAGATAATGCTAAGTGAAATAAGTCAAGCAGAGAAAGACAACTATCATATGATTTCTCTCATCTATGGAACATAAGAACTAGAATGATCAGTAGGGGAAGAAAGGGATAAAGAAAGGGGGGGTAATCAGAAGGGGGAATGAAACATGAGAGACTATGGACTATGAGAAACAAACTGAGGGCTACAGAGGGGAGGGGGGTGGGGGAATGGGATAGACCGGTGATGGGTAGTAAGGAGGGCACATATTGCATGGTGCACTGGGTGTTATACACAACTAATGAATCATCGAGCCTTACATCGAAAACCGGGGATATACTGTATGGTGACTAACATAATATAATAAAAAATCATTATTAATAAAAAAAAAAAAAAAAGTTTGCCATGGTCTCTCTGGGCTAAAATAACCTGTCACCAGGGCTGTATCCTTTCTGGACCCTCAAGTAGACAATGCATTTCTTTGCCTTTTGCAGCTTCTAGTGGCTTTCTACATGCCTTAGCTGGTGGTTTCCTTCCTGTGTCTTCAAAGCCATTGAAGTCTTATCTCTTGGATCCTCTTCTTTCATCAGCTCTCTCTCTTTCACCATAGCCAAGAAAGTTCTCTGCTTTTAAGGACCTCTCTGATTTGATTGGGCTCAGTCATTTAATCCAGGATAATCGCTCCATCTCAAAGTCCATACCCTTAATCACATCTGTGAAGTCTTGTTTTTCCCCCACCATGGAAGGTAATATATTCAAAGGTTCTGAGGATTAGGTCATGGACGTCTTTGGGGAAACTTTGTTCTGCCTACCACAATGCCCAAATATATGTCTTCAGCCTAGACCATTCTCCAAACTCCAGAACCACGTATTCACTTGATTTCTCCATTTGGATGTTTAATAGACACCTACTTTGTCCAAAACTGTGAGCTCCTGAGCAGCTTCCCGCAAACTGGCTTCTCTCATAGTCTCCATCATAGCAGTTGATGGAGCTACCCTTTTAGCTGCTTAGGTCGAAACCTAAGGATGATTTTTGACCTCTCTCTGTCTTCTCTCACCTATCTCTGGGCCTTTAGGCAAATCTTGGTGACTCTACTTTTAAAGCTATCCATAGTGTGGCCACTTTTGCCACCCTTCCTGCTATCACCCTTGTGTTAGCCACCATCATCTCCCCTCTAGGTCATTATAGTAGCTTCCTAACTGTTCTCTCTGGGTCTGCGCTTTCTCCCCCTCATTCTGTACTCAACACAGCAGCCAGAGCCATCTTGTTAAAATGCCAGTTGGATAAAGTCATTCCTCTTTCCAGAAAATCACTGATGACTTCCCACATGATTTAGGGTAAAAGCCCAAGTCTTTAAAATGGCCTGCAATGGTGCTCTGTCCCTTCTTTTTTATGGCTGAATAATACTCCATTGTATACATACACCACATCTTTATCCATTCATTGTGAATCAATCAATGTGATACACCAAATTAATAAAATAAAGGATAAGAACCATATGATCCTCTAAATAGATGCAGAAAAAGTATTTTTTAATTGTATAATTTTTTTCTTACTTTGAAATAATCTCAAATTTACTAAAAATGTCAAGGAGAGTATACAAACTACTTTTCCCCCCAAGCCATTTGAGAGGAAATTACCAACCTGATGTCCCATCACTCCTGAAAACAAAATACCTGAAATACTTTGCATTTCCCATAAATAAGGACACTCTCTTAGGGTGTCATCAAATTTAAGAAATTAACATTGAGGGGCGCCTGGGTGGCTCGGTCGTTAAGCATCTGCCTTTGGCTCAGGGCATGATCCCGGAGTTCTGGGATTGAGCCCCACATTGGGCTCCTCTGCTGGGAGCCTGCTTCTTCTTTTCCCACTCCCCCTGCTTGTGTTCCCTCTCTCGCTGGTTGTCTCTCTCTCTCTGTTGAATAAATAAAATCTTTAGGGGCGCCTGGGTGGCACAGCGGTTAAGCGTCTGCCTTCGGCTCAGGGCGTGATCCCGGCGTAATGGGATCGAGCCCCACATCAGGCTCTTCCGCTATGAGCCTGCTTCTTCCTCTCCCACTCTCTCTGCTTGTGTTCCCTCTCTCGCTGGCTGTCTCTATCTCTGTCGAATAAATAAATAAAATCTTTAAAAATAAAATAAAATAAAATAAAATCTTAAAAAAAAAAGAAATTAACATTGATGTCCAGTTGTACTAATAACATCCTTTGTAGCAGGAGTCCTTCCTTTTGTATCTTTATGTCAAGTGGTATCTGATTTTGATTTGTCCCATTACTAATAATGTTCATTTTGATTAGTTGATTATGGTGGAGTCTATCAGACTTCTTCACTGTGAAGTTAGCCTTTTCTCTTTGTAATTAAGAAGTATTTAATGAGGAGGTGCTTTAGAAATATTTAAATATCCTGTTCTTCATCAAACATTTATTTTATTCATTTATTTATATCAGCAAATTAATGGATTCTCATTTTATTTAACGGGTTATAATTTTTTACAGTCATTATTTATTTTGATGCTCAGATTTCTCAGATTAGAAATGCAGGAGCCCCACCAATCTGGCCTTTGTGTCTGTCCCGTCATACTTTGAGTACTTCCTCATTTACCAGCACAAGATGTCCCAAGTGCAAGTACTTTCCTTGCTCTAACTCTTGGGTTAGCAATTTCTCTGGTTCGTTTTAGCAGAGAATAGTTCTTAGAGACCAAGATCAGGTGTTACTGCTGTTGGGTGTCACTGTCCCCAGCCCCTCTCACCCTCCTAGCAGGTAGGGCTAGGGGAGTGTGTGTGTGCGTGCGTGCGTGTGTGTGTGTGTGTGTGTGTGTGTGTGTGTCAAGCAATGTGTGGACCTTGTTTGTATTTAGATTCAAATGAACTAATTGTAGAATAACATTTTCCTAAAATAAAGTTCATTTAAAAAAAAAATTCTTTATCTGAGAGAGGCAACTGACATACTTACAAGTGAACTCTGTCTTCCAAGTGGTTAAATGAGATAATAATATAGGTAGAAAGGACTATGTAAATAATTTATTTTTCCATATATCGTGTATGTATATACTCATGTATACATACACTGTATACCTATACATACATACATGTACAGACACACACGTATATAAAATAACTTGGTATATAGGTGTCTGGAATCTCGGCCCTCTATATCCGATGTCTAGAACTCATGTAATCCAAAAGCTCCCTGTTAAACTTAAGTCGTATCACAAGCCCTGTTTGTTTTATGAGACCTAGGAAGGTTTTGACTGTGTCTAGAGGAAAAGACTTGTTTCCTGACCCTGAGTTTGGTGTATTGTATACATCTTATTCCAAAGACAGAACTGATAATTGGAGGCATCATAATGTATTCTTGGCTTTGGTTCAGATTTTGCGACGTTAAACAGTTATTTTAGGACCAAATGCAAAACCTGTCTTTTGTCATCTTGTCTTTGAACTGTCGTGGGTATGACAGGAAGGATTGAGACAGACATAAGTTCTTCTGTCCTTCATTGGGTAGGGGAGCTGGCCTCTCCCCCCCACAGCTGTTCCCTGCAGGAATGGTCATAGCTCCTGGGTGCTCTCTGACCTCCTCAGCAGCTGTAACAGCAAGCAATTTAGTGCAAAAGAATCCATCAATTAATCTCTTTGTTATTGGACATTTCAGACACTGTAAATGAGGTGGGAAGTGGCATGACTCTTGATGGTCACAGGCATTTCCCATGATGGTTGTCTTGCTTACTCAACCAGTGACCCATGGGGGGCTCCAGAGCCCGGAGAAGAAGAGCGACAGTGTTAGGAGGTGGTGAGGCACAGTCTGTGGATTAGACACAACTTCCTCCCCACTGGAAGTGATGCTACCCTTTATCTCCCACTCCAGGAAGCATATCAACATGAATGAGAGGACTAACCTCAAGTCTTATTTAACTATGAAATTAAGTAAATTATTCAAAAACTTAAATCCTTGGAACATTGCTAACAAATAGTGTCAGGATATCATGGTCTCGAGCTGACTGCCCTAATGAAATAATTTTAGTTAAAAAAAAGGAAATAAGGGCACCTGGGTGGCTCAGTCAGGTAAGCATCTGCCTTCGGCTCAGGTCATGATCCCAGGGTCCTGCTGCTCCCTCCGCCCCTCCACCCACTCATGCTATCTCTCACTCTCTCTCTCTCTCTCAAATAAATAAATAAAATCTTTGAAAATAAAAAAAAGAAATGTAAAGCAATGTCTACACACTTAGGCAGAATTGCCCAGAGGCCTGACTCTTGCCAAAGCTGAAAAATCCCTTGGAAATCTTCAGCTTCGCACTTAATTACCACCTCCTTTGGCTGTTTCTCTTCTACTGCTTTTCTCTCCTCTTCCTGTGATTTTCCTTCTTGCTGCCAAACACACTTTGTCTTCCAGATATCATCTGTTTTCAGAATACATTTGCATTTCCTTTTTCCTTCCCAACGTGTCCCTACTTTGGGGCCTGTGTTTCCCCCTCAGTGGACTGCTTCTGTGTTACCACGTGGACTGGTGGGAGGGAAAGCCGTGGCTTGTAGAACTGAAATATACCCAGGAACCCAACAGAGACATTTTTTCTGGACTTGGATGTATGCTCTATGTTCCTGGTGCACCCACTCTCTTAAAGACCTTGGGGCATAGGGATTAGTTTGGAGTATGTCTTTAAAATATCTTTTGTTTGTTATAGAACTTCAAAGTCTTCAACGTGTAAAAAGGAGAAAGTGAAAGCCATTCTCTCCAACATCAGTCACGTTCCTCAGAGGGACATGAACTCCTCAGCCACACATAGTGACCGCTATCAACAGTTCTAGTCTTTATGCCATGTGTGTATCAAAATGTGAAATATGAATATATGAAATTTAAAACAAATTGGATCATACTCTATATGTTATTTGCAGTTTATTATTTTACGTAAATATCATGGGCATCTTTTCATATCAATGCACATAAAATTTCTCATTACATTTAACAACTGGCATTCCAAAGCATGAATGTACCCTGATTTGTTTACCTGATCTGTTACTGATACACATTTTTTTCAAATTTCTCATTATTACCAGTGTCCAACACGTTTATCTTTATGCTTGTGCAGCTCTCTTTTTAGGATAGTTGGAATTGCTTCATCAAAGGGTATGTACATTTTAAACACTGGCAGATACTGTCCTAAACTTTCTATGTAATCACTAACAGAAGCACAACATTTTCTCCCCTTGCTTATCAGAGATTGTAACGAGGTGAATGATAATGATTTGTAAAGGATAAGGTATTTTACAAGTTATTTTTATTCTACTTATTTTAACACTCACAGATACGGTAGAGGGAGGTGGTGATCTCCAATTTACAGATGAAGAAATGGGGGTTCATTGAGTTTAAGTGATTTGCCCAAGGTAATACACTTGGAAGTGGCCGAGCTGAGCCCAAGGCCCTCTTACCTACAAGCCTGAAATTTCTACACTTTGTCCTAAACCACTTTGGCTTCCCGTGGAGGAGCACAGAAACTTCCTCTGTGACGGATGGACTGAGTGTAGGTGGGGGAGAGGGAATGTGGTGGCCGGTCAACTTCATGCTAGTGTGGTACACCCGTGGACATACAGACATTCCTCTCCCTGCCATCACTCCTTTAGTAATCTCATCCTGTCACAGCTTTAAATACCATGTGTACTTCAGGGACTCCAAACTTCTATTTCAGTGTAGAACTCTCTCCTCAATGTACACTGTACCCAGCTCTGGCGCTTTCTCCCTCAGCCTGCTCTCCCTGCTGCCTGCACCAACTTGGTTGTAACTTCTGCCCCCTTTTCGTTTTTCGAGCCCAGATCCCTGATTCCTCCTTCACACCCTCATTCACAGGGACTGGGACCAAAGGCCTTAGTATGACTCCTGACCAGGTTTGGAATTAAAATCCAGGCATGTCTTGTTCTAAAACACACCTAGATTATACTGCTTTATTCTAAGCCTATTAGCCTGAAAGGCGATTCTGATCTGACTCTTGGAATTTGCACTCTAATTTAGGAGACCGTGAACCAAGTGAATGTTTGGAGATGAGATCATATTCTCAATAAATTTATTTCTACTGTTTTTAAGACTACAAGAATAGAAAGTCCAAGTTGAATTTATTGAAAACATAATTTAGTCTTAGCTGAGGAGCTCAGTGGGCCCAGACTTTGCAAGCGCACACGTCCTCCCTTGATCAATTCTTCCACATTGCGTGCACATCGGTGGGGAGGCCGAAAATGGGGGCGAGTGGAGTCCCAGAAGTGAGCCTTTTGCTCTGCTGCTTTTCCTCTCCCTTGCAAAAGTACAGGATCAGAATGAAAATCTTCGAGTGGAAAGGCAGCTAATTTCGAGGGCTTACACAGGAGCCGGGGCGAAGCTGTATATCTTCCTCAATGCACAAAGGAAGGCAAGCTCTTAAGTAAACTATGGTGAAGAACTTAAATTATTGATCAGGAGGGGGATCGAACTTGTCAGGAGGCATTTTTATTAGTTTTAGCATATCCTGTTGGTACTTGTGTGTCTGTGTCTGTGTTTGTGTGTTGGAAGTTGTCACACTCAGAAACGAAAGGTTGAATAGTTAGTGTATGTGCTCTTTTAATTATAATTCACTTGTCAACTGGGACCTCCCTAGCCTTAGGAAGTTTAGGGAAACTTGATTCAAATCCTGCCTTTTCCAGCCTGTCTAGAGTTGGCCTGGCCCAGAGGGCGTCCTTGGAATGCTCACATTGGAAAGGTTCTGCACAAACCGCTCCAAGTTGGTCATCCCAAGTTTGACGGAGTCAGGAGCCCTCTCCAGGTGTCAGGCTGTCTCCAGGCTGCTTGTTTCTTCTGCGCCCCCCGCACCCCTTGTGGCTTCTGTATTCAGGCTTTTCCAATCCCATCCCTGGTTGACCTGCACAAGGAGCTCAGTTCCTTGGTGGATTTCCACAAAAGATTCACCTCGCGCTGTGCATTTAATGGAGGAAGCAGCTTTCCTGAAGATGTAAGGGGTCACGCATGCCCCCGCCAAACAGCTGTAAACCATGTCTTTGGCTGCTTAGTGTCCCTCTTTCTTTCTTTTCCCTGCAACCTCTGTTGCAGTCAGCAACTTTGATTTCTTTGTCACATCCAGAGTATTTCTGCCTCTCAAGGTCCTTGGTGGCAGGGGTCCCACATTTTATTTCATGGGGGTATACCATGAAATTTCTTAACAAAGGTGGGTCACATCTAAGAGAAAGTCTTAATCCAGCTATGTAGAGAATAAAATTGTGTCTATTACATTACATAATATTTTATACAAACATGGATGAAAATTTTTTACCTGGTTTGGGAAGTATTAAGCCGTCTCTTTTCTTTCTCTCTCCCAAGATCTTGTAAGATATAAGTCCGCCGCCAAGTACCCATTTTTTGTTCTTTTCTCCTGGAGTTTATCAGGAATGGCTAAAATAAGGATAGATCTTAACTGTCTTCTTGTTTTAGGGACACATGGAATTTTACTCAGAGGTACGTGGCTTGATGCATTAGCAAACCCCTCAGGATACTGGCTTTGGAAGGGGAATTGTGTCTGCATCTTAAAAATCAAGTGATGCATTTTTCCTAATGGGAAGCATTAAAGATTCAAGTCTGATTTGGACCAGACACCATAATAATGAGAAAGTTGTCAAAGCCATTTATCAAGAAAGAGCTAGAGGGCGGTCAGGTCAGATGGATGAGACTCTGAATGACCTAGAGCCTCGAGTGAGGATCCTTTCTGTTCCTCTTGGATTGGGCACATATGCACAAGGGTGGGAGCCTGTTTGGGGTGGAGGTCAGAAGTCTCACCTGGCTTTCATTTCTTCTTACTCAACATATCTGGATGCAGGGAGAGTCAAGGAATGTTATTTATAGGGAAGTAGCCAGGAGAAGAGGGAGGCATGGGGAGATGGAAGGTAGACCAAGAGAGTGTAAAATGTTTAGAAGCGTCCAGAAATCTGTCTGTGCCCCCACTTGAAAAGTTGTGCTTTGGTCACCAGAGAAGAAGAATAATGATATTGGCTAATATCTATTGCATGCTTACTCTATACCAGACATGGCGTTTAATGTATACATGAAAAGGTGTTCAGCTTTATTAAGTCACCAGAGAAATACAGATTGAAGCTACAAGGTGATCATGCTACAAACCCATTAGAATAGTGAAAATGAAAACATCAAAAAATGCCAAGTGTTGGTGAGGGTGTGGAGCAACTGAACTCTCATACACCGCTAGCAAGAGTTTAAATTGGAACGACCACTTTGGAAAACTGGTTGGTGGTATCTGCTAAAGCTGATACTCTCTGACTGAGGAATTCTACTTGACCCAGAAACTGTCCGCATATTTTTACATATATTTGTGGCATACATATTTTCCATATATTTCTGTATGAGAAATTTCAGAGGAGGACTACTTGTCAAAGCCCCAAACTGGAAACAAGTGAAATCTCCATCAAGAGTAGAACGGATAAATAAAGCACAGGATATTCACCAGATGTACCGCTGTGTAGCAATTGGGGAGAATAAACCCCAGCTACGTGCAACACTGGGTGAATCTCATTTCCTCAGCAGTAGCTCCATGAGGTAGCTCTTCCTTTTACTCTCATTTCGCGGAGGAGGGAAGTGAGCGCAGAGAGGGTAGGTTACTGTGGGAGCCCACAAAACTAGGTAGTGAAGGAGTTGGGATTCAAATGCTGGCATTTGAATCCCATCCTTTCACCACCGTGTCCCGCTACCCCGAGCTTCTGGCCACACACACGGCAGGCATTTCGTTCGGTGTAACACACCCAGAGGCACAGGGTGGAGCTGGTACGGCTGGTCCTGCGAAAGGCATCTACCAGCTAAGTTTGATCACACCACCTGTATACAGGTGCTTCACCTAGAATATAATGTTTAATCCTCACACCAGCCCTTTGTAGCGGGTACCGTTGCACCTGTTTTTACAAGGGGAGAAACAGGGAGCGGTTAAGTAATTGACTCGGGTCTTATCACTAGTATGTGATGGAGCCAGGATTCAAAGCCAAGCCCGTGTGCTGCAGAGTCCGTGCCCTTTACCATCCCACACATGCCTCTCTGTACCAACCAGCGCAGCAAAGCCGCGGGGCCAGAGTCCAGCGGGAACTACTGCTCCTGGTCACAGAACTTGAATTCTTTGAGCTCTATCAGTTGACAAAAGCGATGAGAATTTGAGACCAAACCCCTGAGGGTTCATGAGGTCAGCTGGTTTCTGAGCAAAGTATCTGCTCTAGATTGTCTTCACCCACTTTCAAGGGAAGAAGAGGTCTGCATCTCCACAGACTTGACCACATGTTTCTGGAAACAAATAAGATAGTTGGTAATCTCTGCAGTGTTTGAAGCAATGCCAACGTGCTCCCAGGCAGGCTGTGAGCTTGGCCCCCTTCTAACAGCCAGAGTTGAGAGGGCTTGTACTAGGGAGAAGGAGAGTTTCTTAGCAGTTGGCGGAGCTGTGCATGGAATTCCTCAGTGAAGTCTGAAATGAGCACGGGCCTGTACCCCAGGGTTCTCCAATGAGAGGAGGCCTGGACACTGACACCCTCTAGCCACTGGCTGCTCAAGAAACAGATGAGAGGCCTTACTGCATTGCCAAGAGCAGAAGACTCTGGGGACTCAAGGTTCTTTTGTTTGACTGTATTGGAGGAATGAGAAGACAGGAGAGTTAAGGCATTTTAAAATACGTCCTCCTGACTGGGGAGTATTGTCATCTCCAGCCTGAATCATTACACTGGCCTCATACCTGGTGTCCCTAACTCCAGCCTTTCTCCTTCCTGGTTGACCCAAGTCCGTACCCAAAGCTCTGGCTGCCACTTCCCCAAGCACACCGTACTGTTGACTATTACCATGTCTTTGCAAATGCTGAATACTCCCTCTTCACCTGGCGGGAGACAACTGATCCTTGATGGCCCAATTAGAAGCTGTCTCCTTGGCCTTGCCCTCCCTGACCACCTATCCAAAGGGGAATTGTTTCCTCCTCAGCATGCCTGAAACCTTTTTTCCCTCTTTGATCTGCTCTAACAGATACTGTGATTATTTGCAGTCCTATCTCTAGAGTAGACTGTGAGCTTCCTGTGTGCTGGAGCTGTGGTGAATTCATCACATCCCTGCAGCTAACAGTACTCAGCTTGTCTGCGTGCTGAAGATACATTTGTTGGATGAAATCCAAAAGCACAGAGGTTTAAGGTATAAGATCATAATTTCTTTGTGACCCCAGTGTAGCACTGACCAAAAAAATGCTTTTCTTAGGCCAGCTTTCCTCTGTTGTCACATTGCTTTCTCATATGTGCCCCTTCTTGTCATTTCAACGTTAGTACCAGAAACTCTAGCTTTTAAGGTCAGGTAGTGAGTCGCTTTCCTCCACCCCAGCGTTCTCATTTGACTGGGTGGCAGGATGGTGATGGCCTTCCAGTCATGTGATGTAGCATGTAATGGAGTATTTGTGCGTGGGGAACAAGAACTTACTTGTTTTCTGTGCTCTGCCCTTCCCAGCTCCCATGGTGGGTTAGCAGGTATCAAAAGCTTTAATAAGCATTTTTTTTAAAAATTAGATTTTACTTTTCAGAACAGTTGAGTAAATTTATCCTTTATTCAGATTTCCTTAGCTTTTACCTAGTGTCCTTTTCTGTTCTGGGATCCTATCCAGGATAAGACATTGCATTTAGTTATCATATAAAATCGGGTTTCTCTCTGCTGTGACAGTTTCTCAGACTTTCCCTGTTTTGGATCACCTTGACAGTTTTGAGAAGTCCCGGTCATATATACTGTAAGATGCCCCTCTACTAGAATCTCTGTGATGTTTCCTCATGATTAGACTGGGGTTACAGTTTTGGGGGAGGAAGATCACAGGTAAGGTGTCATTTTCATCATGTCATATCAAGAGTATAAGCAAACTTTAAAAAATGTCAATGTATAATAACTCTTCCCTCTCCTCAAATTTGTGTTATCTCATCCGTATTTTGTATCTCAGTTAATGGCATCATCACACAGTCACGAAGGCTACAAACTGGATTTGCTCTTCCTTCTCCATCTTCCATCCAATTAGCCATATTTATCAATTATGAAGATACGAGTGCCCCGTTGCTTTGTATTTTTCCTGTCTCTCATTCACTCTGTCTCTGGTTAACTCTGTTATTTTTTCCATAAACCGTTACCCTAGCCCCCTACCTGGTCTCTCTGATTCCATTTCCTTCCTCTTCATGTCATTCCTCCTCCTTCTGTTGCTTAATTATGGTCTAATGTCAACTCTGCCTTCCTTAATCTCAGAATGGTTCCCCATCCCATACAGAATAGTAGTTAAATTTGTTAGTGTGGAACTCAGGCTCTTCTGCTGGCTCCAAATAACCTCATTTGCCATGGTTCATACTAGTTCCCTTACTCTTACGGTGGATGGTTTCTGGGAAATTATTTATCTCAAAAATAAATACATGTTTTCTAAAAGTAGATTTCCCCCCATTAGAGTAAATGAAATGGGGTGTGTGTGTGTGTGTGTGATGTGTGTGTGTGACGTGTGTACCACACTGGCGATGTGTACCTCTCCAGGCCAGTTTTCTCTGGGAAAAAGAGCTTAAGGTCTGGTATGAATAGGATGAGTCCACTTGCTGCATAGTTTATATCAAGTTAGAAAAGACGAGAGGGAAAAATAAGGCGTAAGGAAGAAATACAGTTGCCCGGAGGTGTGTGTGCGCGCGCGTGCGAGAGCTCAACAAAACCTCAGCTCGTTTTCCTTCCTCAGAGGCTAGAACTACAACCTCTGTTCTCCCACACGCTCTGTGGGTCAGGAGTCCTGGCCCAGCTTGGCTGACTCCTCTGGCTCCGGGTTTCCCACAGGGCCACACTTTCTAAAATTCACTGGCTAAAACTCACCTACTTCAAATTTCTGTAACTCAGAGAGCTTTTGTCACACTCCAGGAATGGTGTTTAAATGAACATTAAATTCCTTCATTGTGCTTGAGTGTATAATATGGCTGTCCAAAATTTTAATGAGCAAAAGAAATTGGCTTTCAAATTCCATCTGCCAATTATTCATGTAAGTCCACGATCTTCATTATTAAAGTTTAGAAGTGCACGAGGAATTTGTGAAAGTCTCTTAGGTGCATGCTGAGGAATGCATAAGCAGTCTAGACCAGGGATCATTTTTTATGCCCAGCACTAGACGAATAGAAAGGCTAACAGGGGTGGGAAGCAAGAGTGGAGAGAGCGGGAACCACGGGTCCAGGAGTGCTCACGGGCAAGATTTTGGATAAGTCATTGAATTAATTAATCAGGAAGATTAATGCTCTCTTTGCGTGCTTATAAATATTGATCTGTTAGCAGCGCAGTGAAGCTGTGTTATGGGAAAAGGCAGAAACCGGGCCGAAATAGTCCCACCAATTCAGAAGCTATTTTCATTTTCTGAGCTCCTAAATGATGAAACTATTTTCTGAGAGTGGAATAAGAGCTGTTACTCTGGGATGGGAAACGTCCACAGATCATCTGATAAAAGCAGCAACTGTAACCAAGCCACTGATGTTTTCACACTCTTTGGGAATCCCATTTATCCACAGTGTAGAATGCTTCCATCTTACATGACTCTGGGTAACTCTGTGTTGCCTGCAGCAGAAATAAAGACTGTTTATTAAGGGCTTAAGTAGCAAGGTACAGACATAGACAGACCAAGACATTTGGTCAGAAATAGGAAGAACACATGGACGGACCGTGTCATGTAATTCCACCATATCCCTGTGGACTTAGAATCATACACACTCACCATCCACCCATGTATATGTCAGCCGTGTTCCTCCACTAGGCTCCCAATTTTCCCTCATTAATGCTAACAGTATTTTGAAATGCCCACTTTGGGTGTATTATCCATGTTGTGTATACATTTATTAGTGCAGATAGGCAATACTTGATTTAATAAATGGTTGGCGATGTTGTTGCTACCCGATTTTAATTGTTATTTCTCCTCCCCTCCCCCATTCCTATAGGGGGGATTATTTTTCTTAAATCCTAACATAATTTTAGATTTTACCTTGTGCTTCATTGCCTACCAAAATTCATTGTCCTCAGATTTCAAAGTCATAACCATCTCTGTAGGGTCAGCAACTAGGACCAAATCAGATCAGGGTCATTCCTGGCTGTCATTAATTCCTCTGATATGTCCATCTGCTCTTCTAATGAGGCCAGGGGCCTTGAGGACTCTCCAGAGCCTCAGGGTTGGTCTAATGGGAAGATGAGGGCAACGGACAGCTTTTAAATTTGCTTTCTTACTTACTTCTAATGTTCAGTCTGGGCAGCTTATGAAAGACCACTAGCTCGGTGCCTGCCTCCTTCTGGCCCCTTCCCATGGCATTATTGTAGAGGCTCTACCTTTTATGGTTAGTGTGGCTAGAAAATAAACAACTGAAAAATTTCCTCCCTTTGTCCCTGGTATCTGACACAGCTGATACAGTCTTGGATATCTAGGTATCTGAGAAATACGTGTTTAAATGAGTGAATGGGTGAGTTCTTATATATTTGTCTCCTTTCCCGTAACATGATATGATCATCAGAGCAAAATTTTTATATGGGCTCAAATCAAACATTTTCTTTTGGGGAGGGGGTAAAGCAGGCAGAGGGAGAATCTTAAGCAGGCTCCACACCCAGTGTGGAGCCCGACCTGGGGCTCCATCCCACAACCCTGAGATCATGACCTGAGCTGAAATCAAGAGGTGGATGCTTAACCGACTGAGCCACCCAGGCACCCCCAGACTTTTCTTCTCTTCTAGGTCACCTAGGCATTTCACATGTCCTTCCTCATTTTGCTAGAAGGAGAATCTGAGACTTGTCTCACCTTCCCTCTAAAGTCCAAGCAACAGCTCACCCCCATTTTCTCCTCTGTGCAGTTCCTGGCTTTCTCACTCTCCAGTCTTTCATCCCCAAGAACCTAAGATTACATTTTATCTCAGAAATTGCCATCTTTACCATCGCTAAGCCCTGATGAGCTGTTGTATGCAGCCCCGCATCTGGAAGCCTCATCCCTGCTTTCCCTCTGCTCTCTAGGCCTGTTTGTTCCCAGGGACATCCCCAGTGCCTGGCATAGAGTAAGCCCTCATGAATAGCTGTTGGATATGTTAAAGTTTCAGTGCTCCCCCCCCCCCCCGCCTGCCCGGTGAGTGGCGTTATTTGCTCTAAAGCAAAGACTCTGTACACTATTTGAGGAATCCATCAAAGCACATTAATAAGTGAGTCAAAATTTTACTGGTCCTTCAATGGCCACTTCAAGTTCAACCTCATCAGAAGCTTTCTTGACAACTCCAGCCAACTGGTCTTTCCCTTCTTAACCACTCTTGTATTAGTGAATCTTTTTATAGATTATTACTGTGCTATTTATTTTGTGATGTCTTGCATATTAATTTTTGTGTTTATGTGCCCCACCTCCCCTTGACTGCAAGCTTCATCCAGGAGCTACTTTTTGTGGGGTTTGAAGCTTATACAATTTTGGAAGCCCTTTAGTACAAATACAAACTTGATACAAAAGTGAATTTTTTTTTTGGATGAGTTGTAACAAATTATAACTTTAAAAAACTGAAGAGTACCACACACATCACAAAATAAAAAAATAAGATTTTTATTCATTAGCTGCCTGCCACATTTTTATGATGATTTTCTTCTATACTCTTGTCTGCCTTATCTTTGATTGCTTCTTCACGTAACAATGATTTTGTAGTATCATTTTCTAGAGAAAATAGATAGTTCAGTCTTTTCTCTAGGATGGTTGGTATAAATTGGTGTTTTTAATTATTGCTAGTTTTATGTATATCGTTGTGTGTTACCTCGCACACAGACCTACTAAGTCTTTGTAGTTCTGCTACACCTGTGGGCCCTACAAGCACAGAAACTCTATTTTGTGAGATTTTCATCAAAAAGAGAAAGAAAACTTTAAGTGCATCTGTAATTGTATACACTGCGTTATCAAGTATTTTCCTAACAGGAGATGGTTTTGATTTTGAGTGCATATTAACAGGAACGAAAGCCTCTGCTTAAAACCATACATACCTGATGATTGGCAGAATTTTTTGCAGATGAGCTCTCGGTCCGTCCTGTTGAAACTCTAGGTCTTCTGTACCACATGCTTTTGGTTCCAAATGACACTTTCGTATCGTGAATCGCTCCCTGATCCCGAGTGTTCACATCCACTACCATTTAAATTATGACTCATAGCTGCCAGACACAACAAGTGTCTGGTGTCTCCTCATGACAAGTGTCTCTCTTGGGGTCTCCTCTTAACAGTTAATCACAGGCAGTGCAGTCCTGTTGGCAGTTCTCGGATTTGCATTTTTAGGAAGTCCAAAACAGAATCAAGTCTGCTTTTAAATTCTCTTTCCACTCAGACATAGTCTATATTGACTAAGCCTCAGGACTTGAAGCAAGATATATTTCCCCCCTCCAAGCAAGACAGTGGGTAATTAAACATGGTGCTGACAGTTCTTATTCCTAGGCCCTGTAAGAACATTATAATTAGTCTTCTAATTGTTGATCTGAGTCTGATGTCCTAGCTGGAGAAGTCCAGCTCCTCAAATTGAATAAATAGAAATCACTCTTAGCAGGCACAGAAGATGGAGTGTGTATAGGAATAGATGAGGAAACAGGGTGACATCATCTTGGTGAAGGCCTTAGACTCAGGCCAGACACGCCTAAGTCCTGCCACTTACTGCCCTGGTGATTTGGGGCAGGTCACTTGTGCTTTCGGAGCCTTAGTATCTCATCTGTGAAATGAAGAGAATAACCCCATGGGCTTGTGAGGATTCGTGTGTGTAAAGCACTCTGTATGGAAGCAAAGGGTAAGGACTTCAGAAAAGTTAGGTACCATTTCTTCTAGCATTTTTTTCTCTTCTAGGTCTTTCTAGATGTCTAGCTATCTGTTATCTTTGGTTATTTAAGCCTTTTTCCAGAACCTAGCCTCTTCAGCTTTTTTTCAAAAACAACTTTTTTTTTCACAACAGAATTCAGAGCTAAGTCATTTTCTGCCTGTAGTGCCTAAAAGCAGCGTTTTGTAAATAATAATCCCCCCATTCATTTAACAATGTACTGTTTGTCAAGTGTTTTTCTTTGCTGTATTACTCAGTTTTCAAAATGACCATCTCTCTAATGGTGGTGTCACCGAGCTCACCACGCTCCGCCCTTCTCTTGCCCCTCTCCAGGCTGGTGCTCAGCAAGGCCGCCACGCTAACGGCTCCTCCTTTGTGAATGCCTGGCTGCCCCGGGGGTCATTCAGATCTCACCCCTGGGGTCACCTTTTGCAGGGATCTCTGGCTCAGCCCCTCAGCCATTCTCCATCATAGCATCCTACCTTACTATTTCATAGCACTTTGCACATCTGATATTTTGTTTGTTTTTTATCCAAATTCTAATGCTAAAACATGGGCCTTGTGAAAGCAGAAATGTTTTCCTCTGTTTCCTTAGGGCGTGTGTTCTCAATAGGGGTGATATCATCCCCAAGGGGCAAAAACTGGTTCTTGAGGGGGCAAAAAAAAATCTCAAATCTCACTTTTTAATGTATAGAACACAGATTTATATATCGTGTATAGACCGATATACAGTATATATATGATATTAAAATTTGGGAGGCGTAATTAGAACACATGTATCTAAAAAGCCTCCTTATGGGAGCAGTAATGAAAAAAGAAGTTTAAGAACACTGCTTTACAGAATAGAACACTTCCGAGCACAGAGTAGGCTCATAAATAATATTTTTCGAATGTCAGAATCGTGCCTTTTAGTAGCTGCAGAAACTGAGGTTGGGAGAGGTGGAGTAGCTAGCCTCAGGACCAAAAGGTGACAGATGGTAGAACTGAGCCTCATGCCTAGGTTTACCGACTCTTGTGCTTTTTATTCCAAACCAACCAGTAAATGCCCAATATATGCTTTTTGAGTTGACTTGAACATACTAGACATTTTCACAAGAGGAAGCAAAACGAGTTTATATTTTCTAAGAGACACAATCAATGATCTCAGACATTCTATTCAGAAAAGTCACGCTAGTCGTCTTCTCTGGGGGTATTCGTGATGCGTTCTACATGGCTCATCTTTGAAATGGGACTCACTACCATCTCCTGCTCTTGGTAAAGTAAGAATAAAAAGGTGGACAGTATTTGTAGTGTCTTAGTAATTGTTTCACAGCATCTGTTTTGGGCCAAAAGAAATAGCTAACTATTCCATTTATCAAGTAATCAGGTTCCAGATAGCTTAATAAGTATGTAAACAATGCAGTGCCTGTCGATTGCGGCACACCTTTGCAAACCTTGGAAGCATGTCGCACACCACCATCCTCATTTCTGTGCCACATTAATTTTCAAGTGCTGCTTGTTTTCATCGTAGCAGTTATTGGAAACCTCGCTTTGACATGATTTGGTCCTTGGAAACAGTATAATAATCTAGTGTTGAAACTGTGGACTATCTCAGGCTACTAGTTTCCCACAGATATTGCTGTGATTCCTGTGAAAATTTAAAATATCCAGAGACACCCCTGTGAATTCACTGTGGTACCCTGAGGTGCCTCAGGACACACTTTGAGAACTGTGGCACTAGGACCACAGCAAGATATGAAGCCCGCTTGAGGTAGATTAGTGGCCAGAGAATTGGAAAGAAGTGGGAAAATTTGAATATATGTAGAAGTGAAAAATTGAACGCAGGGAAAACTGGTCAAAAAAAATGAAGGAACAGGGTGTGGGGATGGAGGAAAGAGGTTTGGAAAATGAAATTTGGGGCCTGGATGATTGGAGAACTCCCATGTAGTAGATGGTCATTTCTTGAGAATGACCCCAGGCCTCCATACAGGAGCGGCCCTGGCCGCCATACCATTCAGTGTGACTCACCTCTAGCAGATTATTGAACTGGAGGAGTATGTCGCCCTCGAGTCAGCCTAAACCAGTCGGATTTTCTCTTCCAAGAATTGCGAATTAAAACTTAGCGTGTTCATTTCCTATGACTGCAGCAACAAATTACCACTAACTTGGTGGCTTCAAACAACAGAGATTTATTCTTTCACAGTTCCAGAGGCCAGAAGTCTGAAATCAAGGCACAGGGAGGCCTGTACTCGACCGGGAGGTTTTGGGGAGAAGCCTTCCTTGGCTCTTCCGGTTTCTGGTGGCTGTTGGTGGTCCTTGGCTTCCTTGGCCGTACCACTCCAATCTCTGCCACTGTGGTCACATTCCTGCCTCCTCTTTGTGTGTCTGTGGCTTCTCCCATTCTGTCTCTTACAGAGTCAGTAGATTTAGGGTTCATCTGGATCATTTGGGATAATCTTATATCTCAAGACCATTAATTACATCTGCAAAGACCTTTTTTCCAAATAAGATAACATTCACAGGGTATGGGTATTAGGATGTGAACATACCTTTTTCAAAGCCACCATTTAATCCACTAAACTTGGAGACTCAGGGATGCTAGGGCACTGAGAGGATGGGTATGTGGAGTGCTTGGATGACTGTTTTGTAAGATTTGGTAGAGGATAGGGAGAGACCGGTCTAAGGTGAAGGGGAAAAAATGACACAGGTAGCGATAGAGAAGTAGGGGCAGTTTGGGCCCAGGGAAAGATAGGCAGACAGAAGGACCAGCCCTGCTTTGGTTCTGTTTAATTTTCCACTTCTTGGTTCCTGTCCCCCAGGAAGCCGAGCTGCCCTCAGGATCTATGATTTAGGTGAATTCTTCAGTTAATTAAGATTTAGGTCAGTTCTCCAATTGGCTTAAACTAATTGGAGTGGGTTTCTCTAATTTACAACCAAGAGCCTTGATGAAGGCAAAACAGCAGAAGGGTAGGGAGATGGGTCTCAATTTTGGCAAACCTTCAGTCTTCTTAAGGCTGTGATTTATGCTACCCAAGCATCAACAGGAAATTTTGGCAGTGGCTGCTCACAAAATGAGGCTGATTAGATTTTTTAAAAAATATAAAACAGGCAAAGGTAGTTCATTTACCTCACTGTCTTAAAATATGAGGAATTAAAATTTTTCCCCACAATAATCCCATTCTACATACTCCTCAGAGCACTTGAGAGAACTGTGTTTCATTCTGAGCTCTAGTAAAGGAGAGCACTCTGGGATTTGCCCAGCATGGTCAGGGTACAGAGGGACTGACTGGAACTCATGCCCTGTGAGAAACTGTTGGAGAGACTCAAGCAGTTTAATCTGAAAAATGGAGGACTTGGAAAGCCACGATGGATGGTTTTTAAACTGGAAAAATTGTCACATAAAAGAGATACAGGAGTCACATTCTGTGTTATTTCAGAAGTTTTCAAAAATTTTCACTGTTCAAAACTGGAGTATCATGCTGCTTGATCTTAGGTCTGGGAAAGGGTGAAAAGTAGGCATCCTAAACAAAAGACTGAGCCCCTTGAGAGCAGGGACAGCATCTTACTGGCTGCGTATACTCGGCCTAACATAAGCTCAGTGCTTAGTGGGTTCTCAGTCAAAGCTTGGGGAAGAATGAAGAGCAAGAGTTTAAACACAGGCTAGGTATCTTAGTTGGTTTGGGTTGCTATGACAAAAATACACTATACTGGGTGGGTTAAACAATCGACATTTATTCCTTACAGTGCTGGAAGCTGGGAAGTCTAAGATCAAGGTGTCAGCAGATTCAGGGTCTGCGGAGATCCCGCTTCCTGGTTCGTAGACGCTATTGTTTCACTGTAACCTTACATGGTGGACTGGCTCTAGGGAGCTCTCTGGGGTCTATTTTATAAGGGCACTAATCTCATTCGTGAGGGCTCCACCCTCCTGATTGAATCACCCAAAGGCCCCCACTTCTTTTTTTTTTTTTAAGATTTTACTTATTCAATAGAGATAGAGACAGCCAGGGAGACAGGGAACACAAGCAGGGGGAGTATGAGAGGAAGAAGCAGG
Organism: Ursus americanus; assembly: GCF_024610735.1. Taxonomy (NCBI): domain Eukaryota; kingdom Metazoa; phylum Chordata; class Mammalia; order Carnivora; family Ursidae; genus Ursus; species Ursus americanus. Next base: position 27,125,230 of record NC_142147.1, read on the forward strand.
CTCATAGCAGAGGAGCCCAATGCGGGGCTCGATCCAAGAACGCCGGGATCACACCCTGAGCCGAAGGCAGACGCTTAACCGCTGTGCCACCCAGGCGCCCCCAAAGGCCCCCACTTCTTAATACCATCACACTAGGGTGAGTGTATTTTGAATTTTGAATAATGACACAAACATTTAGTCTTTAGCACTGAGCAACTGTCTGGAGGTGATGTCGAAGAGATAGAAAACCGGGCTGAAGGATGGTGACAATATTAATAAGAATGAAAGCTTTCCTTTCTTTTTTTTTTTTTTAATTTAATGATTTTTTGTTATATTATGTTAGTCACCATACAGTACATCCCCGGTTGATAGCTTTCCTTTCTTAAGCTTGGTTTATGTTATTATCTTATGTCATCCTCACCGATCCTATGCTGTAGTTGCCCCTATTGTACAGATGTGGTAACTTAACCACAGAGAGGTTACCTAGCGAACTCCACACAGGGAGTAAGTTCAGAACTGGAGTCACGTCATAATAGTAAGAAAAATCACTGCTCACGTATTGTTCTCAAAGTTTTCTGGTTTTCTTTTTTTAAGATTTTATTTATTTATTTGACAGATACAGCCAGCGAGAGAGGGAACACAAGCAGGGGGAGTGGGAGAGGAAGAAGCAGGCTCCCAGCAGAGGAGCCTGATGTGGGGCTCGATCCCAGAACGCCGGGATCACGCCCTGAGCCGAAGGCAGACGCTTAACGACTGCACCACCCAGGCGCCCCTGTTCTCAAAGTTTTATACACATTGATCTCTACAGCTCTTTACAATGGTGAATCCATGATTTCTGGGTATTTGCCCTCTAAGTTCTTGACCATGGCCCTCCTTGCATGGGTCCCCTTTACCAGGATTGCTGAAGTAGCCTGGGTGGCTTGAGGCCCCAGGGTAACAGGCCTACTTAACCACTCTGAAGTCAAAGGAAGGCTCAGTCTTCACTGCCCATTGACCCAATTACCTGCTCACACCTTAGAAAGAACAGGCCCTCGCTTCATCTCTTATCCGACACAAGTGTGAGGTTCCGTAGGGGTCAAGCAGATCTAGGATAGAGACAGTCTTCATCCTTCCTGTTGAAGGCAAATAAATGTAAGTTAACAAAGATCCCCAAATTTGATCGACTTATGAATACCTTAGTTTTCAGTGGGATATCCACTTCTAGATGCATGGGTTTTTTTTTTGTTTTGTTTTTGCATTTGTTTTTCCCTGTGTTGCCTGCGCACCTGTCTATCTGGCACTGAGAACAAGGCAGGCTTTCATCACTGTGCAGCAGCTGCAGATGGATCCTGAGGGGCAGCAGCTCTCAGAAGCCCCAGCAAGGCCTCTGGGGGCTGGGGATTAAATGCTAGTCTTAGGTCTGGCTCCGAGGTGCTCTGTGTCTTTGGATAATCTGTTTTTCTCCCTGTAATAATACGCACTTTAATCCTTAACTTTATACATCTTCTACTGCTCTGTACACTTCAAGAATAACACATGTTCTTGCTTATATTTATAGCCCGTCTCATATTTCTTCTGTAACCCTTCACTCAGACAAGCATGACTTGTGGGCTGCAGTCATAAAACAACTTGATTTTTGTCTTCTAGTTTCTCTTTAAAATGTCTCCATGGAATGCGTTGTTTCCCTGCCCGTGGCTGAACTCAGGTGCCAAGACTTTTGTGGACCCTCTTGGGTGTCAAAAACCAATCTCAGTGCAGTTGTTAAAATGTTCTGTCCAAAGTGATAATCAAAACTTTGAAATTTGTGGCTTCCCTCCTTTTTGAGCTTGGGCTGCTGCAAGTAGGAGCCCTACAACTGGGGAATGAAAGCAGGGTCATCTTCTTCTTTCCTGTTGTCTTCTACTTGGGCTCGTTGTCAGCCTCCACACCTGTGTCCCAAGTTGGGCAACTGTTTTCTGGCCCCACTGGGATTAGAGCATGAAGAGGAAGGAAAGAAAAAGGCAGTAAGAAAATTGTTACTTGATACTGCCGTGATTAAGATGATACTTCCACTTGGGGGGCACTTTCTAGAGTCTTTCAGAAAACTTACCCTCATCACCAGGCATCTGTTTGCTGTGGTTCTCTTAATGGAGTCAAATGCATCTCTGGTTTGCTTGGTTCTTTGCTTTTCCTTGGCCCCTAGGAACCTTTGCTGAAGTCTCTTTGTCCCACCAGATTTTCCTCTTAGGAAGGACCCAAAATAACCCTACACATCTTTTTTGAATGGCCCGTATGTGCTCTATAGAAAAGCCTCATGCATTCTTTACCACAATACATCCTGGGGGAAGGTGACAGGTTGTCCCCAACCAACCAATTCTTGCGTTGCTCTGCTGCCTGCTGACTAGTTCGCCCATCTTTTGCCCTCTAGAACTTCCAGGTAGGATTCAGACGTAAGGCCCCTGTGCCCCCTGATAGGTTAAACTCACTGGTGGTCCCTGCAAATCCTCCTTTTTTTGACTGAAGGTTAGGAGATAGGGCTCACAGCTCAGTTCTCTTTGAAGAAATCCTCCCCAATCACCTACTCCTGACCCTTTTCTATACTCGTGTGTGGAAGGCTTAAGAGTTGTCTGACCTATTTTCTTTGTGAATTCTTTATCTAGTTCCTCTATTTGAAGTTTGCTATCTATCCTGCCTCAGTTGAAATGTCTATTTTATTTTTTAAAAAGTTATTTATTTATTTTAAGTGATCTCTACACCCAACATGGGGCTCAAATTCATGATCCAGAGTCACATGCTCTTTTAGCTGAGCCAGCTACACCCCCCTGAAATGTCCGTTTTAATATTTGTAATAAGATGTCACTTGTTTATTCAGCTAGCGTTAAGCTCCCACTAGACCAGTGCTGTCTAATATAAATAAAACGCAAGCCACATACATAATTTAACATTTTCTAGCAATTAGATTAAAAACAAGAAACAAGTGAAAATAATTTTTAATAATAATCTTGTTTAACCCAATATATCCACAATGTTATTTCATTATGAAATCAATATTAAAAATTATTAATGAGATATTTTATAGTCTTGTTTTGTACTAGGTCTTTGAAATCTGGAGTTTATACTTGCTTCACATTCCAGTTTGGAGCAGCCACAAACCGAGTTCTCAGTGGTCACATGTGTCTGGTGGCTACTGTAATAGACAGCTTGGCGGTAGACTGTGAGCTCTATAGGCAAGACTGGTGTTCTTCTTGGTCATGATTACATACCATAGGCTAAGCACTGGATATTTGTGAAATTGAACTGAGATATAATAGAATGAAGAAATTATCCAGGGAGTTGTTCCATGGCTTTCCACAGCACGTATAGTCTAAATCACTCAATTCTGCACACATTTAGTTAGCCCACGTGGTTTGTAATTCATTTATTCCGCAAGCATTTATGCTTCATAAAGGCAGAGATGTCTTTGTCTTGTCCTCACGATCCACTGTAGTTTCTAGTTTTGTGATATGGTGGTTCATGTGGTCAACAAATACTTAGTGTCCATGCCCAGCCAGCTATTTTAGGTGCTGGGGATCCTGTGTTGAGTAATGTCTGTCCTCAGGGAGCTCAATGACAATGCAAAGTCACAAGTGCTATGAAGAAAAGAAAGGGTGATGAGATAGGGTGTGACTGGGGATGGGTGGGTAAGGGAGGAGGGAGAAGTTGCCAGTCCTTTGAAGAGCTAGGAGAAGGGCAATCTGATGGTCTCTTCCCGTAGTCCCACAGGCTGTCTCCTTTTCAGCTGTTTTAGCCTTCCATTTTCCCTAATATTCGAATTCATTTCTTTTAACTTTCTGTTTCATTTGCCTGTGTTGCTGTCTTCCTTGCTCTTCTCTAGCTGGTGTCTTCTCACATCTTGGCTCAAATGCCGTCTCCTCAGTGTGAACCTCTCTGACCGCTGTGTGGGTAGGGCATGTTACCTTAGACACTTCCTGTCATATCACCACATTTTTATTTCATCTGTTGTTATTTCATCACCACATTTATTTATTCATCTGTTGTTTCCCACACCACAAGGAAAACTCTAAGAAATTAGGGACTTTGTCTTCACAATTGCTATACTCCAATGGCTAGAAAGGCGCTTCTCTGACAAATACATGACTCATAATTAGTGATCAATAGATATTTATTGAACGAGTGAATGAAAGTTACGAGTTAGTTAAAAAGTCTTTGGGAGATGTCTCAAGGGAGGATTTGAATGAGGCCACAGTCTAAATGAAGTCTGGGAAGAACCACACTTTTTAATCTGTGGTCTCTGAGAAGGAAGATGGGGTTAATGCATATAGAAATTATTCTTTTGGACTGTCTTGGGTTCCGGTTCTGGCTCCTTTGAGAATCTATAGTTATGGACCATCCTACTGGGTAAGTGGATGTAGACTTTTTTTTTTTTTTTTTAAGATTTTATTTATTTGACAGAGAGAGATACAGCCAGCGAGAGAGGGAACACAAGCAGGGGGAGTGGGAGAGGAAGAAGCAGGCTCCCAGCAGAGGAGCCTGATGTGGGGCTCGATCCCATAACGCTGGGATCACGCCCTGAGCCGAAGGCAGACGCTTAACCGCTGTGCCACCCAGGCGCCCCGTGGACGTAGACTTTTACATATAACGTAAGGGGGTTCGTGGACATTTTACCTGAAGAGGTAAAATCGGTTCCAAGTTAAAAATTTCTGTGGAAACGAGAACCCTCACAGTAACAAGGAGAGACAAATGTTTCATGAGATAATGCATGAAGCACCTTTCAAGAGCTAGGACGGGTGCCTGCTGGAGGGTGCCTTTAGGGAGAGAGGGTGTCCGAAGAATTCCTGAAAACCAAGTTCATTTCCACCAAATAGCTTGGCCCGGCAGTTGCTATGGATGCTTGCCTTCTCCAATCACGCTGTGGCTTGCTAGGTTGCGGGGTGCTCAGTGGTTGCTGGGGCAACGGATGGCAACAGCTCCGTCCCGGAAGCTGGTGGTGAGCGGGCGGGCGGCTTGGAGCCGGCTGCGGAGCTCCTTGGCTGCGGACGGAGCCTGTGAGTTGGACGCAGGGTCTCGGTGGGGAGCAGGGCACAGATCTGACAGGCAGTCACGGGTGTACCGGGGTCGGAGTGCGCAGGGCTTAGGGACTGGCCGGGGCATCTTCTCCTCGTGTTCCCACCCTTCATCTCAGGGGTTCCCCAAGCTTTCCAGACCCCGCTCTTCCTCAGCCTTCCCTGGCCCCTTCTTCTTATTCCTATTAAAATAGCAGAACCTCCAACCTTGGTGTTCACTTTACTCCTAACTTCTATTTAGCCGTGAGGTGTTGGGCCAATCATTTTCCGTATTTTCTCGCCTACTTGGGGTGCCACGCCCCCACCCCGTCAGTCCCTCCCCCTTTACTTCCCAGGAAGACTGTGAGGATCAATGGCTGACCGATACACCCCCAGATGTACTTCACCTCTGTGGTCACATTTCATAGTCACAGTCCTGTGAAGTGATCGTAATGATTAGTGGGCCTTTACTGTGGAGCAGTCTGAGCTCGGAGAGTGCGGCATGGTGAGGGCTAGTGAGTGGCCGTTGCCATGACTCTAGGTCACCACCTCTGCTGGATACCAGGTGTATTGTCTGTGTGTGGCTCACGTGTTTACCTTGGATTTGATTCTTGCTCCTTTCCTCCATTGGGTCTTGTCCTTTTCCTTTCAGAATATTTCAAATACTATGTATTTTTTTTTTAAGATTTTATTTATTTATTCGACAGAGATAGAGACAGCCAGCGAGAGAGGGAACACAAGCAGGGGGAGTGGGAGAGGATCTGTGTGCCCTTGATGAGGTTATATGGTGGAGTCACATTTTACTTTATTAGGTTCAGAAGTCAGTGCTAAGGTCAAAGTTGGATGCAGTTAAAAATATCCCTGGACAATCCCTTTAAATCACCTCCAGCAACCCAATTCAGAAATCATCAAAAAGCTTTCATTCTGAGAATATTTAAAATTCTAATTTATAGACTTTTCCTGTATGTCTCCATAAATTAGTGGAAGAATAAATTTATCAGTTCCATTATGTCTTTATTCTAAATGTTCCTGTGGCCCTCATTTCATACTTGAGTTTTTTTCCTGATAATGTTGAGGAGGCTGGCACCTTTTGAAGGGCTACCTGGACATCACTCCTTGCTTGTTGGGCTGGTAAATTTAGTATCATTCATGTGTACCTTCCGTGGTGTACCCAGTGTGCACTGGATTGACAGACTGTTCCGACAGTGATGACACCAACGCTAGCATTTTCAGGACTGTCTCACCTCATCCTATAACCCACTGACTGGAACAGCAAAGACAACCACCCAACTATTTATTTTATTTATTTATTTATTTTACCACCCAACTATTTTAAGGATTATTTTTCTGTCTTTTGATTTAGCTAAGTATGAATATAGTTGAAATTCCATCATCCCCATTGATGTAACTCTCTTGGGGTCTTATTGTAGAGATTGTATTTGCTCTGCATAGGTATCAACATTTGATATTTCCAGTGTTTGAAGAGTTTGCCTTTCTGATGGGAAAATAATGGTTATCACTTTGTTATAATTTACATTTGCCAGATTACTAGTGAAATCAAGTGGTTTATGTCTATTAAGTCTTGATCATTGGTCTTCTGGGGATTGCCTTGTCTTTATCTTTCCCCAATTTAATTTTGACTGTGCTTTTTGTATTGATTTATAGGATTACTGTACATACCCTGGATATTGATACTTTGTATGCTATGCTGAGATATAAATTAAATTAATATTTTCTCCTAGTATGTTCTTAGTTATTTTTTAAAGTCAGGTTGATCATGTGTAATTTATATACTATAAAATTCACCTCTTTTAGGTGTGCAATTCCATGTTTTTTGAAAAATATATAGTCATGTAACCACATTAATACATAGAATGTTTCATTAACTCAAAACATTCCCTTGTACCAACTACTGATAGTCAATTCCCTTTCCCTACCTCCAGCCCCTGGCAACCAATGGTCTGATTTCTGCTTCTGTGTTTTCCAGAATACCGTGTAAATGGAATCATAAGATACATAGCATTTTTTTGTCTGGCTTGTTTTATGTAACGCATTGATTTTGAGATTTATCCACGCTGTCGCATGTAACAGTAGTTCATTCCTTATTGCTGAGTACTATTCACCTGAATGTATGTACCACTGGTCGATGGACTTGGGCTTGCCTCCAGTATTTGGTAACTATGAATAAATAAAGCATCTGTAAACACATACAGGTCTTTGTATCAACATATGTTATTTTATTTTGGATAAATACCCAGTGTGGGACTGCTAGGTTCTGTGGTAAGTGTGTGTTTAATTTTGTAAGAAACTGCCAAACTGTTTTCCAAGTGACTGTCCCATTTTGCACTTCTGCCAGCATAGTGTGAGAGTTCTGCTTGCTCTACAACCTTGCCAGCAGGTGACAGTTCTGTTAATTTTAGTTATTCTTGTAAGTATATAGTGGTGTCTCATTCTGTTTTTGATTTGCATTTCCTTGATGGCTAATGGTGTTGAGCGACGTGTGCTTATTTGTTACTCTCTTTTGTCTTCGGTGAAGTTTCTGTTCATGTCATTTGTCCCTGTCCTATTTGGTTGTCTTTTTTTGAAGTCAAAAAAAAAAAAAAAAAAATATATATATATATATATATATATATATATATATATATATATATATATATATATTTTAATTTTGAGGAAGTCCAATTTATCACTGTTTTCTTCCATGAATTATGCTACCTAAAACTCTTTGCCTAACCCAAGGTAACGTCGATTTTCTTCTCAAAGTTTTATATATTTACGTTTTACATTTTATTTCATTTTCATTGTTTTAAAGTTGTTTCGTTTTAATATTTTTATTGTTTTGTTATTTCATTTTATTTTATTTGTATATGAGCAAACAGATTTATTTGGGGGAGGACACAATACCTCTGACTTGTGTGTGAGAATTATTATTTGTTATTAATTAGTGGCATAGTTTCACAAACTTCAAAATAGTTTTGAGAATGTACGTTAGCAGCAAAAACATGTAGAACCTGAAAACTCTGATCAAGTTTGAAAGAAACCCGCAGAGCTTGTGAGTACTGCAGTCAGGTTTTCACTGATACACTTTGGGATCCGTGTCAAGTAGAGATTCTTGACCCTGCTATGTGATCTTTAGATTTTATGTTCTTCTTTTGGGGGACAGTGTTCTGAGCTTTTATCTGATTCCTAGAGGGTCTGAGACCTCAAAGGTCAAAGATTACTGGTTTAGAATGAGCACATGTGAGAGCACAGGGGATAGGAATACACTCAATCATGGCTGCTCACATTGAAAGTGAAGAAACAACCGTTTCCTGCAGGCAGTCTCTTCTCAAATGGTTCCTTCCAAGATCTGTTCCCTCATTAACACTGCAGAGGCACTTAGCATTTGGCTGCTCTTCATATAAAATGTCCTGCAAGGGTAATGAGGGCTTGAAATAAGGCAAAAATGATTGTTGGATCATGGCTGGGAGGATTTCAGGTTGGGCAGAGAAGGATAAGTGAGAAGTTGACAAATCACCAGATGCCTGCACCGTGATTTAATTTGAAAAACTGTGCAGTCTTTTTATTTCTTTGAGGATTTAAAGTGCTTAAGTTCCGGGGTGCCTGGGTGGCACAGCGGTTGGGCGCCTGCCTTCGGCTCAGGGCATGATCCCAGCGTTATGGTATCGAGCCCCACGTCAGGCTCCTCTGCTGGGAGCCTGCTTCTTCCTCTCCCACTCCCCCTGCTTATGTTCCCTCTCTCGCTGGCTGTCTCTATCTCTGTCGAATAAATAAATTAAAAAAATTTTAAAATTAAAAAAAATTTTTTTTAATTTTTTAATTTTTTAATTATTAAAAAAAAAATAAAGTGCTTAAGTTCCGATCTTTTTTTTAAAGAGTTACCCCTTGTGGTGGTAGGGAAGAAGAGTGGTCCTTTAAAAAATGTTCTTGGCTTAAAAAAAATAATGTTCTTTGCTTGATTGCAAGGCTTGTCAGAAAGTATATGATCTTGTCGAAGTAGTGATCTTCATCTTGAAATGAATACCACAGAATCAACCTGGTTGACTTTAAAGAAAAATTTGTGTGAAATGACGAAGAAGAAATCTCTTGTAATTTCTTGGCAGTTCATAAATCTGCTGCATTTTATTTGGCATCTTCTTGCTGTAGTAGGCTATCCAAAATGTCCTGAATATAAGGTTGCTCTAATAACATTATGATCTGACTGTGTCTGTGTCTGTTTTTATTTCTTTAAACCACTATTGTAAGCCCAAGTTAAATAACTTTGCCTAATTCTATGTTCTGTACAACTATGTTGTTGATGCTTATTTTTATTATAAACAATCCACCCAAGTTTGCAGCCGTGGCTTTGAAAAATCCCTAATTAAAATAAATTTCAAGGTTAAGCTATTTTTATTCATGCCTGAAAACAATTACCAATACTTGTGGCTCTTAAAATAATAACAGTGTTATAAGCATATTTCAAAACCAGGAAGGCAGAAATGTGTGTTTATGAAAGCCAAAAAATTAGTCTTGTAATACTTTGGAATGTCCCTGGAAATTAATTATAGGTGATGTGTATTATATGGAACCTCAAAGATTTTAGCAGGAGGTGGAAAAAAGGGGGCCTGATATATTTCATTTCTGATATAATTCTTGTCACTCTCAGAGGGAATTAAAGTTTAATAAAAAGGAATAACAGAGGGATATAATCTAAGAATAGTAATTAATAACTTTAGCTTTACCAGAATGAGATTCCATAATAAATCGTAGGCTGTCGTTTGCTAAATCATGAAATATTGCAGAGGGAAAAGGCAACATACTCTTTCATGATATGGCTCATCATGTTAGAACTGTTAGTGGTAGGGGAGTTTTGTACTTGTTAAGCATTTGTGTTTTTACATCGCTGCTTGTAATTATAATTAAACAGATGGTTCCTGAAAAGATAGTGTGTTCTTAGCAATTAAAACCATGGCAAGCAGCTTTTCCTCTTCCCCAACATACAATTAAACTGAATGGAATCACACACCCTGTGGGTTCTTCAGAGGAAAGGTTCTGTGCAGATTCAAGTAGATTAGTATTCTGTTCCCCAGCCCTGTCATCTTGCCCCTGCAAACTGAGAGCTTTGCAGCTGCGGAGGACTTCCAAACATGGGTTTTAGGAAGTAGTTCCCCCTTCTCTGCTTTCTCCCCGAATCCTACTCTTGCTATAGGGAGATTATGTTTTTATTTTTAATTTTTTAAATTATTTTTTAAAAAGATTTATTTATTTATTTATTTATTTGAGAGAGAGAGAGGGAGAAAGCATGAGTGGGAGGGGCAGAGGGAGAGAGAATCTCAAGTAGACACCACACTAAGTGCGGAGCCAGATGCTGGGCTCAGTCCCAGGACCCTGAGATAGTGACCTGAGCCGAAACCAAGAGTCAGACGCTCACCTGACTCTGCCACCCAGGTGCCCCTGATAGATTATGTTTTTACATGGGATCTTTGGAACAGTCTCTAACAACCATGGGATGTGTTGTATCTTACATGGCTTTCTAAATTTTGGTCCCTCAGCTAGCCCATGAAATTCCTCAAGGGCACAGGAAAATTAGACTTTTTTTTTCTTCTTAAGACCATGAATGTCGACATGTTTGCTTGTGAAAAAATTCTTTCGTTTCAGGATTTTTATCTAAAGAATATAGAATTTACATTGGATTCTAGGCAAACTAAATTCTGTTTCATTTACGATTCCTATTAAAACAAGGAAACTTTAGGTGATTTTTTTCAACAAGGATTCAGCACCCTGTGAAATATTTCGCCATTTGAAATATAGCTTTGTGGCCAGTGGTCCCTCCCTTGAGCCAGCCCCCGGCGGTGTTAATGGGTCTCCCCCAGAGCAGTGCAGCGTGAGCGTGTGGAAGAAGTGTTTTGTTTGCACGAGCACAAATAGGCCCAAATATACTTTCAATGATTTTAGGTACAGGCTTTTGTGCCCACAAGTAAGCAGTTATTTGCTGGGGTAATTAACCATCTGCACCTTATTATGGGAGTGCAGCTGGCTAATTATGCCCAGTGCCATAGGGCAGGTTCAACTTCTCATCTGCATAAGAAGCGGATTTGCAGCAAAGGACACTGACCTTTACAAATGAGTCCCTAAATTTAACCAGTTCAGTTGGAGGTCACCACTCATGGATCTGTGTTTTGTTTTGTTTTGTTCAGAAGTGAAATTTATATACGGGGAATGATATTTCTGTTTGTAAAGCAGTTAATACAGAACCACAGGACGGCCATATTATTATGAGCCAGGGACAGTGAGATCCCTGCTGAGTTCAAATTGTTTTGGTTCCTCATTTTGAAAAAGTGGAACATCAGTGTGGATGTATGCATCTTCGTGAGCTTGTACGGAGACTTCAGATGAGGTAAATTGGCATATGAACCATTTCAGAATCATTTTCAGCAATGGTCATACATTATTCTTGTATCCATCCGATAGCTGTACATTACTGGATGGTTTGTTTGAGGAAACAGCAGAATGCTGGAGAGCAGAATCTTACACTCCACGGCAGTTTAAGTTCATGGGCAGAGCTAACTAAGTGTGAAGGAGGTCTGCTAGGGTGAACTTGCCATATTTGTCTGTCTGAAATTGTCCTTCATTTGCCCTTACTCTTGGAAGATATTTTTGCTGGTTATAGAATTAAAAAATGGCAGTTTTTTCTTCTAGCACATTTGAATTCATCATTCTGCCATCTTCTGGCTTCCACTGTATTGATAAATTAGCTCTCAATGTAACCACAGCTCCGTGGAAAATAATCTTTTTTATTGGCTCTTTTAATAATTTTTCTCTTTATTTTTGGTTTTCTTCACCCTCTAAAAGATGAGCCCAGGTATGGATTTTTTTTTTTCTCCATCTAGGTAGCTTGGGATTTGATGAGGTTTTTGAACTTGTATATTGGTCTTTTCCAACATTGCAGTAGATTTCCCAGCTATTAGTTTTCAGTTACTGCCTCTGACTCGCCTCCTGTCACTCAAGGCTCCCATGATATCAGGTCTCTGTCCTTCGTGTCTCTGACCTCCCTTGTGTGTTTTCTGTTCCTTTGTCACTCCATGTACTGACCCCGATCCATTTTCTAGTTTAGTCATGTTCTCTTCAGCTATTTAAAATATGCTTTTTACTTTTTCAAGAAATTTCTAAATTTAGTCACTGTATCTTTCATTGCTGGATGTTCTATTTGAATATTTTTTCAAATTGCCATACAACTTCCCCCGATAGCATTTTGTTTTTAAAAATTTCCAAGCCTAAAGAAAACTTGAAGTGATCATACTAAATACTCTTTACTTGGAGCCATCAGTTGTTGTTACCATTCTCACATTTGCTTTCGCTGTCTCTTTCTTTCTCTTTTGAACCATTTGAAAGCAATACACGACTTGGAGATGTCATGACACTGCTTCTTTATATAGTTAGCAGGTACTTGCTAAGATGAAGAACATTCTTTTATGTGACCTAATGCTGTTATCACAATCTATAAACTTAAAATTGATACAGTATTGTCTGATATACACTCCATGTTCCTATTTCCCCATTTTTGAAAAGATTTTACTTATTTATTTGAGAGAGAGAGAACACAAGCAGGGTGACGGGTAGAGGGAGAGGGAGCTCGATCCCAGGACCCTGAGATCAGGACCTGAGCCGAAGGCAGATGCTTAACCAACTGAGCCACCCAGGCGCCCCTCCCCAGTTTTTCAATAATGTTCTTTATAGTCGTTTTAAAAAATGAAATCCAGGATCCAGTCAAAGATTGTATGCTACATTGAGCTATGAAGCTTTTTAGATCCATTTAATGTAGAACAGTTCCTTTGACGTTTGGTGGTGGTGGGGTGTTAGTTGGGTTTTGTTTTTCAGGACATTGGCATTTTTGGAGTCCAGTTGTTTTACAGAATTGCTGTAATTAAAAAAAAAAATGGATTCATGTACCCTGAAGGTAACTTCAGGTTTATCTGTTAGTTCTTCATACAGTAAAAACACAGTTGTTTATGGTCTGTATCTAATAAGTTCTCTATAATGAAACTTTTGATGGTCTTTCTGACATTTTTAGTTTCTGCTAATTTTATTTATGGTGTGTAGTTTTCTTGTGTGTTTGCTTATTTCTGTTCCTTATTGTCCTTAAAATATTATTTGTAGGGATTTGTAGTTTTTGAGATCTGGTATTGATGGTGCCTTCCTTGATAGAAGAATGATATTTGCTTCTGCAGGCACCTCAGGATCTGTTAATCTGGAACTACCCTAGACCTAGCTCATGGCTTGAAGTTCTCTGGCTAATTTCATGGATGGACTTGGGCTGCAATTTTGAGTCCCAAGTGACCCCAACTTTTGGGATATTTTTTCCCTTTCTTTTTCTTCTCTTTCTCTGCTTAGCACCATGACAAGTTCTACTGTGGTTTTCTGGGGATGGTGATGGAGTGGCCAGTTTTAATTTTGGGTCCCAGCCTAGGGTGAAAAGATTTCTCATTATACTTCCCATCTTGAGCAGACTCTAATCATTGACTTCTGTCTCATTGCCCAGCAAGGCCACCAGTTTTCCAAGATTAGCAAATGCCCTAGGGCAGAAGCGGCTATGGAGTCGTAGTGCTTCACTTACTTCCCTGGTGTTTGATTGCATTTAGATTTTGGTCTGGTAATTGCTCACTATATTGATAGCCTTTTGATGCTTGCAGGGAGATTAACATTACTTTGCCTAAAGTTTTTAGTAGTGTTCACATAAATGGTTAGTTCAACTAGCTGTTATCTGCCATTACTAGAAATGGAAGTCTTCTTTAATTTTCAGAGAAAGATTTATTTTTGTCCTTATTAGAAATGTAGGCTGGATACAGGTGTTTTTCATACCTAATGGAAATCGATCTGGCCAAGCTCTGTGACACCAACACACTAAGAATTTCCCAGTCGGTATTTACCAATGTGATAATGAAAGAAGAAAAATGACCCTGTGATACGCCAGACAGCTCAGGTACAGTTTTATAGTATGCAGCCAATTTCTGTCATTGGTTTTCATTATTGAATTTGTTATGACAGCCATCCAGTATGAATTAAAAGAATTACATTTGACGTTTTAATAAAAGATAGTAGCTGCTGGTGAGGATGTATGAGCCAGTGATTAGTGTTGACAGCACTCAGTTTGAGCAGGGTCAAGCTAACTTGCTGTTCATTTGTTCCTGGGAGTTACGACGTCCCTAATGGCTGGCAGAGATTGATGAAAGCCCCGGTCCCTTTCTTCACTGATGTTAGTCGGAGCCCTGGAAGGGTCAATGAGTAAATCCAGGTTTGCTCTAATATATATGGCTGGCTTTCTTAAAGGGATTCTAAATATTTTCTGTGAAAGAAAATTTGATTCCCAGGCATTATTTTTATCAGAGGGATTTGGTTAACAAATAAGATCACTTTTATTTTTTTTATTTTTTATTTTTTTTTAAAGATTTTATTTATTTATTCGACAGGATAGAGACAGCCAGCGAGAGAGGGAACACAAGCAGGGGGAGTGGGAGAGGAAGAAGCAGGCTCATAGCGGAGGAGCCTGATGTGGGGCTCGATCCCATAACGCTGGGGTCACGCCCTGAGCCGAAGGCAGACGCTTAACCGCTGTGCCACCCAGGCGCCCCAGATCACTTTTAAATAATGTTTGCAAAGAACCCCACTTTGTTAGTACTTGGAGGAAATGCACATAAAATGTACCAGTTTTCTCTAAAGAATTTTCTCTGTAACACTCTATAGGGTTATATACTTCATTAAAGTATGAAAATAAAGTATTTCTAGTTATCTCTTCTGGACCCAGATGACCCAGAATTTTTAATCCATGTGAACTTCTGCAGACCTTGCTATATGCTAGTTTTATTCACATACGGACTTGGGAAGAGCAGAATTATTTGTGTATGGTATTACCTGTCCTGCGTTACCTAATCCAAATATCTAATGACTTTTCATGATTTCCAGAATTTTAGGCATCCTAGATTGTACGTCCTGTACGGTACCCTGATGGTTCAAATGAATTAGTCTATGCATTATATAGAAGTGCAAAACATATGAGCTTATTCTCTTCTATTCTAATAGAAGTGAGGCATTTTCAACTGGCTTTGGAAGTAGCAACTCACACCATCACATACTACTTATTTGCATGTCTTCCTAATAAACTCCATGAGTAAATTTTAAGTAACTATGATTCCTAAAAAATATCACAATTATCCTTAGAGAGTGCTAGGTTTCAAGTAATAGAAACTTAGTTCAATCTTCAATACAGCTTAATGAGAATAAGGAATATATTAGTCCATTTAGTCAAGACATTAGGTTGGCTGATAAGATCAAAAGATGAACCAATTGTATCAGGCCCTCAGCGTTTAGAACTGTCGTCGTCGTCTTCTTCTTCTTCTTCTTCTTCTTCTTTTAAAGATTTTATTTATTCATTTGTCAGAGAGAGAGAGAGCACAAGCAGGGCAAGTGGCAGGCAGAGGGAGAAGCAGGCTCCCCGCTGAGTAAGGAGCCCAATGCAGGACTTGATCCCAGGACCCTGGGATCATGACCTGAGCCAAAGGCAGATGCTTAACCAACTGAGCCACCCAGGCACACCTAGAACTGCCTTCAGTAGCAGTATAATTCACTCATATTCATCATTCTTTCCTCGTATCATCTATCCGTCCTGCTCAGATTTCTGCTTTTATCTCTTTGGCTTTTTTGCAAAAAAGCTTTTTCCTTGTGGTGGGGAAGATGGCTGCCAATAGCTTTAAATTCATTTTCACCCCAGCAAACCCAGAAAAAAAAAATTGTCTTTCCCAGTGTCCAGCTATCATTAAAGGGAAGGATTCTGATTGACATTATTAGATCCCATGCTCATACACAAGACCAATCAGAGCATAGGAGAATTGGATACTATGATTGGCCAGGTCTCTACTTTTTCTGAACAGGACCGTGGGTTCTTACAGGAAGAAGGAGAACTAGCGGGGTGGGGGAGAATTATACTAGACAGCCAAAAGAAATCCTTTATAAAAGCAGCTTGTTAAAAGGAGTTAAAAGCTGTTGAAGAGTCTTCCTAATTGAGTATGCATTTCTTGAATCCAAGTAAGATAAATAGATTTGAGAAAATGAATTACCCATTGTGGCATATGAGAAGATATTTTCTCATGTTAGAAAATTCCCCAATTAGAATAATTGATATGGCACAGTGGAGGAAAGCACAGTTGAATTAGGGATTGTTGTGTTAGGAAAAGAAATTAACATATCCAGTATTTTCCTTTGCTTATATTTCTTCCACAAAAGAGGGAGAAATGGTAGACTGCAGCTTTTTCAAAAAAATTATTTTTAATTTTTGCTAAACCAGCAGGAGGGGGCCATTACATCTGTTGTTGATATTAAAATATGAGTAAGCCCTCATTGATTTGATGGTTAAATCCAAAATGAGGAATTTTAGTTATCAATGAATGGTAATTTCAGTATCTCTTCTTCATTGCAACAATTCATAAACAAATACATATGTATTTATTTCATACAATGAAAATAATATGAATTTCCTAGCATTCATAAGAAGCTTATAAAATAGTTCAGCTTGAGTGATGTGTGTATGGTATGAATTGAAGCAAATTCTCCAAATGAACATTCGTCATGTGTAACAGCTGTAGAAGTCAGAGGCATTCTGTTATTATTTCTGCAAGCCAACTGGTCTCTAGAATCTGGTGGTAACAGAAAAGAAGGTATATAAAATAGAAGTTATTATATTTTAATAAAGCAAACATGGATTTAAAATAGCTTGCCTGTTATGTTTATATTAGCATATTTGACAAAATGAACAAGACCATCAAAAACCGCTTTTGCACATTTTGATCTAAATGGTTCCCAAGTTATTCCTGCTATGGTTACACATTACAAATAATAGATAGACTGCAATTATTTATAATGAATTCACTTTGTCAAGAGATTGTGGCCACAGAGTACAGCTCAGATGACACTCGTGTCAAAGACCATTAATTGACTAGATAGCTCCCAAGTTCCTGGCTGGATCTAAGGATTGAAATGATATCATCAGAATTCAAGCTCATGGCACTTCTTTCATGGGTGGCTTCATTCTTAACGGCCTCTCTCTTCGCATAGGGGCAAGAGGGCTGCCAGCAGCTTCAAGCTCATATCCCACTTTTTGGCAACCTCAATGGAGAGAAAGTGTGCCTCTTTTTCAGCAGTTCTAGTAAAGTCGGAATTAAGCCCTCACAGGCTCTGATTGGTTTGATTTTGGTCATTTGCGATGTCCAGAACCAATCACTATGGCCAGACAGATGGGATACTGGGATAAGCCACTCCTGGATTGGGGTAAGGAGTGGGGTGTTTCCCTGAGGAAGAATGATATTGATCCCTGAAGAAGCGTAAATAGATGCAGGGTAGTAAAAACTTATAAATATCTGACAAATGATTCCTTTTTAAAGTGAAGATATCTTTGAGGGGCACCTGGGTGGCTCAGTTGGTTAAGTGTTCAACTCCTGATTTTAGTTCAGGTTTTGATCGCAGGGTCGGGCTCAGTGTGCCGAGTATGGAGCCTGCTCTCTCCTCTCCCTCTCCTCTTCCTCACTTCCCTTGCGTGCGTGCTCTCTCTCTCTCAAAAAAAAATTTTTTTTTTTTTTAAATGAAGCTATCTTCGGGAAAGAAAGCATAGGTAGTGATTCAGTTACCCATTGGATCATTCAACAAATATTTATTGACTCCGTGCTAGGCATTATGTTAGGCAGTGTCGAGGATGACGGTCAAGGTCTCTGATCCATGGAACTTGCTCTCTGGTGAAGGTGGCAGACATAGAAATCTAGTTACATAAATTATTTATTCACTATGTGAAAAGTGAAATTGCTCTAAGACTTTCGGAAGGGCTTTCTAGAGGCAGTGGTGTTTCACCTGACACCTGTAGGGTGATTCTAAGTTAGCATGGGGAAGGGGGATGGAAGGAGAGAGTTCCAGAGATTTTACCTCTAAATAACCTTGTAGTTTGATCAGGGGAAATAGGGGGGCCTGACAACCTAGACTGAAGGGGACCAGAGTATACTGGTAGGGTTAATGGACTTGGAAGGAGAAGCTGGGCATTCCAGAGACAAGAGCTCTGCATTTTACCATGTCATCTGGGGGTGTCCTTAGTAGTGTCTCATAATTCAGATCCATACATGGATTAAGACACTTTCTGAAAGATCTAGCTAAAGCTCAGAGAGTCTCAATTTTAATATACATTTTCCAAAAAATGTATTGCCTTTTTTTGTTCTTCAAGTGAAAAGGGACTGGAAAATGTGTCCTTGGTTGCTTGGTGGAGAAATTTTAAATGTTTACTTCTGGCTCTTAAAGTTTTGCCAGTAGGTATTTGTTGTTAATACAACAAGTTGACACTAACTGTATCTCAAATTGATACCTAAAATGAATCATGATGTCAAGACATCAGCTCTATAAATCTTGGACTAGGTGGCATGAATAGATAATCCAGGTTAATTTCAGACATCTGAGCCGTGCTCTAACTTAACTTCTACCCATCCTGGGTAGAAATATTTGTATTGTGTTTCATTTTTGGGTTTTATCTTCAATTTTTTTTTTTAAGTTCTTTTTTGCATTGGGAAATTCTTTAGGCATGGATTAGCTTTCTCCCCTGATACCATCTACCCTTGGTAAATGAGGATTTCTGCTTCTAAGGGGGGTAGACTAGGTAGTACAGGTCTTTCCTCCTGCCGAGGACAACTGGAAAACCTGGACAGGTTATCAACAGAAGCCTGCTTCAAGGCATTAGAAGGCTAACAAGACGGTGAGGAATTATCAGGCCAGCTCTAAACGGAACAGGGACCCAGAGAAATGGGCTCCAAACTTAGAACCCCAGAGAGCACATGCAAATTCCTAGGAAGAAGCCAGGAGATGAAGAAGTGGGACAGTTTGTGGGCTAAGGCAGCAGGGTTTGGTGACCAGGGCTTACCAAGGATAGAGGGGGCCTGGTAAATTTCTCTTTGGGTTTGGACCTCAAAGGGCTGCTTCAGAGGAATAGGGATGAGCTGGACGTTGGCCCATGAAGCCACTTGAATCAAAAAAACAAGCCGTAGAGTGGGCAAAGACATTTGCAAAAACATGTAACTGACAAAGTGCATCCAGAATATTTGAAGGACTTCTACAAATCAATAAGGAAAAGACAACCCAACAGAAAAAGTCAAGAGATTTGAACACTGCACAAGACATTTCATAAAAGGGGACATCCAAAGGGTCAATCAACATATGCAAAGATACTCAATCTCATTAGTAATCAGGGAAACGCAAATTAATACCACAGTGAGCTATGATGATACACCTAGTGGACAGCTAAAATTTAGGTGGCTAATAGCAAGTGTTAGCAAGTTTGGGTGGCCCCCAGATCTGCCATACGCCGCTGGTGGGAGTCTAAAATAGGCACAATGACTTTGGAAAACTGTTTAGCATTATCTACCATAGTTTAGGATATGCTTACCCTATGATGCAGCAGTTCCATTCCTAGATTTATATACTCGGTTTGGCCTTGTGCACAGACAGACATTTATAAGACTGTTCATAGCTGTCTTACTCCTGATAGCCTCAAACTGGAAACAACCCAGATGTTAACCAATAGTAGAATGGATTAATAAATAGTAGTATATTTCAAACAGTGAACTCTTAAACTTAAATGAAGGGAAACAGATTACAGGTATATGCAATGAAATAGATACATAAAGTAGAACAAAAGAAGCCAGACACAGAAGATTGTATACTGTGTGATTCCATGGCTTCAAATACTAAAAACTGGGCAAAACTATAGTGTTCAGGGACGCATACTTAGGCAATAAAAGAAAGTCAAGGGAGTGATTTCTGCAAAAGTGAAGATGCTGATTGCCTTTTAGTGGGGAGAGATGGTTTAGCGATTGAGAAGGGATATGTGGGTCCTTCGGCTGCGTGGGGGGGGGGGGCGCGCGTGCTGACAGCGTTCTGTTCCTTACCGAGATGATCGTTACATAGATGTTCACTGTGTAAGAAATTCATTGAGCTGTACATTTTGGAGATAACTTTCTGTATGTATATAAAATTTCACAGTAAAATCTTTTAAAAGGCAATATCACTTTATCTTTTATCTACCTCATTGTAACTAAAAGCAGAATTTATCAAGTGCTCAACCGGGCAACAGTGCTTTTCACTTAGAGATGTGAGCATGCCCGAATGCGTGTGGATATGCAAAGTCAAAGTCAAAATCCAGTCGGATATCTGGGTGCTTGTTACTGTATGCTGGAGGCCGTATCACTAAGTTTCATCTTCACTCCTCAAAGCCAATATGATTTTATTTATAATTACTACAGTACTTTGCAGATAGTAGATACTCTATAAATTGAAAGATAATTGAATTCCCATGTGGGAAAAGGAATCTATTTTGGAACTGTAATACTTGTAGATCCTTGGTTTAAATCATGAAAATGATGTGAATCGGGGCTCACAAATAATAAATAAGAACTTTCTGCAGCTGTGGCTCTCTCTGTTCTTGTCGTTACTGTTAAAAAAAGGAAGCCACAGACCCCAAATGGTGTCATTTGTGCTAAGCCCATGTCAACAAACTCAGGCCTAATACCTAATCTGATTGCAGTTTCAGCCTCTCCTCGTGATGTAGTTTTAGAACATAGTTGAGGTTCAGTGGGGTGGAGTCCGGAGCCGACGACCAAGAAAGAATTCTTTGAGAAGTCTTTGGTGCAAAATGGTGGTTTATTAAAGCACGGGGACAGGACCTGTGGGCAGAAAGAGCGGCTGCCCCAGGGTTATGAGGGGTGGCTGATTATGTACCATGGGGTTGGGGGAGGTAAGGAAAAAGGGAGGTTGAGGAAGTACTTTCTTTCTTTTTCTTTTTTTTTTTTTAAAAGATTTTATTTATTTATTTGACAGAGATAGAGATAGCCAGCGAGAGAGGGAACATGAGCAAGGGGAGTGGGAGAGGAAGAAGCAGGCTCATAACAGAGGAGCCTGATCTGGGGCTCAATCCCATAACACCGGGATCACGCCCTGGGCCGAAGGCAGACACTTTAACCGCTGTGCCACCCAGGCGCTCCAGAGGAAGTACTTTCATATGTTAAAGAAGACTCACAGGATACCCTAGGCCTTGCCATTGTCAAGTTAAGGTTGTTTATCCCTCTAGCAAGGTAGTAGCGTTAAGATAGTTGGGAGATTCCTGGAAGAATGTCACACCTGTCCCCCCGCCCCCAGGAGTGGGGGGTGGGGGGAGGTTGCAGGGTGTCAGCTTATGCTTTGTCTTCAGCTTGCCTTCTGCTCCCTCATCACTAGGAATGTTGTCTTGAACCGGTCAATCTGGAATTACCTGGGCAGCACTAGTGAGGTAATCTACCTGACAGATCCCATCTGTCCCCTACAGGAAGGTGAGGTTGCCTGAAATAATCCATTATTTTCTTTTCCTACCCCCATCTGCCTATAAACCCTTCCTTTTTGTAGGGCTTATTGGAGCTCCTCTTTCTCTCTCTTTCTTTCTTTCTTTCTTTCTTTCTTTCTTTCTTTCTTTCTTTCTTTCTTTCTTTCTTTCTTTCTTTCCTCTCTTTCTTTCTCTCTTTCTTTCCTTCCTTTCTTTCCTCAACGGGATGCTGCCTGATTCATGAATAATTGAATAAAGTCAATTTGATCTTAAATTTACTCAGTTGAATTTTGTTTTTGTTGTTTTTTTAGAGAGAGAGAGAGCACCTGCATGAGAGATTGAGCAGGGAGGGGTGGAGGGAGAGGGAAAGAGAATCCCAGGCAGGCTCCAGGCTCATCGTGGAGCCCAACTCCAGGCTCCATCTCATGACCCTGAGACCACAACTTGAGCCAAAACCAGTAGGAGTTGGAGCCACCCAGGTGCCCCCGAATTTTGTTTTTTTAACATTGCCTTCTTCCTGTATGGCCCATAGCTGGCTGTTTGACTTTTCCCCTGCCTGTGTCTGGCCTGGTTCTGATGAGGTTGTGGAATATAGGTAAAGTTCAGTGGGGTGGAGTCTGGAGCTGATGACCAAGAAAGAATTCTTGTGATGCTTTTGTGGCAAAATTGGTGGTTTATTAAAGCACAGGGACAGGACCTGTGAGCAGAAGGAGCTGCTGCCCCGGTTGTGAGGGGTGGCTGATTATATACCATGGGGTTGGGGGAGCTAAGGGAAAAGGGACATTGAGAAAGTACTTCCATGTTAAAAAAGACTCGCAGGATAATGGATATCTGGTTATTGTCAAGCCAAGGCTGTCCCTCCCTCTAATGAGGCACTAACGTGAAGACAGTTGGGAGTCTCCTGGAGGAATGTTACATTCCTCCCATCACAAGTCCTTGTCAATGGGCTTCAGGTTTAAAAGAAATTTTATTTTATTTACATTTCCTTCTGCCTCAGCTTCCCTCAATTTTGTGGAGGGGATGGTAATGTTAGGACTTCAGGAAACTGAATTATGGGTCTCTGGAAGTTAGGCTATTGATAAGAAAGCTTCTTGTAAATCACTAGGACATGTGTAAACTGAGGGACTCAGGTCTTGCAGGATTGTGATCTCTGTTAACTATTTGTTTTTCCTTTCCTTAGCTTTAGGGCAGCCAGGGGTGCCTGAGGAATGTCATGTACATCCCATGGGGGGGGGTGTTGCAGGGTGTCAGTTTCTGCTTTGTCCTCAGCTTGCCTTCTGTTCCCTCATCAGCTCTACAGTTGGAACAGGTTTCTAGCACTTGACATTTTTCTATGCGAAGCAGTTCTTTTTGTAATTTGATGCCTAAGAAAATTAGTTTTCACCACGCATCTTGTGATATTTTGATTTATAATACAAAATATGTATTTAGTCTTCACTGTTTCTGGTACAGAGATCCTAAAATCCTTGAAATTTCCTAAGTGAGGAAAGCAATAAAGGGGTCTTTGTAATGGTGATGATGGCTTTTGGACTCCAGGGAAGGGTGAGGAGCTGGTTGCTAGGAGAACCAGCCCTGTGATTAGAGGGTTGTAAGTTTCAGGTCCCCCCCTCACCTCTGGGGAGGGGAGGCTTAAGGGGAGGCTGGAGGTTGAATCAGTTTTTAATGGCCAATGGTTTAATCAATCATGCCTATGTACTAAATCCTCCGTAAAAGTCCAAAAGGATAGGGTTTGGAGAGCTTCCAGATTGGAGAACATGTAGAGATTTGGGGAGAGTGGTACCCTTGGAGAGGGCATGGAAGTTCTGCACTCCTTCCCGCTATCTTGTCCTCTGCATCTCTTCTATCTGGCTGCTCCTGAGTTATATCCTTTTTATAATAAACCAGTGAACTAGTAAGTAAAATGTTTCTCTGAGTTCTGAGAGTCACTCTAGCAAAATTTTTTTTTTTAAAGATTTTATTTATTTATTCGACAGAGATAGAGACAGCCAGCGAGAGAGGGAACACAAGCGGGGAGTGGGAGAGGAAGAAGCAGGCTCATAGCGGAGGAGCCTGATGTGGGGCTCGATCCCATAACGCCGGGCCCATAACGCCGGGATCATGCCCTGAGCCGAAGGCAGACGCTTAACCACTGTGCCACCCAGGCGCCCCGTCACTGTAGCAAATTAATCTAATCTGAGAAGGGGATCTGATTTATCGCTAGTTGGTCAAAAGTATAGGTGACACTCTGGGCTTGTGACTAGCATCTGGTAGTAATGGGGGAGATAGTCTTGTTGGACTGAACCCTTAACCTGTGGAATCTGATGCTATCTCTGGGTAGATGTGTCAATATTGAGTCAAATTGTAGGATAGCCAGCTGGTATTCTGAGAGTTGCTTTTTGGTGTAGGGAATAGTCCCCCCTTTCCCCCCCCCACATTGAAATTGGTGACCAGAATAAAATACATCTTCAGTTTCCTTTTCTTCAACATGGGTCAAACAAGAGGATTCTTTTCTGAAATTTGTCTCTTTTATCTATATCAGATATAATAGGTCACACATTCTGCAGAGACAGATTATTTTCAGGAAATATTTCAAAGAGAAGAGAGCACAGGCCAGTGTGAAACCTATGAAATCTAAAGTAATCTAATTTAAAAGAGATCAAACAGATAGAAAACCAAGGAGCATAACAGCTTTAGAAACAGTAGAAAAACAAGATGAAGTAAGAGTGTAATGAGCGCTGGGTGTTACACGCAAATAATCAATCATGGAACACTACATCAAAAACTAATGATGAACTGTATGGTGACTGACAGAACATAATAAAAAATAGCTTAAAAATTGCTTTGGATTAAAGATATTTTAAATTAAAAAAACTAAAATTAGTCTTTTTATTCTGAGTTCCTGGAGAACCCCTCACTGACAACAAAAGTCATGTTGCATTTGAGCATTTTCCCTAATTTTTTCTTTGGTATTTTCCTGCTAAAATGGTATTTGGGGGTAAAGAAACATTTATTAACATTCCAGAGTATAATTGCCCTGTGCTCACTGTAGCAGTAGCAGAAACTGAAGACATGAACATTCATCGCTCTTTTTTTTTAACCAAACTTTCTGCTAATACTAAGAACAATTATATGCCAGATACTGTGCAAAGTTTGCACACATTATCTCATCTAATCCTCACAGTGAACACATGGGGTAAATGTGGTAGCTGGCTTCCATGATGGCTCCAACGATCCTCCCTTCTTGGTATTCACATCCTTGTGTGGCTTCTCCCACTCTGAATAGGGCTGATCAGTGGGATGGGTAGATGTTGCATAAATGATGGTGTGTGACTTCTGGGTCACAGAGGACATTGCAGCCTCTCCCATGGTCTGATGACTGCTTGCTGTGCGGGTAGCCAGTTGTCATGCCACAAGGACACTCAAGCAGTCCTATTGAAAGACCCATGAGGAGAAGAACAGGTCTCCCACCGAGAGTGGCGACTGATGAGGGAACGGAAGGCAAACTGAGGACAAAGCAGAAGCTGGCACCCTGTAATCCCCCCCCCCCCCCCCCGCCATGTATGCAATGTTTCTCAGGCACTCCTGGCTGCCCTGAAGGACAAAGAAAGTCCTTGCTACCTACAGCCCACTGACAAGTCCTTGAAACAGGCACAGTGACATTCCTCTGGGAATTCAGCTGCCTCAATGTTAATACTTTGCTAAGGGCAAAAGGCAGTCCTAGCCTGACCCCCTCCCCTCCACTAAGATCCTGTAAGTCTACTTTAGATCCTGTAAGTCTACTTTAACTATAAAAATTCCTTTGGAAACTTCCTTTATCTCTAACCCCCCAAGATACGTATTGGCAATCATCCCCCAAGCATATGGCCCACCGATATACATCTGAAGGGTCTCATGACTAAGGTTTTATTAGATGGTAATAAATGACCCTTTCCCAACAGTAGCTAGCCCCCTCAAGGTCCTGGAGACCTTGCTCCCAAAATTCCTTAGAGACTTCTGCTACCCCTAGCCCCCTCCCCACTTGAGGGTATAAAATAGGCCATTCCTCACAACCTCAGGGCAGTATCTCTTTCTGCCCACGGGTCCTGTCCCCGTGCTTTAATAAACCACCATTTTGCACCAAAAACGTCTCAAGAATTCTTTCTCGGTCGTCGGCTCCGGACCTCACCCCACTGAACCTCACTTGTACTTCATCAGGGACCACCTTCCAAGTCATGTGAGCCAGCCATCTTGGAAGTGGATTTTTCCAGCCTTAGTCAAGCCTTCAGATGGCGCACCCCTCACTGCCATCTTTGACTACAACCTGAGACCCTAAGCCAGAATCACCTAGACCAGCGTCTTTCAAATTCTTGAATCACAGAAACTGTGAGAAGTGAGAAATGTTTTGTGTTGTTTCTGACTACTAAGTTTTGGGGCAATTTGTTACCCAGTAATAGGTAGCTACTGTTATCTCCATTATACAGATGAGAAAACTAAGGCTTGGGAAGATTAAAACCCACGTCTGATGACTCCAAACCCTTTGGCCTTAATAAAAACAAAATACTTCCTTAAGTTTATTACTGCTGACAGTACCTTCTGAGAGGAAAAAATAGTTTTTTCAAAATTATGGGAGAGCATTTTTAGTCTGTCAACCTATATATTTAGTTAAATGTGTCAGAGGGACGTGGGCTCCTGAAATACACAGATAAGTATGAAATGTAGTGTTTGTGATGGAAGTTCTTTGAGATTTGTTTTCGTCTTACATGTTGCTCACTGGGTAGAAAAGATTTTAACTTGTTCTGAGATTTAACGTTGGAGCATATAGGCCAGTTTTTTGTTTGGCTCTGCAGCAAAGGAGGGACTTGGGGATGGAAGAAGAAGGCAGGAAATAAATGTGAGGAAATAAGTCTTTGAGATATTTCGGATGAAGGGAAAGCAGGAAGAGATGGATAGAGATGACGGATGGGGTGGAGTTCAAGTAATCATGATAGTTATTTATGTGACACGTACATGTCCCCACAGTGTCTGGGGGCGCTCACTAATTTAATAATATATGTCATGACATTCTGCCTTACCAGGCAGCAACCCATTCTGCATTTGATCACTTTTAGACTCAGCTCCCTTATGAGTTCCTAGAGGTGAACAAAACTCAACTTTGTGCAGAAAATGAATTTTGTGTTTAAGAATAGCTATCCTAAAACTTTTCTTTTTTTTTTTTTAAAGAATCCAGTGCTACAAATCAATAAGGCAGAGCTTTAATGCAAACCCCATCCTGCCCGGACTCCCTCCTAAGTGTTAGCTGAGAATACATTTTCTTGTCTTTTCTCTGAAAGAAGATATTGTGACTTAACCTAGACTCTTTTCCATAGAAACACAGAAGGAAGCCAAGGTTGACATTTAAATTAAGGGACACAAAACAAAAGAGAGAAATAGTTCTTCTGAGAAACATTTCAGTCCTGTGAAAATTCTCTTTTAATGAATGCAATTTAATATTAAATTAAATTCAAATATTAACTAAGCCTTTTTTTCTTTGAATTCACACATAATCCCTGCAGTCAAGCTCACATTCTGGAGGTAGAGACAGGCTTATAAGTAAATAATTGCAATACAGTGTATTACCTTCCATAATAGAGGCATATGCAAGGGCAGAATGATTGACACTCTTTGTTTGCATTAGGGAAAGCCTTATTTCTGGGGATCCTTGAGATGGGTTTGTGGGATGAGTACAAGTTTGCAAGGCAGATGGGGATAGGGAAGTGAGAAGAAAGGATGAGTTCATATAAGTATAGAGAGGTATGAAATAACCAGGTACATTTGGGGATTGTGGAAAGTCATTTGTATGGATTAATTAATTTAACACATTTATTAAATAAGCATATGTATGAGGCACTGCGCTGGGCAGTGAGAACACAGTGATGGAAAAGACAAAGTTTCTGTTCTCAAGGAACTTACAGTCCATTGGCAGAGGGAGATGAATAAATAACCATGACAGGGGTGAGCATGAGATCAAGAAGGAGCAGCCTTGGAGGGTCAGAGATGGCTTCCTGAAAGAGGTGACATCTGAGCCCAGAAAGACAAATGGGGGTTAGTGGTGGGGTGCAGAAGGAAAGGGGTTCTGGGTGGTATGTACAAGTCTGAAGGTGTGTGAGCATTTGAGAGATTGTGAACGGCAAGTTGAACATAAAGTACAAGAAGAGCAAGTTCCTGATATGTATTCCATGCTAAGGAGCTTACAGAATATTCTGGACTAAAGGATTTTAGGCAGGGAAATGACATGACTATGTTTTCCCTTTAGATAGGTCACTGTGACTTCAGTGCAGAGTGTGGCTAAGGAATGGGGGTGTTGTGAGGATGTGATGCTAGAGTCAGGGAGGTCAGTTAAGAGGGTTGTTCTGGTCAAGACATGAGGGTTACATTAACAAAGGAGGGCACAGGGATGAAAAGAAGGAGATGGATTTGTGAGATATTCAGAAGGTCGAGGCAGAATAATGTCATGATCAAACGTGTGGACTTTGGAGCCAGAGTGACTGGCTTTCCTCCCAGCTCTAGCCTTTACTAGTATGGAAACTGGGGCAGGTTACTTACCTTCTCTGTGCCTCTGGGGTTTTTAATCTGTGATTTGGGGAGAATAATAGTACCTACATCTAGTGCATAATGCTTGGAACACTGTCTGGTTCGTAGTAAGTGTTCAATAAAAATTTAGTTACTATATGACTGATTGGAGGAGAGACCAGTCATAGATGACATCTGAATTTGGGGTATGGGCAATTGTGTGAATGGTGATTCCATTCACAGAGGAATGCAGGAGAGAGCAGGGCATGCTGGGAGGAATGCAGGAGAGAGGGGGCATGCTGGGTTTGAGGTGGCTGTGGATATCCAAGTGGAGACATCTTGTATGCAGTGGGGTCAATGGAGTGAAGCTCACAAGGGATCTGGGGAGGCATAAATCCTCTAGAATTGCAGGAGGGCATGGAATAGAGGGGAGCCCTGGAATAGGCTGCCGAGGAGGGAGCTGACAAGGACAACAGGATAGCAGGTGTACAGGGGCCAGCGGAAGCCAGACACTCTGAATTTGCAGTGACATGGTCTGGGCTGTTGTGTGGGGGTAGGAGAGAAGAGCAGCTGGACCGACTCGGGGTTGGGGTTTTACTGGCTGAGACAGCAAGACCTGGAATCAGGATGTTGACAGTACTGCTCAGAGACTGGCCTGGGGTTAACTGAGAGATGTAGGCTGCAGAGGTGAGAGTGAAGACGTGAGAAGGGGCGAGGGAGCAGAAGGAGTTGAGCGTGATTCTTGCACCCCTGGCTTGACAAAGAGATCGTGGAAACCAAGATGATGAGAAATAGAGGAAGAGGAAGAACAAGGTGTGTGTGTGTGGGTGGGTGGGTGGGTGCGTGCGTGCCCACATGCGTGTGCATGCAAGCTGTACAGGGGAACAGAGGGTGGAAAGAGATATAATGGCTATTTAATTAACATAGAACTCTAGGAGTTTATGAAGTTAATTTTTAAAAACAAAAATTTATTCTTGGTGGAAACTGAAGGTTTGGCGATACACTTAGCTGGTTCATGGTAAATGCCCTAATAAAAGTGTTGTTACCCAGACCTCTTCAGTTAAAAAGTTATTTGGTTCAAAAAAAAAAAAAAAGTTCTTTTGTTCTTTGGTTCATAGCCCCTTTTACCATATTTTTGACCTGACGGCGGTCTTTAAAAGTAGGGTGTTAAGGTGACTGATGGATTACATGAGTCAAGGCATACCAGGGACATTAATGCATTTGGCCTATTTGCATGGATTCAGTTTTGTGTTAGATATTGGAACAGCGGGCTAGGTGATTGTCATTTTTAATAACACTCCTGAATATTGACTCTGTCTAATTTACTGGTCGACGGTTCATTAGAAATTCACAGGCATCCATTAAATACAAGGCACTATCCATTACAGTCTCTACCTCAAGGAGTCTATGGTCTATTAAGATCAGAGTAAGTATACACATAACTGTAAAGTAGAAAGTTTTAGGTGTCATAAAAGAGAAAAAGTAAGATACTGGAAGGTCAGAGATGTTGAACAGTCACTTCCAGCTGGTAAGATCAGAAAGAATTTGCTTCGATAAGAAACTGACATTTGAATCAGGAGGGGATCTGTGCAGAGGTAAAGAAAGGACATGACAGTCAGAAGGAGCAGTGTAAGCAGATTTTTAGGGAAAAATACCTTAACCCTTGTAGTTAAGGAGCTGGAAAAGCATGATCTAAGTACGTACGGCAGCCTGGAATTGTAGTAAGGTATTAGTGATCAAAACAGGAAAAAAACAAAACCGGAAAATGGTCAAGATTTTTAAAGTACTTAAGAAATCAGTTATAGAAAGACATCAGTTTTAGTAAAAAATACCTGAGTCATCAGATTTTACCTAGATAACTGCTTTGTTTTTTGGTTTGATAAAGAGAAAGTCACTGCATTTCTATTCTGTTGAAATAGAATGGTCAATTTAAGTTACAGCATAGCTTGTGAATACATCTTTTCTTTTCTTTAAAGATGTTATTTATTTACTTGAGAGAGAGAGCATAAGCAAGTGGGGAGCGGAGGGAGAGGGAGAAGCAGACGCCTTGCTGAGCAGGGAGCGATCCCAGGACCCTGAGATCATGACCTGGGCCAAAGGCAGGCACTTAACCAACTGAGCCAGCCAGGTGCCCCATAATTACATCTTTTCATACTTGGGGTACATCCACCAGCAAAAGATATTTATTCATCAAAGGATATGCACAGTTTCTAAAGATTGCCAAAATGAAGTCACAGATTTATATGCTCCCTGTAGCATGTGAATGCCCACCTTTATAACATCCTCATCAATAATGAGTTTTACTTGTCTTTCTCGCTTTTTCTTGAAGAACTTTTAAAATACATTTTATTTTGACATAACTGTAGATTCACAGGAAGTTGCAAAGAAAGTACAGAGAGATCTCATGTACCCTCGACCTCCTATTTCCCCCATGGTTACATCTTATAGAACTATAGCATAATATCAAAATAAGAAAATTGTCATTGGCACAATGTATATGTATAGTTCTATGTGAATTTATCACATGTGTGGGTTTATATAACTTCCACCACAATCAATATTATTAGGTTCAGTAATAGCCCTAGAAATTGAACTCAGGACAAGTGAAAAACTTGCTATTAGAAAATTTTCTCTTGTTTACCCCACCTCTATAAGCCTTAAGATTTTGCCTGTCATCTTATTTCTTCTCTGTGTCTATTTTATCACCACAAACATTCCCTCACCACCATCCCTAACCCCTGGCAACGACTCCTTTGTTCTTCATCTCTGTAATTTTGTTATTTGAGACTATTAGGTAAATGGAATCCCACAGTATGCAACCTTTTGGGATTATTGTCTTTTTCCACTTCTTTTTGTCCCTGAGATCCATCTGAGTTGTGTTATCAATAGTCTGTTCCTTTTTATTGCCGAGTGATATTCTGTGGTACCATGTACCACTGTTCGGTTCACCATTCCCCTGCTGAGGGACATTTGGGTTGTGAAAGCTGCTGCTATGAGTAATCATGCACAGGACTTTGTATGTATTGATATTTTTAATTATGAAAATATAAAAATATGGACAAAAGTGTAGAGAATAGTATAATCTTCAATGGTTGTCAATATTCTCCCATTCTTATTTCTTCTATCCTCCTCCCTCACACACCTGCATTCATATTCCCCACACACATTTTTTCCTGGAGTATTATACTTTCCCTTTACCTGTAAATGCTACATATCTCTAACAGGTAAGAACATTCTTTTAAAAAATCATACCTGCAGTACCATAATCCTTCCAAAGAACCAATAATTATTTTGTATCATCTATTATTCATTTATTTGAATCATGATCCAAACAACGTGCACCCTTGCATTTGGTTGGTTTAGAACTCTTTTAATTTATAACTGTCCCCCCCCAACTCTCTGATGCTATTTATTAATTGAATAAAGTAGGTCATTTTCCTATAACATTTCCCACATTCTTGATGACTTAATTGTATTCCTCCAGAATATGCTTGTTCCTCCTTTCCATGTGTCTCCTGCAGGCTGGCTGACAGGTCTGGAGGTGTAATTAGGGTTTTCTTCATCGCGTTCAGTAGCTGGTGCTGTGTACTGCATCATGTGCACGTGGTATGTCTGGTTTGCACACGTGTGACGTTAAGATTGGTTTAGAGGGCTCCGGTGTTGTTAGCCTGATTGAGCCATTATAGAATTCTTCAGCAACGTTTTTCCTAATGGTTTTAGCATTGATGATCTTTTGTTTCATTAGGGGCTGCATAATGGTCATTTTTTCTGTTGTTTCTTCTGAGCTTATTAGCTGGAATTCCTTTATGAAGAATCATTTTCCTTCCTTAACTATTTGGTTAACTTGCGATGCAATTTGTACCAAAAAAGTCCATGATAAATGATTGATTCTTCCCTTTTATTATTTCCAAAATAATTAGTTTGGTGCTGTCGCGACTTCCAAAGGGGACCAATGATTTTTTAGTATCATTTGAACTTAAATTTTTAGAGACTTATCTGTTGCAGAATTAAAAAAATATATATTCAAATTGTCCTGTCTTTGGTGAATGGGAACTCCTCCTGAGTCCTTAAGATACAACCCCAGTGGCCTTTGATAATGTCATTGTTTTATAGTAAAATAGAATGTTCCAAGTTCATCTTATACATTTCATGCCTCAGACCTCAAATTACCCATTTCTCCAAGGAGCTGTGGTTCCTTTTAGTGGGAAATGGCATTTAGAGGCCACAATATGTCCTTGACTGTTATTGCTTACTGGGCCTTCATAGGTTCTGGGCTCTTTCAGGAGGTAGGTTATTTAAAAGGTGAAAATAATCATGAGCTAACACTGGTTTTCAATTTAAATGTAAGATTATAGGGTTTCTTCATATAAGAACTTCTTTGGTTTTATTTTTTCTTAAGCTGAATTGCTTGGTTCCCAACAATATTGCTGTAACTGCTTGTTTTAAAAATATTATTACCAGGACGCCTCACTGGCTCAGTCAGTAGAACATGCAAACTCTTGATCTTGGGATAGTGAGTTCAAGCCTCATGTTGGGCCTAGAACAAAAAAATTATGTTATCACTAATATTATGACTAACAATAAGACTACTATTTAACAAAGACAGTCAAAATACTGTGTTTTAAGGTCATTTGGAGTAATTGTTTTCTCTTTGTGTTAATGACACCAGCCTGATATCCAGCAGGGTTCATTTCTTTCAGTTGGTTTTCAGTTTCTAAGAATTGATTTTTTAGGGGTGTCTGGATGGCTCAGTCGGTTGAGCAACTGACTTGGTTTTGGCTCAGGTCATGATCTCAGGGTTGTGAGATCGAGCTTCGTGTTGGACTCCTCACTCAGCATGGAGTCTGCTTGGGATTCTCTTTCTCCCTCTGCCGCTTCCACTTGTCTGTGCTCTCTCTCTCTCTCTCAAATAAATAAAATCTTAAAAAAAAAAAAGTTGATTTTTTAACTGTTTTTTTTTTTTTAAAGATTTTATTTATTTATTTGACAGAGAGAGACAGCCAGCAAGAGAGGGAACACAAGCAGGGGGAGTGGGAGAGGAAGAGGCAGGCTCATAGCAAAGGAGCCTGATGTGGGGCTCGATCCCACAACGCCGGGATCACGCCCTGAGCTGAAGGCAGACGCTTAACCGCTGTGCCACCCAGGCGCCCCTTAACTGTTTTAAAATGTATTTTTAGCAACTTGATTGAGATAAAACTCGCATACCATACAATTCACCCTTAAGGTATATATATAACTCAGTTTTTTGTGTATTTACAAATATGTGCAGTCATCACCACAGTGAATTTTAGAATATTTTCTTCTTAGTAAGATATCTCATACCTTTTAGCCATCACCCCGTGCCCCAAACCTTCGTTTCTTCCAGCCCTAGGCAACCACTAATTTATTCTTTCTCTCTAGAGATTTCCCCATTCTGGACACTTCATATGCATAGACTCCTACAACACGTGGTCTTTTGTAACTGGCTTATTTTACTGAGCATAATGTTTTTGAGGTTCTTCCATGTCTCTGTGATCCAGGGGGTTACTTCAGCCTCACCCCCTGGGTTCTGGGATTTTCACAAAGGTATCTTGTCTATGGATAGTTTCTAGTTGGTCTTTTTGTGAGAGAGACTGAAGGTGGCAATCACCTATCCCACCATATTGGTGACATCACTTCCCATATTACAATCGTATTGTAACAATTATATGCATTACAGTTGATTTATTATTTGCCTTTCTCTGTTTAGTATGTTTTCTTTGCTATTTCTAAAATTCCTTTTGGTATTTAAGAAGGTTTACTTTTAAGAAGGTTTTGGTGTATAAATGACTACATTAGTAATTTATTGCTGTATAATAGATGACCGAGAAATTAGTAGCTTAAAACAGTTTCTATATGTCAGGAATCTAGGTGTGGCTTATTAGTTGGGTGCCTCCTCCTCAGTGTCTGTTTTGCATCTCTAGGCAAGCTGTTGGCTGGGATTGTAGTCATCTAAAGGCTCAAATGGGGCTGGCAGATCTGCCTTTAAGCTCATTCACAGGGTTGTTGGCAGGCCTCAGAAGACCCACTTCCAAGATCACTCATATCATTGCTAGCAGGCTTGGTCCCTCACCATATGGGCCTCTCTCTAGGCTTTCTGAGTGTCCTTACAATGTGGCAGCTAATGATCTGAGAGAGAGCCACATAGTACCCCAAATGGAACCAAGGCTCTTTATAACTAATCTCAGAAGTGACATCCATCATTGGGCTACGTTATATTTGTTAGACTACCTAAGGACAGCCCACACTCAAGGGCAGAGTATTACACAAATACGTGGGTACTTGGAAACAGGTGTCATTTACTGCCATTGTAGGAGCTTTCTATCATAATGCCCATAAGCTCCTTTATTCCATCTGGTTAAATAGTTTGACTCCTACCTATTACTTACACAACTGCTAATGATCTTATTTTACTTTTGGGTGTATTTCTATTTTTTACTTTTCTTTTAAAATTTCATTCTTTCGACTTTGTCAGAAAATATGTTTAAATTCTATTTTCTCCACATGTCTTCAACTTCATTATTAAAATTAGCTCTACAATTAAATACATGAGATGTTCCTTGCCATTCCTTTTGTTTCCCCTAGTCACCTATTGGTTGGCTGATGCCCATCCTCTTGCACATTCCTTAGGGAGGGAACTTGTTTACAATTTTACCTGACGTTTTACGTGTTCAAAACTCCTTTTCTGTAGCTTCGGTAATTGAAGGAAAGCTTGACTGTATATAAAATCCTTGGCTCATACTTTTTAAAGTTTTTGGAAAATATTGCCCTCCATTTTCCCATTTCATAGGTTCCTTTTTCAAGGTTCAATGACATCTAATTCTCTTGCCCCTGTAAGTTATTTTACCTTTTTGCCTGGAGGCTCTGAGGGTTTTAAAAATTTCTCTAAGTGTCTTATAGTTGTTCTAAGATATGACTCAGAGTTGACCATCTGGGTCTGTTTTCATGGGCACCTACCAGTCCCTTTTCATTATGTTTTCTTTTATTTCTGGAAATTTTTTTTTATTGGATGATAGTTTTAAATATTAGTTCCACTCCAATACTTTATTTTTCTTCTTCATGGGCTTCAGTTAGAGTGTGTTGGATCTTCTTTTTGACTGTCTGCTATTTCAACCATTTGTTCTCTGATTTTTTTTCTGCCTTTTTTAACATTTCATATTCATTTCCTTGGGTGTTTTACTGCTTTACTGTGGTGTACCTTATTACATTTTCATTCAGGTCTATTTTTCTTTATGTACCTCTTTCCTCACTGTTTTGGTCTGGTAATGACTTATTGTCTTGTGAGCTTTTTGATGACTTTTATGTGGTTTTTTTTTTTTTTTTAATTTGACATTGTATCAAGCATTTTTAGTATTTGTTTGTTTGTGATTTTTGGACACAGGGTTGGATAAACTAGCTGGCTTTCACTGAAAACAGAAACCCCCACTTAGGGGTGCCTGGGTGGCTCAGTCATTAAGTGTCTGCCTTCGGCTCAGGGCGTGATCCCAGGGTCCTGGGATCGAGCTCTGCATCGGGCTCACTGCTTTGCTGGGAGCCTGCTTCTTCCTCTCCCACTCCCCCTGCTTGTGTTCCCTCTCGCTGGCTGTCTCTCTTTTTGTCAAATAAATAAATATAATCTTAAAAAAAAAAAAAAGAAATCCCTACTTAGTCATAAATAGGCCTCCACAGTTGGAAGTGTCCTACTAAAAGGCATAAGGAAGGGTATGTAGAGGGGAGATGTCCTATCTCTTTGATTTAGAGATATGGGGTGGCTGTTTAATGACTTATTTATGACTATAAACTTCAAAAATTCTCTAGAAACTTCCTCTTTCTTATCTCATGCTACTTTTTTAGTCTCTGCCCAGCTTGAAGGCCTGAAGCCTTTTGTTTTTTTCTGTTTGGAGGGTGTCACGAGAGAGAATCGTCTAATAAGTATAAAGTAGCAAACAATGAAGTGTATTTATTGAACAGTATTTATTTGTTTATCTGGGAGGATAAAAGTACCAAATGTAGGAACTACTTGTATTTCCAGGTCTTCCCTGAGCTCAGTCCAGAATCACTTGGTTTGTCTAAAAGGAATCCTAGACTTTGGGATAAGGCTAAATCTGGACTAATTACATGGAATAGACTCCTCTAGTTAAGGCATTTGTTACAAGCATTTGATGTATTTTTGAAGATTAGTCTTTTCTAAATCTCTTGTATTTGAGAAAGCTTTAAAAAAATTGTGACCTGTATTCAGGAATTAAGTGTATTTGTTCTAAAACCCTTTTTTTCACTTCTAGGTGAATGAAGGAAATAACTAAAAATGACCAGTAAAGGACTTGAGGAATCTATGGGGGCTGTTCAGATGGGGTTAGTCAGAATGCTGAAAGGATTCCAAAGCAAGGTTCTGCCACCCTTGAGTCCGAGGGTGGTTACAAAAGAAGAAGCAAATCGAATG
The DNA here is from genome assembly GCF_024610735.1 of Ursus americanus. NCBI lineage: Eukaryota > Metazoa > Chordata > Mammalia > Carnivora > Ursidae > Ursus > Ursus americanus. Next base: position 27,161,504 of record NC_142147.1, read on the forward strand.
GTAATGTACTTGAGACTTTCAAGTGTAAAATACTTAGTACAGACTCGTCAGGAGGATGGCAGCTGCTCCTTGGCATTCTCAGAAATCAAACAGAGAACTACTGACTGATAGTATCCATTTAGCTAACATGGCAGCTTGCTGGAGAGAGAGGCACCTCTTAAAAGCCCAAGAAGTTTTTGAAATTATGTACTTCAAAGTAAAGACTTGAATTGCTTAAGTTAATTAAAGTAAGACTATGCAATGAAATTATGATGGTTTTCTAAATGTGAGGTTGAACCCTATGAGACTGTCATTTGTGTGGTTAAAAAACAATGAGGTATCAGAATTTCATAGGGTTTGACCTCAACAGTGTATTTATTACCTGTTGACTGGCAAGAGTTACGTCTGTTCGCATATTTGTAGAACAGAGAGTATCAAAATGATAACCATACGGTATCAAGGAAAAATACATTTTTTCTCTGTCCTTTAAAATAAAACATTTTTATTTTTAATGAGTTACAATAACTTGGTGAGAACGGAATTATAAACCACATGCTATAGAAAATATCAGTAACAATTTACAGGGTTCAAGATAGTATTCACCAAATTTTAAAAACCCATCTCAAGTTATGTTCTGAGGAGAAAAATAAAACCTGTCATCACTCTCTTTTGTGGTGGTTATCATTTCATATTTAAAGTAACTCCTGACTTTCTGCTTTTAAGACTTCATTATTTTTATTTAAACTGTGACACAGCTGATACCTCTTAACATTTTAGTATTCTACTCTGGGTTCCAATCAAAAAGAACCTAAAAAACCAAGTAAGAAGTAGCATTAGAAATCTGCCTTCATTTATATGGATTCAATCACAGAAATTAATTTTGTGGGGATTTTGAAGAGCATTGATTTTAACCCAAGGTGAAACGAATCAGCTAAATTATATACCTCTGAATATTTTAAAAAGTCTTGGAACATACGTAAGCATTATGTTTCTGTGAATGATCATCATCCCCTTGCATATAAAGTAAGCCCTGGAACATTTTAGAACAACAATAAGTAAATAATAGTATTTGGTCCTGGGTAAATAAGTCTTGTTGGGTTATTTAAATGATTTTATTTAAATGATAGGTTACATTTTTTTCTCATAACACTAGAAAGTGTTAAAGCATTTTGTGTTCCTGTTTGGGTGTGTGAATATGAGTGGCTGCTGGATCTGATGGGGGGCTTAGGGCTCTTTTAAAACAAGGTCTAAATGCACTCCTGTAATTTCTCAAAAGTTCAAACTCATTCCTAAGCTGTGCAGTCACACTCCCTAGACCCTTTCCATTTCACAAGATTCCTCTTTAACCTGCTGTAGTAGGATAGCTAACCACCCAAACGCTCTGCTTGTTTGTTGTAACTTCAGTTGAGAAGTAGAAGCATTTCAAATTCCTCAGTTCTGAAGACTAGAAGTGATTTTGGAAGTAGAGTCGTATGCTCAGATGCTTCTTCAGAGCATAAATGTTAAGCTCTTTGGATATGTTCCTGTGCAATTTCTTGACTCCCCACCCCCAGTTTCTTTTGTGTGATTTCTTCAAAATCACAAGGAAATGGCAACCACATGTCATTTCAGATTAGTGTGCAAAGAGCTCAAAAGTGCACAGGTACTTCTCTTGTTTTATTCAGTTAATTTAAATATTTCATAAGGGAACTTAGTGTCATTCCAGAATTATCCTGAAAGCTGCAAACACAAATTATTCATTACTGGCACTTATGAAAACACTTTTTCATATAAACACTTATGAATCTTCAGCTGTTTTGTTTTAAATTCCAGCTGACACCCTCAGAGTTCCTGAAAGAAATGTCCCTCACCACAGAGCAGAGACTGGCTAATACACGTTTGATGTGCCGACCACAGATCATCGAACATTTGGATATGGAGGAAACGACGCATCAAAAGGTAGCTGCTTTCTGTCATACTTGCTTATGAGGCAGGCCCTGGAACAATGTGAACATTCTAGAACAACAGGAACTAAGTAATGGTTATGGCTTCTGGGCTAATTCCTTTTTGGGTTTGTGTTATATATTCTTTTTCTACTTCTGTTGATCTTGATATCTGTGATTTAATATGGAGAGAATTGTAATTAATAACTACAAATAATGTTTAACTAGTTGCATTTCTTAGCTACTTGTTTACAGATCAGGAGTAGTTCCAAGGATTATAGTGGCCAAATCCAATTAAGTCATCTTCTTAATACAACAAGAAATCCCTTCTACCCTGAGCTGTCATCCCTAGAAAGGAAGAAGGTGGAATTGTTTATTAAAGGAGGCATTTGTTGGCTGTGGCTCACTTCCAATAGCAAATGTATCCTTTTAGTCTCTAAAGAATAGTTATTTTAACCTGTTCCTATATTCTAATGTAAACCATGTATTCCAGGCGTTAGGAACATATGGTTATAAAACAGGGTCTTATTTCCCACTTTTAAATTAATTTCTTGCATTAGATGCTTTACTTTTTATGTACAAATTATGGTATGAACCTCCATCCATCAAACTGATGGAGATCTGCCTCCTCTCAAAAGCTTCCCTGGGCGATTCCCGAGAGATTTTCAGAGATCTTTCCCACGTGATGAATGAGTTCCTGAGGCTCTTTTGTACTTGCTGCAGCACCATTGCCTTCCCTGCGTAGGATCTGCACAAAATTTGCTCTTCCTCAGAGCACTGCTAGCTTTAGTTATTGTTTCTTTTCTCTGAGGGCAGGAGCGTGACTTCTCCCAATGCTAATTCATCCTGATCAAGGGCTCTTTGCTCCTTTCCCATAGCGTAACTGAGCCCAGGCTATATATATTTTCCTGCATGTACTGCTATGTGTGTTTTCATGTATTTTGACCCCTACTATGAAGGATGACAAAATTAGTATACTTTATTAGATCTCATCCTTTCTCCTCTCTCTTTCTCAACTCATTTCGTTATTTTTACTTTACTTTCTGGAGTTTCATTTGTTCTTAGTTGGGCGACAGTCATCTTCCACCAATATCTTCAAGAAGAGCTTATGGACACTATAATTCCTTTGTTTTGTGTGTTTGACAATATTTGGCTATTGCCTTTATGCCAAACTTCAGATTTGTTAGGTATAAAACTCTTGGGTCACACATTTTCCCCATAAGAGCTGTGCAGGCAATTTCCTCACTACTCTGGCTTTCATGGTAAGCAGAAATATGATGCATAATGGTATGCAGAGGTGTGATGAAGCCAGCTTGATTTACCCCACTATAGATAAGTGAATCTTTTAGCTCTTATGCCCAAACACTGTTTATTCTAATTTAATATCCAGCAATTTTATTAGGATGTGACTAAACTTTTCCTGAGATACTGTGTATCTTCAAGTTTTTCTTGAATCACCTGGTGTTTGTTCTTGCCATTTTTGGTTCTTTTCTTGAGGAATATCAATTATGAACATGTTGGACCTTCTTTGCCTGCCCTTCTACAGCTTATATTCCCACGCCATCCATTTTTAATTTTCTGTTCGTTTCCATTTCATTGTGACTATATCCATCAGGCTATCCTCAGTGTCCCTTACTTTGAGTTTTGTGTATGTGTGTTTCTCTTATAATTCATCCTTAAGCTTGACCAGTTCGGCACTTCTGGGTTGTCTCACACATTTGACTCGGTGTCTCTCTTTTTTGGTACCTTTTTGTTTACTTTTACTCAGATATCATATTCCTTGAATTTTCTTCCTACTTCACTGGTTGTTTTTTTCTTATTTTATTTTTTGGATCTTTCTCCTGTTCCTGATCACTAAATGTTGGGGCTCCCCGGGACTTGGTCCTTGAACTTGTCTCTCTTCTGAACTCATTCTTTAGGTGACCCCTTCTAGGAGCAGGCTTAAAATTCTATTTTTAAATTATTACTTTCACAACTTTTTCTCTTGCTATGGCCTATCCTCTGGACTCTGGATCACATATTCAGCCCAGTGAATGATTGGCAGCTTAGACTTAAATTTCATTTCCCAAATGTTCTTTGCTAGTACACAGAAATATAATTTATTTTTGTTTGTTGCCCTTGTATTCAGTGACCTTGATAAATAACTTATTAATGTTTATCTATAGGTTATTTTGAATTTTCTAAACAAGCAATTTTTTTCTTCTGAGGAAAATAACAGTTTTGTTTCTTTTTAATCAATTTCTAATATTAAAACAACTTTAAATTTCTGAGATAAACCCGGTTTGGTCATGATGTGTTATCCTTTTTATATATTGTGGTTTTCAGTTTGCTAATGTTTTGTTCCTTTTTTAAAAAATCTATTGTTTGTAAGATCAGCCTATAGTTTTCCTTTCTCCCACTGCCTTTCTTAGTTATATGAACGTTGTGCTAACATTATCGAGTTGGAAGACATTAATTTTTTTTCTTTCCTTCAGGAGAGTTTTATAATATTTGTCCTGTGTCTTTAAATGTTTGCTAGAATTTTCTTGTAAAGGTATTTGGGCTGGAGTTTTCTCTATCAAAAGTTTTTACTTACAGATTCAATTTAATAGTTATAGAACTATTCATATTTTCTATTTCTTCTTGTGCTAGTTTTGATAAATGGTATTTTCTTAGGATTTGTATATTTTAATAGAAATTTTCACATTTCCTGAAATAATATCCATTTATTATCTTTTCAGTTAGTTCAGTTTCTGTTGTCATGTTTCTTTTTTTTTTTTTTTTAAAGATTTTATTTATTTATTTAACAGAGATAGAGACAGCCAGCGAGAGAGGGAACACAAGCAGGGGGAGTGGGAGAGGAAGAAGCAGGCTCATAGCGGAGGAGCCTGATGTGGGGCTCGATCCCATAACGCTGGGATCACGCCCTGAGCCAAAGGCAGACGCCCAACCGCTGTGCCACCCAGGCGCCCCCTGTTGTCATGTTTCTATTTTCATTCTTTATATTGGCTCTTTGTGCCTTTTTCTTGATCATACTCACTAGGTATTTTATCAATTTTATTAGTCTTTAAAGACTCAACTTTTGGCTTTGTTGATTCTGTAGTATAGTTGCTTTCTATTTTATTAATTTTTGTTGTTTTTGTTATGTCGTTTTTTCATTTGTTTGGATTTTATTTTTATTTTTTTATGTTTGCTATTGCTTTCTTAAGTTATTGAGATGGATGCTTACATCTTTGTTTTGCAAACTATACTAAGGTGCCTCAGGGTGCAAGTGTGTCTCACAGGGCATCATGGAATATTCTAAAATTTTAAGGAAACATGGAAATACTCAAAACCTATTGGATTCTACCAAGCTAGTAGCTTGAGATAATTCATAGTTGTTGTTTTTTTTAAATATTTTTATTTATTTATTTGACAGAGGGAGAGAGCACAAGTAGGCAGAGCAGAAGGCAGAGGGAGAGGGAGCAGGGAGCCTGATGCGGGGCTCGATCCCAGGAGCCTGAGATCATGACTTGAACCAACGGCAGACGCTTAACCAACTGAGCCACCCAGGCACCCCTAATTCATAGTTTTGATATTAGATCATACTGTCTTGTTAATCTCTTCAGTGCTTCCACGTAGATATTTATTGATAGAGTTTTTCTTGTTATTTTCATAGGGAAATTGGTTCAAATGACCTTATTCAACTTTGCTATAAATGGAAGTTTTGGATTGGTGTTCTAATTAGCCTATATTTTTTAAACCGAGGACCAAATCTTCTACTTTCTTTTGCCTTAAACAAGCTGTTCACAATAACTTTGGTACTTATAACAATTATTGCTTATAGTAGTTACCCCTTTCTGAGTGTTTCCTATGCTTTTACTATTAACATCCATAGGTCTATGTAGTATTTTCATATCTTCCCCTGTCATTTCTGCCACGGTATGTCGATATAATGAATTACTCTTTCAATGTAGGTTTCAGGAATTGACCTGGATCAGGCATTATTCCAGCCCTTTCCATCAGAAATTGTGTTTCAGAACTATACTCCCTGTGAAGTCTATGAAGTTCCACTGGTTCTGAGGAATAATGACAAAGTGAGTATGTTTTCTGGATATGTTTCATGGATGTATAAGAAGGGATTAAATAAAATGAGGATCCCATAGGATCTTAGATAAATTCTTTAATTTGAGAGACCTAGAAAAAGAGATAAAAACATGCCCTTTGACTATAAGCTTAACGGAGACAAGAATGAAGTGCCCACCAAATGGTCAACTCGCAACACGTGCAGTAACATTTTGTTGAGTAAAAGATTAGCTAGGTAAATGTTGCAAAATTTTTAAAAAGATTTATTTATTTATTTTAGAGATAGAGAGTGAGCTGGGGGGGGGGTGGGCAGAGAGAGAGCCTTAAGCAGACTCTCCTCTGAGGGTGGAGCCCTACGTGGGGTTTGATCTCACGAGCCCAAGATCATGATGGGAGCTGAAGCCAAGAGTTGGCCACTTAACTGACTGAGCCACTCAGGTTCCCCAAATGTTATGAAATTCTTATGTGTGACCAGTTTAGCTAGGTTTTCATTCAAGACAGGGTGTAACATATATTCATGTTTTCTGCATTAGAGCCACTATTTCCCCAAATGAAGGTATAAATTCTACTCATATGAATTGCAGTTGTTGAGCCAAAGTATGTGTACTTTACAAATTGTATTTTTAAAAAAACTTCAAAAAAATGGATCTCCCTTTCCCCTTTTTCCGTCTCCTCCTTTCTACCTTAGATAGCCTTCAGATTTTTATCTACAGATCGTTTTGGACAGCTTCTCCCGCTGTGTATACCTTGTCATTTTGTGGTTGCAACCGAGAGTTTCTTCTCCATCTGTAAGCCTTTTTTTCCCTAGAGATAAATTATGGTTTACTTCAAGAAAATGTATTAAGTGCCTGAAGATTTCCTTGTCATGTAACAATAATGGAAGAAAGAATAATGTAGGAAGTCAGCATGAAGCACAGTTAAGTGTGAAAAGTAATCAGATGGGGAGGAAGGCATCTGAGAGATGCTGAACTTCAGATGTGAAAGCAAGTAGGAATACCTCAGGAGTTCAAGAATGTGGAGACAAAAATTCTAGGTATAAGAAAAAATAAAAAATAAATGAAGACTATGCAAGAATACTTTTAGTTATATGTGGTGCAGTAGCTCATTAAACGAATCAGGGATGCCTTTAAGAGATCAATGGGGTGATTCAGTGATAGCAAAGTCAGACTCTGGAGAAAATGGTATATTTAGTTCTTGGCTACAGGAGTGTTAGCAAGGGAAGCTCAAGAGACAGAAGTTAAAAGGATAGGCAGAGAGAAGAAAAAGAATCTGAGATGCACAGAATTATGCCCCTCGACCTCCAGAAGAGATGCATTACATAGACATCAGGACTCTCTTTTTTCATATAGGGCTGCCAACCAATTCCCTTTGTCACTTTCAGTTCTCTTTTTCCCTTTCTCCATGACTTTTTGACTCTTGTTCAGGTATTTTAAGGCTGTTAAAGACAGTGAGGAGCCAGCCCAAGGGACACTTTGACCACTGCTCCTTGGCCCTAAACAAGAAATGATTGCCAGTGGGTATATATGAGCAAGTAAAAGGTATAGGGCATGTGTAAGTTTTGTCTGCCAAGGGACACCTAGTTCTCATGGATAACCCAACACCTCTTGGTTTGATGCTGCTATAGTGTTGGACTTCATGAAAGGAGGATCCCCGTCCAGGGAAAGTCCAGCCACCAAAAAGTGGATCGATTTCTCTAGCCTAGGCAGGCTTGTTCTGGGGTGAGCTACTCTCAGGACCCTTGTACTGGATGGCTGATAGCCTGCTTCTCTAATTCCTTAGTTCATGGACTCATAAGGAACTGCTGTGATAGATATAGGGCACAGAGAAATGCTTTCTGTACTAGTCACCATTTATTTGCTTCTTCATTGGCACTGAATGCAAAAGACAGACCCTGTTTGGTCATTATTTCTCCATCTCTCACACAACACAAGGTGAGAGTAAGCTATGAACACTCTACAAGCCACAACTCAGTTCTACTTAGGATATAATTATTAACACCCAGACTGTAGAATCAGACTAATCTGGTAGATTCCAGCTGAGCTGCGTCACAGGTGCAGACGTTGGGTAAGTCACTTCACGTCTCTGAGCCATGGTGCTACTAATAGTATCCAAAAATAGGTTGTTTGGAATATTAAATGAGGTAATAAAGTATTCAGCTCAGGGCCTGTCACATAGGAAGCACTAAACCATTATTACTGTTAATATTAGTAGTAGTAGTGTTGCTGATGTTTTCCTTTTTAGTTTTTAATCCATAATTCTGCTCTTACCAGAAGTATTCCCAGCAAGCGTCCACAGTGTCGTTCTGTCCATCATAAATGACACCGCACCTTCCCCTTAGCAGCAAAGCCAGTTGGACTCCTGTCAGATTTGCACACAGCTCTTCCTTGCCTCCCCACTCGCTAGTCTTAAGATCTGTCTGCATTCTCTCTCTGCATTTCTTCTTGCCCATCTGGGTTTCAGTTTTGAGAGACTGTGCGGGTTCTTTTGCCCTCATTTTTTACCCAAGGCTTCTCAGTCACCCTTAACTATAGTTCACTTTCTTTTGCCCTCTTTGAGTCTTTAAAAAAAAATTTTTTTCCCCTTTCCTTGTGTCCCTGGAACCTCTCTCCTCACAATTGTATTTCTTTTATTGCTTGGACTGTCTTAGATAAACAGAGATATGTAGTCTGGGTGAGGCAAGCAGAGCAGAGGAGGACTTAAAGAGAAGGAAACTGTTCGAAGCTGCTCTGACACTGGCCCGGGGATCCCGTACTTGTTGCTCTTTGTTCTTGCTCACAGGGGTGTCTGCTGAGGACAGGGCCCCAGATGGAAGGTGGAGTTAGTCTGGGACTTGGTGAAGCTATGGCACTGCGGACAAGTGTCTTGTTCCCCGTCTCTAGAAGGGGGGTCATAATGAGGCTTAGAGGTTTTTGAGAGGATTAAGTGGTGCATCGTGTCCAGTGGATGGTCCATAGCGGGTGGGCAGGAACCGTGATTTCTTCCTGTGGGGAAATCCAGCTTACCTCCACTGTGTAGGTGGGGTTTTACCTGATCAAGCAGTTCCTCTTTGAAGATAGTCACATTTATTTAATTAATTATTTATTTATTTATTTATTTAGATTTTATTTGTTTACTCGACAGAGAGAGTGAGTGAGCGCACAAGCAGGGGGAACGGCAGGCAGAGGGAGAGGGAGAAGCAGGCTCCCCGCTGAGCAGCGCACCAGATATGGGGCTCAATCCCAGGACCCTAGGATCATGACCTGAGCCGAAGGCAGACACTTAACCGACTGAGCCACCCAGGTGCCCCAAAGATGGTCAAATTTAAATGATAAAATGAACAAAGTCTTGCAATAACAATAAAAATGAATAAAATTAAAGCTCAAATGCACTGAGTGAGTCATCTTCTCTCACAGTTGAGGAAATGGAAGCTGAGCCTTGACCAAGGTTGTGCATGGCTAGTAAGAAGCAGACGGAGATTTCCTGGCGGACGACAAAGCCTGTGCTTTTGCTTCTGCGTTTTCACAGGCAGAACGTCCACTGTGGTGTGTTTTTCTTGCAGATTCCAAGGATGGTGAAAGTTATTGAGGAAAGTTCACCTTACTTTAAAGTCATCAGCCCCAAAGATACTGGCCACAAAATAGCTCCAGGAGTGCCGTCCGTATTCCGCATCCTCTTCACTCCGGAGGAGAACAAGGTGAGAAACTGGTTGAATACTTGTCACTAGCGGTTTATGATTCTGGACATTCATGGAGGTGGTGCTGGTGTTGGCAGGGTTGTTGTCAGTGGTATTGGTTTGTGGTGCTGGTAGTTGTGTTGCTGGTGGTGTTGGTGGCAGTGGTGGTGTGGAGGGTGGTGGTATTGGTGTCGATGGCGTTAGTGGTGGTGGTGGTTAGAGCAGTGGTAAGGGTGACTGGGGGGGGGTAGTGCACCCCTGGGAATGAGGGAAGAATTGTCAAACAGGTGAGGGCTTCCATGAGCTGTAAGTAGCCAGGGTATAAAGAAGGGTAATCCTTCTGGATGCTCCCCCACAGCCCCATCTACCTCAGCATATTTATATTCGACTATGAGCCAGAGGGTCACCAAAAAGGAAAAAGTGTGCTCCAGGTGCAGTGAGTAGAGGCAAAGAATAAAGGTTATGGCTTCTTGGAAGTTTGGGGTCTTAGTTATGTCCTTCCTCCCTGGATTCTAACAAGTTTAGAAAAGAAACCAAATATTTAGAAAAGTTTAGAAAGTTTAGAAAAGATCCAATTTTGATCATGGCATCAGCCTCATAAATGGCAAAGAATGTGGCCAATACCTAGGCCCAGATAGGGCCTCCTCCTGCTCCCCAGTGATGGTGGATAACTGGCCCTGAAGGGCTGACATCCGGGTAGCTCCGCCGAAGCACAGGCAGAGCTCTTACAGCCAAGAGCGGAGAGCTGCCTGGTCCGCTCAGCCCTGTCCACACCTCGACAGGCCAGAAAGAGCCTGAGTTAAAAAACGGCCCATTTCCCCTCAGTACCACTCCAGCTGTGTTCCCAAACCAGTCCATTCTGAAGCCCTTCTTGGTTGTAGAAATTCCAGTTCCTCCTAGAAGGAAGGACCAGCTAAGGGGGGACTGAGGATGAAGGCTTCCTCCCTAGCCATCATCTAGGAGTGCAAAATTGTGGGTTGAGTTTTCTTCCTATGGGCAAAAGTGGGGACTTATGGGGAGGAGGAAAGGGGTTTTACCAGCATAATTGAAGGAGGGAGGACAAAAAACAAGGCTCAAATAAGCAGAACAAAATGTGACGTTATATATAATGTTAACGGTGTGTGCTCATCTGTATTGTGCCGGTAGCCTTGGAATCACAAAAGCACGTTAGACAGAAAGAACTAGCTTTGAATCTCTACTTCTTCATCACTAATATGTATCGGCCTTTGTTAATGCCATTGCCACTATTGCTACTTTCCTGGAGAGCAGGGGTAGAGAATGTGATGTGGTCAGCCAAGCATGTATCACTCTAGCGAGTGGGTAGAAATTCTATTGTAATAATGCTGCTGTTACTATTTTGCCCCTTTGTAGTGTTAGCGTCTATTTCTTGGATTGTGTTTATGGACCTGTAATTTTGCCTGGGGTCCTTTTGAAATAAATGAAAAGATAAATAGCTCCAGAAGTAGTGAGGGGTTTTTGATGTTGCTGTTTTTCTTTGTTATCAAAGTCCTTGTTTTTTTTTCTTGAGGCTCCATATCTGAATACTATCTATGAGTAGGTTGGTATCTGGATTTAGTTTGGCTGTCAAATTCCTACACTGTCATTTTGGTAGGAAGCCTTTGTGCAGCTTGAAATATAAAGCTTGCTGGCTCTGAGGAGTTGGAGTTCCTTACTTTTTTTCTGTGCTGGAGAGAATATGTCTTCTGTTGGATAAGTATTGTTCTACCTGTAGGTAGTCTGGCTGAGAAATGAACACACAGAAGTTTCTGAGGAGGTGGAATGTTCCATATTTGTGACAAGTGTGTGGGTTATATGGATGAATTCATTTGTCAAAATTGTACATTTAATATTTATGCTTTCTAATATATCTAAATTCTACCTTAAAAACTATAAAATATAATAATAACAATGGAAGGGGGAGTGGATGGAGACATGGATGGAGACCTAGATGAAGCCTAAATGGCAGGATATGAACACTTGTTGAAGCTGGCTGGAGGGTACATGGGGTTTGTTATACTCTTTTGTTTTCTTTGTGAATGTTTTCAACTTTCCCTAATGAAAAGCTAGAAGAGAAAGATTTTATTGCTGCCTATCTATACAGCAAATAAATAATCAAAATATATGTTAGATATTTTTGTATTTACTGTATAAATATGAAATGCTAACATTCCTGTCGAGGGTTATTACTTGGCTCTATTTTGTGGCTGCTTTTCCTACTCCTCGCTTTTGTATTCCCTCCTACCTTTCCATTTCACCAATACTGTCTATTGGCAAGCCCCTAATTAAAAAAAAAAAAATTAAGTTAAAGTTTGTTTTACTGTTTCTCCTAAGTATTTGAAAGTTATCAAAGGCTACATGCATGTAGGAGGAGACACAGAGTGAGAACAATGGCTGCCTATGAGAAATTTAAGTAGCCAGTTTTGGATAGAGTAAGATTTTTCTGTTGGATTTGGATTCCAAGCTATAATATAATTTACAGAATGCGTTTTTCTAAAACATAGTGATTTCTCCTCTTGCTGGCTTGTCTAAGACTGATGGGAATTCGGGGAAGCCCCTGCTGCTAGCTCCGGTCCCCCTTTTCTACAAAGATCCTGTTGCTCATGCACCATCAGCAGGCCCCCTCTCGGCAGTTTCTGCCGGTCGTCTGGGCACCTGCATTCACTCACTGTTGGAAAGCCAGCAGGGCCACGCACGCATGGAATGACCAGCTAGGATTCGTCTGCTGTCTGTAGTGCTGTTCCCGAATGTGGCAGAGGAGCCAGGTTTATTTTAGGGGAAATAGAAGTCAGTCTTTTCACCGTGTCACTTCTTCTTCAGTTGGCCAAATTGATAGCCAACGTACATATGTGTTTTTCTTCCTTATCCCCCGCTGATCTGAGCACACTCCATTCTCATTTACCCTCCTCACATCTGGAGGACGAGATACGTAAATTGCAGCATGCCACAGCTTAATAAGCCAGTCCCCTTTCAACTGGATTTTCAGCACCCATGTATATTAGCATGTCGAAGATGATAATGTAATTTACATTTTTGCCTGTCATCTTTTAATCTGGCTTCCCGGGGTTTTGACTTGTTAAGAATGCCAAGTGCCCAGATAACAGGTGCAGCAAATTCACTCTGGCTTTCCTTATCTCTTCTTGTCACACAGACTTAAAAAAAAAATGATTGGGTATGTTATTAATCTAATAATCTTAGTGTATGTCAATGTGCTAGATACGCAATAGTCAGTGTTCTCATAACACTGTAAAATTCTGGAGCCTTACATTTTCCTTGACCTCTTGAATTTGTATCTTTACTATTAAAAGGAGAATGAAAAATATTAGGCTTTTGTAGGAAAGCAAAACTGTGTGTTTCCTTAGACTTAAGAAAGCATCTGTTTACTACAGAATTGTCATAGGGACATGACCGTGGTGGTTTAAAGAGCAATTTCATTGCTCAGTTATTTTTAAAGAAAATATATAACTTTTTGTCAAATAGTTTTCCTACTATGAAATTTAAAAATTGTGGTCCAAGAAGGCTAGAAAAATGTTAACATATTTTATGCTATCTAGGTGTACGATGATAATGAATTATATTGCCAGCATTTTTAATTAAAGTGTAGATACCATAAAATTTTCCACAATCAACCATTTTTGTTGGAAGAAATTGTGATAGGGATTTTGTCTTCTTCCTGCCTGGAATTAGCTCTCTCTAAGTCTGTTCGGGTCACCCCTGTCACCCCAGTGCCTAGCGCAGTGCCTCACAGATAAGAAGCGTGTGGTAAATACTTGCTGAGTAACATAAGTAAGTAAAAGTTAATCTCAAGAAAATCTAAGGAAGTTTCTCTAGCTTGAGGATGGCCTACAGATGATAAAACCAAAAGCATATAAAAAGGGTTCAAATATCTTTTTGTGCTGTGAATGTGTTAGACGTTCACTTTTTCTTGTTTCTTTCCATTTTATGTCACATCTTCAGTGAGTCTCTGTCACTACTGTTTAGCATTCTGGACTTGATAAATATCATTTTATAATAAAGCTAATGAGGATGTTGGGAATTCTCTTTGTGAAGAACTCTTGTGAAGAAGATAATTTAGTACCCAAATAAAGGTATTAAAAATGAGTAATATTCTTTCATTCACTCTGGGCCAGGACCAGTTCTATGAGCCAGGACCCGTTGGAGAACAAAATAAGCTTTGGCCTTCATGGAGCTTATGTTCCTCAATGAATAACAAGCAAATATATAATTTAATGTCAGCTACTGACATGGTAGAGAATAGAGAGTGATGGGCTCCTGTTTCTTTTCTGTATGGGAGTGTCCCATTTTCCAGGGACACCAAATATTAAATTCACTGAGTCCTAACCAAATGTAGTTCAGTTTTACTCTGTGTTAGCCATTCTTCCATCAGGTTTAGGAGTGGAGGAAAGGCAGAGGGAGGATTGTGAGTGTCTAACCACACTGGTCTAACCATCTTGCCTTTGATGAATGCCTGGAGAGTCATTGGCTCTAGGAGAGAACACCATTTTCCTTTGCCTGAGACGGTGAAGGACAGAATTATTGCCATGTTTGCTGTCTATCACGGAGCTAATATAAAATCAAGATTCATTCTTTTCACTTCTCAGAAAGTCACATCTGCCATTTTCATATTCTGCTGCTCTATTTTTTAAAGTTTGGGGGCTAGGCGTGTTGGAAGGAAAGCTAATGGACAAAAAGTAGACTGGATGTTTTGTCTGGAGAGCATTGTTATAAAGGATAACATTTTAGGATAGAGAGTAATTCATGGCTAAGTCTCTCATAGTAGAGGGGAAAGAGCTCGGAATAAATATTTTGGCTCTGAACGGTGACCTGATTGCTCTGAATCTAAATACAGTGGAAAGGGAGTATATAAACTAAAGTAATTGCTTAGTTTGAAGGCTAACAGAGCCTCCCCAGGCATTACATCTGAATTAATTGTAAGCCAGTAGAGCAATATATAATTGTATATTACATAATCTAATATAGTCACATTAAATATAGAACTTCAGAGACTAGAATACATTTTTTATGGAGTTGTTTAAAGAATTTCTCCACATTCTTTTGTGAGTATGTGAATTGATTATGAAAAAAATATGTAATTCGGATCGAACTACGAGTCTTCCTCATATGGAAATATGAAAAGGTTTGAAAACATCTCTGAACGTTTCAATTAGTCTCCTAAGCTATTTTAAGCTGTCTTCAATTTCCTATAGAACAAAGTGAAAATATGTAAATGTTGAATAAAGTAAGACAAGTCACTTTGGGATCACCTCTCATTCTGGACTCAGCAGCAACTTCTGTTCTTTCTCTCAAAGCCTCTGTTAATATCAAGTTTCCGTAGGTGCCAGAAGCTTTCCAGTTCCTAATTCCCAACCAAACCTTTGCTTGCTGCGTTTGATCCACTAAGAAAAAATGAAAACAGTACTTATCTCTTTAGGATTCCGATGAATTCAGACTAGACTGTTTCGTTGGTGAATTCTGTGGGGTTTTCTAGGATCAAGTATGCTTACTGCAATTTGTACTCCCTTATGTGTGATCAGCATAATTTTTGAGCCTGGCATTACCTTCTAGAAACCAGAATCAGTTGAAGAGCTAAGAGTCCAACAACTCAATTTTAATAAATTTCATGAATACTGTCCATTAGTTTTTATTACTTATTTCTACCGTAAGACCTTTACATCTGCAATCCTCCTTGCCAGAAACACTCCATTCCTAGATCTCGCCTGACTGGCTACTTTTGCTGTTCAGGTTTCTGTCCAAAGGTCACCACCTCAGGAAAGCCTCTTTGGTTGTTCTAACCAAAAACAGCCCCTTCCAACATTATCACTTTACCATGTTTTATTTTCTTCAAAGCCTTTGTTGCTTTCTGAAATTATCTTGTATTATTATCAGGATTTTCATTATTATTATCCTAACAATAAGAATAAACACAAGTTGAGTTTTTCCCATCTACCTTACCCAAGTCATTTTTAATACAACATTTTAATAACAACAGCTAGTGTTTATGGAGTACTCAGGACTCAGGGAATGCTAGACGAAGCATTTACCACACTAGGCCAGGCCACTGGCCTCTCTGCCTGACTGCTGCAGGGGCTTCCTGACTGGCCTCCCTTTTCCCGTTTTACCTTCTTACAGTTTGCTGCCCATAGAGCGGCTGGTGATCTTCCTAAAACATAAATCAGCTCCGTCATGATCAGCTGTCAGCATCAGCAGTCTTTTGGCCATCTTCAGGTCCTAACTGGCTTACCAGGCCTGGTGGGATCTGGCCCCTATTAGCTCCCTGCCCTGTCTCTAGCCTCTCCTGACCTCCGACCACTGGCCCCAAATCACACTTCGCTCAGAGTGCCACCCAGCCACACATGGTTCAGGTCTCACTTTGCTCAGATCTCTGCTGAAATGTTCTGTGCACGGAGGCCTTTCCCAAGCGCGCCATGTAAACAAGCAAGTGATCACTCTCCATCCCCTTCTCGTGCTTCATTTCTCACCGCTCACCACTGCCCAACATTGCATTACTCATTGTCCTGCCCTCAACAAATCTTTTTTGAATGTTTACTATGTACTGGGCCCTGTTCTAGGCACTGGATATCCGAAGTCAGTATGATGGGCAGAGTCCCTGTTGATGTTGGAGATATTGGGGCAGGCATATAGCGGACTCAATACATAGGTAAAATACCGACTGTGTTGGACGCTTCAGGGTAACTAAAGCAGAAAGAAAGGCTGGGGAGTGTTGGGGGAGGGGTAAGTTTAAACTAGGGCTGTCAGGAGAGGCTTCGGAGAGCAGCGGGCCTCACCAAGTCCTGAAGGAGGTGAGGGAGTAAGCTCTGTGAGTGACTTCTGCACAGAAACAACATCGTGTTTGAAGGCTCTGGAGGAGGAGTGGTTCTTGCATGTTCGAGGAGCAGCAGGGACCCCCACAACGGAGCAGAGTGAGCAGTGGGGAGAGGAGCTGTGGCCAGAGAGGTGACAGGGGCACCGGGCTGTAGCATTCACAGGCCCTCCAGGTCTCAGCCTGGGAGACGAAACAGAGGAGCAGCCTGAGCGGACTTAGATTTTAACTGGATCCCTCGGGTCCTTGTGTGGGACATAGACTTTAAGGGAGCAAGGGTGGAAATAGAGTCCACTTAGCCCAGGAAAGACTGGAGCGGCTCGGGTCAGGGTGGCAGAGCAGAGATGGGGAGAAGTGATCGTGGTCTGAATATATTTTGAAGGTCGGTCCTACAGAATATCCCAAGAAACTGAGAAATAGAGTGATCAAGAATGCCTCGTTCCAGAGTTTTAAATCCAGGCCACTGGAGCAGTGGTGATGCTGGGACCAAGATGGGGAGGCAGTGAGGGAACAGATGACCCCAGATGGCCTTACAGAGCCTTTGTGGGCATCAGAAAAGGGCTCTCCCCACTCTGGGCTGATGCAGTTGGAGTCAGAAGAGGAGGCTGGATTTCGGCCCCTAGCCCTTCTCCATCTCCGCACAGCTATAGGCCGTCGCATTGATCAGCTTAGGTTTGGGACAGGCCTTCAGTGAGGTGCTGACTGGACAGGTGGGTATGAGTCTGGAGTTCAGGGAGACAGACCCCAGGTGTACAAGGTGCTGTCGTGTGAGCATTCCGGGCGAGTTTGTCTTTAGATATATGTTGCATTGTATATTAGATGTGCTTTCTTTACTTTTTCATTATCTATGTCATTATGTAGGCTTGAGGTGATCCATGTCTGTGTTTTCTGCTTCAGTGTATTTGGACACCCAGCTCAGTACCTGGTAGCCGAACACTTAACAAACGTGGTTGAATAAATAAACCGATCGGGGAGACCATTGCTTTATCCTGGTCCTATGGGTTGCATGGGATTGAGTGCATGGCTGGGTTTATATTTCAATTTATATGTCAAACATTCCCATTCCCACTCTATACCTAAAGCCCAAAGAGAGTTTTTCTAAAACCTCCACCTTTTAATACCATTTACTACACGATTACTGAAAAGAAATTTAAGTTCCAAGTGGACTTTACATTTACCTGTTGCCTTGCAGCTAAACAGGAACTTAAAACAAAACAAAAGCCTGGTTTAGATAACAAATTCCTTTCATAGCAACTTCTGAGCTTCTGGTCTATTCTTGAGGGGACTATTAATACTTTCCTTTTTATCTGGTTTTGTTTGTCAGTGGGAGTTCCATTTTTTCATTTTCTTTGGTATATTGCGGATGAGAGTTCTATTTTTCTATCATATGAAATGATACGAAGGGTTTCTTAATTCAGCATTTCGTTGCATTTAAACCTGAGACTGGGAAAGATACAGGTCTTGGACCTCAGCATTTTTATGTAGAACGGTCAGTGATGGCTTTGCACACGAGATGAGGTTTAAACTGGGCTACGTATCAGTTTGTTATTGTATATAGTAACAGATGACTGCCAAACCCATTGACTTCAAATAATAAACATTATTGCTCACAAGACTCTGGGTCAGCTGATCTTGACTGGGCCCATTCACGCGTTGGGTCAGCAATTCTGTTCATCTTGGTTGGGCTCTCTCACCTCATATATCTGGGGCTTTAGGCTGCTCTGGCATAATCCTGGCTGAGGCGTTTGGGCTCTCATCCTGCAGTAAGCTGGACAATACTTACTCATATGGCAGTGGCAGGGTTCCAAGAGCAAGACTGAAAATGCCCAAGGCTTCTTGAGGCCTTGAGCTTGAAACTAGCATAGCATAATTTCTACCACATTCCACTGGTCAAAGCACGAGATGGAGAAATAGACTCTACTTGTGACAGAGAAGCTGCAAAGTCATAATGCAAAGTGTATGGGCTTAGAGAGACCATAAATTGGAGCCATTAATCTAAAGGCTTGAGGATAAATAGGGTTTAGAAGGAGGGTGTGAAGGAACTAGTATGAACTTCCTCTGATCTAAAGGAAAATGTGCCTTGACTGGCCCATATCCCAACTCCCTAGTATCTGGAAAACACATGAAGCATAAGTTTCTGCACTGACTTGTGGATTTTAACAGGAACTGTTGTCTTTCTCTCAGAAAAGAACATCTCATCGAAAGCACATCCATAATTGTCTTGAGGTGCTTTCATAGGATACATTAAGTTGTTTTGCAAGACAGCTGACATATGGCCATTTGTTTTACACAGTTATCTTATGTTGGCGTCTCCACAAATAATGATTGTACCCTTCTCTTGTAGGATTATGCCCATATGTTGACCTGTATAACTGAAAGAGAAAAGTTTATTGTACCCATCAAAGCTAGAGGTGCACGAGCCATCCTAGATTTTCCTGACAAGCTGGATTTTTCCACTTGCCCTGTCAAATACAGCACTCAGAAGATTCTGCTGGTACGAAACATTGGCAACAAAGATGCTGTGTTTCACATCGAAACTCATAGGTATGCATTCCTTCAGCTCTTGTTTTTGATTGATTATAGCTAAATCTAGTCAGCACAAGTAATTTGCTAGAATAGCAGGCAGGATGGAACTGCTCGTTACAGTCTTCAGTTGCAAGGCTAAGAGACCTCACCAATGTAGGGCAGACTTCCTCTTCAGTCCAAGAGGAAACTAAAATTCATGGTTACCTTAGGGTCACCTTGGGTTTGGGTATGGGTGGTTTTCTGAAATGTTGATAAAAATCTTTTTATTTAGCATAGAGAATGGCCCACAGAAACCTGTTAATAAATATATGTTTTGACTGAGAATTTTATAACTGGCTATATCAGTTTTCTATTGCTAATGTAACAAATTATCGTAAACTTACTGGATTAGAGCAACAGATATTTATTATCTGATATTTCAGTAGACCAGAAACCTCTCACTGGGCCAAAATTAAAGTGTTGGTGGGGCTGTGTTCTTTTCTGGAGGCTTCAAGGAGAATCCATTTCTTTGCCCTTTCCAGCTTCCAGGGGCCACCCACATTCTTTGGCTCGTGTGTCATAATCCTTGGCTGAAAAAATGGGAAAAAGTGTAGTAATCAGTTCATTGAGTTGTTGTGAGGAATAAATGAATGAATAAATGTAGACTGCTGGCACGTAGGGGGCACCTGGCTGGCTCAGTCAGCAGACCATGTAACTCTTGATCTCAGGGTCCTGAGTGCAAGCCCCACGTTGGTTGTAGATTTTACTTCAAAAATAAGTAAATAAATAAACTGCTGGTACTATATAAAGTGCTATGTAACAAGTGGGTTTTTTTTTGTTGTTGTTGTTTGTTTCTTCAGATGAATTGCCAATATGGTAGGCAGAATGATGGCTCCCCAAGTATGTTGGTGTCCTAATCCCCAGAACCTGTGAATATGTACTATTACGTGGCAAAGGGGGATTTGGGCTGTAGATGTAATTGATGTTGCTAAACAGCAGACCTTAAAATGGGGAGATTATCCTGGATTATCTGGGTGGGCCCAGTGTAATTACAAGGGTCCTTTAAAATAGCAGAGGGAGTTGGGGCACCTGTGTGGCTTAGTGGATCAAGCATCTGCTCAGGGTGATTGGATGGAGCCCTGCTTCGGGCTCCCTGCTCAGCGGGGAGCCTGCTTCTCCCTTTGCCTCTGCCTGCCACTCCCCCTGCCTGTGCTCTCTCTCTCTCTGTCAAGTAAATAAATAAAATCTTTAAAAAGAAATATAAGAGGGAGGCGGAAGAGTTCAGAGTGATGAGAAATGAGTAGAACTCAGCCGGCATTGGCTGTGAAGATGAGAAGACTGAGTCAGAGAATTCGTGTAAGTCGCTCAAAAGCACAGAGTAGTAAGTGAAGGAGCAAGAAATTAATCTGGTTACTTCTGGAGTAGCTGCAGTGTGGCGGACACCAAAGATGATGAGACAGTCCTTGGTCTTGAGGAGCTTCCTCACTAGATGGGCAAGAACGATTGTCATGGGGCGTGTGAATGGTGGTTCATCAGTGGGGCCATAAAAAGAATGGCCAGCTTGGGAAGACAGGAAGCAGAGGTCAAGTCCTGTTCTGTGACTTTTTAAGAAGTAGTGTGTATATTGATCTGGATAGTGAACTCATTTTCCAGAAGGGTGTTATCTGTGGAATCCTTTGCAGGTTTAAGGACACATCTCTCCAGAAAGGATTAGCATTTGCTTCTGCTTGGTTCTAAAGGTTAGACCTTGTAGAGTTCTCTTCTGGTAATTTCTTGGCTTAGTCGTTCCTGGACTGATAATGTACATTCAGACCCCAGACCTGCATGAGACACACGTCCAAAGTTATGAATTCTCTAGAGAAACTTTGTTTCCCTCACTTAAAACCAACACAGACATTTTCCCTTGTGCTAATGGGAGAATGTCTCTGTAGTCCTTTAATTTTCCTGGGTGTATATGGGGATTTGCTTACCAGTCCCCTGATGTGACAATCCCAAGGTGTTGTCTCCTGCTCCGGCACAGCTGTGAAAACCCAGGCTTCAGGCTTATTGAGAATCCAGGGCAGGCCTAGCATTAGCTCAGTGGCTCAGTGCTGTGGTTCTTAGCTTTGTCTTTGCTTTTAAATCCTGTAGATTTGCCTTTTTTTTTTTTTCAATGCATGCTCAGCTGCACACTTAGGTAAGTAATATTTTATCCAGTGTTTCTAGGTATTTTCAGGTTATCTGTTCTGCCATATTATAGGTGATAGGGCTGCCGGTGATGTGGGTGGAGGGCACATCCCTTGCGGGGGCGGGGGGGGGGGATTTGTATTTAGTCTTTACAGGAATGTCCCAGGAGTATCACTATCTCTGAACAGTTTCATGTAGATCTAAGTTTATGTCTGGATTCCTATTTCTCCTGGCTGAAAAACTACTTTTAATATTTCTTGTAGCATAGGTCTATTAGAAATTCTCTCCATTTTGTGTATTTGAAACAAAGCATTTTGCCTTCACTTTTTGAAAAATATTTTCTGTACAGTTTAGAATTCTGGGTGGACAGTTCTGCATACATGTAATTATTTTCAGGAGTTTATAAAGGATGACATTTCATTGTCTTTTGGCTTACATTTTTCTTATGAGATTTCTGCCAAAACTCTTTGTTCCTCTACATGTAATTATGTCTTTTTCTTAGGCTGCCTTTAAGATTTGTCTTTATATTTGGTTTTTAGTAATTCGAATAAGCTATGTCTAGGCATGGGTTTTGTTTTCGTCTTTTTTGTTTGTTTGTTTTTTGTCTTAAGGATTTTGTTTTGCTTTTGTTTAGTTTTGGTTTTCATCCTGTATGAGGTTCCACGCTTCCTAGATCTTTTGTTATTTTTGGAAAATCTCAGCCATTATCTCTTCAAACATTTCTTCTGTTCCATTCTCTCTTGCTGTTTCTTCTGCCTGTAGGGAAGTTCTGTCTGCCACAGGTAAAGCACTGAGGGCAGGGACGTTGGCCATCTTTAGATTTCAGGCTATTTGTTTGCTCTGCAGTATCTCCTTTCTGATTGGCTCAAGAAAAGTTGTGATTTTGTATTTACCTGGCTTTTTTTCACTGTTAGGGTGGCCAACCTCTTTCTAGTTTTATGCATCCCAGGCAGAAGGAAGACCCCTTGAACTAATTTAGCTAAATCATCCAGCAAAGGCAAAGTTCTTTTGAAGGTCAGTGTCTTTTGACCTCGTCCATAAATGCTTATACAGCCTTTGTCGTTTCGTGGTAAGATTCACATAGTTTGATTGAAGGAGAAGGAAGCAGGTTAACTGGCTCACCATGACTTAAGAAAGAACGGATCTTTTTTGATTTAAAAGAGGCCTCCCACAACCACTTTCCATAATACACATTAAAAGCTTCCTGTTATACTCATATTTCTCCTATGAAAAAGAAAACCCACCTCAGGTGGGAAAACAAGGGCAGGCAGCATATCTTCCTGGACTGTGGCTGAATCTTAAAAGCTACATATAAACGGCAGTTTATTATATATTACATTCATACAAAAGTGAAGCAAAATCACTTCATAGATTTCATAGTGTGAAGTTGCAGGAAAAGATCTCAAACTTTTCTATCCATGTAACTATGAATGTGAATCATCTTCTCCTACTATAGAAATACTTCCAAGGTAAAATGGTGAGCCAACTCAAGAACTAGCCAGAAATCATAAAGACATTAGAAACTCTAGTCCAACATTCCCATTTTACCGATGAAGGAAATAAGGCCTGAGAAGGGAAATGACTTATCCAAGTTCCCTCAGTGAGTTAACAGCCAAACCTGGATTAGAACAAACGTGGGCCATTTCTGGCCTTCCTTACCCTCAGATCCACTCTTTGTGTTTCCCAGGCTCTATACCGTATGTCTGGGCGGTTAGTGTTGCTAGCTGCCTCAGCTGGCTGTATTCCAGCTGGATTGGACCACTGGGGAGCACTAGAAGGAGATTGCAGAGTAGCAAGGAGCCAGGGCATTTCTCCTTCTCGCTCTCTGACTTCAGCAGAGGTCCCAGCAGAGGCTGTGTCTCCTCTATGGTTCCAATTCCTGTCAGCCTAGCCGCCATGGTTCAGACTTCGGACAGGTTCCCAGGATCTGGTAACACTGCCTCCTCTTCTCGTCTCCAGCCCAGGGGTGAGAATCAGTAACTGCTGTTACTAATCCCTGAGCGATCTCATCATCTTGTATCGGGCTTCTCATCTCTCTCATTTTCTATGTAATCAATTTCTCAATTCAATTCCCTGTTTGCAAATATTTTTGCTTTCCTGTTTAGGTATAGTATCTATTCATGATAGTGTAGTTTTATGTTCTTTCCACAAAATGCATGCTTTCTAACCATACCATCAATTCTTTGAGCTACCCCAAATTCTTCCAATAAATCCCTTTGCTGTTGAAGTTAGCCAGAGTTGGTTTCTGTTGTTTGCAACTGAGAACCCTGCTGGCTACAATGAGAAAGGATGTAATTGAACTTGTGGTCACGTTGTATTGAATCAGAATCTTTGGGGAGATGCCCTGACAAGCGTCCATTCTAAAAAAAATACACAAGTGATTATGTTGCCCCCACAGGGGTGACAACCACTCTTTTGGTTAATATGATTGTCAGTAGACATGGTAGAGCAATGGATATACTGTGAGATTTTGGAGTAAAAAACCCAGGGTCTGCTCTTACTCTGATCACTGTAAGAGTCAATACACAGAAACAGTATCTCACAGGAAATTATTTTTAAAAACACATCATATTCTTTTCATTGAAATAATGATTGAATTAATTGGTTAGGTTTATAAGTGGTTAGGTTCATATAAATTATAAAAAATAAAATGTCCTTTATATGTCTTTTGACCCCATTAGAATGTGAGTTTCTCAAATGCAAGGGTTGTATCTATTTTCATTTCTATTTCCCCAGCATCAAATATAAGTGCCTAGAAGAAATAAGTGCTCAATAAATGTTTATAGGATGCCTCACCAACAGTATATCACAAGGCAAAGCTGCAACTATAAACCTGTACAATAATTTAAAATAAAAAAATGCTCCTAGTACTATAAAATAGGCATAGTGTTTTTATGCTAATAAAGGGAGTTGCAGTATGCTATAAAATATACAGAGAACATAAACCATTACTCTTCAAGTTTATTGCAAATTTGACCTGATACTCTAGTAGGTACCAGAATAATTCTGACTATTAAAGTAGGATTAATTTTGGAAGGTGAAATAGAAAAGATTAAGAAGCAATCTCAAAATCCAAAACCTCATGTCAGGAACCAGTTAATAAGATTGTCTGAAGAAAACACACTAATATTAAATTCCATATTTAATATAACAGAGCCAATATTTAGCCTTTTGCTAAAATATCAATTCGTAAGGATGGCAGAGTTTTAGTTCTCAAGAGCAGTTTATAGTGGGTTGAACAAAAACCCAAAATCTTTGTTGTGGCTCATGATTTTTCACAAACCCGAGTTCCTTCCCTAATCAAGCATTTGGTATTAATGAGAATATTATATCAAAACCAAACATTTTGGTAGACGGAGCCAGCCTTGTACCCTCGAGAAATAATGCCTTTTACCTCTTTGTTAAGAGTATTTTCTGAAACTCGATATTTTCTGGCCAGCTCAGCCCATCTGCCTGTGGTAAAATGAAGTACAAAATCAGTCTGTAGACAATGTTGAAGTGCCAGAACTGAACACCCTCCACCCCATTAACGTCTGATTTATTGAGAAAGCTTAGGCAGCTCGAAGTGGCCATGGTTGTCCCAGGTGGGGTTTTTTTGACTACTCAAGAAATTTATTGTAATATAAACCCAACAGTGAGCACGACAGAAAAGTATCTGTTACCTCTGGAGAGAATTTGGATTTCTCGAGGTCCTAGAGAAGGGTCTCTTTGTCCATAGAAAATTAGCTTAGGTTCTGCCGTACAATACTACCCAATTCATTTCAAAACTGTTCTTTTTGCTACCAAGAAATGTTTGAAAAGAAAATGAAAGCATCACGTAGGAAGAAAAATATTAGGACCTAGGGAGGCAAAGATAGAAGAAAATATTACAGCCTTGTTCCCAAAGTCAGGAAACTGGGCCCAGTTCTCAGTTCTTAAGATTCTTACTGATGCCGTCAGGGAGGAAGGGACTTTTAAGACTGTGAGACTTATTTTGGATCACTTACCTTGATCTCAGGAAGCAGAGATTCTTGAGATGCTAAAAGTGTGCTCCTTTTCTGTTCCACCAAGATGCTATAAAGATTACTTAATGATTACAGATATTTTTATTTCCCTCTGAACGTTGGTTGTAATTCGATCCACAACCTCTTCTGAGAGGCTTCTGTGAGTAGCACAAAGATGCATGTAATCAGGTGGCTCGCATGTTCAGGGGTGGTTTGGGTAGGCAGAAAGCACTGGAACCTGCAGGCAGGCTTCCAAACCCCCTCCACTGCTACCTAGTTGGGTAGCTTTGGGCCGGTTGCCTGCCCTTTTATTTTTATTTTTATTTATATATATATATATATATATATATATATATATATATATATATATATATATATATTTTTTTTTTTTACCTGCCCTTTTAGAGAATCTGTTTTCTCATATCTAAAGTGCAAATAACAATACCTCCTTTCTGCGGGTTTTTTCCAGGATTAAGAGGATTGGCATATGTAAGTGTATTATATACCCAGTGTAGTTAGTGCCCGGTTTGGAGTCCATGCCCATGGCGGCTTATTTGCTTTCCCTTTCCTGTCGTCTCAAGAGTCTGTAGCTATCGAAAGGAGCAGGCGTGAAAACGAACTCCATAGTACAAGGTGAGCTGAAGTGAGAAGTAGAAAGAAAGTTATAGCCTCTGAGGAAGGAGACTTTATTAACAAGACAGAATCCAGGAAGATTCTAGTTAAGAGGTGGCTTTGAGTCTGGGCAGTGATAAGTGACTTTGGAGGAAATATGACCTGTGGAAAGTGGTAAATATTCTTGTGTGACCCTAGCGGTTGGGAAATGTCTGTGTAGGGGCACAGTCAGGTTGGAAGGGAGAGGGGCTGCACTGCTGGGCGAGGCTATGGTGAAGGGAGCAGAGCCCTCCCTGCCTGTCCCTCCCCAGCCTGACCTGGAATGTGACAGATGATGTGGGACATTTAGACAGACGTATGTGTTTAATGAGAACACAAAATGTAGTTGGGAGCAGCTTGTGTGGAACCACAAATACCTGGGACTTTGAGCTTTATTACATAGATTATGAGGACCACTAAAGGTGTTTGAACTAGAGATGGATGTATTATGATCTAGGTATGTTTTTTTTATAGTATTCCTAGAGCAGTGTGAAGGATTGAGAGGAGAATAATAAAAACTTGAACTCATCTAAACACCCAAGATTATCTGCAGGCTCATCATCCATCTAGAGGCTTCCAGTGACGGAGATAACACAAGTAACAATAAACATTAGTTTAGCACTCCTACGGGCCAGGCCTTATTCTAAGCACTTCACCTGTATCTGCTCCTTTAGTCTCCCCCTGCAACCCGATGGAGTAGGTGCTGTCCTTACCCTCATCTTACAGACCAGGAGACTGAAGGGTCAATGACTTGTCCCAAGGTCATGGCAGAGCCGAGTTTTGAACTTTTACAGTTGGCTTCAGGCTGGTGACCACTACCCCCATAGAGCCTCTACAGCCATGCCTGGGGTTCACGGGAGGATTGTTGCTAGAGGTGTGGGAAAAGGACAAAGGAACGGGAAGATAAAGAAGTGAACATAGAGGGAGATCCAAACAGCCCCAGAGAAAAGAAAAGTTTCCCATGGTGGGAAGCACTGCAGAGAAGATCTCAGGTACCACCATGTGCTACCCTTGCCACAGTTCTGTACCCTCACAGGAGGAAGCTTAGGCTTTCGGACATTAAGTTCATTATCTAAGGGAAGATTTCAGGGATGAAACTAAAAAACAGTTATGATAGAAGTAAATAATCAGAAACAACTTAGCCTGCCAGATACATTGTACAATGCATTACTTTGAAAAACTAGCAATTTGGAGAAGTGAAATGGACCATGAAAATAATTAAATGGGCTGGGTTTTCTATTTAGAAGGAAGAACTCTCTAAGTTATTTAAGGTACCTCATGATCAGATCCAGCTTCTCTCTTACCACTTCCTTCCAGAGAAATTAAATGAAACGATTTCCTGTTCCCAAATCCACCCTATCACCCCATCACGTCTATGTGCCCAAATTCTATTTTTAAGGCACAGAACTTGTCCCCAGTTTGCTTTTCTGAATGCTTTCCACCTGTCTCCAGCTTGCTGTCAACCAGGAGGCTGACCTGTATGGCAAAGATGAACAGGCTCCCGTGCCTTTGGCTGCTGGTTGTGTCTAGCCAGGGGGAGTCCCAGCAGGAGATCAGACAGGAGGAAGTGAAGTCAGGGCGCTTTTCCCCCAGTGTCTTCCCTGTGAGGCCATCTGGGCTGACTGTCTCTCTTGACTAAAGCTGCTTGCTCCTCATACAGCAGCGTTCTCGTAGGGGGATTGTATATTTGTATTCCCACTGCCCCGCCTCTGTTAAGTAGACTCTTTGTTAAATTGCCCACAAGCTATCCTCTTGTGATTGTGTGATCTTTTGGGACTCAGGTGTATTTTTCCATTATGAAACCTTATCTTCACTGAACTGTCACAAAACTTGATTTTTATCCCTTTGAAGGTATTTTTCTTTTGCAAATCACAGGATTTGCATTCATGTTTTAAGGCCAACCACTGGAATCATTCCATGAATGTTAAAAGAATGGCTGAACGGCAAGGACACAAACAAGAGCATTACTGTATCATTTAAGTTTCTCTTACACTTGCTGATCTCGTACTGCTATTTTCATTCAATACCCAACCAAAGTTCCCTCACATCAGGGGGGAATGTGTACTTTACTTCCGAATCACTGAATTGCGGTGTCTGGTCTGAGCTGCCTGCCGCACCAGAACTCCCGTATCCTCTCCTCCTCTCACACTAGTCAGGAACGTGCTCTGATAGTCTGTCGCCTTGTGTGCTGCAGGCCTTTCTCCGTGGAGCCATCTGCGGGAACTCTTAACGTGGGGGAGTCCATGCAGCTGGAGGTCGAGTTTGAGCCACAGACTGTGGGCAGTCACAGCAAAAGACTTATTGTGCATTACGACACAGGTATGCATTATTCTTTGTTAAAAGTTCTACATGTTAAGAAAGGTCAGATGGAAAATGTGGTGAAGCGAAAAAGGAAATGGTTATTTTGGCTGCATTAGAGTAAGCTAAGATCCACAAGGTAAAGAACCAAAGAATGAATGTCTCCCACAGAAGTAATGTTGAGCCAGATACAAATCCCACCGGCCTGGTTTCTCCAGTGCTTAAAAGCCTGAGAAATACAGCTCTGGGGAAAGAAACAACACCCTGAAGTCACACTGGGCAGCTTAATGTTATTTATATGTAAATGAACTTGAAGGTAACTGAGTACCCCATGGATTTTCCATTTGATTTATTACTGCATTTGTCTAACGTTTAAAAAATGTAAACCTCAGTTCAGAATGTTCTCCTGTGTGCCAGCCAGTCTACGTAGGATCCAGTTGTCTTAATCCTCAGAATGTGCAATATCTTACTTAAATGTAGTTCTGTGTCTGTTGCCACCAGCATTTTCTTGAAGGCCACAGTCTGCGTAATCATGGAAATTATACATTGTTTTTGCTAATATTTAATTTATGGTCATGTAGGCTGCATGTACATTATGCAAGTCTCCAAAGTTGGTTGTTAATATTTTACCATTGCCATTTATTATTTCATGATTTTTCTCATTTCTTTCTCCCTTCTTTTTTACCCATTCGTGTTTATTGACCCAGATTGTCTGCGTCAGAAGGGCACTATAGACAGAAAACACAAGTGCACAGCCAGGGAAAGAGCAACAAACGATACCTAGGTCACAGTTCAGAGTTGTTAGCTTTGTGGATACATATCTGAACAGGACAGTTCAAGTCCTTGCGTAACGACCCGTGGGTTAAGTGGTCCAAGTTTCACGTTGCCCGTCTTAACGGCAATGCATATCCAGTGGTAACGACCTATGTATCTTATCTTTAGTGCAGGTCAGGGTTCACTGGCTGCTACAAAGGCAAACCTAACCTGAACTAGCTTAAGCAAAGGGGAAAGTTTTGACCCATATAATGCAACAGAGGAAGGTAAAAAGCAGAGCTTTTTAACACATCAGGAACGTGAATTTTTCCAGAGTAGTTATGCATTTTACACTCCCACCAACAAAGCGTGAAACTTCCGATTGCTTCACATCCTTGCCGACAAACGCAGTGTTTTCTTTTTTTTTCCCTGCCACCACATGGTGTTGTCTTGTTCGTTTTAGACATACTAGTAGTGTAAAGCTATGTCTTCTAGTGGTTTTAGTTTTCACCGAATGATTAATGATGTTGAGCACCTTTTCCTGTGCTTACTGGACATTCATATATCTTTTTTAATGAAGTGTCTGTTCAAGTCTTTTGCTCATTTTTTATTGAGTTGTTTTTTTCTTTATTAATTTGTAAGAGTACTTTATAACTTGATATTCTGAATACTAATCATTTGTCAGATATACGTATTGTTAATATGGTTTTCCAGTCTGTAGCTTGCCATTTCATTTCCTTCATATTTCTTGATCAGAAATTTTTAATTTTGATAATGTCGACATCAATGTTTTTCCATTAAGATTAATGTTTTTTGTCTTCTTGCTAGGACATCATTACCTTCTCAAGGATCACAAACATAGTGTATGTTTGCTTTTAGAAGGGTAATAATTGTAGCTGCTTTGTTTAGATTGGTAATTGATTTTGATTTCATATTTGTATGTGTGTGAAGTAGGGACTGAGTTTAATTTTTTCCCCCTATATGGATTCTTGGCTCTTTTCCCTTCTACTATCTTGTTCTGGAATTCCAATCAGTTAATTACTCTGTTATTCTGTTTCTTCATCTATTATTACTCTAATTTATTCCTTTTTTAAATAATAGGTTAACATTAAAAAAAAAAGATTTATTTATTTATTTGAAAGAGAGAGCATGAAAGTGGGGGAGGGGCAAGGGGAGAGGGAGAGAATCTCAAGCGGACTCTGTGCTAAGTGTGTAGCCCAATGTGGGCCTTGATCCTAGGACCCTGAGATCATGATCTGAGCTGAAACCAAGAGGCAGATGCTTAACCGACTAACCACCCAGGTGCCCCAATTATTTATTCCTTTTAACCTCTATTTTATTTTTTCCATTTCTTTGTCTTCATAAAACTTCTCTGAATACTTTTTTCTCCTCTATTCAGTAATTCCCTCTTCCGTGAATTCTCTGCTGAGTTTTAATTTTTCAATTATAAGTATTTTCATTTCTTGAAATTTTATTTGGTTCTTGATTCAGTCTGTTCTTAAATCTGATTGCTCTCCACTCTTTTATTTTTCAAGTTTCCCTTTTATTTCTTAAATATGTTAAACATTGTTATTTTCATTCTGTTTCTGAGCATTTAAATATATTAAATCTGCTTATCAGGTTAGTTTGCTGTTTATTATTTCTGATGGTTTTCATGCACGGTATCTGTAGGGGAGGAAGAATATCTTTTTCCTCCACTCTTCAAGGCTTTTGGCTGGGGCCCCTGTAGCAAAAGACAGATTAAGAAGAGAAACACATACAAATTTATTTGACATAAGTTTTCCTTTGATGCCCACAGGTCAAGTCCAGGGACTCAGAGGGGTTCTGTAGGATCAGCCAAGAGGGTCGTTGGCTTCATGTAGGATGAAAATCAAATGTGAGCCCGCAGGAAGTGAGAGCAGAGTTTATTGAAGATATGAAGAGGGGCGCCTGGGTGGCACAGCGGTTAAGCGTCTGCCTTCGGCTCAGGGCGTGATCCTGGCGTTATGGGATTGAGCCCCACATCAGGCTCCTCCGCCATGAGCCTGCTTCTTCCTCTCCCACTCCCCCTGCTTGTGTTCCCTCTCTCACTGGCTGTCTCTATCCTGTCGAATAAATAAATAAAATCTTAAAAAAAAAAAAAAAAAGAAGATATGAAGAAAGCAGATACAGATGGAGCTTCTGGGAGATTCAGAAAGGAAAAGAGGGAGTCTTGTCTTTGTCAGGGTCTGGCATACATGTCCCCTCAGGCATCCAGGAGCTGGTTAGAACAAAGACCAAGGCCCAGGTACTATTCCTTGGAGCCAGGGGGCCTTGGCATGGAGATGTCTAGAGCCCTCGTCTGGAATGCACATGTGATGGCTTCCTCAGGTCATTCTCACCGGTTCTTCCTTAGATGTTCTCTATTCTCGAGAAATCATTAACTCCTTGTCCCTTACAAGGAGGACATTCTGAGGCATGTGTAAAAGTGGGGTGGGGGTGCAGGTCCTGGCAAGAACAGAAGCAGCAAAAGGAGTAAGAGCAGATTTTTATGGAGTCCTTCCTTTTCCCTATCTCCTCTAGGCATGGGAGTTTTCGTAAGGAAATGCAGACCTGAAGGAGTGGTTAAATCTGAGTTGTTGTTGGTTTTTTTTTTTTCTTTTTCTTTTTTTTTTTTTAAAGATTTTATTTATGTGACAGAGAGACAGCCAGCGAGAGAGGGAACACAGCAGGGGAGTGGGAGAGGAAGAAGCAGGCTCCCAGCAGAGGAGCCCGATGTGGGACTCAATCCCCGAACGCCAGGATCACGCCCTGAGCCGAAGGCAGCCGCCTAACAACTGCGCTACCCAGGCGCCCCTGGTTTTTTTTTTTCTTTTTGCTAGGTTTGATGAAGAGTAGAGAGTTGTGGAAAAACGTGTTAGGACCAAAAAGGGTATGAGCTAAGTGTGGTAAACTTGGGAAAACAGCAAGGCCTGTTCATTCAGATTTCTCTCAGTGTCCCTCTGTCTTTGCAGACAAGGGCGCTCCTTTCATCCAAGTATAGGAAGGCACGTTCACATGAAGGTTTTGTAGCCAGTTTCGGGAGAAGGTCACAAAATCCTTCCTTACCGTTTCTCAGGTTCCTTCACTTGAAATATTCAGTATGTCAGGGTGTGCCATATTTTGGCATAGTGTGTCCTGAACCTCATCATATCTTATGCCCATTCTTGTTTTGCAAATTTTGGCCCTAGACTTTATCTCCTGTCATGTGCACGCCATTCAGTAGTTAAGGCAGGAGTTCAAGAGTTAACAAAAGCCATTAGGACAAAAGTCAGCCTTGGCGCTACACTACTTCCTGCAGTTCTTCACTGTGATGTTCTTATTTTCTAATAGGATTAGTGATGAATTTTAAAGTAGTTTAAAAAATATTTTATCAACTATTTTAGTTATTTCAATCGCCAGTTTAATTTGCTGCTTCAAACTGACTCTGTCTTTTTTCACATCATTCAGCATTATTTATAGACTAGTTCATCCTTTCCTACTATTTTATAATCCTCTCTAGGTAACAGTATAAACACGGTTTATCCCTCCATGTATTTAGTTTTTTTCTAGTTTCTCTCAGCATTAGTTTTCTGGGTGGAAGGCTTGAACATTGTAGTTAGATTTATTCCTTTATATTCGTTATTTTTATCTTAATTACATATTTATTATGTAATTTTTATTACATTTTTTATTGAGGTGTAATCTAGATACAATAAAGTATACAATTCTTCACTGTACAGTTTGATGAGTTTTGACAAGACCTGTGTAATGACCACTCCATTAAGGATAGAGAACATCCGTGGCTTCAGAGAGTCCCCTCATGCCCTTTCCAGTCAGTCCCTCCATCCCCATCCTAGACGTTCTGAGTCCTATCACCTTATATTAGTGTTGCTTATTCTTGGACTTCAAAGAAATGTGTTCATATAGTATATACTCTCTTGTGTCTGGTTTCTTTCACTCAACATAATGTTTTTGAGATGTATTTATGTTGCTGTGTGTATCAAATTCCCTTTTTTACTCCTGAGCAGTATTCCACTGTATGCTTACCTATGGTCCATTCATTCTCCTGTTAATGTAACTTCAGTTTGTTTGAAGTTTGGGGCTACTATGAATAAAGCTTGAATAACCATTCTTGTACAAGGTGTATGTGTGTGTGCGTATGTTTTTATTTCTCAGGTGAATGTTTAGGGATAGGGTTGCCAGGTATAGAGTAGGTATATGCTTAACTTTCTGAGAAACTTCCAAACAGTTTTCTAAAGTGATTGAAGCATTTTACATACGCCCCCCCCCCCCCCGATGATGCATAGGTCTTCTAGTTACTTACTCCACGTTCTCATCAACTCTGGGTCATTGTCCATCTTTCAATTTTAGTCATCCTGGCTGCAAAGTTATTATTAGCCAAATATCAACAAAAGCCTATATATTTTGTTTTTAATTGGCATTTCTCTAATGACTAATAATGTCGAGTATCTTTTCATGTGCTTAGACTGTTTTTATGTATTCTATTCTCAAGCATGTATTCAGATTTTTTGCCTGTTCTTTAGAGGGTTGTTTGTTCGTTTGTTATTGACTCATAGTTGTTTTTTTTTTTAAATATATTCTCAATATGAGGCTTTCAGAAATAATTATTTCAAATATCTCCTAACAGTGAATTATCTTTCTAATTTTCTTACTAGTGTCTTTTCATTAGCAAAAGAATTTAATTTTGGGGCGCCTGGGTGGCACAGCGGTTAAGCGTCTGCCTTCGGCTCAGGGCGTGATCCCGGCGTTCTGGGATCGAGCCCCACATCAGGCTCCTCCGCTATGAGCCTGCTTCTTCCTCTCCCACTCCCCCTGCTTGTGTTCCCTCTCTCGCTGGCTGTCTCTATCTCTGTCAAATAAATAAATAAAATCTTAAAAAAAAAAAAAGAATTTAATTTTGATGAAGTACAGTTTATCACTTACTTTATAAATAGAATGGTATTTTTCTTCTAATTTTATTTTCTAAATTTTGGGGGGGCATATCAAAATGGAGTTGAATTTTGTATATTGATACTTTATATCTTCGAACCTTGATAAATTAACTTACTGACTCCTAGTTTATCTGTAGATGATTTTGGATTTTGTATATATACAATCAGGTCATCTGCAAATAATGATAGTTTTATTCTTTTTCAATCCTTAAGCCTTTTATTTCTTATTCTTTCTTGCACAGCTAGGCCTTTATTAGCTTTCAGTGGAAATGATGATGGCAAACATCCTTCTCTTGTTCTCAGTCTCAGAGCAGAAGTTCTCACT
This sequence comes from Ursus americanus, assembly GCF_024610735.1. Taxonomy (NCBI): domain Eukaryota; kingdom Metazoa; phylum Chordata; class Mammalia; order Carnivora; family Ursidae; genus Ursus; species Ursus americanus. Next base: position 27,195,530 of record NC_142147.1, read on the forward strand.
GTTTCCTCATTTAGTATGATGTTTTTAATGGATACTCTTTATTAGATTAAAAATATTTCCTTCTATCTCTAGGTTTCTAAGATCTTTAATTTTGAATGGGTGGGACTTTCATCTATTACTACTTCTGCATTTGTTGAGATGATTGTATATTATTTCACCTTTTCATGTAATGGCTTTGTCTTTGGTCTGAAAAAACAAATTGGTCTCATAAAACAAGTTGGGAATTACTCTACTTTTTTATTCTCTAGAAGTGTTGTCATTTCTAATATTCATGTTATTTCTTCTTTAAGTGTTTGAAAAATTCACTTTTCAAACTATCTGGGCCTAGAGTCTTTTTGGGAGGTTTTTAGTTATTCATTTATTCAATTTATTTAGTACATTTAGATCTACTAAGGTATTTCTGTTTTTTTCTTGTGTAATTTTTGGTAAACTTTTTAAAGGAATTTCTGAATTTGATATAAAAATTTTAATTTGTTGGCATAAAATGTTCATAATAACTCTAAACTTTGTAATATCTGTAGGATCTATAGTGAATCTCCTCTTTCATTATTGATATTGGTAATTTGTATCTTTTCCCTTTCCTTCCTTCCTTTCTTTTTTCATTCTTGAATTTCAACAAAAGTCTTTGTGTTGTTAGTGTTGATAGTGGATGAAAGTGAGAAACATGAGTGTTAATAAATTCAGTCAATGATATATTTCTTCCATCTGTATCTCTGTATCTTTGTGAGGTATCATTTATGTCAACCCCTAAAATTAAGTATTGGAAAAAATGTGGCCTTAGAATTATGTTTGAATCACTTTATCACAAGGTGTTTTAAATCAGGAGTCTAAAAAAGAATAAAGCACAGTCAATCTTTTGTTGGTAAACGTAATTAATTGTTGATAAACATACCAAATTATCTTAAAATATCGTTCATCTTTAGCTCAGTCTTTTAAATATTTTGGGTCATATTTTTATACATTTGACATATGAATACTCTAGTATTAGTATATAGTATAATTTATAAACAAACAAATACATAGGGTGGTGGTATAATGTCAAAAAATTTTTATTTGGTTGGGTTTTGAGGCCAACAGCTTAGAGTGCTCATAGATCAATAGAATCAAAGCTTGAGAGAAGACTTAACTAATAATCAAATCTAGTCCTTGGATTTCTACAAACGAAAAACTGAAGCTTTAAGAAGTTAAGTGGCTTTCCCAAGGTCACATGCATAGCAGAAGCACAATTAGAACCCAGGCCCAGACTCTGACTTCTTGTGCAGTGCTTTTTCCACCAGAGTGGATCATCTCCCTAATCTCTCACATCACTACCTATGCATTTTTACTCCGTTACTCTATTGACTTTGAAATGCAGCTCCCAGTGGCCCTCAATCTGTATTTTAACTTTTGGGTAAATATTTGGATTGACACCCATATTTGTGTGTCCACATGACACTAAATATTTGTGTATTAAAATTTAATCACCATGGCAAAGTTGATTTCCACACTGTGAGGTTCTAGTGTCAACTTTGGTTCACAAAGTAATTTTCTAATGATGCAGATAGAGGTAAGCTATCTTGTAGCATTTTTCTTTACATGAAGTGAACTGCTGATAAGAATATGCTTTCATCTTTATTGTGGGTTATCAATGACCAGAACCTATAACCTTTCATTAGTGAAAAACAGTAATAACTATCTAAACACAGTTAATCATGGAGCTTTTCCAAGCAGCCATGATCATTGCCTTCCCATTTCACTAAATAAGCGTCTGATTGAACTTTCTGCAGCTGTTTGAAGTATGAATTGATTTGAGGGGGAAATTTGCATGGATTTTTTTCATACTTCCTCAAACAATGTTCCAGAAGGAGGAACATTGATAATCCTCAGTGGGAAGTACTCAATCACATTTCTAACAGTTGTGTTTATGCCCTTCAGTTGCTGGTCCTCCATTGGATAGAAATTCTTGGTTAAATGCCGCTAGGAGATTTTTCTTTGTCATCAACCAGAGTTTGAACCAGTGCTCTAGCAATTAAGGAGGATGAGTGTAAATTTCGCCAGTATCTAATATTTTACTCATCAATGTTTACCTCAACCAGAACCCTCCCCTGCTTTCTTCTGTATATGACTTTCTGTGGTGAAACCAAGTTTGTTTAGGGAATTGATTTCACCCAAGAAATGATTTAGTTACCTTTTTATAATAGTCTGAAAGAGAAGTACTGAAGTAACTTGATACCTTTTACAAACTGATTCTTCCAGAAGAGATTAAGAACACAATTACTCAAGACTACATTCTTAAAAACAAAATGAAACAAAATCGGAAACAAAACAGATGAGTAAACTAATTCTATCATTTCCAATAAAACTGAGATGTGAAAATACTATTTGACTATTAAAAGACAAACAAATGGTTAACTGCTTAAGTTTTGCACTTTTTAACTGGGTGTTGAGAAACTTTATGTAATCTAGGGGTTCAAGGAGATACTAGTATTTACAACAGGGCTTAAGAAAAAAGATGTCCTTATTAAACCTTTGGTTACTTGAATGAACCCTAGAAGTAGGAGCATAAAAGTGTTTTTTATTTAATGCCCGGTGAGGTTGCTGTCACCTTAGAGGTGACATTAACCACTGGCATAATCAGGAAATGGAGCTGATGCACTTACTCAGCTTTTTTTTTTTTAAGTATTATGTCTCTTACCGAAGAGGAGATATTTCAATTTAGGAGTCAAAGTTGGCAAATAGGCTTGTTTCCCCCAAAGGCATCATGATGTATTATTATTAAAGATATACATAATCATAATATTAGTACTTCACAGGACAGCTTTATAGTCATTTATATATTGTACTCTAATAAACCATAAAGAAGTTCTTTTTTTTCTTCTAAAGGCCAATAAAGGAATACCAAAATAGAACATAGTAAGTAGTTAAGTGCACTGTTATCTTACAGGTGAAGCTACTAAATATATCTGAATGTACCTGTGCAGACTTACCTGCATAAGCTTTGTTTCATGTGTGTGATTATTATGATTAATTATGAGTATGTGCTGTTATCATTAGAAAACCTAGCAAAACATAGTTATGGTGAAAGAGTAAATGTTTTAATGTGGCTTCAGAGGCAATGGAAACATTCCTTGACCCAAGTTTCCTTTTCTTCATTTCTTCTTCCATAGCTTAGGATAAGGCATAGCAGAAGTTCGGATGCACTGATGGTGAGGGATTGTTTAGGAGGTTGGAATGAGGTTTCTGTCAATTACATAGCAAGTGAAGACTTGAGTCGTTAGATGTTCGTATTTAAAGGGACATTAGAGGACGTCTCTTAACTCCATTATTTTATTTTATTAAAAAAACTTTGATGTATAGTTGACATACAATGTTATATTAGTTTCAAGTGTACAACATCATGATTGGGCATTTTATATACATTACAAAACGCTCAAGGGTAGTTGCCATCTGTCAGCATACAAAATTATTGCAATATCATTGACTATATTCCCTATGCTATACTTTTCATTCCTGTCACTTATAACTGGAAGTGTGTACCTCTTAGTACCCTTTACTTACTTCACTCCCCCCACCCTCTTGCAACCACCAGATTGTTCTCTGCATTTATGTAACTCCGTTTATTTTGGAGATAAGTAAACTGAGTCCCAGAAACATTAAATGACTATATACTTAAGTAAAGCTGGAACTTGAACCCAGGTCTTTGGCATCTCTGAAGCCAGCATACTTTCTGTAATCTACACTGCCTTCCATGTAGATGGAGAATACTGATTTTGACATTGCCATTGATGGGCTGGGTAAGCTCAATCAAGCAAGTCTCAGAAGTTGTTTCCTGAACCCTTCAAAGAAAGAGCTTTTCTGAAAAAGTTTGATTCAGCAATTTACTTGCATGGTGGATTTGACCCTGCTGTGACCAAGAGATGAGAAACACTCTTTCCATAAACTTGCTGGTTCCTGGAGAATCTATGGCTCCACTCATATATTTTATTTATTGCCCTCTGTTGTCTGAAAGTACTGAAACCACAGTATGAAATGTATTGTGTCTATAGCTAGCTTCATATTTTTTTTTGTTAATTTAGTTTTGTTCATATATATTTTTTTTGCTTGATTGATAGTAGCAAAACTAACAAGAGGTAAAGTCTCATTAGACTTTCACAAAACATATTTTTACTAGGACAGAATAAGTGACAGTGGCTAACCTCATCTATAGTGATCACAACATTCAACCCCAGAAACCAAATGGGAAGCCAAGTGGGAACAGGCGCTCCAAGGAGACACGAGAATACCAGTGCTGGGGAGCCCTACCTTGCTCATTCCGGCGGGCATAACATCCCTTCATCCTACCAGTTTTCTGAGTAGCTAGGGTTTGGGAGCCCTTTCTAAGGTTGTCTTCATGAGAGTGGGTGTACAAACCAAATCAGGTCCCTAAAGCTGTGGAGACAAGAGTTATTGCTTCCTTTACTCTGTGGATCTGATGATTTTTGGAAGATGGATTGAAAAAAAAATCAATATTAGATGGTTTTCAAAAAGAGTGTAGTGGCTTTTGCTATATTTCTGGAAGGAGCAGTTTTGCAGTGAGCAACTCAAATTGATGACTTTAGTCCCTCTGACCCTGAGATTTGTAGGAACTAAGTAATAGCCCTTGAGTCTTTTTCCTTGATTAGACTTTTAAACAATGAAATACACAGAAGCGCAGAAATAATATAATCAACAACCATTATATTTACTCCATCTCAATATTTTGCTATACACATTTCTTTCAGATGTTTTGTTTTATGGATAACTAAACTGATTACAGATTTGAAGTCATCTCATTACTCTATCCTGATCTAATTCCCATGGCTTGGTCCTCAAAGGAGCTGTATTGGGTTCATTTTTATGGTATTTTTGCATATTTATCTGTTCATAAATCATATATGTTATTGTCTCAAGTAGTTTTTTAAAAAGATTTTATTTATTTATTTGAGAAAGAGAGCACGAGAGAGGGCCTGGGGAGAGGAGCAGAGAGGGAGGGAGAGGGACAAGCAGACTCCACGCTGAGCATGGAGCCTTATGCGAGGCTCGATCTTATGACCCTGAATTCGTGACCTAAGCCGAAACCAAAAGCCGGCCACTTAACCGACTGAGTCACCTAGGCACCCCACTCGAATAGTGTTAAACTTCACATAAATGATATCATACTGTATATACTATTTCCCAACTTGACTTTTTCATTCAGCGTTACATTTTAAAGATCTAAACACATAGATCCATATAGTTCTGATTCATTTTAACTAATGTGAAACACTCCAGCTTGTGAACCTGCTGTAATCTGTTCTCCTATTGAGTATGCGGATGTTCCTGCTAGTTCTCTGCTGTTACAAAGAATACCTCAATGAGTATCTCTGTATATGGCTTGTGCAGCTGTTTGAGATTTTCCTTAAGAAGTGCAGTTGCAGAATTATAGGGCGAGTGTATATTGAGCCTAACCGGAAACTAAATTGGTTAGTCAAGTGGTTGTACCAATTTGTATTTTCATCAGCAATATATGGAAATTCTTGTTTTTCTACATCCTTACCATATAGTTCCAAAACAGCATTGCCAAACTGTTTGATTTTTGTTAATCTGATGGTTATGAAATGGTATTTTGTTTTATATTTCTCTCATTACTAGTGCTATCTGGCAGCTTTGCATGTTTCCTGAAGACCCTATAATTTATAATTTAAGCATAGCTTTGGTCTTTCTATTTTGTTTCCTGTCTATATAACTACTACCTAGATATACTGTGTGTCTATGTGTGTGTTTCTTTTTTGTTTTAATTCCTGTTTAAGGAAGTGATTCCTTTTAAATAGTTGTGTGTTTTTTATTTTTATTATTTTTTTTACATAATAAAGTTATTAATTCTTTCTTTCTGATCCCCTTTGATTGGACTTAGATCCTTGCATGCTGAGCAGCTCTTCCTCAATATACTTGGTACAGTTACTTTAAGAATCAGAATTTCAGCTCGTGGGGCGCCTGGGTGGCACAGCGGTTGGGCGTCTGCCTTCGGCTCAGGGCGTGATCCCGGCGTTGTGGGATCGAGCCCCACATCAGGCTCTTCCGCCATGAGCCTGCTTCTTCCTCTCCCACTCCCCCTGCTTGTGTTCCCTCTCTCGCTGGCTGTCTCTATCTCTGTCGAATAAATAAATAAAAATCTTAAAAAAAAAAAAAAGAATTTCAGCTCGTGCTTGGGATAAAGAGGAGGCATATGGTTATAATTCTAGAACTCAGGTACCCTCATGGTCAGACTGTAGGATTTAAAAATATTACAAAGAAGGGGTGCCTGGATGGCTCAGTCGGTTAAGTGTCTGACTCTTGGTTTCAGCTCAGGTCATGCTCTCAGGGTCCTGGGCTCTGCACTCAGTGCAGAATCCGCTTGTCCCTCTCCCTCTGCTCCTTGTGCTCGCTCGCTCTCTCTTGAATAAATAAATAAAATCTTTAAAAAAAATTACAAAGAAGAAAAGGTAATACCCACCATAACAATTCATATTTTATGTGGTTTTTACAGTGAACAAATAAGATTCTTTGATTCTCTATAACTACACCAAACATAATACTTAAGTTTTCTGATCGTGTCTGATCTCTGGATTGATGGCAGGGGAGGGGGAGAGAATGAAATGTCTAATGCTTCTATTATAACTTCACCTTGGGGAAAAAATATCCTAGTAGTCATTCTAGAGTAAATCTCAAAGTGTGTTTGTACTTTGTTAATTTCTAGGTGAAAAAGTCTTTCTATCTCTGTATGGAGCTGCCATAGACATGAATATAAGGCTGGACAGGAATTCCTTGATCGTTGAGAAAACCTACATATCTCTGGCCAATCAGCGAACTGTAACTATTCACAATCGCAGTAACATCATTGCCCATTTCCAGTGGAAGATATTTGCTACCCAGGAAGAGGAAGATGGAGAAAAGTATAGGTTTGTAAGAAAAATCACCAATATGCTGTAATTGTGGGGGGGGGGATCTCAAAGCTCAGTTATTATGAAAAATCTGTGACTTTTGTGGTAAGTTTTTAACCAACTCAAACGAGGTCAGATTTTTATAACTTGGTTCTGGTGTATGATGCTCCTTTTCTCATTTAAAGAACTTGAATTGAGCTATGTGGAACGTATGTTGTCCATCCCCAGTTCGTCTTAACCTGGTTATAGTTTATTAGTAGCTAAACTCCTGGATTTTAAAGACCAAATATATCATTTTTCACTAATCTCTCAAAACTAACCTACAGGACCGTTTTTTGTTTCCTAACCCTAGTCAGATTGGTCAGATTTCATAGTTTCTAAAAATAATCTCTTTTGGATTGGGATCAGTGTGGATTTTTTTTTTTCAGTGAGAAAATATTTCCAGAAAATATGAAGAATGAGGAAAAAGAAGGGCTTAGATACAGTGGCTTTTATATTCTTAGCTTTAGTAGCGTTGCTCAATCCCTGCTAACCATATAATTTAATAATGATTTCTTGTTGGTATCTTTAATCTTCTACATTTTAAAATACTTCAGGCAGTGGAGAAAATTAATAAAGTGGCAAACCAAACTCTTTTAACTAATCTCATCACTGTTAAATTTTGAATATTTTTTTTTTTACTGAATCTATCCCTGCCTCTTTTAAAGTCCATTTTCATTTTTATCTCCTTCCACCCTCCCTGAATTAGCACTTTCGCCGCTCATTGGAATTTATTTCAGCCTTTTTTATTTGCCTCTCCATTTTCATTAAAGATTAGCCCTGGGAAGCTTCAAAGCTTTGTTTAAAACCAAGTTAGTATGTGATAAAAATAAAAGTCTTAGGTCCACAGAAACCAGGCAGAAATCCCCCAGTGTTCTGTCCCTAATTGAATCAGAAGGAGCTGTGACAATGGCAGGACACAGTGGACCAGAAGCTTTATCATTCAGACAATGAGCTTTAATCACTGGATTACCACTGTGCCATCTTCAAAAAGTGAGAAAAGAAAAGCCTTTCCTGCCTAAAAACTTCAGTTTGCCTCATTGCAGAGAAATACCAGTAGTTCAGAAAGGCAAGAGGAAACTGCTTATGCACCGCTTCCTCTGTCCTGATTCCCTCGTTCAAGAGCGTACCAACAGTCAGAATGGTCCAAGCATGCTTACAGATAAAATGGGAGAGCAGGTACAAACAAACAAACTCCAGTAAACAGTGTTTCAATATCCTGCTTGTCCTGTGGGCATCATCTTTTGGGGGGAATGGTCTACACTGTCAGAAGGAAAGCCAGCTTTACCTTCAACTGTGTGCATTTGACTATAACACATGACTGATGCCACGCCGATGTCCGAAAAGTGTTGAAGGAAGTTAATTTCAACAGTGAAACTCAAGAAAAACTTAAACCACTTGTTATCAGATATGCCACAGATAGAGAATATAATTTCAACGACGCCTGGATGGACATTTCTTTCTTTTATTCTTCTACTTTACCTCCTCTGATACTCAAACCCCTTATCACTTTCATATTATCCTGAGGCTTATTCTTCCTTTTCTCTTGTGTTGCCTTTCTTTCGCTATCTTTCTTGCTCTATTAGTTCCTCTAGCAATTTTTTTTTGTAGCAAGAGAATAATACAGAATAGCAGTTTCTTTTTTTTTTTTTTTAAAGATTTTATTTATTTATTTGACAGAGAGACAGCCAGCCAGAGAGGGAACACAAGCAGGGGGAGTGGGAGAGGAAGAAGCAGGCTTCCAGCGGTGGAGCCTGATGTGGGGCTCGATCCCATAACGCCGGGATCGCACCCTGAGCCGAAGGCAGACGCTTAACGACGGTGCCACCCAGGCGCCCCAGAATAGCAGTTTCATAATCATGATTGGAAGCCTACTTTGATCATCTAGACCTTGTCCCTCCATTAAACAATGAACTTGAGAAGTGGCTTCAAATGACTGAATAAGAATACTTCCATTTTCACTTTGGGTGACACCTGGCAACACAACTCATGTTTCTCCCAACCGGATTGGTTGATCTAAGTGAAGAGGTTATTGAATATGCTGCTCTTTACCTTCTGCCTCCCCCTTTCCTAGGGCCAGATGTCCAGGGCAAGAGGGGAAATAGAGTTAGAGGGGAAATAGGCCGTTTATGCCCAATTCCTTATTTGGGTAGGTTGTCGTTTCTGTTTTATGCCTCTTTTGTTTCTTGTTATATCCCCAACCATGCCATAACTTTCATTTTTTAATGTATTTTTTAAATTGAAGTTCGTGTTATTAGTCATGAATTCTTGTCCTGGACCTAACTAGCCATGGAATGCCCATCCTCTCAAAAAGCTAGACAAATATAGAGAGGTTTGCCTTTTACTGAACATTTAGTTTGATCCTCAACTTGGAGCAGAGAGAATCTGTTCTAAATGGGCTCATGCATACTTTGAGAGAATAAAGTTTCCCTTTGTAGCTCCCTAAGGACCCAAGATTTAAAACTTCAGTGTAGATTTTTAGGTGAGACTCAAGAGTCTGCCCACCGCTGTCCAGTTGTAATACGGCTTAAAGCTCATTCTAAGGCATTCATCTTACAGGAGTTGAAAGTTGCTCATTGGTCACATTGAAAATGCTAATCACTTTAATACCCTCAGGACCCTATTCTAGTCATTGTGGTTTCTGTCCTCCAGCATCTTTTTTTTTAAAAAGATAGACTTATTTATTTATTTGAGAGATCGAGCGTGGGGGCAGGGCACAGGAAGAGGGAGAGTCTCGAGCAGACTCCTCACTGAGCTCAGAGCCCCTGATGTGGGGCTCAATCCAGGACCCCAAGATCATGACCTGAGCCAAAACCAAGAGTAACTGTCTGTGTCACCTAGGCACCCATGTCCTCCTGCATCTTGATGATGTGACCTGAGTCAAGACTTCGATATCTCTTCTCTCTGTGGTGAAATTCCAGCCTTAGTCAGGAGTAGGAAACCCTATTCCTCTCTGGCAGTTTATTATTTCCATTTCAATAAGGATGACTTACTCTTTACCTATCAAACCAAAACATGTTGGTACCAATCTTAGGACATATGTCCATGTTTGAGATCCTTGGGCTAATCCCAGGCTCTAGACCCTGACAATGAAGATGTCACTCCCCCTAGGAAGAAGTTCTGGGCTTTAAGTTTTGTTTTTGTTTTTTCATTTTTTTAAACCTTCAGAATGAGATATAGGGACCTTCAAAAATTATCTTTTGGGTCTTCCTCTTTGTTGACGTTTTTTTCTGGGACTTGCAGAGAAATTAATCTCCTCAGAAACAGAAGCTGCATTTATCTCTCCCTACTTCCTCCCCCTTGTCCTGAGGGATTATAAAACATCCTACCAGATTCTTTCATAATCATTCTTACCACAGTTTATTATATTCAGAGACTTGGCATTGGCTTTTGAGGATTTTTGCTTTCCATTTCTCCATGAAGGTCATAGCCATTGTTTTAATAGCATTTGGCTCTAATTCTAGGTTGTTCTATACAAGAACTCCTAGAATCCTCAGTGGAACCCCCACAAAGTTGTCAGCATGGATTTATTCCACAATATTCAGGTGCAGGAAGTGACATGTTTCTCTGGGTTGATCAGTTTTAATTGGGCTTTGAGCCTGCCATCTGGCCAATAATAAATTTAATCTTAGTTGTGTTTGGGAGTCCCTTCTCTTCCCCAGGGTGATACAAGAATCTGAGGACTTGGATGGTACTTGGTAAACAGGAAGGCAGACCTAGTCTTCAGTTAATAATAGTCATCACAGAGTTGCTCGGTGTCCAGGGTCATATGGTCCATTTGAAGATGGATGACTTCATCTTTTCCATGCCAAGTGTGGACATGAGAGTATTTCTCTCTTGAAGGCCAAAGCTCTTAGTTTTTAATCTCAGCATCCAGTTACACTCCTTGGGGGTGCTGCAAAGGAGCAGGGTCCCAGCACCTCAACATTAGGGAGCATTACTGGTTCAATGCTACTGTACCTGAGACACAAGTTTTTCCCATTCATTATAATCCATAGGCTAGACTGTACTTGATACCTGAAAGTGGCTACCAGACCATTTCTAAAATGGGTTAAATCCATGGTTTTATGAGAGAGAGGGCTAGTGTGTGCTCTGATGAAAGGTTTCCTCATCTGTAAAACAGAAGCACCTCTGAAGGTAGGAGACCATGAATAGCAGCAGGACAAGATGGCCCAAAAATAGACTGAGGTTTATAGGAGCCCTTGTTGGAGTCAGCTGAGATCAAGGTGTTTCGTGTTCCCTTCTTAAACTCTCAGCCATGGCTCCCGTTCTCTAATCAGAGGGCAAAGAGGAAGACATATAGTGCATCATGACCCCCTTTGCATTATGTGGCTGTGAGTGATTCATGAGTCCCAGCAGTGTGGGAGAAGAGCATTTGGGAATTTTTGTTTCATTCTCTTTTGTTTTCTGTTGTCAGGTTGGGGTTAATCATACTCATCAGTTCATGCAGCATTATCGTCCTTGGTCTATGTAAGATATTTTATTTCCGCACCGCACTTCCATTAACCCCCTAAAGAAATGGAATGTTTATGATTCCCATTGTTTGTTTAAGTAATCCTTCAGTCTCTCACATCAGATTTACCCACATCCGTTAGTATTATTGCAAGCACTTCGATGAACATCTTTCTGGCTGTGTCATTGTTTATATCCATGATTGTTTCTTCAGGATATATTCCCAAAGGTAGGTATCATAAATTCTGCTCACAGGAGTAAGTGGTTTCCTTTCTTCGGACTGACTTCTCTTTATTTGTCCTCTTCTGCCCAGCAGTGTAGAAGGACTGTGGCCCTGGTTACCTTGGACACTGATTTCCAGCTAGCAAAGAGAAGGAAGCACAAGGTGCTTTCTTCCTGGGACCAGAACACATGGAACCCATTTCTTTGACTTCTTTATCCTCTGTGACCAAAGGGCCCTGAATGCTAAGTCATTAAAAAGAGCTGTTTGGCATTGCTGAACATACAGGAAGTCTTTTAGAAAGTGGTTGGGGCTGGGACAATAAGAAGCGACCCGGGCTTCTTATTGAGCACTCACTTAGCTGAATAAATTGTCTCTAACCATTGGCAATATCAGCAAAATGCTGGGAAAATGGTCCTATGTCCTGGGAGGAGATAAAATCCAGTCTTCAAAGTGCAGATGAAGTAACAGTACTAGGAGTGATGTGAGCACAGCTTTGGTGAGGACAGTGAGGAGAGTGTTGGGGAAGGCTGTTTTTCTGACTTACCACGATGGATATTAAGAACTAGAAGGAGAGAAAGAAGGAAGTGTCTTTAGGTGCGGTTTGAGCATTTTATAAGCTTGAGAGCTTGGTAGGTGCCTGGGGTTGAACCGGGGAGAAAACAGTATTTATTGAGTATCTTCTCTGTCCCAGGAACTGTCAGATCCTTGATCACATTTTTATCTTCCACACATCTTTATGATGGAGGAGCTCCTATTATCTCTGTTGTATAGGTGAAGGCACTGAGGCTGGGATTAATTCAGGAAATTCCAAAGTCATAGAGCTAGTAAATGTTAGCAGAGCCAGTGTCCAAGCCGAGTCCTTGCTGGTTCCAGATTCTGTTCTCTAGGTAACTAACAGCTAAGTATTAAGAATTAAAGCTAAGTAAGTTTAAAAAGAAACAAAATTGTTTTTCAAGTGTTCGAGGCAGGGTAGATATTAAATATTTAAAAAGCAGCCTGGGAAACATAATTATCTGAAAGAAAATATTTATCTAAATATACATAAGGGCTCAGTAGTAAGCAAACGGGCATTGAGTAGAACGGGAAGCCCAGGAGGACTTGTTGAAGGAAGTGACTAAAGATCAGCAAACTGATGCTCTTGAGAGGTTGAAGTCCAAGGTCACTCAGCTCCTATGTTACAGACTTATGGCAAAGAGGGACCATCTCAAGGTGATGAGCGAGACCACTTCCAGGATGACGGACTGGAAGCGAGGGCTTTGTAATGTTCTTCATGGGAGTACCAAAATGAATCTCACATTTCCTATATTTTCTTTAGAGTCTGTGATGATCTGAGCAAAGAGGAAAAGAATGAGACCGATGAGTTTCTTGAAGAGTGCATTTATGATCCTTCACTCCGAGAACAACTTTCCATTCTCTCCCGCACCTTTGAGAATCACAGGAGGCTGGTTCAGGCAGACAGCATGCTCTTCTTGAGTAACGTTTTCACTGTCGAGCCCCTGGTGAGCACATAAATAAAATCTGACTATACAGTAAGCATAAGTGGGGGCACAGGGCTTATTTTGATAAAAGTACTCACGCTGGGATTGATAATGAGTTCTGAGAGCATAAAGATTTCAGCTGAAAGCCTCATTATGAGTCAGTGAATGAAGTCTAACGGCAAGAATGTTCACAGGTCACATTCATAGGTCATACTTTCTACCCACAAACTGCTGTGTTAAACATCTCATATGTGTTACTCAATTTATCTCATTTATATATATATGTTATCTTACAACAACCTTATAAGGTATCATCAGTTCTGCATTCTACTTAGAAAAATTCAGTAACTTGCTCCAAGACAAGCAGTGTCCGCATTTAGAAATGTATCCCTGACCAGTCTGACTCTAGGGCAGGTTTTCCTAACCTCTGCACTGCTGACCTCTGGAGCTAGATAATTCTTTGTCCTGTACATTGTAGGATGTTTAATAGCATCCCTGACCTTTACCCACCAGATGCTAATTGTGACAGCCAAACTGTCTCCAGCCATTGTCAGATGTTCCCCTGGTGGGCAGAATCACTTGGGTTGAGAACTGCTTTGCCCTTAATTCACTCAATAAAAACTGACCGACTGTATGCTCTGTATTAGGGACTATGTGTATACAAAGCACAAGTGAACAAAACAGACATAGTCCTTGACCTCACTGGTGAGGCCTGGGTCAGACTTAGAACATGGTTGGTCTGATTCCACAGACTCAACTCTTGACCACATTCTCTACTGCTTCGGAATGGAAGTAGCTAATACCTTCTATATTTACTATGTGCTAGGCACTGTGCACGACCTTACACCTAGCAAACGTAGAGTGATATGAGGGTAAAGATAGCAAAAGAAGTTGAAAAAGCCCTGGGGTGCTTGGGTGGCTCAGTTGGTTAAGCATCTAACTCTTGATTTTGGCTCAGGTCATGATCTCAGGATCGTGAGATCGGGCCCCATGTCCACCTCTGTGTTGGTCTCCATGCTGGGCATAGATCCTGCTTAAGATTCTCTCTCTCCCTCTCCCCCTCCGCTCATGTGCGTGCTTGCTCTCGCTCTCTCTCTCAAAGACAAAACAAAACAAAACAAAACACAAGAAGAAGAACAAGAAGAAGTTGAGAAAGCCCAAAGCTAATTGGAGCTGCTGGATTGTTACTATTCAAACCATTTGGAGAGAAGACATGAGCACAGGGACACATTCGAATACAAGATCACTGGTGGGAAATGCCACTGGCTTGTAAAAACCTGTTTTCCTTATGTCTGCACTTCCAAAGTGTTTTTAAAGGATAGAAGATAGAAAGGGGATTCCATAGCTAAATAAGTTTCACAAACAGGGGGTTCAGTATTGTTTGAAAGGTTTCTTTGCTGTAAAATGTCTAAGTTTTAATATGATAATGTGCATTATAATTTCCAAGAGAGAGCCTTCTCCTTGGAGACATGCTTTGGGACTATTGTTTTGCAGGACCTGCTGTGTGAATCTCTGGTGAAGACAGTCAGGTATACTAGTTCAGAGGTTGAGGTGATTGTCAGAGGCCAAATTAGAGAAGGTTTCTTGGGAGCAGAGCCTTGAATTAGGTCTTGCAGGACTGGGCTTTTGAAAAACAAAATGGGGGATGTGTATGGCATGGATAAGTCAAGGCTCCAGGAATGTATCAGTTTGCTTGAAGTAAAGGGTTGATGTGGGATAATAAGGTTGGAGATAGGACTTGAGGTTAAATCTTCTCTCATCTCAGGAGACTGTCCAGGGCTCAGTTGAGCAAAGGGATCTTCAGATACGATGGGCTAGACCAGCAAGAGGTTAAAACAAGATGAACATATAGTCTTGGGAGAACAGGACAGGTGCCTATGATAATAGGTCAAGCCAGAAGATGTTAAAGAGGTTAGGAAGGCATTATAAGTCCAAGCAGGCAAGGCCTGAGCTGGGCAGGGGCAGGGAGGAGCATCAGTTATGGTAATCTTAGACACACTGGCAAAGTCCAGAGTATAGACAGTCCAGGATTCTTCCCAGTTGGTATGGGAAATCTGGGCTGATGACTGCTGTCCTGTTTGTCATAGCCTTCTGGGAATGAATGGCTCTGGGATGGCAAATATCGGTTGTCAGGAGGAGGTAGGAGGCCCACAGGTGAGTTTTGTACATTTTCAGTTCAGGAAGTAGAAAGACTGGGATTACCTCAGATTTCCTTCTCTTTATGAGCTTTTCCATAACTTGAAGCTTCTTATGGAGATGGGGGAGACACATGTGTTTTAAAATGTGGCATTTTAATATGATTGCTTTTGAACTTTAGATAAGAACTGAATTGGGTGTTATCATCACAAGGCATCTTTTCACCATTAGGAAGAAATTTTTTTTTTAATAGGGATATACAAAAGTGGTATCTTTTAAATAAATGAGACTAATTTTGTTTATATTGTGTGGAAAAAAATCACTGGAAACAAGAAGGGGTAATATTCACTTAGAGTATAAGTGGTATTTATGGCATCTGTAATGATTTTATTTTTTTCTGTACACTGTTCACTTTTCTTCTCATAGTATTCATTAGCCGGTTCTTGACAATTTTTGCAAAATGAAAATGAAGGCATGAAACTTTCTTAAAGTTATTCTGGTCAAAATAGCTGAACTCAGTGTCAGTAATAGTAAATTACTTATTAATGTTAATCTCCCTTTTTTCCCCCTCCTTCAAGATCCTAATGGTTTTGTAGAAATGCAGTTCTTATGAATGTAATATACTCTTACCTTGTAAATTAATTTGAAGCTTTTTAATAGGGAAAATTTAGCCATTTTATGAGCTTTTTTATTTTTTATTTTTTTAATAACAATATTTTTTAATTATGTTAGTCACCATACAGTACATCCCTAGTTTTCGATGTAAAGTTCCATGATTCATTACTTGCATATAACACCCAGTGCACCATGCAATACGTGCCCTCCTTAATACCCATCACCAGCCTATTCCAATCCCCCACCCCCTCTCCTCTGAAGCCCTCAGTTTGTTTCCCAGAGTCCATAGTCTCTCATGGTTCATTCCCCCTTCTTTTTACCCCCCTTTCTTCTTCCCTTTCTTCTCCTACTTCTTATGTTCCATAAATGAGTGAAACCATATGATAATTGTCTTTCTCTGCTTGACTTATTTCACTTAGCATAATCTCCTCCAGTGCCGTCCATGTTGCCACAAATGTTGAGAAATCATTCTTTTTGATGGCTGAGTAATATTCCATTGTATATATGGACCACATCTTCTTAATCCAGTCATCTGTTGAAGGGCATCTTGGCTCCTTCCACGATTTAGCTATTGCGGACAATGCTGCTATGAACATTGGGGTGCATATGGCCCTTCTCTTCACTACGGCTGTATCTTTGGGGTAAATACCCAGTAGTGCAATTGCTGGATCATAGGGTAGCTCAATTTTTAACTGTTTAAGAGACCTCCACACTGTTTTCCAAAGTGGTTGTACCAACTTGCATTCCCACCAACAATGTAGGAGGGATCCCCTTTCTCCACATCCTCTCCAACATTTGTTGTTTCCTGCCTTGTCAATTTTGCCATTCTAACTGGTGTAAGGTGGTATCAAAGCTGGGGGCATCACATTGCCGGATTTCAAGCTGTACTACAGAGCTGTGATCAGAAAGACAGCATGGTATTGGTACAAAAACAGACACATAGACCAATGGAACAGAAGAGAGAACCCAGAAATGGACCCTCGGCTCTTTGGGCAACTAATCTGACAAAGCAGGAAAAAACATGCAGTGGAAAAAAAGACAGTCTCTTCAATAAATGGTGCTGGGAAAATTGGACAGCTACATCCAAAAGAATGAAACTTGACCACTCTCTCACACTATACACAAAGATAAACTCCAAATGGATGAAAGACCTTGATGTGAGACAGGAATCCATCAAAATCCTAGAGGAGAACATAGGCAGCAACCTCTTTGACATCGGCCACAGCAACTTTTTTCATGACACATCTCCAAAGGCAAGAGAAACAAAAGCTTCTTGATACAAACGTGAGCTATATATTTTTTGCTATTGAGATTTTGGTTTTCTGAAAGAAGTAAATAAATGCTACAGTAGTTTTGGATGAGAGAGTTGGCAAAGGACTTACAGAAGAGATGAATTTTGGAGGAAGGGTAAATTTTAAGTAAGTGGAAAGGAAGGAGAATATTTCCAGTTGGAGAAATTGTGAAAATAAAGTATTAAATAACAATGAGTGGGCCAGTTTTGCTGGGGCAGGCAGTCACGGAAGGATGGGAAGGTGAGTAGAGGAAGTCTGGGCTGCCTGGCC
This sequence comes from Ursus americanus, assembly GCF_024610735.1. Lineage (NCBI taxonomy): Eukaryota > Metazoa > Chordata > Mammalia > Carnivora > Ursidae > Ursus > Ursus americanus. Next base: position 27,212,931 of record NC_142147.1, read on the forward strand.
AACCTGTTGAACTGTAGACTGCAGCCTCCTGCTTCCCACAGTGCACTTCTGCAAATACTGGATCTGATGGGGGATAAATGTGTGTTCCTTGAAAAAAGGAAGTTCTGTGGTCAAATAAGTTTGAGAAATACTAGTTCAAGAGAAGATGATTCTCCAGGGAGTAGAGTGCAAGCAGTATTTCCCCATGACTACAGATCGCTTCTCCCACAGCATGCCGAGCGTATTGGAGACTCACCGTGGGGCTTGGAGCAGACGCGTGATGTGTACAGATGTTCAAGAAATATTACCTTGGTAGCCACGAGTGGATCAAGTTGGAGGAGGGTGGATTGGGGCTGAGAAGGTGGTGCAGGTCAGGCAAGAGAAGTGTGCTAGTGCAGGAAGTACCAGGGAGACTGAACATCTCTGCAGGTAAGTGCAGGGTGATGTGTGAAGGTCATGCTGACCTGGATGGTCAGCCTGCTGATGGTTGGAAACCAAAGGAAATGGTAGATGTGGGAGATATTCAAAAGAAAGGTATTAAAGTGCTTTGTGATTAGTTGTTGAGGGTGAGACATGGTGAGGAATCACATGTCTCCTCAGATCTGAACTAGAGTTGCTGGGAGAATTATGATGTCTTTGATGGAAATTAGCAAATCAGGAGTCTTGGGTTTATTCCTGGCTTTGCCAAAAGTATATGTGACCTTAAACAAGCCATTTGATCTCTCTTGGCTTTGGTTGCCTTGTACATAAAATAAGGATGTTGAGGTAGGCTGGTTAGATCCTTTTTGACTCATAAATTTTGATTCTCCAATTTGGGAACAGACTCTGAGCTCCTTCAAGTCAAGGAGCTCTTTATCCTTATCTGTGCCTCAGGCCTACCACAGTGCCAGTAAATGGAGGACGGGAGAAGGGAGAAAGGTAGGAAAAAAGGAAGGAATGTAAATCAGTTGATAATCACGAGTCTGGTTCTGAATATGTTAAATTTGAGATGACATTAGATGTCCAAAAAGTTTTGGAAATGCAGTATTAAATATGTAGGAGAGGAATCAGAAGTGGAAGCAAGATTTGTGAGCATCATATAGAAGTCTTCATTGAAGGCATGCAAAGAAGATGGAAATTCCAAGAGCAGAGCAAACTAGGAAAATTGCAGAGGGCCCAAGGCAGCTCCCAGATGCTCACCTTTGGGGACCTTGCAAAAAGAGGAGAAGCTGTAAATTCACAGAGAAGGATGGCTAAGAGGAGAAGCAGCCAGCTGGGAGCACAGCAGCATATCTCACACGTCTTTCTACCCTAGTCTAGCAGGTTCATCACCATTTTCTCCTGAAGTTCTTTTGAATCTTACTGATGTATTAGATCAGCTATGCCAAATGGCTACTATTTAATTTCTGACAAATGAGCTATGCATCAGTGATGAGTTTTTTATTAGGGTGTGATTCCTTTTAATTAGCTTCTTGATATGAGTTTAGTTCACAGTAGAAGCAGGGGAGATTAAAACCAAGCAGTGTTACCTACTGATCTAAAGATCAATCTCTAATGGATACCCTGTCCAAAAAAAAAAATGAAAATAAAAGGCACATGCAGGGGCTTAGAGACCACCTCGCTTTCTGAAGGGCTCTTCAGCCTCTGTGTCCACTGAGAAAGGACATTGTCTTCAAATGAGGTAAACTTAAAAAGGAAAAAAAAAACTGTTACCTTAGGGTCTGGAAAGAAATAATAAATGATATGCTTATTTTCTCAGGCCCACATCTAAATATCTTGGTTCTTCAGTGTATCGCCTGAAACCAAGTTTAGTTTAGCCCTTACTGATTTTTGTGCATATTGAATGTTTTCTGGGAATATTGCTCCTATTCTAGAGGCTCTTGTAATTTAAAGCAAGTAGATTTAGGATCCAGATCAGTCACTGTCCCTAAAATGCCCAGAGGTAGTGATGAGTTTGAATTTAATAAAATTTTATTAATTTGCTCATGTGAGAAGTAGTTTAACTCAATGCTGACCCAAACTCTAGGACTGCAGGTTCTTATTCTCTTCTACCACCTGTTCACCACTTGGCCACTGGGTAGTTCCATTGTCTTAGCTCACTTTCTTCTCATTGTGCTCATTGTATAACATTGCCATAGAATCTGTTGTTCAAAACTTGAGTTATTCTGGAACGTCTTGGATATGTACTGATATGGTCTCAGAATGCAGAGATGAGAGTTTGTCTTTTGAGAAACTCCAGAGGTGATCACTGGTAGAGAAAGGGGGTAGACAGGGACCCAAAGTGACCATCAGGGCAGATACAGGGCAGAGGTCTGGAAGGATTTTTTAAAAATCTTTATTAGGTAATTTATTGATATTCCAGTGGTAGGCCATGATTATTGTTCTAGTCATCAATATATACCACATGTATTGTACTATTATTTATATCAAGTTCCTCATGTCACTTCTTTTGATAATGTCTTGGAATATTAGCCTGAAATTTTCCACTTATGCCTTGCCAAGGGAAGGTACCGGGTTCTGTAGAATACTGATTATTTCTCAGGCTGTCTGCTTCTGTGTAGTTTTTTCCCCCACTTTGGAAAAAAAAATTGCAAAACTGAGTCTATTATGAATGTTTTGTGCCCTCCAGAAATCAAGTGGAATTGACTACTTTCAGAAATATTATATTCTATTTTACTAGATGGACTCTGGCTATACAGAATTTTGACAGTCTCATTATGTTATATCCTCTGCTTAGGTCTCTTGGGTACCCTGAGTGAGAGAGATTCAAAGACAAAAACCACAAATCTGAGAACTGCGAGGCAGAAGAGTATCACAGGGCAAAAAGAGAATTAAGCTTTCAATTTCCATGGGTGTTTGGGAGTCCTCTGAGAAATCGAAACACAGATGTGCTGGCCTTGTTTCTGGACTCTGCTACTCCTGGCTCAGGTCACTCTTCCAAGATGCAGCAATTTTCTGAATGTTTAACACTTGATATTTTCTCAAAAAGAAAGGCCTGGGAATGTAAAGATATTTGCCCAAAATGATCCTAACTGATGGCCTTACATCGGTGAGCAGGGAAAACATTTCTACTTCTGTTAGCAAATGTCTTTTCCATCAAAGAAAACTTCATCCAGTATCCCTAAGGAAGCCTTAGCTTAATTTAACTAAGCCTCAAAAAGGGAAGGAAACTTGATCATTTATTCATTACCATGTAAGTAATAGTAAACCATGCTTTGTCGTCACCTAAGCCTACAGAAAACATGCGGTTCAGCAATTCAGACTGAAAGGACAGCTCAGATTTAGTTTGCTTTATTTTCCCCAAATCGGCATAGCATGTAGGCTCAGCAGAACCAGGTTGGGTGGAAGCCCAGATAGCTTCCAAAGAGGAAAGATCTAGCTCTTTACTGCAAACCCCTTCCACTTCTTGTACCATTAGTCGTGAGTCATATTGCAAACATGTGGGAGCTGACTCCTTGGAAATGGACACCAGAAGGGAGAAAGGAGGACAGGAATCTGCTGAGAGCAAGCTGTCCTTGACAAGTCACAGCTCTCCTGTCAGTACGGTTTTCCATTCTTCAGCCTCCCTTTATTATTGTTTGTCCTCTGCAATCCTTGTGCTCAGGCAGACCTTTTCCAGTTGTGCTGGTACATCCGCTATTGTACTGGAGAGCCATTGTAGGTGGAGGGAGGCCTGGAAGAAGTCTTGGAAACAGCAGAGTTCCTCGTGGCTCATTAAATAAGGTAACAGCCTTCAGCGTTGAAAGAGATTCAAGTCTGTTCTCTCTAGAGAAGGGCATGAACATCACATACAGCTGCCTCCGCTCCTAGAAAACTGCAGTGGAAGTTTCATTGCATATGGGTTGAGGTATCTCACAGATGGCCAGATCTTAGACCCCTCTCATAGAAACGTTACTGGTCATTATTTTAAGAATCAAAATTTTGCTGTAATCACAGTGTCCTGGCCCAGGAATTACAGTGGAGTAGAAAAGTCTCCTTGCATCTCATGTGCCAACTCAGTCTTTTCTCTCAATGATAATTGGGGTAGTTACTTCACTACGTTAGCTTCCTTTTTTTTTTTTTTTCCTTATGTCTCTTTGAGACAACTTCTACTTGCACTAAGTGATGATAAAGGGAACCATGATTTCTCTCATTGATTTGGAAGATTCTAGAAGAGCAATTGTAGGTGGTGAAACAGATTATAATTTCTCGTCAGTGTTTCTCTTTTTAATTGATTGATAGAAATTTGATTAAGAGGATATTTTTATTTCCCCAGAGAAATTTTAAATTTTTTCCTTAAATATGATAACGCAGCTGAAAATACTTGTTTATGTAGTCAGGGATTTTTCCATTTTGGTGGAACTTGATGGAATTCATCACACATTATACAGCTGCTCTTGAAATCATATTTCACTGATCTTGTTCGGAACTGATTGCACCCTGACCCTACCAGGAGAGCATTATAAAGATCTTGCAATACATTTCTGAAGAGCCACAACATACTCAAGTTGACTGTGTCATCCAAAGGAACCTCCTGTGAGTCACCTTCCGAGGTCTCTGAACATATGAGCGTACCGTGCCTCCTGCTTTGTTCACCACATGGGAATACCGGGTCATGCTGGCCTCATCTAAGCCTGAGTATCAGTTGCAGTGTTTTTAGATCTCTTCCGGCCTTTTTTTTTGCCTTTTTTTCCCCTTTTCTTTAATGATATGAGATAGATGAGGCCTAACCTTTTGTTATAATTGCAGGGGTGTTCAGGAAGTTAAAGAAAAATATGTTATAAAATCCCAGTTCTTCCACTTATGGTTGGTGTGGTCTTAGGTGAGATACTTAGCTTCTCTTTGCTTTGGTCGTCTCATCTAAAATGGGGATAATACTGCACAAGGTTGTAAGGTTTGAGGTGGATATTGTACATCCGTACTTACCACCGTGCTGGGAACCCGAACTCTCGGTTAGTGGTTGCCAATATTATAATTTTGAGTTAGATGTGATTCGGTCTCATCAGATTAGGGAGTATGATTGGAAAGTATAATATTTAAGTGGCAAACATTTGGATCACTCTGCCAAATTTAAGTCGGGGGTTAAAATGCAACGATTTAGTGTGACAAATGTAGGCATTGAGTCATATTGTAAACTATTTTCCAGATAAACCAAGTGAATTAAATGTATATGTAACTCTGTTCTTGCAGTCGGGTTCTGATTTTGCAAAATTTGCAAAAGTAATCCTTCATTGGAAGGGAGAAAGTGAGGGATGACGGAAGGGAGAAGGGAGGGAGATGGGTGCTAGGTGGAAAGGAAGGTGATTTTAAAAATATTTTCTTTTTTATTTAAGGATTTTCAAAGGAGATTTTTAAAAGACCCCCTTTAGTCTTTGTCAATGTAAGTTTTTAAGAAGATAATTTTAAAAGGACACTTTTCTCATGAAGGTATCAATCACCTGTTATGAACTAGTGGCAGTGTGTTCATAGACATCTTACAGAAAGTCTCGGAACTGAATCCATCAGGTTGCTTGGTTGGTTGTTCTTATTCCAGAAGGAAACATGAAGTTCCGTTTCCAGAGATTTTTAATATTTGAGTAAAAACTGCAATGTAAGAGTTAGCTTTAGACCTGAAAAGTTGATTCAAATTCAGAGTTCACTATGAATTCAATTCGATTCAATGTTGATTCTTTCTAGAAGCCTACTTGATCAATAAGTGAAATGCAGCTATGGATCTGAAGGAAAAAAACAAAACATTAAGACCAAGAAGGAAAATAATTATAACATAACTGAAGGCTATTTTGGCAGTTATTTTCCACAAACAACATTAATCGTCACTTACAGATCATATCCTAGAGGCTCCGCCTCTCATTTGGACCAGGGGAATAGACAGTGAGGGGAGAGAAGTCATACATGGAAGGAATGCGGAACAGCAGGGGTTCTGTGTGATGAGGCTGCTTTTCAAGGACGGGGAAGAAAAGATATTGATGGCAGAGCAGCCAGGGAAAATTCTGAATGTTTTGGTTTTCGGAAAGAGACTTTAGAACTGAACAATAGTGAAGGGAACATTCTTTTCAGAGACTTAAATGACATGGAAGTTAATTTCAGGAGGGTTGGAGAAGTGATGTGAAATGTTTCAGAGCTATGTAAGTAAAAAGTGAGATCAGTTTAGGCTGATCACCTGTTTCCAAGGTTTATTTTCTCCAATTTGCTAGAAAGTGCTATGTTGAGTTTTTGCCCTAAAGAAACAGAAGTTATTTCACTTTTATTTTAATCCCAACTGAAAAATAACTATCCTTCTACATGTTCCTAACTCCTTCAAATGACCTAGTATCGAAAACATCCCTCTGTGAGAGGAAACTGAATGACCACCCTTCTGTTTTTATAGATACACATAGTCCTCTTACTGCACGTTACCTGCAACCAGCCCAGGAGAGGCTTTTATTTTTTTTTTTAAAGATTTTATTTATTTATTTGACAGAGACAGATAGCCAGTGAGAGAGAGAACACAAGCAGGGGGAGTAGGAGAGGAAGAAGCAGACTCCTAGCGGAAGAGCCTGATGTGGGGCTCGATCCCAGAACGTTGGGATTACGCCCTGAGCAGAAGGCAGATGCCTAACAACTGCGCCACCCAGGCGCCCCCAGGAGAGGCTTTTAGAATAGGATTTGTCCTTGAATTTCCTCCCAGGGCTCAGTAAAAGCTGCAAGTTACTAATGGATGTCTCAGGCACAGTAAAACCACTGCAGTCCAGGATAAGAAAGCACTGAGCCCACGGTCCCATTCGCTCAGACTGAACCCTGTGGACTCAGATTCCCTCACCAAGCAGAAGGGCCTCTCAGCCTCTGGGAGCCTCCATATCAGGCGATCTTATGGATCACATCCAAACACCAGCACTCCCTCCTCTAGGGAGCTTCTAGTCACCTATAAAGTGTGTCTTCCCACCATTTTCCAACACACCAGTTCTGACAATCATACTTCTGTGATGATGGGGGTGTCAAAGAATGCTTCTGGGATAGAACTTAAGTGTGTTACCTTCTTGTTTGCATAGGGACTTTGGATTCTCTTGCTGGGATAATGCTTTTGAAAGTGGTCTGGCTTACCCCAAGCCATAAGATGCTTGAGTTTTCTCACATGTACTGAGGTTCTCTGATTTCCAGTGTATCCTTCTAAGGGTCACTTCCTCCTATCCTGGTGAGACTTCTCTAGCATAGGTTTTCTCAGAATTCAAGGTAGCTCCTTTGGCCAATCAGTTTGGATAAAAACAGGTTAGCCGTGTCTATTCTATACCCCCAAATAAAGCAGTGTCTAAACCCACCAGGGGAATATATTTGTCTGTTGTTAGGAGGAAGCCCAGGTCTTCAGCTCTTCTGAGGTGGAATGCCCACTAATGCACCTGTGAATGGACGAGTCACCTTTTATACCTGGCCTCTTTGCCCATTCTAGTCATGGGTGTTCCTAACGCTCCATGTCATTGGAACCCCCACAAATCCTAAAGGGCCCAGTATTTTCCATTTGCCGCAGTGAAACACCTCAATAAGTGAAAATGCTTGGGGCTTCCTGCTTCCCCGCATGCTCTCCGAGGCCCCTTTCAGCTCTAAATTTGTATGACTTTTGTGGTTCCAGTTGAGGAGAAAATGGCAGAAATATGCTGCAAAGATGAATAGGCATCTGCTAATAAGTACACAGAGTGCAAACTGAGTGGCTATGACTGATCGGTTAAATACATTGAGAACTATGAGCCGCCCATGGTTTAGGGCCAGGAATGAAGCAGTCCCTGCCCTCATGGGGCCCTCATGGGGCCCTCATCCTTGTGGGCTGATCTGGGCTGTAAGAGCTCCCAGGGTCCCCAGGATGCTCATGGCCCTCGCTGCTGCTCCTTCTGTGCCCTTTGTCATTGTGAAGTCAGGGGATGCTGCCTGGGAAGTGCACTGATCAGTCTGTTACCTTCATAAACAAACCCAAGTGGGCTCTAGTTTGCTATCTCCACCCTCTTGTTTGATGTCTGCATTTTAAACCATTTTGTTCTCTGCTTGATTCTTTACTCCAGCACTATGTTCATTTCAGCCAGACTGGAGTGAATAGAACATGCATTGGGGATTGTCTGAAACCTGAGCCTAATTATTTACCAACTTATCTTTTCTTAGTTTTCTATTTAGCTGGTGGGATCATTTAAAGTTCTTTGAATGTGATTATCACTTATGCCCTACTTGATCTATTTACAAAATCCATTTAAAAATACATGCTTTTTCTCCCCCAGTTTTTTCAATACTATCTTATTCTTTGCAGGCGGCATAAAGATAACACCGATTATAGTAAACAGTTATTTATTGAACTCTTACTATGTACCAAGTGTGGGGCAAAGCATGTGACCTGCATGACCTTGTTAGACCTTGGGTGGGAAACCCCTTGAGGCAGGTACTACTAGCATCTCCCTTTATAGCCTGACAAGTTAATGAAGAGGCCTCAGGTTACATGGTTAATACAAAAATATTTTTCAAGAAATACCTCGAGGGGTTTTCCGTATGTGGCATGTTGTATTATAATTTCAAAACTAGGTTTCTTTATTATGACTTTTGAGTGGTTTGCATTAAAACAAGAAATATCACACTGGATTAGAATCAGCATTTGACCTGGTCATTGTTTTGCCTTGGGCCATTGTTATGTTTTCACAGAATTACAGTATTTCATTATGCTGTCACCTCAAGAGTAATAGCCCACCCGGACCCTGTATATATATAAGATGCAGCACCTTTCACAAATATTTTTAAATATTTGTATGCATATTTATCATCCCTCAAAGATGTGAGTTCCATGCAGTCTCAAACCACACCTTTCTTCATCTCTGCAGCCCAGTGCTGGCCGTCTGTTGGCATACAGTGAATGTCCGTTGAATGAACAAATATTGAAAATGCTCTAAACATCTTGGTTTCCTTTAGTAATTATATATTCATGAACTCACTGAAATTATCTTTGAAGTTCATTTCCAAATTGTACCACCTCTTTAACAAGTAGCAGAAATTTACTATCTGTTAGGTAAAATAGTGCTCTCTTTTTATTTGTTGTAAAAATACTTCCTTCAAGTTTCCTGAGGTTATAACATAATAGCAACATTTAAAAGCAGTCCCTTCTCTTCATCACATTGGTTTTCTTTTCTTTTGTTTTTAAAGATTTTATTTATTTATTTAGAGTGCAAGCGGTGGGGTGGGGCAGAGAGAGGGAGAAGGACAGAATCTCAAGCAGACTCTGTGCTGAGCATGGAGCCTGATGGGGGGTCAATCTCATGACCCTGAGATCATGACCTGAGCCAAAATCAAGAGTCAGATGCTTAACTGACTGAGCCACCTGGGCGCCTCTTCATCACATTATTTTTTAATGATTCTTTCATGGTTTTCAGGAAGGTGATGTCTGGCCTAACTCATCAGCTGAAATCACGGTGTACTTTAATCCTCTGGAAGCCAGGCTCTACCAGCAGACAGTTTACTGTGACATTTCAGGTAAAGACTTTCTCTATGTGGTAAACTCAGGTTACCAAGTGCCCAGAGTATCAAGGGGGTGCCTGTATGTGTGTGTGTGTGTGTGTGTGTGTGTGTGTGTTCAGACTATAGGAAGTGCATGGTATCAGTAGAGGAATAATAGAGTCGAGTTACGTACTTCTAATATTTTTTTTCCAGAACAGGTCAAACTTTGAAGTACAGTACAGTTGTGGTGTGGTTGGAGCAGGGGAGATGGGAAACTATGGATCTGAGTTCACTCTTGATTTTTAGAGCAGTAGGAATATTACTTGACACAAATTCTCAAGATTTTATTTTTTGTTCTTTTTATAGTATTTGGCTATTTAATTTTTTCCTTTTTGAGTTTTTTTTTTTTTTTTTTAAGATTTTATTTATTTAACAGAGACAGCCAGCGAGAGAAGGAACACAAGCAGGGGGAGTGGGAGAGGAAGAAGCAGGCTCATAGCGGAAGAGCCTGATGTGGGGCTCGATCCCAGAACGCCAGGATCACGCCCTGAGCTGAAGGCAGACGCTTAACCGCTGCGCCACCCAGGCGCCCCTCCTTTTTGAGTTTTTAATCAAAATAATGCATGCCAAGGAGAATGGGAAGGCAGCCTGGCAGTGGCCGGAATCAGCATGGGGGGGATGTACAAGTAGAGTGGCAACTTGGTAGCTTCAAAAGATTGGATGTAGAGAGAAGAATTAAACAAAAGAGTAATGAGGATAACAAGAGCCAGTATTATTTTTCACTCTTAGAGGAGGCCGATATATATATATATATATATGGAATATATATATATGGAAAAGAGAAAGGCTAGGATGAGTCTTTGGTATTGGAACAGAATGGGAGTTCTCACTATGGATTCATGGTTGTTGATATGCACAAATATAGAATATATGTGTAAATGTGTGTATATGTTTATGTGGATTTCCTACTGATGACTGTTGAGAGGTCCTGACAGCCTTGAGATCCTAGTAGCAGTGAGCACACCTCATACCCAAAGCTTGGTTTCTGAATCCTAGTCTCTTCTAAGAGGGACTGTTTCCAGGACTGAGGCAGGGAAGAACAAGATGAACCTGGAACATGCTTTCATGTCAGAAACTAAGGAAATGCTCAAAGAATGACAGGGATATGTCAAAATGATACAGAAGCCAGCAGAGGGACTCCCACTGACCAAATTTGGAATAAGTGAAGAGTCAAGAAAATAGTGATACTAATAGATTATAATTCATTAAATAAATAGGAATCTATGAACCCACTAAATAAAAATTTACTATTTGGCAATCATGGTAATAATCAGTTCATTCAGGTAAAAAGCATTCTTAAGATATAATGGGTCTCAAAATATCCTACCTCAAAATCCTTATTAATTATAAAGGGGAGAAATCTAACTTTACAAAGAAGAAATCTGGGAAATGTTATTTTAGTTAAGACCAGCAGGAATACGGCAAATCAGCCTCATGGACTACTCACTGGGACACCATCAGAACACAGCATCTCTTCAATGATATTAGGGCCAAAATACCTAACATGGGTCTAATTGTGGGGAAACATTACACTAACCCAAATTGAAGAACAAAACAAAATGACCAGCCTGTAATCCTCAAAGACATCAAGCTCACGAAAGTCAGGAAAAGACTGAAGACCTGTCATAGGTTGAGTGAGACTCAAGAGACATGACATCTGGGTGTAACACGTGAGCCTGGACTAGATCCTTTGCTATAAAGCAGATTATTGGGTATGGAAGTTCTTTGTACTATGCTGGAAGCTTGTCTGTTTTCAAAAAAATGTCTCAGAACTCTTTTAAATTGCTGGTACCAATAAATAAGTAAAAAAAGTAGATAGCAGATAGTAAGATTAAAAAGCTAGCTAGTAGTCTATTTCTCCAGTGTTTCTTTCAGGAAGCACTTTGAGCTGTTTATTATAGTGTTAATTTTCCTTGCTAATTCTATGCTTATATTGATTACTATTTGTTGATTTATCAACTTCACATACTACATTTGAGGCCCCACTATGAAAGATGAGGATTTAGTTCACATATGATCTCATTGTCCCCTTGTTGGCCTTATTGAGTTATAATTTACATGCAGTGAAATTCACCCTTTTTTGGTGTATAGTCCTGTGAACTTTGACAAACTTAAGCAGTCATGTAACTGGCACCAAAATAAAGATACAGAATATCTCCATCACACTATAAAGTTTCCTCATGCCACTTTGCATGCAGTCCCATTCCCCTACCTCAGCCCCTGGCAACCCAATTATTTTTATTGTGTTTTATTTTATGAGTTTTATTTATAGCCTTAAATAATATAGTTAACACTATATTCTTGTTCTATCAACTCTATAGTATCTCTTGACATGTAAGGATATTGGGACACCTAACCTGCCCATCATCATTCCACCCTGTTTCTCCCTCTTAACTTCTGTTGAGTTGTTCTACTTTCATTTTAAAATGGTTGGTAACCATATTTCAGTTCCTCTTTGTCTATGTGAATTTTATACACTGAAGGGCTAAATTTATTCTGGGATTATATTTTATCCTCTCTTGGTTGAATGTTTTGACCTCTGTTGGTGAATGTTAACCCCTCAAAGGATGCCCCTAAGGTCTATGTCAAGTAGTTTCTCTTTCTTCATTGTCCATCAGTCTCACCATTATGCCTCATTTTAGCTTACTCCATCATTGAATTAACTCTTTTGTGCAGGTTTTTGGTCCCCCCCACACCAACTGATGTTTCTAATTCTTCATTTCTTCACTCCTGTCTAATTGTAGAATGTATGCTCTTCTTTTCCTTGAAGACATTTTTCTCAGAGCCTACCAGCTTCTCATTCTAAGTCAGATCAGCCACCTCCTACACAGTTGTTACTCAAGGATTTTTAAAGTTTCCATGTGTGTTTCATGATATCTTTTTACTCTCACTTTGCTCAAGTAGCTTCCTCAGAAAGGGTCTGTAGAAGGAAACCTTTGATCCTTGAATGCCTGAAAATGTCTCATTCTGCCTCCATACTCACCTGATAGTTTAGTTGACATTTCTAGGTTCGAAGTAATCTCTCTTCAGAAGGTCGAAGACATTGTGCCAACTTTAGGGTAAAAGTCCAGAAGTCTGAAGTCACCTAAATTGCATTCCTTGATGGGTGGCCTGTTATTTCTTTCTCAATATTTTCTACAGTTTTCTTTTTGTACTTGAGGCCTGAAATGTCATGAAGCCATGTCCAAGAGTGAGTTTTCTAATTCAGCCTCCTCAGCTTTCTGTGGGCCAATAGAGTCTGCTTACTCATGTGTTATTTCAGCTCTGGGAAATTGTATTATTTTTTTTTACATACTTTCATTCATTATTTTTCATTTTATTCTTCCAGAAATCTTAACAGTCTGGTGTTAGACCTATAGGATTGATCATCTGTTCTCAAAGACCCAGATTTTAATCAAACATGACTAATAAATGACATTAAATGCCATTTAATGCTATTAAATAAGGGTGCCAAGAGAAATATTTATTTGTTAGAAAATTCCAAGGTAGTAAGTACGCAGTCACAGGGATCCTTCCAGTGCCTTCTGGTCCATGGTTGTCCTTTGTGTATAAGAATGAGAAAATGGGTTTAGTTTTAGAGTAGTTAGTGCTACTTACCCCACCTGTGTAATGTGTAGATCTCCCAGGATTTATACCTGTGGTGGCTTTTTAATAATAAAATATTAAATGGTGAGAGAGAGTAGTAAGAGTGCATGATCGCTAGTAGCGTCAAGTGCAGAAATCCCACTAGTCTGCTCTACCGAGCATGTTTTTAGTCCATATCTACATAGTCACTTTTCTCAGTGTATCAAGGGGTCAAGCAGTCTAAGAACAGTGCAGAAGGATGGGCTGCCTAAGTCAAGACTGTTCTGCTCTCCTCCTCCCCCAGGCACGTGTGTCCCTTCCTGACAATGTTTCCCTCACCTTCCCTGGAAGTTACCGCCACTTTGATTTTTATGATAGCCATTTTTGTTTTATGTTTTCATACATAAGTTCACTGCCTATGTGTTCATGTCTAAGCAAAATAGTATAGTTTTGCTGATTTAAAAAGCTTATATATTGAAATTATACTCTATGTCTGGGAAGCACCGGGTAGATAAAGCCACTCAATAAACATTGATTAAATGGATGAGCAAATATGTGAAAAGATGAATGGTTGAATAAATGAGTGAGTGAATGAATCCTAGTTTGATCTGGTCTCTCCCTTGCTCATGGATGTAGGATTCTCAACATGGCCCCAGAATGAATGCAGAATGGACTAGGAGTTTCAGGATTGAAAAGTCTGTTTCCACACTTCACACCATCATTTACCCCAGACTTCTTAACAGGTCTGGAGGAAATGTTGGTACAGCAGTGTTCAGACACAGGCTGGAAATGCTCCAGTGGCCCCCATGCCACAGGTGGTGGGACCTCCCTCCCATCTATGACTCCCCCGGGATGTCGTGCTTGGCCATGTTACAGGGGGTTGGCTGCTCTCCAGGAGGTTCCCAAACATTACATAACTAGTTGCATTCATCTATTGTTTTGTTTTCAGTTCTGAATTCTGCCACAGAATTCACATCCTGGATAAATTGAATAGTATAATTTTCCATCTGCATGACATTCTTTTTTATTTTGTTAGTGGTTTATTAAAAGACATGATTGCCAGAGAAGGGTTTTGTTTACATTGTAATTCCATATTATCTTCCTTGTAAATTCCATGTAATTCTGTGTCTTTTCAAGGGCTGGTGATGATTCCTTAGTATTATCTTCAAAGAGTTGGTAAAACCTCCTGGTTTTAGGTCACTAAGAAATACTACTTAGGCAGATGGAAAAAGCCCTTTCCCTTATTTTGCTTTGCTTTGCTTTTGTTTTTTGGTAGAATTTGAGCATACAGAAGCAAATACATATGGCTATGCTGCTGTGCTTCTGCTTCGTGCCTTCTTTACCTAAACGATAGCATACTTCACACAGTGATTCTGACACTGTTTTTTAAATACTTCTTGCAGATTATTCCATTAACACTAAAGAGAAAGAGTCATTCTTTTTTGTGGCCATGTAGGAATCCTTTGTATTTACATGCTGTAGTTTAATTTCTAGGCATTTGTCACTAAGAAACAGGACATAGATCCACAAACGTGCATAGAATACACTGTGGTGGGTTAACAGACTCCCAGAGATGCCCACGCCCTAATCCCCAGAACCTATGGATATGTTACCGTGGTTCTGTTACCTTACCTGACAAAGGGAAATTAGTGCAGAAAATGGAATTCAGGTTACTATTGAGCTGACCTTAACATAGGGAGATTAACCTGGATTATGTGAGTGGCTCAGTAGATAAACACAAGAATCCTTAAATGTCAAAGAGGGAGGCAATAGTATCAGTCTCAGTGTCACAATGATGTGATATGAGAAAGACTCACCCAGCCCTTTCTGGCTTTGAAGATAAAAGGCCAAGGGATGTGGTCAGCCTCTAGAAGCTGGAAAAGGCAAGAAAACGGATTTTGCCCCAGAGACTCCAGAAGGAAATGTAGCTCCCACAGCACCTTGATTTTAGTCCAGTGAGACCCATCTTAGATTTCTGGCCTCCATGATTTTTAAGAAAATAAACTTATACATTAGGCATTTAGTTCATGGTGATCTGTCTTAGCAGCAACGGGGAACCAACACACATACATATATATTGTCATTACAAGACAAGTATTATTCAAGTGCTACCAAGATCTGTAATAGAACATTTCCAGCCATGAGAAGCCCCCTGCGTGTCCCTTCCCGGTCACACTCCCCTCCCCCTAACCTCCCCCTGAGATAATCACCATTCTGTCCTTTATGGTCATTATTTCATTGCTTCCATTTATAGTTTCACCCCAGTGTACGTGCACATAAACAATGCAGTTTGGTACTGCCTGTTTTTGAAACGTACATGATTGGAATCAATCTGCATGTCTCATCCATGTTGTTGCTTGTAGCCCTGGTTGTATTTCACCTTCACTGTTATGTAGTGTTCCGTCCTGGGACTATACGTTCAGAGACAGGAAGTAGCAGGGAAAGCCAGTGTCATTGGTCTTGAAGGAGGCCTCTTGACACACATGAAATTTAACCCACATCTCCAACTGCAAGTTTTATTTCTTTTGAAAGCTTTTATATCTAGGCACCGTGAGTACAAAGATGTACAAAACCAGAATTCCTGTCCTCAGAAAGCTTAGCAATGAGTGGAGGAAAGTGACAAATAAACCAACAATTACATTGCAGTGCTCTACAGTGAATGAGTACGTAACAGAAGAAGGTACAGGGCACACAGCTCAGTCTGGGGTTTTCAGGGAAAAAGGGTCAGTGAAAGTGACCCTTTTGAAGTGTTCATTAGTCAAGTAAAAAAAGGATGTGGGGCTGGAAACACTTTGTGCAAGTACATAGCATGAACTGGCAAAGAATTGCAAATTCTTAGCACGTGGCTGCGGGAGAGACAGAGACAGAGAGACTGGGGGGGAGAGGTGGAGGCAGAAGACGAGCTGGAGGCTGGAGGAGTAGGTAACTCCGGGAGGGCCGTCCTTGACTGCTGCACTAAGAACCTTGGAACTCCTCCTGACTGCAGTGCGGAATCAGGGAAGGGCTCTAAGCAAGGGAGGGACCTGCTGATGTCTGAACACAGGAAATATAACATCACTAAAATCTTTTCGGTTCATCTGAAACTGAAATTTTTTCTTCATTGAAATTTTCAGATTTTCTTAGAAGTAGTTAAACAGTATGTTAGATATTTATGAAGACTTGCTGATGGTCTGCTCTGTGGCTCGAAACTGACTTTCTATCTATCCTGACTTTCCAATGTAATGTGGAAATTCCTAATCTAATCATGAAGATTACCTTTAAAAAAAAAAAACTCAACGGGAAACTGCACATATTTGGTTTGGATCACCATATGGGAACTTCAAAGGAAGCAACACTTTCTGATTTAAACTGTGAAATATATTGCTAGATAACATCGTTAGTGGGTGCTTCAGAGTCAAATGTGAAAAAGCAGCGTGGTGGAAAGGATGCCAGATGTACCTGCTTCCTTTCAGGACCCAATTAAATTGAAACTAGAGTCTCCATTTTCATTCTATCCATCAGAAGAAGCATCTGAATTGTTAGCACAATTTAGAGCTTTAGATCTTTATCCCAACTGAGCTTAAGAATGGATACTTAGGAGAGAGAAATGTTGAAAACATTTTCGAGTTTTCAGAGTAATAAGTGAGTAATGCTGTACATATTTGTAGGGTTTCTTCCTCAAAACTCATCAGACTGCCACCCCATAATAATATAAGGTTTCTTTGTCCTATGAATAAGAAATTATTTTCTTGATTAACTATACTATTTAAGTTATATGTTCAATTATCAAATATTTCAACCACAAAGAACACAGGGAATAATACCCAAGTATCTATGTATGCAAACCCAGATTTAGGAAAACTTGAACAAATCGAAAGGTCTATTGATGTTTTTGGTCAGGAAGATCAACATCATAAATAGGTCAGTTCTCCTTGTAAATGTAACGTGATCCCAATGGTAATAGCAAGGTTTTTCCTTTTTTTAAATTAGGTTGATTCCAAAGTTCTTATGGAGGAAATAAATGAACTAGAATTGCTTAGAAAATTCAGAAAAACAAGAATAATGTGGGAGGACTGGCCCTACCATATGTTAAAACTTATTTAAAAGCTATAATAAGTACAATTGGATGGTTCTGGAACATGAGAAAGTAGCTCTCGAATCATCCTTACTGACCATCAGCAGCAGTAACAGCAGCAGTAGCAGCATGCCCTAATCCCCTAAACCCTCCCCTCCCCCTAAACCCCATTTCCCAATGTCCTTGGTATGTGAGCAAAATAAAAGCCCTAATTTATTTAAGATACTTTGTTCATCTTTTGCTGTCTAACCACCCTAAATTTAGTGGCTTAACACAACCAGCAGCCATTTATTTCGCTTACAGATCTGTAGTTTGGTCAGGATTCCTCAAGGACAGCTCCTCTTTGCTCTACCTGGGACAGTTGGACAGGCCAGAAGGTGAAGGCTGGTATCATTTTATAGCTCACCCACCTACACGTCTAGCAGTTAATCCTGGCTGTTGGCAGGGACCTCACCAGGTTGTGCTTGCTGGAACCCCTATCCGTGGCCTCTCCATGAGGCTGCTTACTTCCTCGTAGCGTGGACAACGGGCCAGATTGTTGATGTGCGTCATCTACTGCAGTCTGATGATTTCTTTAAGTTACCTGTCTTCTGTATCAGACTGATATCCAGAATTACTTCATGCTTCGGGGTTCTACAGTTTCATTGTGATGGATTTGCCTTGTTTATCCTACTTAGGTACTTGATCTGTTTCTTCAGTCTAAGAATCTTTCATCACTCCTGGGATTTCTCAGCAATTATCTCTTCAATATTTTTTTCTCTCATAATCTCAGGTTTCTCCTTCTGAAAATTCTTTCAAATATATGTCTTTCCCATGGAATCACCGTGTCTTCTAACCTCTTCTTTACATTTTTTTTTATTTCTTTGTTTCTCTTTGATACATTGTGGGTATTTTTCTAAGATCTTTATCTCAATTGACTAATTCTTTAGCTTTTTCTACTTTTTGGTATTCATCTATTCAGTTTTTAATTTCATCAACTTGGTTTTTTAGTTTTAGAAGTTCTATATAATTTTAATACTTTCATTTTTTTCTCCTTCATTATGGTTTCTATTTCTTTATTTGCCTCTTGGAAGACTTTAAGAATGCAATGTTAGAGTTTCTTTAAGAGTTTTCTTTTTTTTTTTTTTAAAGATTTTATTTATTTATTCGACAGAGATAGAGACAGCCAGCGAGAGAGGGAACACAAGCAGGGGGAGTGGGAGAGGAAGAAGCAGGCTCATAGCGGAGGAGCCTGATGTGGGGCTCTATCCCACAACGCGGGGATCACGCCCTGAGCCTAAGGCAGACGCCCAACGACTGCACCACCCAGGCGCCCCTCTTTAAGAGTTTTCTATTATCTCAAACTCTTGTGGTACTAATTTGCATGTTTATGGTAAATACTTTCCTCATACTGGATTGTTTCTTCAGATGGCTTGAAATGTTTGCATTGTAAGCCCATCTTTAGCAAGTGTTGTGGACTGGATATTTGTGTTCTCCCAAAATTCATATGTTGAAACTTAATCCTCCATGTGATGTTTTTGGGAGGTGGGACCTTTGGAGGGTGAATAGGTAGTGAGGGCTCTGAATGGGATTAGTGTCGTTATAAAGGAGACCCCAGAGCACTCCCTCACTCCTTCCTGCATGTGAGGACATAGCGAGAAGATGGCTCTCACCAGACGCTCAGTCGGCTGCCACCTTGATCTTGGACCTTCTAGCTTCCAGAACTGTGAAAAATAAATGTTTGTTGTTTACGCCACCCAGTCTCTGGTATTTTTGTTAGAGAAGCCCAAACAGACTAAGATAGCATGGGTACTGGATCACGGAAGCATTCCTTTAGAGCAGTTTTTCAGGATCCTACAGCTATTATTTTCTCAGCTTCTGACTCTTTCACCTATCCTATAGGGTAAATTTGGATCCCATATCTGTACCTGGGACTTTGATTTCTCTTAGGAACCTCTTTCCCCTATTGAAAGATCTAGGTAGAGGACAATTTTTATAACTGCTTTCCTAGACCAATAGATAGAAATTTTCTTCTTGTCTCCTTTCCAGAAAAAGGTATCCTTTCCAAGGTCCTGGGTTTATGCAAGGATCTAAGTTCAGTTCCTTATTCCCAGAGAGGAGCAAAGGCAAATGTCCTGTTTTTGTGAGGGTGTTAAAACTGAAGCCATTAGAACATAAAACCTGTATGAACTTTACAAATCTCCAAATTCCCTTTTCATTTCTGTCACCTGATATTTTCCTTTCTTCCTTTTGAGCTTGGATAAGTATTAAAAATACATATTTGTCATATTTTTAATAAGCTTTTTTTTTTTTTTTGAAATGGAGGAAGGGACTGAGTCTACTTACTCTGCCGTGTTTCAGAGGTTAACATGGTTAACAGTGTTCATGTTTCTTGAGGTAACATCCTTAGAAAATCTGCATAGACTTACTCTGGCTGGTCATTAACAATGGAGATTTTTGGGTTTCATCTATGTTTTATTGAGTCAGAATCTGTGGAGATTGTGCTAGAGAATATCTGTTTTAAATGAAGGCTAAAAAGTGTGTGGCAAGGTTACAGGATACAAGATATATAGAGAGAGAATCAATTGTGTTTCTATAAATTGAATAATGGGAAATTGACATTTAAAAAAGCAATATCACTTACAATAGCATTAAGAAATCTGGGTGTTTAAAAAAACAAGGGGGCGCCTGGGTGGCACAGCAGTTAAGCGTCTGCCTTTGGCTCAGGGCATGATCCCGGCGTTATGGGATTGAGCCCCACATCAGGCTCCTCCGCTATGAGCCTGCTTCTTCCTCTCCCACTCCCCCTGCTTGTGTTCCCTCTCTCGCTGGCTGTCTCTATCTCTGTCAAATAAATAAATAAAATCTTTAAAAAAAAAAAAAAAGAAAGAAATCTGGGTGTTATACGCAACTAATGAATCATCAAACTTTACATCAAAAACCAGGGATGTACTGTATGGTGACTAACATAATATAATAAAAAAACATTAAGAAAAAAAAAAGAAATCCTAAATACTTAGAGATAAATTTGACAAGAGATGTGTAAGACCTGTACACTGAAAACCACAAAACATTGCTGAAATTAAAGACCTAAATAAACGGAGAACTATACCTTATTAGAAAGTGGGTAAATTCAAAATCATTAAGATATTATTTCTTCCTCGAGTTTATCTATAGATTCAATGCAATCCAAACAGAAATTCTAGCGGCTGTGTGTGTGTGTGTGTGTGTGTGTGTGTGTGTGGAGTTAACAGGCTTATTCTAAAATTCATATGGAAATGCAGAGAGTCTAGAAGAGCCAGAACAACTTTGGAAAAGAACAAAATTGGAAGGCTACTACTACCTGATTTTAAGACAATTTTTAAGCTATAGTAATGAAGATAATCTTGGATAATCTCCCCATCTCAAGAATTCTTAACTTAATCACATATTTTTCCATATAAGGTAATATTCACTCTTTTGCCATATAAGGTAGTATTTACAGGAATTAGGACACTGACCATCTTTGGGGGCCATTATTCAGTCTACCACAGATCCCATGAGGATGCCCAGTTGTTTAGGCTCTGTACAGTCTAGTCCATCTTCCTGTATTGACATTCAGCACCTGCTCTGTCATAAATTAAATTCACATATACGTGTACATTTATTCTGAGTTCTGTATTGTTTCCTTAGTCATTTTGCACCTTTTGCCCCAATACCAAATTATCTTAATTGTGGTAGCTTTATAATAGATCTTAATATATCAAAGGACAAGTCATTCTAATTTATTCTTCTTAAAGAATGCCTTGCTTATTATTGGCCCTTTGATTTTACATTTAAATTTTATAATCAACCTGTGAAATTCTACCAAATTCTGCCTCCTGGTATTTTGTTTTAACAGAGCATTGAAATTATAGATATAGATCAGTTGGAGAAAAATGGACAATTTTATGACATTGAGTCTTCCTTTTCAAGAACATATCCTAGGGGCGCCTGGGTGGCACAGCGGTTAAGCGCCTGCCTTCGGCTCAGGGCGTGATCCCGGCGTTACGGGATCGAGCCCCACATCAGGCTCCTCTGCTATGAGCCTGCTTCTTCCTCTCCCACTCCCCCTGCTTGTGTTCCCTCTCTCGCTGGCTGTTTCTATCTCTGTCAAATAAATAAATAAAATCTTTAAAAAAAAAAAAAAAAGAACATATCCTAGTTCTCCATTATTTAGATCTTGGTTAATATCTTTCAATAAAGTTTTATGATTTTCCCCTGGAAGATCTTAAATATATATTTGGTTAGATTTATTTCTAGGTACTTTATATTTTTGTTGCTATTATAAATAATGTCTTGAAAATTAATTTTTTCTGATTGTTGCAGTATGTAGAAATGCAGTTGACTTTTATATATTGATTTGGTAACCATCATTATAACTCTTATTAATTTAAAAAAATTATTTATAGATTCTTTAGGATTTTCCAGGTAGACAGTCCCAAAATATGTGAATAATGGCCGTTTGTTTTCCCTATTTATAATTTCCCCCCACTTCTTTCTTGTCTTACTGCACAGGAATGGAGCTCAAGTATAATATTGGATATCTAAGATAGCTGGCAAATTTTTGAAAGTCCCTAGTTATATTTCCTGGAATTTAATGCAATGGGAACTCTTGCATTCAGGGACTTCAGGGCTGGTAAAGGGAGTTCTGTAGTACATCTCTCTGCTGCTTGTATGAAACCAAGACACTGTAATCAGGGATGGGAAACTTCCTTATTTTAAAAAAACATTTTAATATTTTGCTCTTCTAGAAAGGACTCTGTCATTAGAGCTTACTAGTTCCTTCAGGTTTGTCCCTCTTGCTGGCTTTTGTCAAGACAAGAAAAATCCCTGCTTCATAAATCTTGCACAAAAGCAGCATTTGCAATGCAACCTTAAAATTTAGACTCTTACAAAAGCACGGTTGGTTATCACTTGTACTCCCATTCTATCCTGGATAGCTACAAATAAGACCATCTCCCTTGAAATAATTAATAATTCCCAAAGAAACATTGGCTCACTGCTTTATTACAACACATCTCCTTTTTTTATTATCATTATTATTAAGGAAGGCTGTCAGGGTGACAGATGGGGAAAGCTTTAAGCCTGACAGTTATAAATAGTCTTGCTGTTTATTCCACAATATATTTTCAGTTCTCTTTCTTTGCCGTTCTGAAAGTTGGATCCCTGTTAAAATACTTTTCTCTTGACCAAGGAATGCAGATCATTGCCAATAGATTAGAACTCTAAAATAATGGAATAAATTGATGATGTTCTTTGAAAATTTTACTTATATTTTAGAGGATTGTCAACCCAAACAGCTGATCTTCAAAGAGACCTCTTTTCCAGGGATCAGATGGATTGGGGGAACCCTTTGAATGAATCAGCTGTCCCAAATATTGCTAAGATTGCTCTTGTTTCTTATAATCAAAGTAATACTTGCCTAATGACCACTGTGTTGCCAAGCATAGAGGGGACACAGAGACAGTTACTCTTGTCTTTGAAAAGACAGGCATAGAGAGAAAGCATCAAAAATACAGAAGTTAAGTAGCAACAAAAGACTGGAACATAAAGTGCCACAAGGCATTATAATGATAATAATAGTAAGTTAGAAATATGATTTGGTTGTTCAAAGCACGTTTGCTATCACACTAAAGATTCCATCCAACAGAGCATCGAAGTTTTTTCAGTGTTCAAAATGTTACATACAGAGCACATATATTATTTTTGCTTAAAGAACTTTAAATGGTGTAAATTTAAGGATAACCTATCAAATTATCAAAAATGGCTATATCCCCACTGTCAGGGAGAGTGTGAAGAGAGAGAGAAACATTTATAATACTGTTGGTGTTTGTGTGCAAATTCCTACGACCATTCTGGAGGTCAGTATGGCCATAGCTATCAAAATGTCGGATGTGCATCTCTTTGTTCTGGCAATTCTAGTTCCAATAATGGTACGCTCACCAATTTGGATTCTCTCCCTCCCCACCATCTCCATCTAAAAACAACCAGAAGAGCAAGGCAAAATATTTTCAAAGCCTTTTTGAAGCAAAAGAGAACTACCGGAACAGTGGAGAAATACAGGGCCAAGGTCCAAGAGAAGAAGGAAACAAAGACAATCAGACTGTGGGGGCCCCTTCATCCTTAGCAATACCACCTTTTTGGTAGAAACTACAGAGAAGCTGAAAAGTTAAGTAGAGTCAGGGAAGAAACACAGGAGTTCATGGGATGCCCAAGGAGAAAGGGCTCTAGTAACCTTCCAAACTTTAGGATGGGACCCAGTGAAGCGAGGACTGGCAATGCACTGATCCGCACAAGGACTGAAGCTCAGCTTTGGCTTCTTTTTCAGTTATCAATGTGATTACAACAGTTCTTCTTCACTGGGGTTACAGGAGGTAATTTCTAATGTTCTAAGGCATCAATTGTGTATGAGGAATATTAGTATCTCCTTTATATCTAGGATAGTACGAGCTATATACCCTTCTCGGGAAAATTGAGAAGATAGTCAAATGACTTGGTACAGGGCTTAATTCTCTCACAGAATCTTAGCTGAGAGTGGTAAGATTAGGGAATCCTAATGCCCCCTAGTCACCAGCCAGAAGCTAGAGGAAAATAACATCTTCTCGAGGCTTGAAATGACCACTCCCGGTTTCATATACACTGCCCAGCGCTCCATCAAAAATAACCACGCATACGAGGAGACAACACAGTCTGATAGAACACCAGGATAAACAACAGAAACTCCGTAGAGAGCCAGAAAATAGAATTATTTGACAGATTTTTTTTTAATGTTAAAAAGATTTTCAATGTTCTTTAAAAAAAAAAAAGGAGATTGAGCAGAGGCCTGGAAACTCTAAAAAATCTCATGGGAAGTCTGGAACTGAAAAGTTCTGACAAAATTAAGAACTTAGTAGAATTGAATAGGTACAGGCTAGATAGGTATAGCCAGAGAGAAATTTTTAAAACTGGAAATTAAATAAATCTAAAGAAAAAACCCATACCGAAGCATACAGAGACAAAATATAGAAAAGAGCATCAGAGCCAAATAGGATGTAGCAAAAGTTAATCTATCTGGATGGAAAGAAGTGAGAAAATGGAGCATAGGAAATATTTGAAGACATAATGAATGACTGAACATTTTCCAAAAACCAATGAGTGACATTCACCTACAGATTCAAGAACCTCTACGAAGCCCAGGAAGGGTGCATGCAAACCATACCTGGGAACATCATGGTTAAACTTCTGAAAACCAAAAACAAAAAGAAAATCTTAATGCAGTCAGAGAAAAAGATATATTACCTCAAATGAGCAATAAGACAGTAAGCCGACTTCTCAATTTTGACAGTGGAAGACAAGAAACAATAGAGTATCTTCAAAGTGCTTAAAGAAAATGTAGGAAAATTGTTCATAAATGCATTCAAGGATATTAATTAGATTGTAATTTGTTGAATGAAATGTTGGAAGCCTTTCTCCCTCTGCACCTCCTCCCTGCTTGCTCATTCTCTCTTTCTCAAAGAAATAAAATCTTGAAAAGAAAAGGAAAGTTGGAAGCCATTTAAATATCCAACAAGAGGGACTGATTAAAAATACTTACCTCATCTTTGGGTCATGGTATGTAAAAATGTTGCAGGTACTGGAGGGGATTATGCTAAGTGAAGTAAGTCAAGCGGAGAAAGACAGTTATCATATGGTTTCTTTCATTTGTGGAACATAGGAAATAGCAGGGAGATTGGTAGGAGAAGGAAGGGAAGAATGAAGTGTGGGGGTAAACAGAAGGGGGAACGAACCACGAGAGACTATGGACTCTGGGAAACAAACTGAGGTTTCAGAGGGGGTTTGGGGGATGGGCTAGCCCAGTGATGGGTATTAAGGAGGGCACGTATTGCATGGAGCACTGGGTGTTATACGCAAACAATGAATCATGGAACACTACATCAACAACTAAGGATGTACTGTATGGTGACTGACATAATAAAAAATTTTTTAAAAATGTTGCAGTTATATTGTTAAGTGAAAAAAAAGCAGGTTACAAAATAATATATAACATAGGCTCTCATTTATATTAAACTTAATATAGTACTTACTATTTAAATATGATTTCATGTAGTATTTTAGTATTTAAATATGATTAAGTATGGAAGGATAGGCACCAAAATACTAACAGTGATCTTTGGGTAGTGGAATTATGTGAGGATTTTCCACTTTCTTTATAATATTTTTATAATGACCATGTATTATCAAATGAAGATATATCCATTTTTAGAAAGGAAACAAAACCAGTTGATACGTTAAAAGTTGTGTTCTATGTTCACCCTGGGCCCACTGTGGATGTGCGATCATGGATATTGTTTAGTGGATCCCATTACCTCTACTGAAAGAAAGTCTGCAAAGTAAGGGTCAGGTAAAACTCCTAGACTCAGATCCCTTAATACCCTGGTCTTCCTAAATCTAGGGAAAATCAGTGAGAACAATGTCCTTTGATCCCTGTGGTGACTCTTATTTTATAGAAAGCATCTATCAGTGGTCACCCTTCTCTAATTTAGAGAAACTACTTTTTTCAAAAGTAAGAAACTTAAGAATACCATTAAGACTGGGTTAAATTTTTTTAATTGTTTTTTTCTGCTAAAATATCAGCCTATATCAGAATATAACCTGCTCCCTAAAGATAAGAAACTACCAGTGTTCCTGTTTCCTAAAGATAAGCTAAATCCTCAGCAGTGGTTAAATTGCGGTTCCCTGGGTCCAGGGCAGAGAGTCAGTGCAGTACTGTTGATTGCTTACATTGGCAACACGTCGTGCATAATTTGGGGGTAATGAAGCATCCTTCAGGGTAATAAAGTCTGAATTGTCTTTATAGGCCGAGAGATCCGTCTGCCTCTCCGAATCAAAGGGGAAGGAATGGGACCAAAGATTCACTTCAACTTTGAACTGCTGGACATTGGAAAAGTTTTCATTGGATCTGTACATTGCTATGAGGTAAGCACTAGAATTGTTCATTGAGACTCAAATTGTACTTAGCTTTTTAGGTTATTTTGTATATGTGATTATTGATGGAAAATGTGTCTGCCATTACTCATACTCAGACTCTGGAATGATCTGGCTCTTCCTCCTCCTCCTAGCCCTGTTGAACGTTTTCCCTCTAAATGTCCTCAAGGCAACGAAGCCATACTTTTATTGGTTTTATCTTCATCATCGTGTGGATTGCAAAGGGGAAAATCATCATCTTCTCCCCATCTGTTTAATGCTTGTTCTCTGACAACATAAATCCTGCAGACCAGAGGAGAGAGAAGCTTCCATGTTTTCCAGAATGTCCTAATAAGGATAGCTGTTTTCACACTTCAGAGTCTTCTCTGAATGCACTTAGTCTCCAATCCATGATTAAAAACCAGTCATTGTACTTTCTGGAACTTTCTGTTTGAAACTTCCCTGCTTTGTCTTTCCAGTTAGATAGAAAATGATCCTTTTGCAAGATGTACTCATGGGTTCTTCAGGATCAAACTTACTTCAGTGTCACCTCACCACTGACTTTGTACCTAGGGTACTTTTTTTTACATTATATCAAATTGTAACCATTGAAACTTTATTTTTCAAAGATTCATAAACTTTAAGTGTTTGTGTTTCTCTAAAGGTAGTAATAAAAGCAGTTACTTAGTGAAAAATAGATGTCAGGTTCCATGCTTTCTTGTGTGTGCACATCTGTCTACGTGTGTTTAGTTTCTAGTCCTTACAAAACTGTGAAAGGCAGGTTTTCTTGTACCTGTTCTCCAAACGAGCAAGAAGAGCCAGAGAGTGGTTAATACCATCTACAACATCATCCTTCATGCATGTTGAGCACAATACCAGTACTTTTACATTCATTGGTTTGTTTGGTCCTCACTAAACCCTAGGGAGTAGGTACAATGACTATTTCCTGGTGCTTCAAGAAGTTTTACTAGTTAAAGTAATGCTAGATACCCTAACAAATACAAAGATCTCTACTCTCTCAGACATGACAAGTCTATTTCCTTGCTTACATAAAGTCTCAAGCGAGCTTACCTATCAGCTGACGGCTCTCCGCCAGCAAAGCGTTGGGCCCCTGGCTCCTTCCAGCTCATAGCTCTGCCACCCCCACCGTGTGGCCTGCAACATGGCAGCCTCACATGTGTCATGCGGGTGGAAAGGGAAGGAGCAGGGAGAGATGCACTTTTGTAGGAATTGGCCCTATAGGTGGCACACGCCCGTTCATTCACGTCCCATCAGCTGTATGTCGCTGCATCAGTAGCTGGGAAATGCAGTCTAGTTGTGAGCACGGGAGCAAGAGGAAGTGGGTTCAGTGAATAGCAAACCTGACTCTGCCACGTCTGTTAAGTAACTTGGCAAGGTTGTTCAGCTGGTAAATGTGAACGAGCACTGGATTATGAGGGCCCTGTATCCTGGGAAGACAAGGCTTTTTACTGCCCTTTCAACCCCGGGGCTCTCACCATGAGCAAGTCCAGCCTACAGCCAGC
Source organism: Ursus americanus (assembly GCF_024610735.1). Taxonomy (NCBI): domain Eukaryota; kingdom Metazoa; phylum Chordata; class Mammalia; order Carnivora; family Ursidae; genus Ursus; species Ursus americanus. Next base: position 27,240,450 of record NC_142147.1, read on the forward strand.
TCAGCTCTCCGCCCACCCTAACCTTGGCATGGGAGGCAAATGCCCGGTTGCTGCTGAGAGCTTGCTACTGTGTCCTCTATCCCCACATTCACTAAAGTAACTATGCCCTAAATGGGACGATGTGAAAGGTAAATAGAGATGTCAATGTCATAATGAGATGGAATGTACATAAGAGCATGATTTAAATGAAGAAATCGGTCACATGACTGTCATGAACTGAAAAATGGCACAGCTACTATGTTGCATTCAGTGTCTTTTGCATTTTGAAAAAAGGGTCGCTTTGGGAGGAAAACAATGTGCAGTGCTTCTTATGAAATTCACATTCTGTCTGTAATTTATCCAGTGTGAATTTCCCTTACATCTCACAGACTGTGTCTTGTGGATGCCACATCAGAAAAGGACCTTTAGTTCTGATGCAAAATGGATAAGTGTTCTCTGAGCGTAATAATAATTTCTTACACATATAACCGAAGTGTATTGAGGCCACCACTTCCCACCCTCCTAGATTTGACCAGGAAAGTAAACCACAGCCAGCTAAGCAGGTGTTAGATGAGGTGCTGCCTCAGACTGGACAGTTCGGAGAGCTGCACGTTGGCCGAGAAGGACATGGTAAGGTGCTTCTTACAGGAATATTTTGCACTCTCTGCGTATTTAGTGCTGGTGCCTCATTGCATCTCTCTTTCAATTTATTATGTTACCTACTTGAGACGAATTTGAATAACTAGCTATTGCCCTTAGTCATTGCTGAGCTGAGCAAACACGTAAAAAGTAAACCACAGCTCCAAGAGTGTACGCTGTTCCCCAGTGTAATTAAAAGGAAAACAAGGTGAGGCGCTAGTGTAGATTTCTCCTCCCCAAGGGATTGGACTGCAAGGGTCAGGCAATCAGAAGATCTCAGAATTTCGTCCCAAATAACTTGCTGGATTCTGCATACACATGAAGGGTCTTTTTCCCAGGGGGAGAGGAATCACATGCATGTTCTTGAACATGGAAGACCTGGTGCCTTATACAAAATCTGGGTAAAAATATTGCCGTTAACCAAAAAATAAAAAGGCAATCTGTGCATCTCTTTAGAGAGAAAAACAATTCCCTTTGAGTGGAATTCCCTTTGAATGACCACTAACACCTTTGAGTTGCCTTTAAGTTACCACTAACATGTGTCAGTCACTTCTTAAGCGCAGGCAAATTTCAAACCCGTTCGGTGTGGCACTGAGAATATAGATAGCCGTTGCTGTTGTTTATAAGCACTCTTTGTGAGGTACTCTATTCTAAGAGTTACATAAGTTAATTTCACCTTCACAGCAATCTGAGAAGTTAGTAGTAGTTACACTTTACAGATGGAGAAACTGGGGCACAGAGAAACAGAGCAAGTTTCCCAAGGTCATACAGCTAGGAAGTCAATGGTAAAGCTGGGATTTGAGCCTGGGCAATTTGGCTTCTGAGTCCCTGGCCATAATCACTTTCTACATGGTCTGTTTAAAAGGAATGAAGGGTGAAGCATGAATTCTATGACCAGGGAACCTAAAACTGAGTGAGGGAGATAGGAAATGAATGCAAAAAGATGAATAAAATATCAAGCAGCAATTAATTAGGTATCTCTTTTGGCACATCATCTGTCTTCTCTTAGGAGAGGTGGTGGTTTTCCTCTGCAAAGGCCCCTGACTCTATTCTACACGTGCTCTTGATTCCTTCTTCTTTGCTTCTCAGGAGGCAGCCTGAGCTGGTGGACGCCCCACGTCCACCCAGACCCCATTCCCTTGGTAACCCAGCCCCCTTCTCTTACTACAACAAATGCGTGTGCTAACTACTGAGTATGCATTATCCCGTTTAATGTAAATACCCTGGGTCTCCTCTGCCATACTTCCCACAGCTTTGTTGCCCCCACTCTCACTGCTCACCCCCAATCCTCTCAAAACAGCAATCTCAATCAGCTGCTATTTCGTCCGTACTCACTCACTCCCTAAACATTTGGACTCTGGATTCTGCAGTCACACTCCACTGGCGTTCCTTTCTTCTTCAAGGGCGGGGATGCCTTTTAATTAAAAATCAAAAATCTGTAACATTTTCTCAGAATTTATTCCCCTTCAGCTCTGTCCACATTCAACCCCTTCTGGAAATTCTCCTCCTTTGGCTTCTTCTAGGTTCCCGACATTGCCCCGCTTACCTTTCTGTACATTTCTTCCTGATCTCCTGTGCTCTTTCTCCTCGGTGCTTTGAGTGCGGGTTGAAGGCGGTATGTAAATAGAAGAACGTGCTGTCCACCTGTTCAGGTGTAAGCATTGGCAAGGAACAGAGACTGTCTTAGAAGCCCAGGAACAGAGCTGCATGGTTAAGGCACAGGCTCATCAGACAGGCACCACGGGGGGTGGGAGCAGGAGCGATGGACTGAGCCAGGTGTGGAGAACTCTGAATGCCAGGCAGGAGCTTTTTACATGTACTTACCTAGTGTGCAAGCAAATATGGGCCCATGGTATACAGATTTAAAACATTTCTATAGTAAAACAGTTGCTTACATAAGCATCCCCAAACAATAGTGTCGTATGCATGCAATAGAGTTTGAGGTGAAAGTATCCCCATAGAATGAAATCTAAGAGCACAACAAGGAGAATCTTTGTCCTCTGGAATCCACGGTGATGTCTCGTTCACATTCTCCAGGCTACACTATAAACATAGGCTTAGGTAGTTCTTGCTCCTCTATTCTGACTTCTTATTTTTCAGGATGTCACTTCTTCTCAACCTTCTCATGCATATAAGATAAATACCTGCCTTCCCTCAGTTACTCTATAGAGTATCAGAAAAAGGCATTTAAGGCTCCTTTTCTGTAGACGCAATTACAATCAGCATTTATAACATGACTATAGTACATGTGAAAACTCTGTTCCAAAGAGGATACTAAAAACACAAAATTACTTCTGCATTGGGTTTCTTATCTTCACACCTTCAAGGCAGAAAACTGTTCATTTCTCCCCTGGAGTTTTTCTCTGGCTTTAATTCCTGTAGCTCTCTATGTGTTGGTATTAAACAGTACAGCCACGTGCTTATATGAAAATAAGTCAGATGTCTATGCTCTATCTTTGCATTCTTGGCTTTTTATTGATACAGGCAATACTATCCAACAAAGGCAGCATTGATGCCCTCTTCAACGTGATCCCTCCGACTTCGGCTTTGGGGGCCTGCTTTATTTTCAGCCCCAGGGAAGGCATCATCGAACCAAACGGAGTCCAGGCAGTCCAGATCTCTTTCAGTTCTGCCATCTTGGGAAACTTTGAAGAAGAGTTCCTGGTCAGTGTGAATGGATCCCCTGAACCTGTGAAACTGACCATTAGGTAAGATATTATCTGTAACTAATGTGGAAGCTAACTGAAGCTTTTATCTGCTGCTTTCTTAAACTTCAAAACCAGATCCTGTCTTGGATGTCCATAACTATCTTTGCTGGTAGGAACACATCAAAATAATGGAGTGTTTTAAATTTTCACCAGCGTTTACATACTCAGCACGTGTAACTTATTATTGTAATGTGGATACAGATGCTGTTTGGGGATCTAGTTTTTCTACAAGCTATAGCTTTATAAAATAAGGACTTAAAACATTAAGCTAGTTCCTAGTTACACTCTCTGTTTTAGAATATTTAGGGAAAATAAATCATTACAGTAACACCTGGATAAAATCATCTTCTGGACTAGGCTTTCACTATTATCCCAGTTTCTCTAAACTTTCATCTTTCATTTTTATTTTAAGGAAAATTTTTAAATGCTCATACCGATGATACCTCCAGGTATTGTAAAAGAGTCTACTTACAGTGTCAGTCGTCCAAGGCTAGACATTTGCAGCTTTTGTGCTGCAAGTCCTTTGATGGCTTCTCCAGCTGTTTGTGATGATTGAAAGTCATTAATAGTAGAGTTTGTCCTCAGGTTTTAAAAAGAAGTTCTCTATGACCAACCCATTGGGCAGATATACAACTTTGGTTCCCGGTGCTTAGAAAGATCATGTCTTTAGAACACATCACAGATCCTATTTGGATTTTCATAGCAACAGGTTGTTAATTACCTTGGCAGCCTCTCTTACTACGGTTACTGTTAGCAGGACCTCCTTCCATCTACAGCTAAGGCCTCCCTGGGGCCTGGGGATAACATAGACATTGTGGCCTGAAGAATCCTAGGAAAATTTGTTGGTGTCATGATATCTACTGGAAATTCAGAATCTCAAGATAAGCCTAAAGGTTATTACTGCTTCTTTCAATTCTTCCACCTAAGTGTCCCTGTTATGGAGTGAATTGTGTCCTCCGAAGCTCATATATTGAAATTCTAATAACCAGTACTTAAGAATGGGACTGCACTTAGAGATAGGACATTTAAAGAAGTAATTAAGGTAACATGATGCCATGTGGGTAGGCCTTAATACAGTGTGACTGGTGTCCTTCTAAGAACAGGCACACAGATAGGAAAACTCCCTGTAAAGAGAAGATGGCCGTCTACAAGCTGAGGAGGGAGTCCCTCAGAGGAAACCAGTCCTGCTGACATATTGATTTTGGACTTGCAGCCCATAGAGCTATGAGGAAATAAATTTCTGTTGTTTCATCCACTCAGTCTGTGGTGCTCTGTTATGACAGCCCTAGCAAACGAACACAGCCTCTAACAAATAAGGAGAGTGAATGAATGTTTGTGTCTCAGGACTGCTGTGGCATAGCTGAGACAGACTGCCATAATCATAAACTTTTTTTTTTAAGTCTCAAGACCTACCTGAAACATTCAGAAGGTATTTATATTTTCTTCCATAATACATCAGTGTTTGTGATAATAGAAAAAAATCAGCGCTGCTGTCTAAATATTTGAATAACATTGACTCTTCAAGAAGACCCACCATGCTCATCCTGGCCCATGGTTGACATCCTTCAGTGATAAACAGAACATGAGGAGGACAGGAGTAATTTTTCACATTGTATGAACTCTAGTTCACCTCCCACCTCCATAACAATTAACATCTCGTGACAAGCAATGGAGGTGGTTATCTGCAGAAGCAGGAAGAGCAAACCTGCAAATGCATCCCCCCATCTCCCTTTCAGAGATTGTCTGATCCTTGAGGGTCCTCAGTAAGCTCCAGCAGATCAGCTCTTCAAAGCCCCATCTGACTTCCTGACTTCAAGAGGTATCGCTCAGAATCATGAGCGTCCTCCACAACATCCAGCATCATTGATGGGCCTCTGTCCAAAATGGGGAAGACAAAACCTTAAAGCTCTGCTCTTACAAATAGTCAAGATAAAAATAACAACCACTCTGGGGCGCCTGGGTGGCGCAGTCATTAAGCGTCTGCCTTTGGCTCAGGGCGTGATCCCGGAGTTCTGGGTTTGAGCCCCGCATCAGGCTCCTCGGCTGGGAGCCTGTTTCTTCCTCTCCCACTCCCCCTGCTTGTGTTCCCTCTCTCGCTGGCTGTCTCTCTCTCTGTCAAATAAATAAAATCTTAAAAATAAATAAATAAATAACAACCACTCTATCTAAGGGTAAGAGCGTATAGGGTATTAAAAGACTGTAAGTTTACTTTTCATGTGGGGAAAAGGAAAATACTGGACAAGACAGGCTAATTCCTGTCCTTCAGGTTGAATAAGAAAGCCCATCCCAATTTCATGTGGCCACTCCCTAATTAAGTGCAGCCTAATAATTAGTACTGCATTTATTGATACACATCCGTACACACTGCTACTCTATTAGGAATAAATGTGTATTTTGGATATCCACTGACACTTTTCTCGAGCACCTCCTACATGCAAGGTTGTATATTGGGTACAGTGACTGGGGAATTTGAGTTTGTTAGACATTCCTGTTGCATGAATCCTACTGTCTTAACCTTTGACTCTCTGAATTATTTTTCCAAGTTCAGGATGGATTGCCCATTCTCTCAAATATTCCCCGAGCTAACTAAAAAATACAGTAAAAAAGTGACAAGGTAATTAAAAGGCTACCCTAAGAAAATATCCGTTTAACACAAAAGAAGATAATGGAGAAAAAGAGGAATGAGAAGGCATTAAGACATATAAAAAACAAGGAGTAAAGTGTAAGACATGAATCCTACTTTATCAGTAATTATATTAAATGTAAATATAGTTAACATTTCAATTAAAGGCAGAGATTGGCAGAATGGATTTTTTAAAAACCCACAAAACACAATCCAACTATATGCTCTTTTAGATCCCAAAATATGAAGAGTTGAAATTAAAAAGAATGGGAAAAAATACACTAGGCAAACAGTAACCAAAAGAAAGCTGTACTAATATCAGACAAAATAGACTTTAAAATAAAAATTGTTACTTGAGACAAAGAGGGACATTTTGCAATAATAAAAGAGTTAAGCCATTAAGGAAATATAACAATTATAAGCATATACGCACCTAACCCCCAAATATGTGAAGGACAAACTAACAGAACCAAAGAGAGAAATGGGAATAGATTAGTGGTTGCTTAGGGCACAGGGTGGGGGCTAGAGCATTACAGAGCTGTGATATGTATCTTACCCACATTACTGTTCTGCGCCATTGGTTTAGTGATGTGTCTGCTCTGCCTCATTCATTATTAGGAATTTGGTGATAAGTTAACCACAGCATCATTTGCTAAAACCCAGGGGTTCGAGTCTTGAAAAAGAACTCTGAGAAGCACTGTGATAGACCATCATCTTGTGGTTTTTTTAAGTGCCAGATTCTGTACTTGACTTAATGCCAGTTTATGGTTTTTAGGGCTTGTTGTCTCCCTAGTTCCTGATTGTTATTCTGAATTCACTGCATTCTCTACTCCCCCAATTTGTATTCCTGCTTTCAGAGGCTGCGTCATTGGACCTACCTTCCATTTTAATGTTCCTGCTCTGCACTTTGGTGATGTTTCCTTTGGTGAGTATTTTTCCATTTGAAGTTAGAAATTGAGTGGAATTACTTTTCTCTCTACATGGAAGGGGGAAGGTTTTCAAAGAAGCTCTCACCATTTTTTTATGGGTAATAGCTAAAAGAGTCTGGAAATGTTCTCTCCTTCCTCTGCAGCAATGCATTTTGGTGTCATTTCCTAGTTTATATGTGGAAGTTATAACCATGACCTGGGCACTAAGAGCTGTTGGGTCGTGGTTGCCCCGGCTCTTCCAACACTGGAACAATGGAAAGCCTTAGACTTCACACTCCTATCTGAATGTTCTGAACACTCTGTCTGCCTACCTACCTATCTGTCTATAAGATTTATTTTTTTATTCTAGAGAGAGAGCACAAGTGGGAGGGGGAAAGGGAGAGAATCTCAAGCAGACTACACACTGAGCAGGGAGCCCAATGCCAGGCTTGATCTCACGACCCTGAGATCATAACCTAGCCGAAAGCAAGAGTCAGACACTTAACTGACTGTACCACCCAGGTGCCCCCCTGAACACTCTATTTATATGAAGATTCTGATTTGCCAGTCTGGTTACACAGCAACCTGTTCACAGAGATGCTCTCAAGTTTCAAGTGAATTCAGTGGTGGTTTGACTCAGGTGTTCTATCACTCCAAATGGAAGATGTCTATATTTTTGTGTTGTCTTCTTGCTCAGTTACTTCCCTGAGTCATTTCCTCCTGTCTCAGCATTTCCAATAATAAAAACGACTGCATTGGCAGTAGAAGTGTCCGTTTATTGGTTCTTTCTTGTATTCCAGACACCGCTAAGTGAATTACATGCACTACATTTAAACCTTTTAGCAGCTCTTTGAGGAGATGCTATTTAGGAGTCCCATTCTGGAGCTGGAAGAACTGAGCGTTCGAACAGTTAAATAACTTCCCATGGTCACACAGCAGTGGCAGAATGAGTATTTCAAATGAGATCTCTCTAAATCATGCACTGTGAACAGGGGTAATGTTCCCCCAAAGGAACAAAAACTGTTTGGCGTTGAAAAAAAAGAAAAAAAAGAAAGCATAGATCTAATCAATGTTTGTCATCCTCCAAAGTTCAGCCCCATGCAACACAATCTTATTCCTTAGTACTTAATTTTTCTCATTAGGGAGAAATTAGTCTAATTTAAATTATATATATATATATATATATATATATATATATATATATATATATATATATATTTTTTTTTTTTTTAAGATTTTATTTATTTATTTATTTGACAGAGAGAGAGAAACAGCCAGCGAGAGAGGGAACACAAGCAGGGGGAGTGGGAGAGGAAGAAGCAGGCTCCCAGCAGAGGAGCCTGATGTGGGGCTCGATACCAGGACTCTGGGATCACGCCCTGAGCTGAAGGCAGACGCTTAACGACTGAGCCACCCAGGCGCCCCTAATTTAATTTATATTTAATTAATTTATTTCATTGAAAATTAATTCATCACAAGGTTTCTTTTAGGAGGTGGTAATAATTTAGAAAAGGCTGAGAAACCCTAGTCTGAATCTGTAGTCCGCAATCCTTTCCATTTTTCTTTGTTTCCTCCATTTTGAATTTCAGTTCTTTTGCTTCAAGTAGGCCCATCTACTTGGGGAAAATTTTTTCTTTACAAAAATATCTTTTCTTTATAAAAAGCTGATTTATAATGCCTTTATCAGTTGCTCTAACATTTCACATTTCCTAACATATAGGGAGAGCTATATAAATGGAGTTGAATGTGTTTATTACCATAGAATATGAAAATGGCTGGAGAAATTTTAACAAATTTGTAGGGCATTTTAAGTGATAGAGTTTTTGAAGGAAAGTAAGAGCGACCTACAACTTGAAAATTGTCTGATGGCCAACTAAGACAGACATACTCTCTCAAGGGGTTATAACTGTGACTGATCCACAGTAAGAGGTGAATTACTTACCCAAAGATCTGTGCAGTTATCCTCCAAACAGCTCAGCTGAGGCCGCAGAGAGGTCTGGGTGACTGACGCATGCAGTGTACCCTTCCACAGGCATTGAAATACGAACTCCAACACAGAATAGTTGGGAAATGTGCCCTCTATCATATTGCCCTGGAGGCAGAAAGCAGAATCTAGATAAGCACCTCAGTCTCTCCAAGAAATCTCATACTGATTCATTGTCTAGAGTCTGCCCTATTGCTCACCCTTGAAAGGTTAATGTCAATATTATGCCAATGGCAAACCAATTTTTGAGCCCCAAGAATATGTGAATCCAAACATTAAAAGGCATCAAACCCCTAATAGTACATTTCAACAAAATATGGCAAACAGGAAGTGTATATTTATGCCCAAGAGGTCATTGATTTATTCAAATTGGCAAGCTCTGGGTAACACAGTGGGTAAAACCATTTATGCGTGCTCCAAAGCTAGGTAGGTTTTTTTCCCATTAATGTCTTCCATTTGGTCTGTTCTTATCCCTAAGTATACAGGAAAGGCCATTATTGGGTAATTAAATCATTGTTCCCTTGAGCTTTAAAGATAATAATCAACAGCTCTTTCTCATGTTTGGTCCAGCTGGAAGTTTTGGTAACTAGCTTAGGTGAAAATTAGAAACAGCTTATTTTGCTTTAGTTGTATAACATCTTATTGAACCGTTTGGTGATAAGGCAGCTAGACAAGAGGCAGAAAGACACTGCAGACCCATGACCCAAGATTCCCCAGGTCTGAGATGTGAAAACTTATCCCTCCTAAGTCCACCTTCAAAATTCAAGTTGCATTTTTTTGAGTCTGGATATCGATTCCTTAATCTTCTCTGTCGTGTGGCAGGAAATGTTAACAAAAACATACCTTTTTGCTTGCCAACAGGAAATCTAGGGCTATTTCATTTTCAAAACCAATTGGGTCAGTTAATTCAAGCTACTTTGCTGTGCTTCTGGATTCTGCACTGTAAAAGCCAAAGTCGGAGACAATTTTGTGATACATTTTCAAAAATTTTTTATGATAATTTCTTTAGTCCCAAAGTTGGAGCTAGAGTTCTCTCGTGACTCCTACCCAAAGTATCATTATTTCTCCAGCAAGATTGGCCTCCTGTCACAAAGGAACATCATCCATGGAAGAGTTTTTTTACTGGAAACTTCCTAATTACCATCTCACATATGCAATTAGGGCTTTGATGAGGCAGACGAAAGTAAACATGTTATTGGCTCAGGGATGAAAGACCAATAAGGGTGCATATAGTTCCAGATGCAAGAGAAATTATCTGTTACAGGAATAAGCCAGGGATTGGAGGAATTCTCTTATTTATTTTAGGATGACTGGCATATTGTATGGAGTTAAACAAGGTTTGCAAAGACTTGTAGTGTTGGGGAGTACATTGAGCTAACTAAAGTTGGTAATATTTTCCCCATATTGTCATTAAGGCCCATTCTTGAAGAAGTGTCTGTTTTAGTGTAGAGACATGGCTTTTATTTGCTTAGAGATGAAGATTCTAGATTTGGCATCAGGGCCTGTTGGGATTAATGGTGTTAGATTATTATAAATACACTAAAGTAGATGAGAGGTCATAGTACTGTTGGTTGGTATCTGAAATGTTTAAAGAATGGCTATAAATATTTTGATGGTAGAATTGGATGTTGGATGACATATCTAATAATTAATTAGGTTGACTGAAGCTATAGTAGCATGAGAGAGTCAGATTATAGAATTTGGGTGGTGATTGTCCCTGAAGGATTACTGAAGCTTTGATAAATCCTCAGATTCATCAGAGTACAATGGACCAAGTAACAACTGATATGCCAGGTGATAGACCCAAAGGGGCAAGGTCACTATTTTTCAGGAGCTGCAAGAATATGTTAAATGAGAATAAGGAGTTTAGAAGGCTCCAGGTACTCAGTGGACCTGACCATTGGGTAATTTGGTCAGAGAAGGTAAGGTTTGAGGGCAAAGTTGCTGGGATAAGTATAGGGATTAAAAAAAAACAGCAACATGGTAGTTATCTTCCATGGCCCAGGTATGAACTGGTCATGTTTCCCTCAAGAGGAAATATTTAAATTGACTTTAGGAGGGTGTAAAGTAAGGTGTAAATTAATTGTGGTTGTCCCTTAGGATCTTAATTGCAATGATTATAGAAAGATCTTACAAAGGTTAGCAGGAAAAAAATCATAGGAAGCATGAGGAAAGCCTAAACCCAATAATATTAGGATTTGGTGCAAGCAGAAGCCTAGGAGTAACACTTGTATTAGTAAGGACCCTTCAGTCTTTAATCAAATAATATCCCCTTCTTTAGGCTTCTTAACAAGTAACATGGGGTTTACAGGTAGTTGTGCAAGGAATTGTTCTAGCTAGGAGGTTGAAACTGGCTTTGTTCTCGGAAAAACTTCTAGCTTCGGGAAAATAGTCTGAGCAGTGGTTTGGAAGGACCCATCTGAATCCTTATATGAACTGCTTCCAGAGAACACCTTACGATGTAAGAACGCTTATCCCATAAATGGTCAGGTGAAATAAGGGTGAAGGATCTATAGTTTCAAGAGTCCTTGCTGGGAGAGTTCAGAAAAGTCGAATGCAGCAATACATGATTGTGAAACTGACTTTCGAGCAGTTTCCCTGGGATTTCCAAGAAAATCCTTCAGGTACACTTAATTAGGCAATTCTTTTTCCATAACCAATCTCTTCCAAGTAGATTGGCAGGTGGTATCGCCAAGGAGATACAAGCGCGTTTCCTCCAGCAGCCCTAATGTGTAGACAGAGGCTCAGTCATGGGGATCTTGAGAAGTAGATCAGGTCAAAATAGCCCCTGCAGTGATGTAGTAACTACTCCAGAGACCAATTGTGTTTTGTTGCAGTGGGGTTCAAGGTAGAAAGAGTAGTGTTGCCATCTAGTAGAAATATACATATTTGTTCTCCTCTTGCTCTGAAAGTGGTAGCAGATACAGTGGCCACATCAATAATCCAAAATCAGAGCTCAGTTTATTTCTTGCCAGGCAAGGAGGATCCATATCTCTTAGAAAAGCACCAGGAATCTCCCCGAACTGAACGTAAGAAGGCTAGATTTAACATGACAAAGTAGCTTTGTCTAATGGAGGTAAAAGCCGGTGTGTTAGTCTCTGGCTGGCTCAAAAGCAGATTGTAAAGTCTCTCTCGGGAGAGGCTATTATTTGATTTCGTGTCATCGACCCTGAGAGCACGAGCCTCACACAGGTCCAGGATGAGTTATATAATGTCTTGGCAAGGCTCTAGGTCACACAGCGGGGAAAACCACACAGGCTTCTCCTTTCACACGTTGGCAAATAAAAAGAGCAAATATGATTAATTTTCTTGAAAAATCTGTATTCTATGCAAAAATTAAATGCTAAATATACTTTTGGAGGACTATTCACCAAACAGATAATAGAGGCTGCTTCTTGAGAGGGTCCTGGATGGACATCAAGGGATGGTTTTATGTCTGTTGTTGCTAAATAGTAAGTGCATAAAAGTATTCGTTGAAGGAAAGAAAGGAAGAAAGAAAAAGAAAGAAATGCATTCATTGATTGTCCAACTGAAGACTGTATCAGGGAGAGGTGGTGTTAAGCAAGTAGTGATGAGTTGCATAGACAGTTCATTTGAGAGGTTTGACAATGCTAGCCAAGGTTGAAGTTCAAGAGGCTCTTACCTCACATTTTTTTTTCCAGGCTTCCCTCATACCTTGATATGTTCCCTCAATAATACCTCCTTGGTCCCCATGACCTTCAAACTGCGTGTTCCTGGGGATGGCGATGGCCATAAAAGCATTTCAAGTTGTGATCAGTATTCAGACTACAAAAGACCATCTGGAAACAAGGACGAAATACCCATAATGAAACCAAAAGAATTTACCATCACTCCCAGCAGTGGCACCATTCGCCCCCAAGGATTTGCTGCTATCAGGGTAAAGTGCACAGCCTTCTAGCACATATGGCCAAGGAGCCAAACTCTCAAATAGTTACTAGGACCACAGCTAAGGTATGCTTTAATTGCCCACCGTCAGTGGGAGGGAGTGCCTCTAATTGGAAAAGTGGGCCTGTAAGGCAATAAACTACTGGGGCCAAAGAAACCAGATGCAAAGATATTGGGCAAAAAGAACCGACACTGCTCTAGTGGATTTCCATCAATCTAGATGCATTGCCTTCACCAGAACAATGCAGTCTAGTGAACCGTAGTGCAACCACTGCTCTATATAGACAGTACACCCACTGGTACAAATATTAAAAGATTTAAGAACTCATTGATAATTATATCCTACTTTCCTTCAGAATCAAATCGTTCATACCAATAAAGGTCCAGATTTGTGCCACAGATGATACACAGTTTATTTAGATTTTTAATACAAATCTGGGCTTCATGGTGAATGTAGATGAGATATTCCTGACAGTGGTTTATATTTAGACCCACCGTGTGATGCTCTGGTTATGGCCACCAGCAGAATTATTTCACGGCTAACTGAGAAAGGTTTTACTGTCCTCCCTCACTTACTTTTGCTTCTCCAAATAGTTAGGTCTAGCATTACTGAAGGCTGATAAATTGAAATTATTTTATCTTTTCTGGGAAAGAAAAAATAAGACTTCCATAGCTAAGGTTGGTAATTTTCTCTTTAGTCATTATTCTTGGAATATTTAATTCAGCTATGGTCTTACCCCCACATTTGTTTTAAATGTTTTATAATATCTCACTGTGAATCCACTCATCCTCAATCTTTTCTGGGAGCTTTTGGCTCTTCCAAGAGCTTCTCCGTGGACCTAATGAAGTTTATAGCATATATCTTTATAACTTCTCAGGGTTGTGGTCTTTGTCTGCTTGGGCTGCTCTTTTTACAAATACTCAAGACTGGGTGGCTTATAAACAACAAGTTTATGTCTCACAGTTTGGAGGCTGGAAGTCTGAGGTCAGGGTAACAGAATGGTAGGGTTCTGGTGAGAGGCCTCTTCAGGTTGCAGACTGCTGACTTCCTGTGTCCTCGCATGGTGGGAGGAGCTGGGAGCTCTGTGGGATATTTTTTATAAGGGAACTAATTCTGTTCATGAGGGCTCTAATCATGACCTAATCACCTCCCACTGGCCCCACCTCCTAATTACCACCACACTGGGGGAGTAAGATTTCAACATATGCATTTTGTTGGCAGGGAGGGAGACACAACCATTCAGATCATGGCAGTTCCTAGCTGTGACTTTCCCAGGAAGAAGTGCTGTTGCAAAGAATTTATTTTGTACTTACTGCTCAGCCTACACGTTACCTACCTTTCCTTTTTGCCTCTCGCACATCGCACAAGAAGATTTTAGAAGCCACAGCATCCATCTAGCAGCCTTCTGCCAGAGCCACTTGTTCTTCTGCCTTCTAACCATAGCTGGGAGATAGAAAGAGGGCTTCCTCGCTGCAGGCATCTCTGCACGCTGGGGCAGCTACTTCTCTCCGAATCTGACAAGTTTGCTTTCCAAATCAATGGTTCCGTCATTTCCCCTTTATATTTGGAAAAGCTTTCTCCAAGCTTCAGTTTTCGCTCCTGAACTATATTTCAACCATGTCTGTGTAGACTCAAATTTGCATCCAATGATTCCCTTTGCAACCAAGAAAAAATTTTTAATTAGTCCTTCATCCATAATTTATAGATAGAAAAGCTTTCACCTATGCCAGAAGCTGTTCTCTACACTTTGAAGTATCTCTCCCACTACAAATCATCTTTAAGCAATGAAAAATTGTGACAAGACTTCAACAGCCTGAATGTAACATTTCACAATAAGAAATAAAAAACATAGGGTAAAATATATATACTGGACACATAATTGTCCTTGAGACCTTTATTTGGAGCTTCCTGTTTTCTGCTCCAGTAATGAATATGGAGGGTAAGGGAGGAGACAAGATTTTGATTTTGATTTTTTTTTGAAGATTTTATTTATTTGTCAGAAAGAGCGAGCACAAGCAGAGGGAGCTGCAGGCAGAGGGAGAAGCAGACTCCCCACTGAGCAATGAGTCCCAGTGAGGGACTTGATCCCACGCCCCTGGGATCATGACCTGAGCTGAAGGCAGACACTTAACGGACTGAGCCACCCAGGCGTCCCAGGATTTTGATATTTCTTAAAAAGAAGACTATGTAGTTGACTCCTTATGCCATTTTCTGGAACTGACATGGTTATGTTCATTTATTTTGCTGTAGGAGAAACAGCTATACTGTTTTATTGGTGTATTGAATTTTCATAATGGATACAGCCCAGAGGCATAGAGAACAATTTAAATTGAGTAATTAGAGTTTGTTTAATATGGCTCATCCTTCAGGGTCATTTTTCCCCTGATGCAGGTATATGACTTCTTTGATACAGTCTTCTCAGAAATGAGCAAACCTATTATGCTAAAAGCCACTTGGTTTCTAACCTGGCCTTTGAAAAAACTCAGCAGGCCCTGACCCCGAAATGTAACTTGTTCCACTAAAAATGTAAAATGCCATACATTCTATGATAAAGTACTTAGAAGCCATACTCATCGGTGCAGCCCTCCCCTGCTCCTTTCCCCGCTGCACAGAGGGAGAGCTGGCCTTGCAGAAGAGCCGCTTTTCACCTTTTTCTTTCCAGGTGACCTTATGCTCCAACACTGTGCAGAAATATGAGCTGGCCCTGGTGGTGGACGTGGAGGGCATCGGGGAAGAAGTGCTGGCACTCCTAATTACTGCGAGGTATCACCCTCACCTGCTTTCGCTTCCCCAGTCTCCCCTGAGCCGCCGGTAATGGGCTGCCTCTCCTAGAGGCAGCACGCCTGCAGTCAGTTCACCCTGCATTTGTTCTGCTTTCCTGGGAAGGGAAGCTGAATCCGATATTCAAATGACAAAGCTTTGAAACAGCCAACTGCACCTTTGGTGGAGATAAGAGAAGGGATGTGTGTGTGTTCTGCAGCTGTTAAGAATAATAGTTCTTTCTAATGGTCTGAGTTTCCAAGTATATAACTAAAAAGGTTTTAGCAGGAAGAGGCAACCAGTTGCTGGTTTTTATTTTTATCTTTAAATATAGTACTCCAGGGTTATGTCCAGAAAGAACAGGGCTCACAGCCCTGCAGTGGGAGATCCATTTAGTGAGACAGTCCTGCTTTGGGACACTGTTACTATGACTTAAATGACCCCAGATGCGGCCCTCTAACCACATCAGCTCCTCAGAACTATCCCCACCTTCTCTGTGTCTTAATAGAGGCAGCAATGGGCTCTGGGGCCAGGTGAAGATCCTGGCTCTGCCATTTGTCAATTGTGTCTCCTTGACCAAGTTACTGTCTTTCTGAGGGTGAAGCATGACACCGATGATGACAGTGATCTAAGTAAATAAATAAAATCATTGGCCACAGTTTTGCCAAAGCAAACAGGTGTCCAGGGCTGGGACTTCAGGGGGTATGTATGAAAATGCCATCATCTACATGAAATTACTTAGTAAAACCTTGATAACACATCCATCGCTAGAGTTTAGGTCTCATGAATTGTGGAAGATGTATCGTAAAGGACTTGAAGGTCAAGGCCTTGCCATGGTCTACTTACTGTTCCTTCCAAAGACCTAACTAATTATTTTGTTTGTTTAAAAACAGCCAAAACTTTCATCTGGTCCTTTCTATACCCAGGTTTCCATTTTTGCCTAGTCTTGCATTTCTTTTCTTTTCTGGGTGGGTTTAATCTGATATTTAACCCCTCTCAGCCCCCTGTCCCAGCAGGTATCAATAGGAAATCCTGAATTTAAAAAAAAGTGGGGAAAGGGTCTTAAGCAGCTATGAGTTTCATGCCACGTCTACTCTGTGACCCACGTCAAATACTGTAAGTCCTATCAGCCTCAGTATTTCAGGTAGTAAAGGAGTAGCTTTATGAAAGTCGTCAGGTCAACTGGCAACTCCATTCCAGCTAAAAATGAACACCCATCCCATGCTAAACCTCAAACTTTGGGTTAACAAGACACTCTTTCATGTCATGATTTTTGGTGTAATCTGTAGGAACTGCTTGAAGACCCTCAACAAAAGAATTGCTTTTAGAACTTGCAGAGAGCAGGCAGTGCCAGCTTGCTGTGCCCTCTACCACAGGTTAATCAGCTCTCACTGAGTGAGCTCTTGCTCGGTGCTGTGGGCACTGTGCTATGCTATCCGTTCACACTGCCTCCTATATTTCCCACAACACTCTAAGAAGAGTTCATTACGCTAATGTCAGTCCCCACAATTACCTCCGTTTTACCTCTGAGCAAAATGGGACTCTGGGAGGGAAAGCAACTTGCTCAAGCTGGTATTTGTTAGGGTCAGTATCTGAGCCTGGCGCCGAACCAGATGCTGGTGCTCCTCACCGTGGCACTGTATTGTCACCGCTGTCTGTGCCAGTTCCGGCTCGAGCAGCTGAGCCTACTGATCCAAGACAGCTGTTCTGCATGGGAATTAGAATTATTACCATAATTTAGATGGTACGAACTGTAGCTAGTCCCTGGGGGACTCTGACTGGTCCAAAGTGTCACAGCTAGTTAGGACCCCATGCTGGCGGCATTGGCCCTATTTGACTTGGAAACTGATCCACTACCCTAAGGATCTTGCACTGTGGGCGCGCCTTGGCAAAACAAGGCCAAATATGGAAAACAATGGGAATGTTAGTCATTACCCATGGAAGGCTGCTGTTTAAGGAGTCTTGCTTCTAGCCCTTTTTTGATTAAAAAGTGGTGAGTGGGGGCTAAGGGATAGGGATTACAGGAGAGAAGATTTGAAAATGATTAATGTAGTCGTTTAGAGAAAAACTTTGTGACAGTGACAAATGGTGTTTAACTTGGGACTCTGCCTTCTCCATATGTAAACAAGCTCTCTAGCCTTTTGAATTCTTTAATGGGCTCCTTTCTTTGAGCAGGTGTATTGTACCTTCCCTCCGCATGGCTAACCCCGAGGTAGACTTCGGGCGCTGCTTCCTGAAGTACCCCTATGAGAAAACGGTCCAGCTTGTCAACCATGATGACCTCCCAGGATGCTATGCAGTCTTGCCTCAGGTGACTTACGTTATCCTTTTCCAGTGTTGATTTCTCTTCAGTTGGATTTTCTTGGTGAGAAAGAGAAACCCTTCTAAAGAGCCATATTCCTGAACACGTGACCTTCTGTAATTCTGATTTTTAACCCTGGGGTAATCTGGGCATGGGGTCATAAAGCTGCAGCTGGATTGCTACCTGCGTGATTGAGTGGCTACAGGTGTAAACAGTTATTAATTTCCCAGGGACATTGCCTTTGATAAAGGAAGGAGAGGGTCAATTAAGGCAACATGCAGAAGTTCACCTGCAAATAATTGCCTATGAATTAATCATTCACGGGAAATGAGGCAGAGCTAGGAGTCTTCATTTATGGCCATGCCTGTGACTTGAACAGCATCACTAAGATACAGTAATGCAATATTTATAAATGGACTTGTTGAACTAGAAGGCTAGAGATACTACGAAAAGAAGAAAAAAGAAATTGTCTCCTAATGTTTTATGAAATGGATCTGTCCGCATGCCACTACCCCTAGCTAAGTGGGACACTAAGCAAGTAAACACATATGGATTGAAGATTCAAAAGGATCTGCACAGGTCAAAGTAATGGCAGGTTACTAATGGGATGCAATTTACCAAGCATGCATTTGGATTTAAAACGCTACTGCTCTGCAAGGACAGTAATCTAATAAAAATTCATGCAAAAAAAAAATAAAATAAAACCCAAATCAAATGGAGTTTTTATTTTACTCTAGGTTCAAAATGAGTTCAAAGACCAGTATGGAGGCCGTGGAACCGAGGCAGGTTAGGCTGTATCTGAGGAACACAGTGGTCAGCTAAAGGAAGGAGATAGCACTGGTCAAGGCAGTGCCGGATTTTGTCTTCGGATCTTGGCATCATATTTTTTTAGTGGAAACATGAAAAAAAAAATCGTGTGTGGAGTAACCAGAATGGCAATCGACATCATCTGGAAATCCAAGTTCAATGAGAAGCACAGTGTTTAATCAGGAACAGAGAAGACTTAGCTAGGATGAAATAGCCCCTACTCTTCACTTGTTGAAGGGCTATTATGTAAAAGAGGAAATTAGAATTATTCTATGGGCTTCTCTGAGACAAAAGCAGAAGCCAAGGCTTGGGTTGATGGGAGACAACTTTTCCAACTTTTAGGTGATCAACAATGGAACAGGCTTGTACTGTATGGTGACTAACATAATATAATAAAAAATCATTATTAATAAAAAAAAAAAAAAAAACAAAAAAAAACAATGGAACAGGCTAGCCTTGAGTAACATACCATCATCTCAAGAACTCAGAGCAGAGCCTGCCCCTACAGTGATGAGGGAGCGTTTTCTGCACAGCTGGGCTGGGAGAAGGGTGAGGTGCTTGCTTTAAGCATAGAATTAGGGGGGAGCAAAAAAAATCAGTCATCAGGATAAATCAGATTTTCATGTCACATTTTAAGAAATCAAAATTAATGCAAAATTAAAACAATCAGAATATTAGAGAAAGACAGAATCAGCATTGCTGATCTTCCCTTTGGCTTCAGGCTCCAATAAGTCTGGCAGAGCACTGGCGCATCAGCACACTGAGTTAGCTTAGGCCGTGTTAGGCCAGCCCAGATGCACAAAGACCATGGCGAGGGCGTCTCTGGACAGGTGAAATCTGTATGCTCTGTCTTTCCAGGACCTGAGGTTTCCCAGAAGTACCCAAACTTATTTAGTGATGGGATTTTTAAAGTTGTATTTGTTGCTGTTTTTCATAAAAGCTAGTGGGGCGCCTGGGTGGCTCAGTTGGTTGAGTGGCCAGCTCTTGATTTCAGCTCAGGTCATGATCTCAGGGTCCGTGTTGGGCTCCATGTTCAGCGGGAGTCTGCTTGGGATTCTCTGCCCCTTGCTCTGCTTGTGTTCTCTCTCTCTCAAATAAAATAAATCTTTTTTTTTTTTTAAATATAATTGTTACAGAGCGGAGTTTGGAAGAATGTACAGTGGTAAATGCTGTTTAATATTCATTCATTCATTCAACTACCTATTTTGCCATTTAAAAAAACACGTGCTGAGTATATGTTTTGGGCCAGGAAATGGGCATATATCAAGGAGAGGCCCTGGTCATGCCCTAGGAAGTTGACAGTCCATGGAACAGATGGACACATAGATAGTACACACTGTGGACCAGGACTGCAGGATGCCCCCTGGGGACAGAGGAAAAGCCCTGGGTCTAGAGCACAGAGTGGGGTGAGGTGGGGGGTGCACCTGCAGGTGTTCAGGATGGAGGTGCAGGTCAGTCAAAGGGAGGGGGCCTTCTAGGAAGAGTAAAGCAAGTGCAGAGGGCTGGAGGTAGGAAGCAGTATCGTGTGCTCAGGAAATACCGGGAGCCACTGTTGACAGAGCACAAAGGAACCAGGTGGTGGGGGATAAAGCGTGAACACGTGGAGGGCCATACTGGGGAATTTGGCCCAGGCACTAATTCGCACTGCGGATAATTTCAGCATCTTGCTGAGTTGTGCACTTTGGATTGGGGCTTTATGCACACCGTGCTTCCCTTTAGCAGAATTGAGGTGCTCATCCCCATTTATTTGCCTGAAAGGTGACACACTCTTAAAGAACCTCCATGGACTCAGGACGACACTCGTTTCAAAATAACCTAATATGCTATTTAATTCACACCCTGCCAGGGGCTTGCTTATCCATCCGGCTTGTCTCTCCCACCAGGTATGTGGAGACACGCCTGCCGTGTTACTCTCCAGTCCCGTGCCCTATGGAGTCATCCCTCCCCACGGCACCGTTCACATACCTCTGGCCTTGGAGACCCAGGTCACTGGGGAATATAGGTCCACAGTTTACATCTCGACCTTTGGGAGCCCGGACCCCCCTATGGTGAGAGCCAGTTTTCAGAATTACACTTAAAATGGCTGTTCTTCTTGCATACTCCATATTTGCGTATTTTCCGGTTTTACATTTTCACTCTGCAATAGTAAAATACTAGGGCTGTGTTACCTCAGGAAACTATCTTCAGATCCATCTAAAAGTAGTGTTGTTTTTATAGCATTTGTGCTTTTTAATTTTTTATTTTATGTTTTAATTTGTACATTTTTTACGGTTTTTTAATTTTGTTTTATTTTAAAATTTTTTATATTTTAATTCCAGGATAGTTAACATATAGTGTCATGTTAGTTCAGATGCACAATATGGTCATTCAACAAGTCTATATATTACTCAGTGCTCATCAAGATAAGTGTCCTCTTAATCCCCACCACCTATTTTCCCCATCCTGCCACCCCCCTCCCTTCTGGTAGCCATCAGTTTATTCTCTAGAATTAAGAGTCTGTTTTTCGGGTTGTCTCCTTTTTTCTCCCTTTGTTTATTTGTTATGTTTCTTGAATTGCACATTTGAGGGAGATCATATGGTATTTGTCTTTCTTTGACTGACTTATTTCACTTAGCATTATACTCTCTAGATCCATCCATGTCACAAATGGCAAATTGCATTTTTTGTGGCTAATATTTCATTGTGTGTGTGTGTGTGTGTGTACCACATCTTCTTTATCAATAGTATTTGTTTTTAAACTCCTATCAGGAGTTTCTCACACACACACAGGCAGAGGGGTCTGGCCCTCCTCAGAAACTCTGAGGAGAGAGTACATCTGTAATGTCCTCCTCAGTTGTTTTGGTACAAAGCTGAGTATCACCCACTTGCTGCATATGGGCTCTGAGAGTGATTTTGGTCTCTGCTCACTAGATCTTTTCCTATATTTTGACTGGACTCAGCCCAAATTTACCTACTAAAGCTGTGAGGAGAAGTAGCCTGTCTCCCAGTGTGGGAAGAGGGAGATATGGAAAGCGATCTGCTGCTTGAGTTAAATCAAAGGATGAATCTTGGAGGAAGTTGCCCAACAGGCTATGAATCCCTAGGCATTTGGTTTACTTGGGAGCTGAGTGATGTGGATGTATATTTGTCTGAAGTGATTCTGAATGCTTAGAGAGTAGACTAAACTAGGGTTTTGCTTGTATCTCTTCTGTGTAAGATGCCATAGATAAGTCGCCTGACTTAGAAAGCAGCATCACAAAGGCAGGCCAACTCAAAAGGTGCCACCGGTCCAGGCACCCACCCTGCACAGAACAGCCCATGAGAAGGTCACTTGGTGAGCAGGCAACATGTCATGAAAGAAGAAGGCCCCCTTCCTCAGGCAGACACAATGCCTAGATGAAGGCACAGGGCTAGGATGGGCACAACAAGGTGGATTTCAGTCCCCAACCTGCACAGCTGTGTTGTTGTCCCCAACAGGACAGCCCTGTTGTTTCCTTTCAGTGTATGGCTCGGGCTGACCAGGCAAACCAATCATCCTTTTCAAGGAGGAATTCCATGCTGAATTTGTGGGTCTGACCAGCATAGCCATCTGTGTCCCTCTGACCACAGAGTACAGAGAGAAGGAATGACAGTTCTCATAAGCACCCTTTAATGCCCCTGCTCTTTATAAACGG
Source organism: Ursus americanus (assembly GCF_024610735.1). NCBI lineage: Eukaryota > Metazoa > Chordata > Mammalia > Carnivora > Ursidae > Ursus > Ursus americanus. The sequence continues at coordinate 27,262,720 of NC_142147.1, forward strand.
GGTGGCCAGAAGCTTCTGTTTCAAGCGATCTCCAAGGCCAGCCATTTTCAGCTATTCTCCTGTTCTTCCTCTTGCGTGGAACACAGGTATGTCGCATAAAGAGCATTGGAGAAGGCCCAGTTATCTATGTACATCCCACTCAAGTTGACTTTGGCAATATCTACGTCCTAAAGGACTCCTTGAGGATTCTCAACCTATCTAACCAGTCCTTCATCCCTGCATTATTTCGGGCACGCATGGTGAGTAGATGGCGGGACCATTATGGGATGAAAGTACAGCTTTGCCTATACCTTATGGACAGTGGTCCTGTTTTTACAAAATGCCTTTGAAAATGATCACCAGAAGTAGAGGTTTGACCTCATTAAACTCTGCATTCTCACCCCCAGTTCCTCTTTGTTATAATCCTTTTGTTGACTAAGAAACACAATAAGCATATAGTTTGGTAAACAAGCAGATATATTTAGTATAATTTCAGGAGGATGCTTCAAAGATCTTCTTTACTGAACTATATCTAAGCACCCCCCCACCCACCTCCAGAAAACACCTTTTAAATGTCTCTGTAACTGAAAATGCCTCTTTATGTTTAATTTGAACCCTTTTGGCCACAAATATGTTAGTATGTTTATTTTAATCCTCTCTTCCTTTTAGCAATATTTTAATGTAGTTTATAAGGATGTATGAAATACAGCAAGATAATATTCGCCAAAAGTCAAAATTAAAGAAAACAGCAAAACAAGGATTAATACAAAAACAGATATGTAATAGTTTTATTAATGAGTCTGTCTTATGTCTATGTATTTTATAATGATATTTAGATCTGCTAGTCTTCTATAAGCTGATCTTTTAAGAGATAATACAAAAATTCTTGCAGAATTCAGAAATTTCTCATCCAGCAACCAAAAATATTTTTGATTCTAGAAAAAGTTTTCTAAATTTAAACATAAAATTTTAAATAGTGTAGCCCTCCACCTATTCCCAAATTATTGATATTTGAATGAACGCTAACATTTGGTTTCAGTATTTGTCAGATATTTCTGAAAAATCAATTATTAATATTCTAAAAGTCACCGTTAGAAAGAACAGGATCATAGTTCTCTGCTGACTTGTGGTGGCTCCTCAGAGTCATTGGTCCCTATTATCATTTCATTTATCACTACTATTATTCCTTTTTATTATCATTTGTCATTAGTCCTTACAAAGGCAGCTGTTTTCTGTACGGTCACTGCTCTTTGTAGCATGAGGTTTGGATACAACCCCACCCTTGTCCGGGTGCCTTGTGGATCTTGTGTGGGGAATAATGTCTAATAATGTTTAAAGAAAAATCCTACAGAACAGATGCCTTGGCTAGTCTTTATCCAATGAGTTAGTTGATGTGTTTGGTGGAAAGCAAGGGGTTTTGCCTAGGAAGTGCTGCTTACGGTCCAGCTGTGCGTGTGCAGAGTTCACAGTGGGGGAAGCGGAGAGGTAGCCGAGTTGTCAAGGACGCTGAGAGGTGGCCCGGGAGGTCCGAACAGATTACAGAGGAGCAGATGGGCGGAAACCACCAGAACGCTTGTACCAGTGTAGCACCTGCCACCTGGTTAAATTCTCAGGGAGCTCCAGGTTTCACTTTTTGATACATGTTAAAAACCAAAAACACACCAAGGATCTAATCGGTTTTTACTAAGATAGTTTATATTTTGAATGACCCAGCTGGGTGTTAAAATGGGACTTTTTCTTTTCCACAGTGTTTTCATGATTCCATCTTTTGATTCTTTAGTATCCTCTCAAATAAGCAAGCTCTGACTCCAAGCAGCCGAACGTGTGATGTAAGCGATCTGTCATAGACTGTGTTTTTCCCTCACATCCTCTCTTGGAAAACTTGTCCTCCCAGCATAAAAGTAGTTTCAACTGTAATTCTCTTTTCATATTTCAGCTGATTTTTGATGGATATCCTAGTAAAGAAATACTAATGTGTTAATATTATAGGAATTGAATGACACTAATTGGGAAATTAACCACAGTGGGAAGAAATAGAAATACCATTTACTAAATTTTGAAATTGATGTACAGCAGTGAACCTGCACATTCATTCTCACAGAAATTACCAGGCACTAGGAAAAAGTTTCAAATAATAGTTGTTTTTTCCCCTAACTAAGCCTGGAGCTCAGTACCCAGGTTAGCAGTGGTCAAATATTTGGTGCATTTCATTTCTCACTCAGAGATAAGCAGGGCAAGGGCACACTCTTCGCTTCTTCTATGATGACTAAGGATTCAGGTCTGCAAGTTCTCTCTTCCTGCTGGATGCCCTGACAGGCGGGCTCATCCTCTTTCCTCTTTTAGCTGTCGGGAAATGTCAGCCCTCCCCCAATGCTGCTCCCACTGTCAGCCGCTAGCCACGCTCAGCCTCATGCGTGGTCCGTGCATCACAGCAACCACTGCGATTAGATTCTCCCTTGCTTGGCAAGAGACGTGTTTGTCATCAGCTGGAAGGGCAGGAGATAGGAAGCTGGAAGCCCACCTTCACCATGCTGTTGGGAAAATAAATTACACTCGGAGCGATTTTGAATTTCTCAGAAATAAATGCTGTATTAAAAAAATGATTGAAAACCCTGAAACTTCTTAGTATGATATGGAGTGAAGAAACAGTGAAGATTATATTTTTTCTGTTTTAGTAAATCTTAACTTGTCCTGAGTGCTTTATTGATTAGTAAAAGCAGAGTGTTCTGTGACCTGGAGCAGTAGGTTCTCCTTTGCTTTGGAATGTCTGAAATACCAGCCTCAGCTAAGGGTTCCCTGTGGCTGGTTTATTTGGATTTAAGATGAAGGACTCAAAGCAACAGAGTAAGTCACTTCCGGTTTGGAGGGTTAAAAATATCAGAATGCGAGAGCAGAGCAGAGAAGGGCCGTTTTGGCAAGAGTGTGTGGGCTCTGCCTTACACACAGCGCTCCTAACTTCTCATTGGGTGACAGCGGAAATGAGGCAAGAATACGGTAGTCCTCTGGACCCTAGGACCTCAGCATTGGGCTGGGAGATACATACCTTCTTTGCATGGGTGCCCCTCGCTAGGCAGAGAAAGTGCATTGCCCAGCATTTGTTTAGAAACATCTGGAGTCTATTCAACCTAGGGGAACCATTAGCCCAAGAACTTGCATCCAGATGTCTGTGACATCTTGGGATTTGGCTGGCACTGAAGCATCTTGCAGGGGCCTTCTGCCTCTGCGATCTGTGGGGGAGGCCGTTATAGTTAGACCTTTAGGATCCAGGATCCAGGAATTGAGAATTCTGATGCCTCATTGAAGCTTGGCTCCTTTTAAACATATATTTTCTTGGTCACTTGCCAGAGCCATACACAGTGATAACAGCATCCAGGGAATCATTGTGCTTTCACATCTTCAGGCCCTAAGCCACTGGGTCCTTGTTTAAGTAGGAGCACCCTTTCTATATTTACTTGTTTGTCGGCTTGTCTCCTTCAGATGATGAGTGTCTCTGATTCGAATTCCCAGCACCTAGCAACAGGATTGGAATTATGATGACAATATGATGGCATTAATTAGTTCTATTCACCACTCTATGTGCAGTATTTCACTTACCGTAACCTGTGAGAGAAATACTGTTATAATGCTGATTTGAATGAGGTAGAAACAGAGGTACAGACAGGTTTGATAAAGTGCCATAACCTCTGAGTGGCAAAGCCTGGTTCCCAGCCCTGGTGGTCTGACTTCAGACCCTTGCTCTTTTCCACTGTACTGCCTAACTTTGCCTAATCAGCAGTTATCCAGATGAACATGAAAATGGGGAAGGGATTCTGGTTTTATGTTTACAAAAGACCCTTACAGGTAGACACACCTAGAAGAGCAGATTTTTCTAAAAAGTTGGGGGAAGAAATCAGGGAGTGTTTCTGAAGTAGACAAAAGGCCCAGATAGATAACTCGGCTTTGTTCAGAGATGTGTTAAAATGTATATATGCAAATCGTCTCCATTAGGTCATTTTCAACCAACCATAATCCCTTCAGTTGTATATCTGAAATAAAGACACAGAATCTATTTCCCCATTTAACTAATTGATCTTCTATAATGGAGTATGACAAAACATTCAGTTCACATATGTAAATGTGTGTAGAAATTCTTCACTGCTAGTGCTCTTAAAAGAGGTTTAAATACAAAGTTATGACCTATTTTGACAAAGTAAATAGACAAGCCCACAAGGAGATTAGAAGGTATTTCACATCCAGTGAAACTGTTGTTGCTAGACCCTCTGTGTTTTAGGAGATGACGAAATTGTAGCCATTCTGGAGATCTCAGTTTTTTTTTTTAGGAGAGAGTGAGTTTGTGCACAGGCATGCATGTGTGTATGTGCATGTGAGAGGGTGGGGGCAGCAGGAAAGGGAGAGAGAATCTTAAGTAGGCTCCACACCCAGTGCAGAGCCTGCCACGGGTAGGTCTCACAACCCTGATATTATGACCTGAGCCGAAGTCAAGAGTCGGAAGCTTAACCAACTGAGCCACCCAGGTGCCCCTAGAGATCTCATTTTTAATTTGTAGTAACAACTGGTTTGTTGAGATCTGTAGCTATACCTTATACACTACACCATCCTTGCATAACTGAAGCTCCCACTAGATCTAGAACTTCGTTTTCTCTTTGGGGTACTTCCTGTATCAGGGAATTGGCACTAGAGAGATTTCTAATGGACAAACTAATCTCCAAGGCCTTTTGATAGATGGTTCTTAAGATATCACACCCCGTGATGTGTGTGTGAAGAGAAGATAGAATGAGCTGTTTCTCAGTTTTCAGTGGGTAAATTAGCTCTGCTATGGGAATGAACCACTGCATCTATGGAAGGAAACAAGTAAGAAAAAAGGTATATGGAAAAAGGAAAAGAAATGGGCATGAATTCAAGACCAAATGCAGTTGTTATACCTCTCTCTATATAGTTTTTTGTTTCTTACAGATTTTGCACAATAGCAGCTTCATTTACTAAGGCATACATTTACAATATAGTACTTGGGTTTTAGCTCCAAGCTCAACCCTTCTGTTGACTATGATTTATGCCATAGCTTTCTGTGTCCTCAAACATACCCCCTCCCTTAAGGTTTGCAGTGTCCCCATTGAGCAGATCAGATAACTGAGGTTCTCTTGGTTGAGAGAACTGCCCACAGTTACACGTGAAAGAGTGGCAGCCACTCTGCTATAACTCAGATTTTCTGAATTTTAGTCTAATCCTTTTTTGTTTTACCACAGAAATATTTGATTCTAGAGGTCAGGAACTGTGTATATCTAACATTTTTTATTTTTTATTTTTTAATAATAATATTTTTTATTATGTTAGTCACCATACAGTACATCCCCAGTTTTTGATATAAAGTTCCATGATTCATTACTTGCGTATAACACCCAGTGCACCATGCAATACATGCCCTCCTTAATACCCATCACCAGCCTATCCCATTCCCCCCGCCGAAGCCTTCAGTTTGTTTCCCAGAGTCCATAGTCTCTCATGGTTCATTCCCCCTTCTGATTACCCCCCCTTCTTCTTCCCTTTCTTCTCCTGCCGATCTTCCTACTTCTTATGTTCCATAAATGAGTGAAACCGTATGATAGTTGTCTTTCTCTGCTTGACTTATTTCACTTAGCATTATCTCCTCCAGTCCCGTCCATGTTGCAGCAAATGTTGTGAAATCATTCTTTTTGATGGCTGAGTAATATTCCATTGTATATATGGACCACATCTTCTTAATCCAGTCATCTGTTGAAGGGCATCTCGACTCCTTCCACGATTTAGCTATTGTGGACAATGCTGCTATGAACATTGGGGTGCATATAGCCCTTCTCTTCACTACGGCTGTATCTCTGGGGTAAATACCCAGTAGTGCAATTGCCACATCATAGGGTAGCTCAATTTTTAACTTTTTAAAGGACCTCCACACTGTTTTCCAAAGTGGCTGTACCAACTTGCATTCCCACCAACAATGTAGGAGGGATCCCCTTTCTCCACGTCCTCTCCAACATTTGTTGTTTCCTGCCTTGTCCATTTTTGCCGTTCTAACTGCCGAAAGGTGTTATCTCAGTGTGGTTTTGATTTGAATTTCCCTGATGGCTAATGATTTTGAACATTTTTTTCCTGTGTCTGTTAGCCATTTGTATGTCTTCATTGGAAAAGTGTCTGTTCATATCTTCTGCCCGTTTTTTGATTTGTTTATTTGTTTCTTGTGTATTGAGTTTGAGAAGTTCTTTATAGATCTTGGTTACCAGTCTTTTATCTGTAGTGTCGTTTGCGAATATCTTCTCCCATTCCGTGGGCAGCCTCTTAGTTTTTTTGACTGTTTCCTTGGCTGGATAAAAAGCAGAAGCTTTTTATCTTGATGAAGTCCCACAAGTTCAACATTTTTTAATACAGAAAAATTTAAGAGTGATGCTTAACACTAGAAGCTAACACATGTTAACCTTTCCCACATTTACCTCAGATCCTCTGCTTTAAAGAAATCATGTAGTAATGTTAAAGTTGGAGTCCCATTGATTTTCCTTGTCAGTGTCATTTTATTCTTTTTTTCAGAAGCAACTGTATCATGATTTTGATGTGTATACAAGCCGTGCTTTTTATATTACAGGTATATATGTATTTGTAAATACTATATAGTGCCGTTTGGTTGCTTTTTAAATGTATATAAATTATATCACTGCATGTAACATCTTGTGACTCATTTTTTTAGACTCAAGATTATGTTTTCAATATCTATTCTTATTAATACTATAAATTTATTTAATTCATTTTAGCTGCTGTTTGTATTCCATTTACCAATAATGTGTTTATCTCTTTGCCCATTAGTTGACAGTTGAGTTATTATAATAATACTTTAGTGAACAGATACAGGTCTCCTTGTGTGCATATGCAAGATACATATACTTTTTGGGTATTGTATAGAAAGGTATATGCCTAGCAGTGGAATTGTTGGGTCTTAGGAGAAGTGTATTTTCAAGTTCATTAGATATTGCCAAATTACTCTGTAAGGTGATTATGTCAATGTGCCCTTTCAAGATGGTCCGAGACATCTATTTCTTCAACAGGCTAAAATTTATTATGGTCAAGTTCTTGGTAGTCTGAAAGTAGAATACAATTTAATTTGTATTTCCCTTATTACTGTTGAGATTGACAATTTTTTCATTTGGTCTCCTCTTCTGTCAATTATCCATTGTCAGTGACCTACTTGTAGATGTTCTTTATACATTGTGGATACTAACACTTTGTTTATAATGGGGTTTTGGATTTTCTAAAGATGTTTTTAATTTAATGTCAACTTTATGAATATTTCCTTCCTTGTGTCTGTTTTTTATTTGTACTTTAAGAAATATATCCCTGCTTTTCCGTTTAAATAGCTTTATATAGCTATCATATTATTTAGATTTTTGCATCTGTTTGTTTGTGATTTTTTGCATTGCATTTTTCTGGTTTTGGTATCAAGAATATCATATTCTTGTAATATGAGTTAGCTTTTCCTCTTTTGAATTTTTGAAAAGATGTTTATATAATCTACATAAAGTAGGATCCATTCCTTGATGATAAAGCCATTTAGTCATAGGAACTTCATGTGTTTATTGAGGGTGGAAGGTATACAAGAAGTAATGAAATTTTAACTAATGATTCATTTTCTATAATGATTATTTAAATTTTTCTAGAAATTTTTCATTTCATCTAAATGCAAATGTATTGGCATAAAATTATTCCAAATAGTTTCATATGATTTTAAAATGTTTATACACTAATTTCTGCTCTTAGTTTTACCACCTCTTCCAATGTTCTTTATAGTTATTTTGTTCTTTTTCAAGAAACCTTAATTGGAATGTTCACCAATATTTTAACTCTTAGTTTAATCATGACTTTAAAGCTTGTAAATATTCTCTTTATGCAGCATTCCAACTCCATAACAATAATTTTTATTTGTAATACTTTTTTATTATAAATATTTGGTAAACTTTACTGTGATTTTCTTTTTAATATGTGAGTTATATACGGGCATATATTTTTAATTCTTTACATCTCCCCTTTTTGTAGAATTTTAATAGGTAACTTTTAACTATGATGAAGTTGGAACACATGGTTTGCATGACACATAATTTTTGAATTTGTGTTTTGGGAGACATAGTTATGGTTGGTTTTTATAAATATTTCACATGACCTTAAAAAAGAGTATAGACTCTCTAATGATTGAGTATGAAAGACTACTATCTGTCTGTCTGTCTCTGCATTTGTATTAGATCAAGCTTACTGATGATATTGTTTAAATCTTTTACAGCCTTACTGATTATTTGTATGATATAATAGTTTCTGATAGAATTTTTTCAAAATCTTCCACTTTTTCATTTCTCTTTGTAATTATGTCAATTTTTCCCCATATATTTCAAAGCTATGTTAATAGATGCATAGAAGTTTATGATTTTTATTTCTCCTTGGTATGTTATTCCTTTTTTATAAGATACTCTGCATTTTAATCCCTAAATATGCTTTCTGACTTAAATTCTGTTTTGCCTGATAGTAATATTGCTACATCAGCTTTCTTTTAATTAGCATTTGCCTGGTATATCTTTTCATTCCTTTATTTTCAGATTTGTGTGTGTGTTTGTTTTGTGAGTCAACTTAAAATCACTTTTAAATAGCCTATGACTGGATTTTTAAAAATCTAATTATAGACTCTGTCTTTTCTTTTTTTAAGATTATTTATTTATTTATTTGTCAGAGAGAGAGCACAAGCAGGGGGAGTGGCAGGCAGAGCAGGCAGAGGGAGAAGCAGGGAGCAAGGAGCTGAGCAAGGAGCCCAATGAGGACTTGATCCCAGGACCCTGGGATCATGACCTGAGCCGAAGGCAGACGCTTAACTGACTGAGCCACCAGGCGTCGTGATAGACTCTGTCTTTTAATTGACAAGTATATTAGTTTCCTATTGCTGCTGTAACAAATTTCTTATCTTATAGTTCTGGAGGACATTAGTCTAAAATGTGTCTATAAGGCTATGTACTCTTTGAGACTCTGGAGAAGAATCTAATTCCTTGCCTTTTATAGTTTCTGGAGGCCACCTGCATTCCTTGGCTAGTGGCCCCTTCCTCCATCTTCAAAGCCATACCATCTTCTCTACTCCCTGACTTTTGCTTCCATCCTTATATCTCTGACTTTGACCCTCTTGCCTCTTTCATATACCTCTAAGTTCTGTGCTATATAGAGGTCTCATAATTTGTGTATATTTGACTATATTTTGATTTCACCTTCACTCTTGTATGATAATTAGCTAAGTATGAAATTCTATATAACAGGAATTTTTCCTTTGAAGATTGATCTCTGGCATCAATCATTGCTGATAAAATTCCATTGTTAGTCATATTATTACTCCTTTATAGATCATTTCTTTTTCTCACAAGGTGCTTTTAAGACTGTATTTTTATTCTTGATTTTCATAGGTTTCTGTTTAAATGCATCAGCAGGTTTGACCCTTCTAATACTGGAAAATTTTGCTGTTATCTCCTCAAATGTTTCTTCTTTGCCAGTCCCTCTGTTTCCTACTTTGAGCAAAATACACACACACGCGCGCACGCACACACACACACACTCTCTCTCTCCAGTACAATTCTACATGTCTATTTTTATTTCTCATCCACGTCTTTCATCTCTTCATCTCTCTGTGCTGCCTCCTCAGTGGTATGCTCTAGTTTACAGATTCTGCCTTTGATTTTGGCAAATTTAAAGTTTCTCATCTATTTAATTTTTGGCTATGTATTTCAATTCTAAGATTTATAATTGATTACTAATAGCCACTATTCTTGATTCATATCTGTTTTTGTTTCGTAATTTTTGTTTTATATATATTATACTACCCTGCATCTCTTTGAAGATCTCAGAAACATTTTCTAATCATTTTCATTTAGTTCTATAGATTGCTTGAGAATGAATTCATTAGCTGATTGTTTGCAACTGTCCTTCTCCACATTTGGAATTTTAAATGATTGATTAATCTGGCATGAGATATATTTTTTTCTCATTCTCAGTAGTCTTGTCTCCCTAACATTTTCTTCATTTGCTTTCACCCTCAACAACTATCACAAGCCCAGAATCAAATGTTGAGCCTTTTTTCCCCCATGGGGATATTGGAAAAGTCACAGATTCATTCATCACACTTGACAGTGGCTTGACATAGGGCCTGTCTACATGACAGTCTGTACTTCACATCCTCCACTGGCACAAGTGTGTGTGTAGACTATTACCTTGGCAACATCACAGCTTTGTTCGGCCTTCTTTCAAATTCAGGGAAGCTCTCTTGGCTGGGAACCCTGGCCCTTAACCCTTACTTCCTGCAAAATTTTTTGGTTTTCATTTTGTCCCTCAAGCTTCCTTTACTGATTTAGGACCTAGAGCCCAGGAGGTCTGTGGCTTCAGGACTCTCTTAGTGTTTCCGTTCCACTTCCAGTCCATACAGTGTTAATCTTGTTTTTGAGTATAACTATGCCTGGTTCAAAATCCTTGTTTCAAAATTGTATCTCTTTTTTCTATGTGTTAGAGTGAAGGGTGTGTTTTAAAGCTTGATTTATAGTCAGTCCTCTTAACTAATTTTTATAGTGCTTTATATATTATCAGTGAGTACTTGAAAAAGGGTGGTGAATTGTGTCTTCATTTGGCATAGGGGAGCAGAACTCTTATATCTTTGCCTTAGGTATGAGAAATCTATAAAATAAATTCACAAGAATAGGTAAATAAGAGAATAACATCCTAAATTATCATGGTGGGCATCTTTTCTTTAACACATAAATGTCATAGCCGTTCCGAAATGGATTGTGCTTTTCCTGAGAGCCATTCCAAGGAACTTCTTCAGTGACAACAGGATACCAATGATAATAATATCAAGAGACTTACAGAAGCAAAGGATTGTGCTTGACAGAGAGCTGTGAGCCTCTTACTCTGACTCTCACTTGAGACTTCTTTTACTTTGGCAAAGCTAAATGTGAAACCCAGAAGACAGATTCCAGCAGGTCATATTGATTATAAACCACACTAGAAAAAGGAAAGCTATCGATTGAATGTTAGGTAACATGATGGGTCAGCACCTTCCCTGAATTTAGAATGACAGCTCTACTGATTGAATATGATTAGTTTGAATGTAAGCTAAAGCAAAGTGAAAGGAGGAGGTTTTGTTCCTTTGTCATTAAAGGGCAGTCTAGAAAATAAAAGAAAAAATATATGCGTTTCTTGCATGCTTTGCAAGACTTTCCATCTTCATTCTGCCTGTCCCAGCTCTTAATTGGCTTTAGCAAATTGTTTTTTCTAATTAATTGTTATTCAGGTTTATAGTTAACACTTGGCACCACAGAGGGAGATTAAGGTAAACTTCCTTTATATTGATCAGATGTGTTTTTTTCCCCAAATCCCACCTTCCCTCCTCCATAAAAATTTATAACTTCTTCTCCATTACCAGCATCATCATCTATTCATCTGTTATGGACTAGACGTTTGTGTCCCTCCAGAATTCATATATTGAAATCATTACCCCCAATATAATGATAGAAGTAGGTGAGGGGTTTGGGAGGTAATTTAGAGTTCTCATGAATGGGATTGGCACTCCCATGAAAGAGACCTGAGAGAGCTCTCACCCTTTCCATCACACGAGGATACAGTAAGAATGATGGCTGTCTGCAACCTGGAGGAGGACTTTCCCCAGAGTCTGACCATGTTGACCTTCTGATCTCAGACTTCCACCCTTCAGAAATAGGAGAAATCAATTTCTATTGTTTATAAACCACCCAGTATATGTTAGAGCAGCCTTAACTAAGATACCAACTTATGTCACTTTTAAGGGATGGCTATCATTGTCATTATCAACTAAAGAATTTATTCTGTGCACTGAGAGCAGTCATATTCAGCAATAAGTCAGTATAAAATGAAATAAATGCTTTTATATAATGAACAAAGACAAGAAGAGATGTGATAAGTGGTACGGTGTAAAGATTTATTAATGGTATGAAATCCCCAACACACATATGTCAAGATTATATGATGTTTTTCAGGGAGAAAATCATACTCTTTCTTAGTCCCATTTCCTCTTCCCTGTCGCAAATGAAAAGACAGAGACTGGAGGGACATATATGACATGGTAGAACTCTTCCTAGGATGGCACTTGCGGTTTTCTTTTTAGTGTCATTTGTGATGAAATTGTTGTATGCAGCATTAAGTTTCATACTTTGGAAGAAAAAATCCTCCTCTGGGATGTTAGGACATTACATTAGAATGTGTCTGAGAGGGAAGGGCAACATTATCTGAGGGCAGCATGGTCATGTGTCATACACAGTTGTCTAACATGTGGTAATCACTCAACAAAGAGCTGTTTAGTATATGAGTGTTGAAGTAGTATTTCATACTATCAAGAGTAAGGATGTTATAGTCAGGCAGATCTGGAATGGAGTCCTAACAACTCTACATGCTCTAACTCTGGGGAGGTTATTTAACCTTTCTAAGACTGGCTCCTTTCCTTCCCTTTAAATGGAACTAATAATGGCATCTAGAAGATTAAACATGATAATATATCTAGATAGTGCCTGGTGAAAAATAAGCATTTGGCATTCAATAAATGCTAGCTTTGATTATTAATGTTGGCAGACAAAAAGATCTAGGTGAAATGACTTGTGGAAAGACTTAAATCTTTATGACACCATATCTTAAGATCCTTTATATTATTTTCTTAGATAAGAGAAACAAATAAGGCACAGAGAGGCCCTAAGGTTTCAAACTAACTGATCCATATAGTACAGAGCTCTATGAAATGGGAGCTCTAATGCTGCCTTTTTTCTCACTTTTTATTTGTCACTCTAAATTTTCGGCAGTAAGGCCTTCTTGTAAATAGAAAATATTTGTGTTAATGAATGCATATATGTTCTTCCACATCAAAGAAAAGAGGTTTATTAGAAAATAGGTTAATATTTAGAAACTTCAATAGTTTTCTGATCTCTATCTCCTTGGAGCTTATTTATTCATTTATTTGTACAGATGCTCCCTGGAACTATCTTCATGCTTTTTGTTTGATCTGACACCTTTCATTGAGTTTTGAGAAGGCAGTGACTTTCAGAAAGAACATTACAGTCATTGTTTACAGATATATCCTAGTAGCCTGAATAGATTGTTGGTACATATTACTTAAGAGTGATGTAAATTACATATACCTGCCTCCCTCTTGCAACCAAACTCAGCTGGCCTTGAAATTCTTACAAACTTTTTCCCCCACAAATGGAGAAATCAAGAGGTAGGACAATTACTTGACCACTAAGAACTTTCAGCAGATCAGTGACCAAGCCCTTCCTATTCAGTCTATTATGCCAAACTACTTCCCTCTAAGAACAAGGAGAAAATCTGGGCAACATATGAAAAATTGTGAGTTTAAGAGTACCAAAGCCAGTGACAATCAAAGCATTTGTGACTGTTTTTCCTACGGAATTCCTGCAGGGGTTGAAAAACTGTAGAGAGCATTCAGAAAACTCACTGGTCTCTGAGGATAAAAATTGAAACCTGGACTGGCTAGAGAGATAAAAATTGGAGAAGATTGGACTTGGTAAAACTCTGAGACTCTGAGTTAGGACTCTGATAAAGCTACACCCTGGGAACAAAAGTAAATTAGCACAGACCCTCATTTCAAATCCTTTTAATCTCTCCCTGGATAAAGAACATCTAGAATTGCTAGGTCTCCCCACATCTTTCCCAGAAGCAAATACATATTACTCTCACCAAAGGAAGAAAACATTATTCTAAGCTTTAAAATATTTTGTATATCTACAGTTTTTATATACAAAGTCTAACAGGTAATTTTAAAAAACCAGGCATACAAGGAGATAAGACGGGATGCTGAACAGAAAACTACGATATGCTTAATATGCTCAAGGAACTACAAGGCAAGATTTAAAATTTTGGTAGAGCTATGGAAAGTATAGAAGAGAACAAATGGAACTGAACACCTAAAAGATACAATTGAAATTAGGGACTCAGTAGATGGGTGTAACTGCTTGTTAGATACAGATGAGGAGAGAATTGTGGAAGTGGAAGATGGGTCAGAAGAAACTACCCAAAATGAAAAGGGAGAGAGAATAAAAGGATGAAAAATGTAGAAAAGTTGGTCAAACAAACAAATAAACACAGAGGGTATGTTTATTGGAGTACCAGAAGGAGAGAAGAGGATGGAGCAGAAGGGATCATGGCTGAGACGTCAAGCCAGCTTCAAAAAGCATTATAAACATAAAGCAAGATAAATATAAGAAAACCACATCTAGGCACATTATAGTAAAACTGCTCAAGACCAGAGAGTAAATATTAAAGGCAGCCAAAGACACAAAAACAGTTTACCTTAAAAGGAATAATAGTAAACTGGCTGCTTACTGCTCAGGCACTGCTGAGAGCAGGATACCATTATGAAAATAAGAGGACTACCAGAAAGTCTTCATCCTGAAAGGCCCCCTTCTACCTCAATCCTCAGCATATGGGCAGCAGATTGGAATATTCTCTGGGCAGTTTCACCAGCCACAAGGAAAGGCAGAAATAAACTGATAGTTGGGCATCTAAAGTATCTGGTTGCCCTTGCCTGAGCATGTAATGGTTTTAGTGCTTCACGAGTACTTAACTAAGCTGCATCAAGAAAGTCTGTAATGCAGAAACAAGAAACCAGAAAACAGAAAGTTGAGAACTTGGAGGAAACAAAGGCAATACAGTGAGAAGAAACTTAAAACAACATGACAATTAGTAATCTCAGGAAAATAAAAGATGACTTTGCATCCATGAATGAGAACAAGGTGATTTTTTTTTTTTTAAAAAAAGGAGCAATGAAAACGTGGTCATAGAAGTTAAAAGTACAATCACAGAAGGTAAAATTTTGATAGAAGAATTGGAAAATAAAATTGAGAAGCTATCAGATTAGAAAATTAGATTATTTTTTCAGCATTTCAAAGATCCAAATAAGTGGTTCCAGAAAGAACAAATTTGAAAATGGAGGTGAGGAGATTATGCAAGAAATAATCCAAGGAATGTATCCAGAACTAACAGAGAGGAATTTTTGGAAAAGGCTCATCAAATATTATTAAAATTAAAATAGGCCCATGTGAAAACACATCATTAAATTCCAGATGGAAAAATATTAGTGCTAAAAAAAAAAATCAGGAACCAGAATGACCTCAAACTTCTAGACAGCAACACTGGGGTGGAAAAAAGACTTTTTGAAGGAAAATAAATCTTAGTCTTGAATTCATCATTCATCCACAAGATTAATTGAGTATGGGTGTAGAATAAAGACATTTCACGCATGCAAGAAATCAAAACATTTGCCCTCCATGAATCCTTTCTTGGGAAGGTAGTGAAGAATGTTCTCCACCAAAGTGAGGAAAACATGAGATATGGGATACAGGGGCTCAGACACAGGAAAGAAGCTCAAGGAATACACAGGATGTGCTGTGTGGCATTCTTAGGATGTCAGTTGTATGGCAGGCCCAGGGAGCAGCCAGTCCAAACAGGAGGTGCAGAACAGATGACTCCAAGAGAGATTTGTCTCTAAGAAAATGGAGCTGATAGAAAATCGGATATTTCTGAAAGTATTGAGAGGACATTTACCCCCTTTGAGAGTTTGGGGATGCATCCATGGTAGATACATTAAACAACAAGTAAAGACAAGACAATAATTCCTGGGAAAATAAAAGTTGTACACAAATGGAAATGTAATCACAGTATGCTTTTCATAGCTCAGCTGTGAATAGTATTTACATGCTCACAATGGAGTAGATTCTCACCAGAAAATAAGTTTTAACTATACTGGGGGGATGGAGGGAAGAAAGTGATGAAGAGAGAGAGAGAAGAGCTGTCATTGTCTTCGGTAGAGAGAAGTAAATTGATAATGCTCAAACTGGAAAGTTAAGAAGTAGCAGTAGATTCTTTAAAGGAAGGCAAACGCCAAAAGAAAATGCAAAAAAAATTGACAGCGGTTGCCTCCATTAATGGACAAGGATGGGAATAACAGGGAAGTGTGGGAGAGTGGGCTTGAGGGACTACTCTTTTCATAGTTTTTTTCTTAGAACCATTTGACTTTGCAAATTATTTGTATGTGTACATTTCATAAAAATTTGAAAACTTAAATCTTGCTGCAGGAAAGTATTATAGTATGCCATTACCATTTATGTAAGAAAAAGTAGTATATATGCAAATGGGCTTTTTTTTTTTTTAATCATAAAGAATATCTGGAAAGATATGCAGAAAACTGCCAACAGTGGCTGCCTCTTGGGATGGCAGCTAGTGGCCATCAACAGATAGAAGAGAGAGAGACTCTACCCATATACTCATTTGGGTTTAACACTGTGTACCTGTATTTTTTATTTACAAAGAAAATCTTCTAAGAAAGAAAGAAACTGGGAATGAAATGGAAGCAAGAGAGCAAACAAAGTTAAAATTACATGGGCTCTAAAGAGAGTGTCCACATCCTTTTAGGACGAGTTCTTTCTTCAATAAATATAAGTACATGTCTTCTTATTATGCAATTGACATTATCCTTGTAGAACTAAAGGAGGAAGAAAAAAACCACTCACAATGCCACCGAGCATATAACCACTCTTAAATTTTCAGTGAATATCTTCTGAAACATCACTGTGTTTCCCCTCCCATGGGATAGTACTGCTTCATTACCAGCTATTTTCACTCAACAATGAAGTGTAGTCACTTTCAATATGAATCATTAAGGACTATTCCTGTTCAGATCATTTCAGTGACTGATTCTGTTGCATCACTTGGCTCCACCAGAGTTGCTTTAATTAATCCCCTACTGATAGATTGTTTCCAGTTTTTTACCACCGTAAACCGGGCTCATGTCAGAATTGCTGATCACATTCCTCACTCTTCCCTTTGACTAGACTTCTAGAAATGCATTTGCTGGGTCATATGGCATGAACATAACTAAAAGGCTTGCTATATCTTATGACATTATCTCCCAGAAAATCTATACCAATTTACATCCTACCCCCAGCAGTGTTGAAGAATGTCACCCTCTCCCAGACCCTTGCCAAATCTGGCAGATGAAAAAAAAAAAAAAAGGTGTATTGTTAGTATTTCTTTGGCTTACTAGTAAGGCTGAACATTTTCATTTATTTATTGACAAAAAAAATATTTTTTGAACCCCTTCCCCATGCCCGGTACTGTGCTAACTGAAGTGAGAGACGTAAAAGCATACAGAATGGTTTCTTTCTTTGAAGTGTTTACAATCTCGGAAAAAGAAATAAATACACAACTGATACAGTATTACAGTGCACCGTGTTATGATACGTAACCACAGGGGAGGAAGTGATTAATACTTCTATAAAACTTAAAATGTTCATACATAAAACATTTGAGTGGAGACTTGGAGGATAAGGAGGAGGCGGACAGGGAAATGGGGTGCACGATCCCAGAGAGTAGCATAGTTAAGTGCACGGACGATGTACGGTACACTTGGGAAGGGCGAGAGAGCCGGGAGGGCCAAAGTCAAGGGAGCATGTTGGAAATTGACAGGGCCTAGGAAGGAAGCGTGGAAAAGCACATTGGGACCCTCTTATGAAGAATCTGAAATAGATTCTCCAGACCAAAAGCTTCTATCTGGTATACCAGTCTTGATTACAGGCTGCCATGTTTCAGACAGAAAAACTGACAAACATTCACCATGAACCTTGGAAATTATATGTAAAGTCTGGTGTGTGTGTGTGTGTGTGTGTGTGTGTGTGTGTGTGTACATTTTCTGTGGTGGGGTTGCATAGCATTCTCAAAGGGATAAAGGATTCAACACCAGTGGTCCAGACCTTGGAGAGCCCTCCAGTATCTTCATCAGAATAGGAGCAGGATGAGGCCTGTGAAAAAGAACCCTGTCACTAATGTAGCCTGGGGAGGGCACAAGCAGGAAGGGGAACTGGACGTGAAGTTTTGATAGGTAACATTAATAATACCCACCCTTTACTGAGCATTTACTCTATGGTAGACAAAGTGCTAGATGCTTGGCACCTGTTTTATTTCATCTTCACGCAGCACATTTAGCAGATGAGGAAACGGAAATAGATTTTCAAATTAATTCTGGATCACCTGGCTACAAATGGCAGAGTCTACAGTTGACCACCAAGTCATGTGACTTCAAAGCCCACAGTTTAAACAGTACCCTCTGCTTCCTGTCTTGTAAAGCTCTGGCACCATTTCTTTTTTACTTCATCTCCTAATTCTCAGTTAATTATTTTAAGTAGCAAAGTGACTCACTTCAGGGAAGAGAATCAAATGAGTCGAGATACCATTTAGCAGACGAAAAGGAGAAAGGCCTCAGTGACTGTTCATTGTTCTTATTCCACAAAGAAGTGATCATCTGCTGAGATAATAGTATTAATCCAAAGAAATCCCTAGCTCTGCACATTGGTTCCTGTTGTTATTTGTGTCTTCTCATTCCATGGAAGGAAATTCTTGCAGATTTCAACTGGCAAACAAGTCATTTTGAAGAAAGTGCACAGCTTTTTCTTCCAGCTCCGTGCTCATTAGCACTATGGAAGAGGAGGTCGGCCTGAGTATATTCACTCTCATTTATTGTTGAAATACATGTGCAAACAATAGCATTCATGTTTGTCTTCCATGGCAAATATTAACTACACCCTAAGGAAACTTATAAAAGTTCTGACTGTATTACCTTGAGAGCTGAGCAGTGCCTAAGAGGTGCACTGGTGCACTATTATCAAATAAAAAGCAGATGTCATCTTCAGACGTGTGAAACCTCAGGGTGTCACACTCATCACCAGTGGGCATGAAATTCTGAATTGCAGAAGATCACCATCTTTCCGTCTTTTACTGTCTTGTGTACATGCATGTATCAGCCTTCTGTACGTGTTGTTCACGGACTGCTCTAAGGACTCGTCCTTTCTACCCCCGATTTACAGAAAAAAACAGAGGCAGGTGTTGCTGAAGTTTGGATAGAAGGCTTAGGAAAGCTCATTTTTACCATTTGGGAACAAATATGTGAAACCTTAAGGGCTCATCTGATCTACTAAGGATAATCTCCCCATTTCTGGGTTTTTTTGTTTGTTTGTTTGTTTCACAGGTAACTTAGTGATTCATCAGTTGCATACAACACCCAGTGCTCATTACATCAAGTGCCCTCCTTAATGCCCATCACCCAGTTACCCTATTCCTCTACCCCCTTCCCCTCCAGCAACCTCGGTTTGTTTCCTATAGTTAAGAGTCTCTTATGGTTTGTCTCCTACTCTGTTTTCGTCTTATTTTTCCTTCCTTTCCTCTATGTTCATCTGTTTTGTTTCTTAAATTCCACATATGAATGAAATCATATGGTATTTGTCATCCTCTGACTGATTTATTTTACTTGGCCTAATATCCTCTAGTTCCATCCATGTCGTCGCAAATGGGCAAGGTTTTATTCTTTTTTTTTTTTAAGCTTTTATTTATTTGAGAGACAGAGAGGCACAAGAGTGGGGAGGGTCAGAGACAGAAGCAGACTCCCTGCTGAGCAGGAAGCCCAATGCCGGACTCCATCCTGGGACTCCAGGATCATGACCTGAGCTGAGGGCAGTCACTTAACCAACTGAGCCACCCAGGTGCCCAGTTTTATTCTTTTTGATGGCTGAATAGTATTCGTGTGTGTGTGTGTGTGTGTGTGTGTGTGTGTGTGTGTGTACACACCACATCTTTATCTGTTCATCTGTTGATGGACATCTAGGCTTTTTCCATATTTTGGCTATTGTGAACATGGTTGCTATAAACATTGGGGTGCATGTGCCCCTTCAAGTCACTATGCTTGTATCCCTTGGATAAATACCTAATAGTGCAATTGCTGGGTTGTAGGGTAGTTCTATTTTTAACTTTTTGAGGAACCTCCATAGTGTCTTCCAGAGTGAGCCCAATCCCTTCTAAGGGCTCATCTGACCCACTAAGGATAATCTTCCCACCTTAAAAATCAATGGACTTAGGACCTTAATTCCATCTGCGAAATCCCTTCACAGTAGCACGTAGATTCATGTTTGACTAGGTAACTGCGAGAAGATACCTTTACATCAGGAGATAGACATCTTGGGGGCCACCTTATAATTCTTCCTACCACAAACCCTTACAAGCTGCTTCTTTTCTGGCCAGAGGAGTATCTGTTGTATGCTTTCTTAGCGTCCATCTTTGTTTCTCTGTTTTGTAATCTATTATTTTTAGCAAATACTATTGAGCCCACAATTATGTGTCATGTGGGGCATTTCATATTTTGATGAAATGATGACAATGGCTGTCATTTGTGAGGACTTACGATGTGTCGGATTCTCCTCTGAGTTTCACATGCATTACCTCACTGAAGCACCACCACGATCTGCACAGAGGGTGCAGCTGATTTCAAAAGCTCCAGATGAGAACACTGAGCCTGGGCATGGTTAAGTAACACACCCAAGATCCAGCAGTTGGAAAGCAGTGGAGCTGGGACTGAAACCCACATCCCTTTTCCTTCCAAACCCTCCTTCCTCACCTATTTCCATCAGTTGTTATCTTACTCTGTTGTAGTTTTGAAAGGTTGTGGGATGTCCTCCATAGCTATGATGATTATCATTCATCCATTCCTTCTTCCATCAGATCTGCCATCTGATAACAGAAAATGTCACATATGCCAAGTCCTTCCTAGTAGCAAAGGACATCCCTAAAAGTCAAACAGCAAGGAGACATAAGGGTTTTAGAGCAATTTAAAGCTTGACTTTGGGGGAGGATAGTCTAGTACCTTAGCAGCTGGCGTTTTAATGTGCCTTGTTCGTGGATTCTATGATATACTTTGCTGCCTGGTTTTATGCCAAACATTGATTAATAAGCTTCATCAAAAAGAAGCCTCACCAATTTGGCCCTGGAGAGCAGCTTCATATCTTCTTTCCAGGGCAGCCAACCTATGTCAGCAGGAATCAGAATAGAAATGGTACCCATGCATTGAAAAATAATGTCCCTTGACTTGAAATAGCACACCCTATCTTCGTTGTGAACAGAGGATTGACCTATGCTACTGGCTAGAGGAGGAAAATAAATGGTTATAACAGGAGAGATGACATTGACAGAACTTTCTTCTGAAAGGCATTTGTTTTTTGATAAAAGACGGACAAAAATGGCATTGATTCATGTTTTAATTGTAAGCAGAGTCCCATAAATGAGTAAAACTATGTAGAATGTTTCAAGGCCACTAATTTGGGAAGAAGGGCCAACAGCTGAGATGGTTTGGCCTAGAACTTTCTTATTTTCTCTTGTAGCTACCTCTCCATTTGTCCTAACACCAGATAGGTATGAACACCACTCAATTCACAGAGGAGTTGAAATGCCAAGTTATGCACCCATTTCTGTGTTCTGATGGAGTAAATTCTTCACCTTCCAAAATCTGAGATCCAGGTCAGTTGGGAGAAGACCCTAAGAATCTGGCAGTAGCCTTAACCATCAGGATGACTTTAGCAGCAGGCGGCTAGTGATTCGCCACACCCACTCCCTTTTACTCTTGGCCTCAGAGCCAGATGACATTTCTCAGCCCTTTTTGTAGTTGAGCATGGCTGCATGACTGAGTTCTGGACAGTGGAAGTGGCAGAAGTGATGTGTAACACTTCCAGGGTTGGTACAGAAAGTTGCAGCATGTGATCCTCCATCCTCTTTCTTCTCTTCTTGGCCAGCTGGTTGTCAGTGTCTAGAGTGCTGAGATCCTGCAAGTTAATCACGTCACAGTCAAAGGATTTCAATATCCTCTGCTCTGGAGAAGCATCTCGTTCTTTAGGTTTCCCTGGAGCACTTCACCCCAGCCCCTTCTGACTCACATTTTTGTTGTTTACGTGTAAAAGCAAGAACATAATAGGTGTATTTAAAAGTGACTTGCACACAGCTGAAGAAAGAATTAGTGAACTGGAAGATAGCTCAGAACAAATCCAAACTGAAGCACCAAGAGCAAAAGAATGGAAAGTGCGGATGGGTGTCTAAGAGACGGAGGACACAAGAGAAAAGCCATACACACACAAGGATAGGGAAGAGAATGAGGCAGAAAAAATATTTAAACAGATAATGGCTGAAAATTTTTCAAAAATAAGAGATATCAAACCACAGATTCTAGAAGAGAAGCAAATTCCAAGCAGGGTATGCAAATAAACTCATTAGACAACTTATAGTGAAACTGCCCTGCAAACAATTAAATATAAAACAGATGAACATAGGGGAAGCGAAGGAAAAATGAAACAAGATAAAAACAGGGAGGCAAACCATAAGAGACTCTTAACTTTAGGAAACAGACTGAGGGTTGCTGGAGGGAAGGGAGTGGGGCGAAGGGGTAACTGGGTAGCAGGCATTAGGGAGGGCACTTCAATGTGATGAGCCCTGGGTGTTGGATGCAACTGATGACTCATTAAATTCTGCCCCTGAAACTAATAGTACACTATATGGTAACTGAATTGAATTTAAATTAAATACATATATACATACATACATACAACGGGAAAATCTTAAAAGGAGCCTGAAAAAATAGATAGATTACCATCAAGGAAGCAGAATTTATATTTTTAGAGTAAATAAGATGCTTACAACATTTTTATAACTTGACACCTTAACCAAATTTTTAACTTATTTTGGGGCCTGATTATGCTATATGAGATTTTCTTCTAAAGATAGGATGCAGGATTTAAAGGGCTGTTAAGCAAAAGAGGGAGCTTCAATTTATCCTATTTATCTCCAAGGGAGTGGACCAAATTCCAATGTTATGGAAGGTACAAAAAAAAAGCCTCTTTGCTTAACATAAGGAAGAAACATCTTCTAACATAGTGTATAATTAACTTCTTTACATGCTTATTTGTCTCCTTGCACTAGGATATAAGCTCTCCATAGAAGGGATGTTTATGTTTTTTGTTCTTGTTGGTGTTCATGGATATATGTCCCCAGCACTTATAATTGGTACATAGCAGGTCCTTAATAAATATTATATATATAATAAATATTTATATATGAGTATATATAAATATTTATATATTTATTTCTATATTATTATATGTAATATATATTATTTAATAAATTATATTATTTAATAAATAAATATTATATATAAATATATAAATAATATATAATAATTATACACTATGTTAGAAGATGGTAAGTGCTACGGGGAAAAAAAAACAGAACAGGGCAAAGGGGATCCGGATTCCTGGGGGAAGGTTTGCAATTTAAAATGTGCTGGGCAGAGTAGGCTTCGTTAAGAGGTATCATTTGGCCAAAGACCTTAGGGAGGAAAGAGTGAGCTATGAGAGTCTAAGTGGTTAAAGGAGACAGATTGGTGGGCATCACTTCCAACTGTATAATTTAGTCTTGTCATATATTTCAAAATAAGTTTGAAATTTTAGCAAACGAAATTCCATTGATTATCATGGAATAATATGTATCAAAACTTCCTGTATTGTGTTCGTTAATGAAAGCTGTTCATCCTCACTATAACATCATAGAAATTTGCCCTTGAAAAACATTTGTTTTTTAAAAATTACAGATTCCAGGAAGGATGTTGTACCTTCTGTCGGGATCTCAGAATTGGAGATTAGAGCAGATAATTAGTATAAGCTTGTTAGAGAACTGGACTGTCATCTTGAGAAAGAGATATAAAGAATCTTCACAGAGCATTCAAAAGTGGAATTGTAGGTTTGCTCTTCAGAATCAGATTGCTTTTTTGAAAAAAAAGAAAAGCCAACAAACACCCAGCTGCTTTGATTCAAAAAAATAATGTTTGTCTCTGATGTGGAGTTCTGCAGTGCCAGCCATTTGAAGTCTAGAGGGCTTTGACATGAGCAGAATGAAAAGCCAAGAATATCTTCACTGTTAACTTGCAGTCTTGTGTTGCAGGCACACAAAAAGTCCCTGTGGACGATTGAACCCAGTGAAGGCATGGTGCCCCCGGAAACCGATGTTCAGCTGACACTGACGGCCAACCTGAACGACATCCTGACATTCAAAGACACGGTCATTTTGGACGTAGAAAATAGCAACACTTACCGGATTCCCGTCCAGGCTTCCGGAGTTGGTTCCACCATTGTCTCAGATAAGCCCTTTGCTCCAGAACTCAATTTGGGAGCACATTTTAGGTAGGGAGACATCCTGGACCGATTCTTATAGAGACTCCAGATGTTGCATTAGCTGAACATCAGCTCTACTTTGAAGAATTATTTTAAGTCAATAGAACTAGCATCTTCAGGCGCCACCGCCCCCCACCCTTTTTCCTGTCTTCACTCTCCCTCCAGATGGTACATTAGCCACAAGAAGACATTTCCTAGGCACGGCGTAGTGGAGTTCTCCAAGCCATGTCCCTCCACACTAGAGCAGAGACTTACAGAAGTGCATTTTTCTCTCAAATATACAGTGGCTTCTTTGTGACAGATTTAGAATCTCAACCATGACATCTCCTCTTTAATTTCAATGCACTGCTAATTCCTCTTCATGAATGTAGAAAATACAGATGCAACTTGGTGGTGACCTAAGTAGAGTAGAATTTGGAAGGTTAAACATTTATTGTATATTATCAGGTATTGCAAGGCCAGTAATTTTTCTGGTGTTATGTTCTCTGCTTGTCTCCCCTCCCAAGCACCAACAATTGAGATGGTTGCAATTAGCTCCACCTGAAAAGCTAGAGAATCTCCGTATTTAAATAAAAGGGGGTAGAGGATAGACATCTTTGAGCAGAATAGTCTAAATGCGGCTCTGAAAATGTATGAGGTTTGAATGCTAACAGTGGAGGATATATAGGGGGGTTTATTCATGGTTCCTCAGAGGAGTCACATGGCTGCAACTGGTCGACTCTTGGGGGCCAGTTGAATTTGGCCTGTGTGTTGCAATACTGTGAACAGATCTTAGAGGGGTGCTCCTGCCCTCTGGTGTAACAGGCCTTGAAACCAAGATGGACACACTATACTTAGAGAAGATGTGCTTGACAAAAATCAGTTAAGGTCCTCCCCAAAACCCCATCCACACCTCCTTTCCTCTGCTCCATCTACAACACATGACACTTGATCGAAAATACATTAACCAACAGGCATGAAGTAACAGGGGAGTCTTGAATAGCATATGTTTTCAGAGAAGCATCCAATTACAGTTTTTGCATTCACTAGGTATAAAAATGCTCCTCTCCACCCATGTATTGACCATAAGCTAGGGCATTTTGTCATTGCGTACCAGACTCCTATTTCCAAATTTCTTGTTAAATGCACTCAAATATAATTATAGAAAACAATATACTGCATGCCAGACTTAATTACATGTTCTCCTTAGTCTACAAATAGTGTCAAATAGCCCCAAAGGATTTTCTGACACTTGCCTAGAAACGGAGCATTAGCTGGTAGTTGTCTATGAATGTAGAAGCAAACTGCAGCTTTTAGCTGCCAATTTCTCCTCTGGACAAACCCTGTGGTTATTCTTTTCACCATAAAATCAGGATGCCAGCAATCTCCAGGAGAAACGTCAAAAGCAGGGGTGGGCAAACTGCAGCCCACTGCCTCTTTCTATAAATGAAGTCTTATTGGCACACAGCCGGGCCCGTCCTATAGAGTTCTGTGGCTCCTTTCACACTACAATGGAGAGTTGAGTAGTCGTGACAGACCACGTGGCCCAAGAAGTCTGAAGTATTTATTATTTATCCCTTCGCAGAAACAGTTGGCCAACTTTTTGAACGTAAGGGTCTGAAGAAATACCCATATGCCACCTCTTCTGGTTGCATATTTTGGGGCCGCTCCCTTAAATTTTCAGAGCTTCTATTCCTTTATCTATAAATTAGGAGAAAAGATATTATTAGGGGGTTGCTGTGAGGATTGAAATATATACCTACCATGTATACGTGACAGCACTGCCTACTTCATAAACAGTTGAATTCTTTATTATTTCCCTACAGCCTGGACTTAGCCATGAAGTCAGACTCCTCCAGGAAGCATGCTCTGTGGATGCGTACTTAGATAGAAGTGGTTACACCTGACAGTTGGCAAATACTCCTTATTATTTATCTGATGCTTCAACTTACTTATTATATATGATGCTATTTCTAAGGAGGAACAGAGGGGATGAAATCTCAAAGCCTGATAAAATTTTAAAAATAAAAAACAGTCCTGAGATGAGTTTTATCCCTGGAAAAAAAATTTTTTAAATAAGCTTATAAATCAGTTTTTTTTTTTTAATCCCAAAGAAAATCATGTTTGAGCCACCTCCAGGGTCTTAGAGATCACAGTGTCTCTCAAAGAGCCAGACAATCAAGAGGTTCTTAATGAGTATTCATGGAATAGATGAATGAATGAACAAGTGAATTAATGAATGAAATAGCAGCATTTCTAAAGCACTAGTCTAAGAAAAATGACCAATCCAGCTGATGTTCTAGTCCATCGTACAGTGCCCTTGAGCTTCGCTTGGGCTTGGTGGATATGTGTGGTTTCTCTTTGAAGTATCCTTCAAGTTGAGCTCCTCACAAGATATTTTAATCAGTCACAAGTTGAAATGTATTTTTCCTCCAGTAGGTATTTTGCTTTCCTTTCACTCCTCAGAATCATTTCTCATTAATAAGAGTGGTTTTCGCACGTGCTGTGTCTGTGTTCCGTGCTCCTTCCCTGGTGTTGGCAACTCAGGAACCAAACTCAGGTGCCAGACTCAAGTCTGTGGACTCCACAAGTAGATTCCACCTTGTCCCATTACTGTGGTGGGGACAGTAGCCTCATGATTTAGCCTTCCTAAAATTATAAAACTAATGTCTATTTCATCACTCACTTTTTTTTTAAGATTTTATTTATTTATTTATTTGACAGAGAGAGAGAGAGAGCCAGTGAGAGAGGGAACACAAGCAGGGGGAGTGGGAGAGGAAGAAGCAGGCTTCCAGCGGAGCATGGAGCCCGATGCGGGGCTCGATCCCAGGGACCTGGGATCACGCCCTGAGCTGAAGGCAGACGCTTAACAACTGAGCCACCCAGGCGCCCCTTCATCACTCACTTTTTAAAATACTTTCAGAAGAGTAAATCCCAAGAGTGTAGAGCTGAACAGAACACTCCAGAGCAGAGTCCTCTCAATCCCTGCCTCTTCTTTTCCAGCCTGGACACCTATTATTACCGCTTCAAGTTGACCAACAAGGGACGTCGGGTCCAACAATTGTTCTGGATGAATGAAGATTTCTATCCACAGGACAAGCTGAGCAAGAAGGGCCTGGCTAAGAAGGGTCTTGCTAAGAGCCAGCCCCAACCCCAGTGCTCCCAGGAGTCCAGGGCTCCCCCAGGCCCCGTGTTTCAGCTCCACCCCGTCAGAATGGAGCTGTACCCAGATCAGACGATCGATGTGATACTCGAAGGCTATTCTGCTACTCCCAGGGTAAGAGGACAGCACATTTAGGAGCTATTTTTCTCCTAAATAAATCTTTGCTCTATCTATTTCTTAGGAGAATCCCTTGACATTTATCTGAAGAAAGGATGTGGTTTCTCACGGTTTTCACACAGCACGGAGTTACCATGGCAGCACCCATTGCTTTCAGGGTTCAGCTCTACTCAATTTTCTGTTTGTTTCTACAGCTACCATGAACCCAACCTTAAAATACCATTTCAAGGAGGTTCTCATCCCCAGGGTCAGTGGGGACCATCCAGCAAGTTTCTGGCAGGGGGACATCCAGCGTTCAGCCAAAGCTAAACCTCCTCTTAACACTTAGCAATATTAATTTCGTATTTATTCAAAAAGGATGTTTTTAGAGACACTCTCAGCCACCTCTCCTATCCAGGGATTGGGACATCCTTGGTCCCTTCCCTCTCAACCTGACACAACAGCTTCCTATTTATAACCATCATCTTTTTACGTGTCAATTAAAAAGCTGAGTTATTGTCAGCAGCTCCGATGTCCTGCTCATATTTATATCATCACTATTCTGCTTTAAACATTTAGGCAGTTCCAAATCATTGTCTGTTTATTCCTATTCCCTTGTGGAAATTGGAAAGCATCAAAAAAATAAAAGAAACTTCCTAAATCACTCCTGAGCCTCTTCTACCTCACAGATGCAGGCTTTGTGGTTGGGAAATGATCATGCTTGAGCTCCTGCTGGAGTCACTGAAGTAGGAGGGGATACCGAACTTTTTCCTCATGAAATAGGAAACGATACAAATTTGTCTCCCAGCAGACACGATGGGAAAGCCTGTCCTGGGCCTTAGCTCCTTTAGGGTCACAGACTATTTCCTTTACCTTGTTTCTTTGCAGAGCATTTTCAGGCAAAATACATCTTTAGTGCAAAAACAAAAACAAAAAGATTATTTCCCATCATGGAGTAAATAATGTACTCTTTCTTTCTGTTATCCAGGGATTCAGCCAACTTTTACTAAGTATGTATCCATGACAAACACCATGCTAGGCACTGAGGATGCAGAGATGAATAGAACGCAGCCCCTCATCGCAAGACACTGGCAGCCTGTTGCAGGAGCACATTTACAATGTTATCAAGAGCCGATCATATTTTTAAAGGCATTAAATCAGAGCAGCTGGGATTCTAAATTCAGTTTAAGATTTACTAAAAGCTTCCCAGAATGTTCTTCCCTGTTGTAGTACATAATTGAGAAGAGACTTGAATTCATTAACATCCAAAACCTGAGTACTCTTCAATATAAGCTAATCGTGATATCACTTCACTGTAGGCCCTTTGTACTTTATAAAAATCTGGTCCTCTTGGATCCAAAGAAATACTGGTTTCTATAGCATGATTTTTAAATATTCAAGAATGAAAGGCAAAATTTTTCTAGCCATAGCTCCTGACTAGCTCAATAAGAAATCATGTATCTACCATTGAACTATAAGCCCAGGAAGGGTTTTACCTGACTTGTCTGCCACTGTTCTGTACGTCTAGCTCCTAACAGTCCTGATACATAATACATGTTGAACTGAATGTAGATCGATCGTGTCCTCAGAAGCAGTCGGAAACCAACACAGGATCCATCCAGGACGTATTCGACCAATCAGACTCGAATAATAGTGTGACAGAGAGCAATCCCTGAAATGCATTGCTCAGAAAAACGTGCTTTTTCCCTGGTGTCTCCAGGCAGGTAGTTGAGAATTAGCTTGCTGATTGTTAAGAAATGAGTTTTCTGAGCTATGGATGTTCCAGAAGTGCCGGTATATCTCCTCTACAGATCGTCAAAGAAAAGCTGGTGTGCCATGCTATGATCGGGGCGCAAAAGGGGAAGAGCTTGGTGATGACTGTGGATATCCTCTGTGAGTTCATAGCGCCGCTTATCCAGCTCTCCACCAAACAGCTCATATACCGACTGGAGAAGGTCAGTGCGGCTTGCTGCCCGGGGTGGGTGCAGTAGGGGTCAGCGTGTTCACATTTTCAACTTGGAAGCTAAATTAATGGGAAGCCTGTTAACACCTACACCCAGCCAATGTTTTTTTAAGCTTTCAAGGCCAATACACATTCAACTAAAACTTCTGAATCTAAACCTACCTTCTTCTGAAATGTAAATTGCTTTGGAAATTCTACTTCCATCATTCCTGATTTAGAAGACCAAAGTAAGTGAAGGGGTATTCCAGGGAACTGAAAATGCATTTTAGTTGATCCTTTTACTCTAACTAGATTAAATAAACATTGCAGTATAGAAAGGGTTGGAGTAGAATTATTGATAATTATAATAATCAGTAAGAATAGCTGCCACTAGCAACCTCTTTGACTTCAGCCATAGCAACTTCTTACTAGACATGTCGCCGGGGGCAAGGGAAATAAAAGCAAAAATAAACTATTGGGACTTCATCAAGATACAAAGCTTCTGCATAGCAAAGGAAATGATCAACAAAACTAAAAGGCAGCCTACAGAATGGGAGATGATATTTGCAAATGACATATCTGACAAAGGGTTAGTATCCAAAATCCACAAAGAACTTATCAAACTCAACACCCAAAAAATGAATAATCCAGTTAAGAAATGGGCAGAAGGCATGAATAGACACTTGTCCAGAAAAGGCATCCAGATAGCTAACAGACACATGAAAAGATGCTCAACATCACCTGGCATCAGGGAAATACAAATCAAAACCACAATGAGATACCACCTCCCGCGAGTCAGAATGGCTAAAATTAACACCAGAAACAACACATGTTGGTGAGGATGCAGAGAAAGGGGAACCCTCTTGCACTGTTGGTGGGAATCCAAACTGGTGCAGCTACTCTGGAGAACAGTATGGAGGTTCCTCAGAAAGTTGAAAATAGAGCTACCCTACGACCCAGCAATTGCACTACTAGGTATTTACCCAAGGGATACAAAAATACAGATTTGAAGGGGTACATGCACCCCAATGTTTATGGCAGCATCATCAACAATAGCCAGACTATGGAAAGATGCCAAATGTCCATCAGCTGATGAATGGATAAAGAAGGTATGATATATAGATATATATAAATCACACACATATATAAATCACAATATAAATATATATATCACATATGTATAAATCACACACATATATAGTGATATATATTTAAAATTGAATATTACTCAGCCATCAAAAGGAACGAAATCTTGCCATTTGCAATGACATGGATGGAGCCAGAGAGTATAATGCTAAGTGAAATAAGTCAGTCAGAGAAAGACAAATACCGTAAGATTTCACTCATATGTGGAATTTAAGAAACAAAACAGATGAATATATGGGAGGGGGAAAAGAAGGAGAGAGGGAAACAAATCAGAAGAGACTCTTAATGACGGAGAACAAACTAAGGGTTGATGGAGGGAGGTGGGGGGGTAATGGACTAGATGGGTGATGGGCATTAAGGAGGGCTCTTGCGATGAACACTGGGTGTTGTACATAAGTGATGAACCATCGAATTCTTCTCCAGAAATCAACATTGCACTGTACGTTAACTAACTAGAATTTAAATAAAAATTTGAAAAAAGAAAAAAGAGTAGCCACCACTTAACTGATTGATATGCACTGGCGTCAAGCTGTGCTCCCTACATACACTTTCCCAGTTGTTTTCTCACAACAATCTATGCTGTAGCTTCTGTTGTCATTCCCATCACACTTGTGTGAGGAAATGGAGATGCATGTTAAGCTGTTATGCAGATCACCTAACACTGCCTGAGAATGATCAACTTAAACTGTTTGATTCACACTCTTTAATTTATGTGGCTATAAATGCCCATGACTTTATATGGCCATTAGAGACAAGCAATGAATGGAGGAGGCCAAGGACGGGAAAGCTAGGAATGGCTGCTGCTTGGGGCAGGGAGTCAGGATGGTGAGGAGGTGGGGGCCACATCCTGCTGACTTCCATCCTAGAATTATGTGTGATCCCAAACAGATATGTAGGCAATGTCTCTTCCAAGTTGAAGACTGGATTGGTGCTGGAAATCTGGTAAACCAGCCCGACATAGTCAAAGCTAAGAGACTGGTTGAGGTTATAGACCGTAAACAAATTATTAAAATTTAGTTGTTTAAGATTCAGTTTTAAACAGTGCTAAGGAGAAGAGATAAAAGGTGTTGTGAGGGGCGCCTGGGTGGCACAGCGGTTAAGCGACTGCCTTCGGCTCAGGGCATGATCCTGGCGTTGTGGGATTGAGCCCCACATCAGGCTCCTCCACTATGAGCCTGCTTCTTCCTCTCCCGCTCCCTCTGCTTGTGTTCCCTCTCTCGCTGGCTATCTCTATCTCTGTCGAGTAAATAAATAAAAAAATCTTAAAAAAAAAAAAGGTGTTGTGAGAACATGCCTCAGAGACGTGGCCATATATGTACATGTGGTCATAGACAGCTTTCTTCAGCAAGGGCCTTGAGTTGAGACTTGAAGGAGAAGTAAAAGTTAGTCTGGTGATGAGGGAAGGACAAGGAATCATAGGCAGAGGGAACAACACATGCGAAGGGCCTGAGTTAGGAAAGAGCTTGGTGAGTATACAGAACTGAACGGCCACCTTAGAGAATGTGCCTGGATTAACACAAGGTCCATCTAGAGAAAGTGGGCAGAGGCCAGATGAGTTTGGCATGACTGGGAGGCATGTTCTTGACTTTGGGTTTTGTTCTGGTTGGCCATTGGAGGGCCGTAGGGAGGGAGAGGAGTGACATGGTCAGATTTATTCATTGGAACAGTCATACTAGCTGCCGAATGGAGTATTTATCAAGGCCTACCGGGTACCAGGCACTGTGTTGAGAGCTAGGGATATAACAGTGAGAATAGTCCCTCCCAGATGAACTTCACAGCGAACTGGGAACACTAAGTATTAAGGAAGCTGTTGTTCCATAGTGTGGGACATACAGAATCAAAGCTAAGTCCTAACACAGTGCCATACAGGTGGACTAAGTTTGGCAGTGCTTAACTCATTATGGGGCAATCAACAAGGAACCCTTTTGTTACCTGGAGGCTTGCAGGAGAATGTTCAAGACCATTGATTCTGGTAGTGGATTCCATTATATTTTGTTCATATTAAATATCTATTGAGTATCCACCAGGGATAAAGTGCTCAGCTAGGAGGTGAATAAGGGAAGTTATGGTCAAGTAGAGGAGGTGAGGGGCGCCTGGGTGGCACAGCGGTTAAGCGTCTGCCTTCGGCTCAGGGCGTGATCCCGGGCGTTATGGGATCAAGCCCCACATCAGGCTCCTCCGCTAGGAGTCTGCTTCTTCCTCTCCCACTCCCCCTGCTTGTGTTCCTTCTCTCACTGGCTGTCTCTATCTCTGTCAAATAAATAAATAAATCTTTAAAAAAAAAAAAAGTAGAGGAGGTGAGATGTACAAGTTCACTTCAAGCCAGCAGAGAATTTCTGAGCACTTACATCATATGGCAGCAAAGACACAGCAGAACCCTGGCTTAATGGGCTGGTGGGGAAAATAGACACTGAAGAAGTAGAATGCGGGTTTCAGTGACAGGATGGGCAACGAACTGTGACAAGCTCCATGAGACATATAAAAATTAATGTGACACGAATTCCTGCTACAGTTATTACGTTTTCATTGCTATATCTTAAAATCTTCCTTTTAAAGTAATCAGGAAAGATATTTATTAGTAACAGCTGCACCAAATTTGGTGGCATCGTATTTCCTCTCAATTTGGTTATTCAGAAAAAAATCAGTGAGTATTTATTGAATATTTTATGCAAGGCATTACAGTGTATGTTAAATATGCAGCCTGGTTTCTTATTAGATTTTTTTTCCTAAGCCCATAAACACTCATAAAAATGTGTGCGTGGAGTTCCTTTTCTTCTTTTTATATCCTTAAGCCTTGGGTTTTTTTTTTAATTCTTGTTTAAATCTCTGTTTGAGTTTATCACTAGAATAAAAGAGCAAATATTTGAATATGGCAGCAACATATTGAATTAAAAAACAAATTATCACAACTCTGTGTTCGTTTGTTTTTGCCCTTCTTTTCTTCCCCCCAAATATCATAATGGTGAATTATGTCCAACTACTGTATTTTTCATTGTTTATTTCCCACTCACATGTAAGCCACATCAGGGACGATGAAGAAATGCAACTTTATTACCCAGCATGCACAAGAGGGCTGTTGGTGTTGGTGTTCAGATTTAATTACGTAACACCCAGTTATCTGTCCTGTCTCATTTGGGGCTTGAGGCAGCGGATCTGATTTAGGCCATTAGACTATAATGATACCAACCCTGCCTGTGGGAAGAATTTTTCTATAACCGCTTCCTCAGATATGATCTACTTTATAGCTATGGTACCATTCACAAGCCACACAGATGAAGCCACATCTCTGCGGAATTGAAAAGGTCAACTGAAAGTAGCAGCCAGCTTGCTTCATGAAGTCCAGCAGCAAATCCTGTCTCCTGATATTTGGGGAGACAAACAACCCAGAGAGAAGGGGTCATTTTAAAATAGAATGGCTCTGTGTGCATTGACTCCTTCTCATCGCTGACCTCTAAATGGCCTCTTGCCAAAACCAACCAAGTATGGCTTCTTTGCATCAAAGCTTCCTGCAGTGACACAGCAGCCTGAAGGAAGGTCACTGGGTGGACAGCCTTTGTGTGGCCCAGAAGTGCTGCTTCATCCCTCCCCCAGACTGTAGTATATCATCTGCAAACACAAGGTGAATTCAGTACCTGTATTACCATGTCAGAGGGAGGGAGACCATGCCTGGCATCTCATGGGAAGTGCCAGACTGAACCCCTGAAGGAACTCCGGGCCTGCACAGGGGACCAGTGGAGCACAGCTGAGGCAGGAGCTTGAGCCAACTGTTAAGGACTGAGCATTTGTGTGTGTTCCCCCCCCCCCCCCAAATTCATATGTTGAACTCCCAATCCCCAATGTGATGATGTTGGAGGTGGAGCCTTTGGGAGGTGATTAAGTCATGAAGACAGAGCCCTCAGGAATGGCATTAGTGCCCTGAAGAGTAGAAACAGAGACAAGAGACACGGCCCTCTCAGCCATGTGAGGACACAGAAGACAGCCATCTAAAGCCAAACACGGGATCTGCTGGCACCTGGGTCTTGGCCCTTCCAGCCTCCGGAACTCTGAGACCTAATGTCTGTTGTTTAAACCGGCCAGTCTATGGCGTTTGTTACAGCAGCCCAGACTGACAGACACACCGTGGGCGCCGGTTCCCCAAGCTCCTCAGAGCCCGAGCCGGGGGGCCAGGAGCCACAGCAGAAGGAAGACTGTGTTGAACAAAGAAGCAGAGACAGAGTTTGACCAAAATATAGAATCAGAAGGATTTAACTGAAATTGGAACAAGGAGAAAAAGCGAATCAAAACAATGAGGCCTGGTGAAAACAGGCTAGAGTTGCGGGAATGATTGGAAGGAGGCTGTCTTTGGAAGCCGAGATTGAGGCGTCTGGTTGCCTCCTGCTGATATTAAAGGACCCCCTTTCCAAAGCACACAAGAAATAACACGGACTCCGACATCAGAATGAGAAAAATGTTCAGCTAAAGATCCATTTCTGATACTTTCTCCAGTTGAAAAATTAAATTTGATGCATCTAAGAAAGTGAAAATATGCTTCTAAATCAACTATCCCAGTGTTATCAGGAAAAATGCACAGGAAATAGTTATTAGCGTTTGTCACTATAACAATATATTGCAAATGTATAAATTTTTACAAATTGAAAATTTTAAGCATAGAAAAAATGTTGTATAAGGAAAATATTTTGTTCAATATAATGAGGCACAGCTTCTTCTACAAGATTTCACTAATTTATTAGACTTTGTTTTATGATACTGGAAACTTACTATAGTAACAGTACTATCCAGAGGCTTGGCTCTATAGGTGTTTTTACCCTGGCAACAAGAGAGTAAGAAATCTAATCTGTGTTTTCTGGCTTATGTAGGATCACTTTTCAGTAGTCCACTATAAATTCCAAACGATTTATCTAAATCTGTTCAAGGGTAGGGGGAAGACAGAGAAAGAGACAGCAAGGAGGGGCAGGGAAGGCTAATTCTGCTGTTAACAGTGAATATGAGACTTTGGTTGCTAAAGCTTACTATGTTTACCAGAACTCACTTTCCTCTTTTTCCTCTTTTGCAGAAACCTAACACTATCCTGGAACCTGATTACCAGCCCTTGGTCATGAAGAATATTTCCACCCTGCCCGTGAATGTGTTACTTTCAACAAACAGACCCTTCTTTATCTGTGAGACTGATAAATCTCCCCTGCCATTAACTCCTGAGGTAAGTTGACAGAAGGCTGTCCTAACAAGCTCCTAGGAGAGTTGTGTGTATGACAAAGGAAGAGAATAATGTCAGTGTACTACCTAATTTCGGTCCAGACAAAGAGAAAGAATTCAAGAAACAAAGAGGAAAGAATACAGAAACTTTTAAATCTCATAAACTCCAATGTCAATCAACTATTATTAATGATGTAAGAACTTTGGCTCGTTATGATGACCCTTCATTCCTGCCCATTGCAATCTTTAGAAAACAGCGACTTCCCACTAATGATAATAGAGATCTTTTAATTCTGCTTTCTCAAATCTACCAAAGCTCCATACTTTCGGCCACAGGAAATAGCCAAAACCCAGTCCCTAGACCAGGGAGCCCATCTCCAGATACTAAGAAATCTGAACCAGCCTGAAGGAGGAGGCTGTGAGCTTATTGAGCCACCAGCCTGACTGAGGGTGCAGTATTCTCTAAACATCCCCACAAGATCAGCCCTGTGATCCTTTACTGGATGCCAGGGGAAATGGCCGGGCAATGGGGTAGATGGCACTGCAGAGCTGTAGGGAAGGGGTGAAGGAGAAACCAGATCCACACACCGTTGTGTTCGGCCTCCCAGTCTAGAGAGACAGCTCATGAAGAAGTGGTATAAAGGAGGAAGGGAGGGCGGGCAGTGATAGTGAGATCTCAGAAGAGGGAGCCTGTGACTGAAGATTTGCTGCGAGCCTCACTCAGGGAGATGGATCTTGCAGGGAGAGAGGGGACAGAGCTGCAGAGGGTTGTAGACAGCGCCCAACTGGTGGCTGTAAACTGCACCACCACAACCCCCCCCCGCCCCAGTTCTTTAGTGGGTTTCGTTTAAGTCTGAGCTGGGGGGAAAAAAACAAAAACAAAAAAACAGCTAGATCTTTGTATAGAGAAATAAAAGGCAGAAGAGGCAGAAGAAAAAACTGCTGCCAGGGAACCTACCCAAGGAAGAAGACTGAAAGTATAAATGTTGTTCTCTACAGTTTCAAAGAAGTGATAGGTGATATGACCTGTCTTTTAAAAAAGCTTGAAGATGAGCTACGGGTGTTCTAAGTGGAGACAAAGGCTAAACTCACAGAGGAGAGGAGAACAAATGGATGACAAAATGGAAATTCAGACATGAACAGCTTTCTCAGTCTGGGTGGTAGATCAGACCCACTCTCTTGTCCCTCCTGAAACCTTAAGTTTAAAGTAGAAATGTTGAGAAGGAAAGAAGCCCAGAACAATAAAATAAAGGGGGGAAGAGGATGGGTATAACCAAATAATGAGAGATTTAAACAAATTCTAGAAGATAGAATGAGGATGGAATGGGTTGACAAAAAGACACAAAAACCTGCATTCTAGAAAATTCTCCAGTGACCCCGCAAAGATGGGGGAATCATTCAGCCTAAGTAGCCCAGGCTCAGAGGCAACAAGTGTGAGGAAAGCACTGGTACTAGAGGGATTCCATGTACATTAGACAGCAGTCCCACCTGACCCCACACAAAAAATATGGGCAGCTGGCTCTTATCCCAAGACCTAAAGATAAGTGCCCCTCCCCAGAGAAATTGATCAAAATGTCAGGGGAAATTTAATGTTTCTAGTGTGAGTTTCAGCACTTCAGCATAATGCCTGGTGTCTGGGGTATGATCATCCCCTCTTTGCCTAAGGAAGCTGTTCTGTGGACCAGCCCTATGATACAAATTGAGACATGGCAGCCTCGGCATTATTAGGATGCCAGGTTGGGTCAGGAACTACTGCTTCTGGTAGTAACTCTTGTAGCACAGTCTGACCTTTCATATTATTTGCATGTGTAACTTTAATGAAAGCATACATATAGTTTAAAAAAATAAAGAGCTCCTACAAATCAGCAGGAAAAATACCTACAGCCCAATAGGAAAATAGGCAAAGGAAATGAACAGAGTTCACAGAAGGAAAAATAAAACAGTTCTTAAACATATGAAAATGTGCTCCACCTTCATCACATTAGAAGAAATGCAAATTAAAATTACCATGAAACACATTTTTTTCCTATCAGATTGGCAAAGAGCAAAAATTGGTTAGTGCTGTGTGTTGGGAGGGTATGTGGAAACAGGCAGTCCCACAATGTTGGGGAAGGTATACATCAGAACACAATATGGCTGCAGCCATCAAAATTTTAAATGCCCATACCCTTTGACCTACTTATTCTACTGCTAAGAATTTACCCTTTAGCTGAATTTACCCTTCAGCAAGGATGTTCAGTGCAACATTGATTGTAAGAGCAAAAGGTTGGGAGCCAATATCCATCAGCAGGAGATTGGCTAAATCAATATAGGCAGAATTTTATGATAGAATAAAATGCAGCTACAGGGCAATGCCATACGCACTGATGGGTGATCTCCCAGTGACAAAAGCAAATTGCAGAATAAGAGTGCATAGTATGCTAGCATATGTATAAAACTTTTAAAAATACATATATGAAAATGATTTTATATCCATACAATATCTCCAACAAGGATATGCAAGACACTTGGTTACTTCAGGGGAGGGGAACTAGTTGGCTTGGTTAAGGGGTTTAGATTTTTTAAAGTAAGGTCATACCTTGTCCTGGGACAGAACGTTATGGAATATTCAACAGAGAGACATATCTT
This sequence comes from Ursus americanus, assembly GCF_024610735.1. NCBI lineage: Eukaryota > Metazoa > Chordata > Mammalia > Carnivora > Ursidae > Ursus > Ursus americanus. Next base: position 27,300,950 of record NC_142147.1, read on the forward strand.
AGTGAAGTTCCTGGTCTTACTGAGAACTAAAGAATTCTTGGCCTCTAAGCAGAAGGAAGGAACCCATCAAGGGAAGAGTTTAGACTCACCACAGACTTCTCCACGATAATACTTAATGCCAGATGACAATGGAGCAATGGCTGCAGTTTTGAGAGAAAGAGCAGCCCAGCTACTGTCCTTTGAGTGTAAAGACAACAGACAGACACTCTCAGAATGCGAGGAATCAATGAGCACAGCATTAAGACAACTTTGTTGAAAAACCCATTTGCCAATGAAATACAGCCATTCAGGAGAAGAACCAAATAAGGCTGTCAGCACTGAAAAACCCTGTAAGGGAAAGACCGGTAGGAAGCACTGAGCCCGTTCAGCTGTAGAACTGAGACTACACGACTTTGGTGGTAACAGCTTGGGAACAGAATGTTTGAAAGCTCTACTTTTAAAAAGTAACACTGCACAGCCAATAAAAACTGGGAGGTGCGGGGACCATAAGTGTATTGATATTCCACCCTTTTTACAGGTGGGCATCAGTAAGCTATTGTCTAAATTTGAAACTGCTTAATACTTCATTTTTTCTTGATCACAAAGGGATAATAAGAGTAATTGGCATTTATATACCATACATACCCATGTGCTAGGCACTGCTCTGAACACATCACATAAACATTAACTCATTTCATCCCCTTAAAAAGAGGTAGGGACTGTTATTACCCCTCTTTCACAGACGGAGAAGCTGAGGTTTAGGAAGGCTAAGCCACTTTGCTCAAATTCATAGACCTGGTAACTGGCAGAGGCCAGATTTGGACCCAGGCAGTCTGGCTCCAAAGTCAATGATTTTAGGATTAATATCTCTTGTGTAAGAATATTTGTTTCAAGTGGTTTTTTTGAGAAAAAGCTCAAACATTTTAAAAAATAAATTCGTCTAATTTCATTTTTGTAAAATCATATTCATCCATCCATTCTGTCTGGACTAATGTTCAAAAAATGTTAACTCTGAGAAATAATATGTGGTGACATTGTGGATGAGTTTCTCCTTTCTCCTCTTCGTGCTTTTACATATATTGCAAACTTCTGCAATTGTGTATCATTTCTACAAAACAACAAAGGGGGGAAAGCATCTCAGACAATCTTCGAAGATACTGAAAGAGCAGGCGTTGCAATTCCAAGTGCTGGACATGGCGCCATCTGCAAGAACGCTTCTAAATTATGCCCCGGCCACCTGCACAAGTGGCCGGCCATGCTCTCAGATGGGATTAGCTGACTGAAGAGTCACTACCCTCTCTCTAATTCTCGAGTCAGGTGACGGGCTTTATCCACGGTAGCCATCTCATCATGTCACACTGAGGTGCACAGGGAAATACCTGAACCCGAAAACTCCGTGGAGAGGCAAGAGCTCTGTAAAACACTCCTTCCTGCCCACTCACCTCCTGACTGGCCCGGGGCACTTTCTGCAAAAGCAGGAGGCGCCTTTCCTGCAGATTAACTGTGGGAATTGAGCAATTCCCGAAAAAGCCAACTGGTAGCTAGGCTTTGTATGTAAGGTATTCCAGTGGCCTTGGTGTCAAGGAACACATGGGGATTTGAATCTAAGAGAGAAAAGGATAAACACAATCTACTGAACAAACTCTGTCAAGCTTCCGAGTGTCATTTTAAGTTGAATAGAAAACAGCAGAAAGTAGCTAACACTGCACTAAAGAGTTAGGATTGCAGACATGAGAAAAGAAATTAAATTGCCTAATCCATCCCTTTCTGGGTCACCCGCTCCAGAGCCCCTCCCCTAGGGCTTTAGAACACCTTTTAAAAATTTCTTAAGCAACGGATTTTTCCCATTTGTCTAGGAAGAGCATTTTACAATCTAATTCATTTTCAGTTAAGAGTATTTTATAATAGTTATTCATTGCAGATTTTCCCTTTTGCAACTCCTCAATCCTTGTAACTTCACGACTATTACAAAATCCCTTCCTTCAAATGAGTCCTGTCCAGATTTTCCTTGCTTTCATTTTCAACTAATAAAATACATGTGTGTGTGCCTTTGTGTATATAAAATACCTATAGTTGTTGATATGGTATAGAACCTATATAGATTTAGATATACTAGCTATTTAATTATGCATGTGTGAATATATAATTATGGACCAAAGAAGTGTGGATATGTATGTATTTCATGCTAATCTGTGTGCATCTATGTGTGCATCTGCATGTGTGTATGTCCATAAATACATACAAATCACTTTGGTTGTCCTGTTTCATGGAACAGGTTGGAAATGCATAGAACAAAGGTTAGTGATTCGCCATTGTCTTGTTTGTAGCCTATTAAACTGGAGATTGATGGAGAAAAAAACTTGCTGGTCAAATTTGACCCTTCCTACAGAAATGATTTGAACAACTGGGTGGCAGAAGAAATTCTAGCGATCAAGTACATGGAGCACCCTCAGGTAGACAGCCTACACCTGCGTGGAGAAGTGAACTACCCCAACCTCAGCTTTGAGACCATGGAGCTGGATTTTGGCTGTATCCTGAATGATACCGAGGTGATCCGATACGTAACAATCACCAACTGCAGCCCCTTGGTGGTGAAGTTCCGCTGGTTCTTCCTGGTGGACAACGAGGAAAATCAGATAAGGTACCCCTGCCTAGCAGCCCCGCAGAGCTCTTCTGGTCGTGTTCCTCTCCTTTGGGCTTCGCACTGGGTTTCCTGAATTCTGTGCACTGGTCTTCCACGTTTCAGTTCTGACAGCTAATTATTGACAGAAAGAACAAAGGGCCTCAAATCATGGTTCATCCTAGCTTTTCAAACAGGAAAAGCAGATAAAGCATCTTTGAAAGCCCCAATTACTCCCAGATTAGCAGCACAAGATCCATAAGCCTGCTTTAATTTTGAATCGAGTGGTTGGATCATTAGAAATTTGTCACTAATAAAACCAAAGCACAAGTTGAGGATTACAATACATTGAGTATGTGCTGCACTGAGCTCCATGCTCTGCAAATTTCAGGGGGTTTCAGTCTACCCCATACAGACACACACACACACACACACACACACACACACACACGTGCATGCAGACATATATATATGCACAAAGTAGTGGGAGGTGGTGAGTACCGAAAGAGGAAAGCTGTCTTCACAATATTTGGCTTTAGAAGTATCTCTGTTCAATTAAAAGCTAAAGCCAACGTAAGCAGCCCGTTTCGGGCCTTAGGAACATTTTCTTGGGAGTCCAAAGCCTCACTGGCAACCGGGACAAATGGGCTTCTGTGTATCTCCTTCCTGGGTGTTTGGCCAGCTCTGTGTTCATGCAGCACCTGAATGTCCGGTAACCACTCTGACCAGGGAAGGCTCATGTTTCCTCGGCTCGTCGGTACTTCCCGAATGCAACCCTCATCTTGTAGATGACAGCCAGCTTTTCCCTTCCCTTGCTTGTTACCACGGTAACCACGGCTTGCTCTGGATGTCTTCCGAAGACATCTAATGATGACCCAGCCTAGCACTGAAGCCGGGCCGGGGCCTGAACGGCAGAGCCTGCTCATTAGGTGCCAAGGACTGTTTAGGTTTGGGATGAAATCAGCCAGCCTGACCAAATGAGCTTTGAATACCAGATTCTGTGAAGTTATTTTGATGTAACATAGCTACACGAGTGTATTCTATCCGGGAGCAAGGGACATGCTTAGTTTATTTTTCATTTTTGAGAGGCCATTTCCATAATTAAAATAATGACATTTTGAAAATGTACTTGGACAATACTGAAAATGATGCACTTAATTTGTCATCGATTTAAGCATTTATTTAACTATTTCCCCCCCTCTCTTCACGATCTTCCTATAGCTCGGTATCTAACTTCTGCTTATAATTCATTTGTTCACTCATTCACTCATTCATTCAGAGTCATTCAGAAAACATTCGATGAGTGACTCTTATACATCAGACAATGTGTGAGGCGTCAGGGATATAAAAGTGAGTAAGACATGGCCCGAGGCTCCTGGGGAAGCAAAGGGAACATGTGATAACACCAGGCTCTGAGGAAGGACAGAGCAGGCATGACAGCCCAGAAGAATCCAAGAAGGCTGCCCTGAACAGCACAGTTCAATGTCTCCGGCGGAGCAATGAGGAAACACTCTACCTAACAGGAATAGCATGTTTATATTAGTTAGGATTCATGGATTCCATTCTGTCACAAGTGACAGGAAACCTGACCCCAAACAAAAACGGAAAGGAAAGGACATTCACTGGCTCCTACACCTCAAAAGTCCAGATTCAGTCTGGCTTCCGGCCCAGCTCAAAGCGAGGCTCAAACAGTGTCACCAGAGCCGGGGGCCCCATCTCTCAGCTCTGCTCTCTCTTGTGTGTCAGCCAAGTTTTCAGGTCAGCTTTTCTCCCATGGTTCCCACATGGCTGCCAGCACTCCTGGGGCTGTATCCTTGCAGATCTGAGTTCCCAGAAAGGAACATTAGCCTTTGTACCAGAACTCTCTGGAGATTCACTCTTATCAGACCAACTCAGTCACATTTCCTGTCCGCTCTGCAAATCAGTGGCTCAGTGGAGGGTGAAGCACTGATCAGCGTTGGCCAGGCCACCTGCCCCACACCAAGGGCTGCCGTGGTGACCTCAGAACCCCATGGACTGAATGGGGTGGGAGTGGGGCAGATCTCCAGACAAGAGCTGACCTATGGGAGAATGAATGTTGTAAGGGCAAGGACGCCTCTACCAGTGTCGCAGAGGGCCCGTCAGCAAGGCTGCAGTGGCCGGGGGGAAGCCAGGGAGAGGTCTGGGGTGTAGATTGCAGTGATGTGTGAGAGGCCTGGTGCCTGGGATAGGAGTTTAGACTCTTGAAAACAGTAGGGGAGATTTGTAATCAAGAGACAACAAAGTCCACTTTTTTTCTTTTTTTTCTTCAAAAAGATAACTCAGCCTCATTCAACATGGCTACCCAACCCCTCCTTCCGAAACACCTGCCTTTCTTGCTTTGAATAACACTGCACTCTCCTGCTTTCCTGCTTATCCCCTTGACCTTCCACTCCTTCTCAGCCCTGGGCCAGGAACAGGTGCGCTGTGTGTGGGATACAGGGCTTCCTCCTCCTAGGCCTGTGCTCGTCTTGCAGTGGTAGTTAGAGCCTGCTGCTGCGGCTTCCGACTATCTCCACTTAGACCCTCTGCTGAGTCCCAAGGGCATCTCCTCCTTGACATCTCCTCTTGGATGTTTCTCAGGTGACTCATGTCCAACATGGCCCATGCCAAACTCAGGCTGTTCCCCAGCCCCCTCCCTGCCTCTCCGCCAGGGCCCCCTGTCCCCAAGAATGACAGCATTGTCCTGAGAGGCATCCAGATTCCTTCCTGTCCCTGACCTCACACAGCAAATCCATCACCACATGCTACCTCTTCTGCCTTCTAAAACCCCTCATTCCCATTTCCATGGTGATTATCTTAGTTCCAGTCACCATCCTCTTTTGCCTGGACCGTTTTGAATGCCCCCAGCTGGGCTCCATCATCCACCCAGGTACCCAAGTGATGAACAGGTCACTGCCCTGGTTTTCAGCCTTCAACGAGCACCCATGCTTCTCAGAATAAAGTACAAAATACCTACTGTGCTCAGTAAGGCTCAGCGTGGGCTGTTCCTGTGTTCCTCCCCAGTTTCGTCTCACTTCACTCTGCCCTCACCACGCCGGCCCCTCTCCCGTCCAGTGCCGTTCCTGTCTAAGCCCGCGCTCTCGGCTGGAAGCTCTTCCCGCGCCCCACCTCACCAGCCCCTGCTCCCTTATCAAGTGTCAGCCCCAGTGTACCCCCAACGGGAAGCCATCTGGAGACCCTTCCCTACCTGACTCCCCTGTCATAGGCCCTGGTAGCCCATCTCCTTCGGGACACATCGCACTTGTAATTATGGCTTAGTGTCCAACCTCCCTTGAGGCCAGGGAGCTCATCTGTCCTGTCACCTCTGGATCCCAGAGCCCAGCACAGAGTAGGAGCACAGAGTAGGTCCTTAAAGGGTATTTTCTAATTCGTAACTCCTCCCCACGCCCTGGGTATCTGTGGCGAGGGAGAATCATTTCATCACCGATTAAAGATTCTTTTCTGTCGGCTTCTTGGCACCTGTCAAATGGAAAGGTTCAAGGTATAAATGTCATCTTGATTAGAAACAAAGATGCCACTTGCCTTTCACACAGGCTTTCATCTGCAGTCAGTCAGAAAAACATGGGTGCTCATTGGCTAAAGGTCACTTTTATCAGGTATACCAACACTAACCTTTCTTTTCCAATCACAGTTCTCCTAAGCCTTACCGTTAGGAAGAGAAACAGATGCATGAAAGAGGCTTTTCTTTTTCTTTAATAGGGCAGGATATGAGGACGCCCAGACACTCACCATCTCTACATGTCACACACACATCTGCCATGTGTGCACGCACGTGTGTACACACGCATGTGTGCGTGGGTGTGACTTTGCAGGCAATTCTGACGGGGCCATTGAAACCATCTGTCTTGTGTGAGCATTTTTTCCTCCAAGTTGGCCCTCATGTCACATAAAAGAACAAAGAAAGAAGCAAAATGGACGAGCATGCTAAGAAAGCACTCCCTACGAGGAAAGCCGGCCATCGTCTTAGACACCTGCTCGTCCACGTGAGCCCCCAGTGCATGACTGGGCTCTGGACTGACTTTGGGAGCTGACAGGCCAGGCTGTGCGTACATACACATGTCATGAGGAAGCCGGGATGGGAAATAAGGTGCAGGTGTGTCTGCCGGTGGAGCCAGCGCTGCAGGGACAAGCCCCTCCTTGGGTCGGTCTCTTCAGTGTGACCTCACAGCTGGTCGAGAACATGATGCTTCACGGCATCTGCGAGAAAGAGACACACAGGGCAGCCTGCGCACGAGCAGCCTTGACCCATAGGAGGCCACAGACAGCCCCACGGACACTAGCTCAACGGGCCTCTCTGCTCCGGCTCAGGGCCACAAAGCTGAGCTGATGCTGGAACTTAGAGCACGTGGCCAAGTAGTCTCCATGGACAGCATGGCCTTTTTAAAAAAAAAATTATTATTTTTTTAATATAAATTCAATTAGTTAACATATAGTATATTATTAGTTTCAGAGGTGCAGGTCTGTGATTCATCATCTTATATCCAGTGCCCTCCTTAACGTCCATCACCCATTACCCCATCCTCCCACACTCCTCCCCTCCAGCTACCCTCAGTTGGTTTCCTATAGTTAAGAACCTCTTATGGTTTGTCTCCCTCTCTGATTTTGTCTTGTTTTATTTTTCCCTCCCTTTGCCCATGGTCCTCTGTTTTGTTTCTTAAATTCCACAAATTAGTGAGATCATACAGCAATTGTCTTTCTCTGATTGACTTATTTCGCTTAGCATAATACCCTCTAGTTCTGTCCATATCGTTGAAAATGGCAAGATTTCTTTCTCTTTGATGGCTGAGTAATATTCCATTGTATATACACCACACACACCACATCTTCTTTATCTGTTCATCTGTCTATGCACATCCTGGCTCTTTCCACAGTTTGGCTATTGTGGACATCGCTGCTATAAACATGGGGGTGCAGGTGCCCCTTTGGGTCTCTACATCTGTATCCTTGGGGTCAATGCCTAGTAGTGCAATTGCTGGGTCATAGGGTAGCTCTATTTTCAACTTTATGAGGAACCTCCGTACTGTTTTCCAGAGTGGCTGTACCAGCTTGCATTCCCACCAACAGTGTAAGAGGGTTCCCTTTTCTCCAGCATGGCCTTTTTGTTTTCAAACCAGATTATAGATAAATGAAGCACAGGGGCCTAAGGGCACCCAGCCCTGCAGTGAAGGAACATGTGGTGTTCTCATGTTGATTTTTCTGTGATGAGCATCAGTTGTCCAACATAATGATTGGAAGAGGAGGCTGGAAGGACTAGGGGGAAGGTAGGGGAAGCCTCCTTTCCAGGTGCTTCCATCTGTCTCTGCATCATTCCTCAATTTCTTTTGCCCCCAAAATGGAGCTTCTCTGAGACATGATAAATTAGCGGTCATTAAGGTCCTGGGCTGGGGAGTTGTACATGAATGGTTAGAATCTGGGCTCTGGCCTCCTGGCCATATGACCCTGTGCTCTGGTTTACTTCCCTGTAGAGTGCGGATAATGTAGACACCTACAAGAGTTGTCGTGGGGATTGAATGAGATGTGTCTAGAAAGTGCACGTGTCTCTGAGATAAGAAAGAAAATCTGAAACTGGTGGCTGTCGTTCGGTTCTCAAAGGGTCCCTTCCTCTCCTTCAGTCCTTTACCCCAAGCACTGCTGAGTGAAGAACTCCCCAGGACCCTAAAGTTTTGGAGCTACAGGGTCCTTAGACACCAAGATGACGAACCCAGACCCCTTTCTTTCTGACAAAGGGTAGAAAATCCTTTTCCTATGCCAGGTTGAAGCCAGGCAGCCTGGTGTACCTCCCTGTCCTCCCCACAACACCTCCCCACAGCCAGGTCTTTTAGGGCTTTTTTTTTAAAACAGAAACAGCTTTATTGGTTGCATGGAGGCAGCCCCGGGGTATCCTTGCGTCCAGCTGTCCCACACTTCTCAGTGTGCTGGCCAGGAGCCTGGACTCTGCGGACCCTCCCACTCAGCTGCCTGCCCCCTGTGACCTTGGACTGCCCGACCTGCAGCGCTCTTGGAGCTGTGCCTCTCGTGTGATACATGCTCAGTCAACGCCAGCCCTGACAGACACTCCTTTACTGGGAGGCTAAAGTTAATTAATGTTCATTAATAAATGTTAATACCAGACCATGTTTGAGAAGCAGGACCCCAGGGGCGGCTTTGAGACATTTTCTCCTGAAATCAGTCTGAAGCCTGAGGGCTGCAAGTGCCTCTTGCTGGCCTAAGCTTTGGTCCCTTCCATAAATATCCCTCTCTGTCCCCCGCCTTCCCCCGGCCCTGCAAGCCCCAGAATGCTTGAAGCTCCTGCACTCACATTTTTTCTCTTCCACCTTCCAGAAAAGTTTGGATAAGCGATAAAAGCAAGCACAGAGCCTGGCATAAGAGAAAACACAGCCCTGATGAAGGAGCAGAAGGGGCCAAAGTGGGGACAGAAGCGGTGGCCACAACTGGCCTTGGGCGCAATGCCAAGTCAAGCTCAAAGCCCCTCCAGGCCCCTTTCTTCCTTAACTCTCCCCAGCGTGTGTCTGAGCCAGGATGACAATTTCACAGCCCAAGGAATGAAGCCAGTGGGATGGGGGCTATCCCCAGCAGTATTAGTTTCTTATTACTCATCAAATCACCACAAACTGAGTGGCTTAAAACAAAGTAAAGTTATTCTCTTCCTATTCAGAGGGTCAAGAGTCTGAATCCGTTTCACTAGGCGTAAGCCAAGCATGGACACGGCCATGCTCCCTCTACTCCCTCCAGAGGCTCTAAGGAAAGTCTAGGAAAATCCTCTTTCCTGCCTTTTCCAGCTTCTAGAGCCGCATTCCTGGCATTCCTTGGTTCCTGGCCCCTTCCTCCATCCTCAAAGCCCACAGCATAGCGTCTTCTCATCATTCTCTCTCTGCTGAGATCGCCACATTCCCTTCTCTATTCTCTGCAGTAGAATCTCGCTCTGCCTCCCTCTTGTAAGGACACCTTGATTATATCATTGGCCTCACCCAGATCCATCTCCCCATCTCAAGACCTTAACTTAATCCCATCTGCAGAGTCCCTCTTTTGCCATGGAAGGAAACATTCACAGGTTATGGGGATTCCAACAGGGACATGTGGAGGATGCCCATTATTCAACCTACCAGACACCCCAACTCTGCCAGCACCAAGTGCCCATGCTCCCTTCACTCTCTGCCAGTCCAAACTGGCTTCAAAAAATGGATTTTCAATACTGATGACTTTATAATGCCATAAGGAACTTTTTCGTTCTAATTTATAGCAAACGGGACTCAAACTAACTTAAAAAAAATGCATTGGCTCATGTAACGGAAAGTGTCTAGGTGTAGCCTTCAGGCACAGCTTGGGCCAAGGTCAGGCAATGTCACCTGTACCTCCTACCTCCCCCACCATCTCTTTGCTCTGCCCTCTGCTGTGTCAGCTCCACTCTCGGGCAGGCCCTGCACGCACAGTTGCAAGATGACTCAGAAGCTCCAGCAGCTCCCGCTCCCATATGCCAGGTTCACGTCCAGGGAGAAGAGGTAGAGGCTCTTTCTCTGAAATAAGCGATGGCACATGTTTTGCTGCAACTCACTGGCTCTGGTTGGTTCCTGCGCCCATTCCTCAGCTAAGGCCTGGGGAGCCCAGTGCTGGCCCAGAGCTAGGCTGCAAATGAGAGACAGGCTGATTGCCAGAGGGGGACATAAGGCACCTGAGCCGAGAAAGGGAGGCTGGATCCCAGGTAGTGAAGAGCAAAGATGCCCACCACAGTGCCAGTCAGACCACTTGTGTTTCGCTAGTGAGTCCCAAACCGAAGAAATGAGCATCTGATTATGAAATTTGGCACCAGCTCCTCGGAAGGCTGTCTGAGGGACCTTACCAGTGCCCCGGGGACACAGTCAGCAGCTAGGCCCCTCAGACACAGAAAGGCATCTCATGTCAATGCCTCTGCACCGACGTCCCAGCACCGCTGTCCTGTCACCGTGGAGCGCAGAGCTCCAGCCTCATAGGCATCTTCACCCTCTCTGCTTCTGCAGCTTTGACCTTTCATATGAACCATAACATCCCCCGTCTTTGAACCCTTAGGATCAGATCACCGATCCGGTGAACAAATTCGTATCTTCACTCTGAGAAAAACCTCGTTCAGCAGCCTTCCAGAGCAAAATATGTCTCCCTCAGCAGTTACTTCCCGCAGACAATTGTGTAAGGCCAGATCTTAAGAGCATGAGAGGAAGGTTTTGTAATTCTGACCACAAAAGTAACTATAATTGTGTGCTTATTGTGTGCCAGCCCCAATTCTAACCCCATTACGTATCTTAGTTCATGTCACACAGCAGTCCTGGGAAGTATTAATATTCTCCCCTTGATATTGAGCCCATACAGTGGACCCGGACTCCAGGTGTGCACTGAGTGCAAACCCCCTGCCCTAACCACTGTCCTGCTGACATATCAAAGAGCATTTTCCTATATATTCTATTACTGTATGTCCATCTTTCATTTAAATGAACCTTTAGTGTATACTCTATCTGAACGTTGTGTGAGGTGCTGTGGAGATTGCAAAGATAAATGAGACCCCTCCCTGTCTATTTGAACTGATAAACCATTGGTGGTGGTAGTGGTGGTGGTGGTTTTAGTATTAGTCTGATTCATTCTTGCATTCACCATCAAAGGCTCTGGAAGGACATGTGTGTGAAAACATGCACGCTGAGAAGTGGAGAGGCAGCTTGGGGGTCCCAGCCACTTCAAAAGCCAGGACCCCCAACTCAGCTGGCTCTTCCTTCTTGTACTTCACAGTATGTAACCAGAGAACCGCTGTTTTGATTTTTTTAAATGTTTGAAGGACACAATGTTGGCCTCTGAGAATCAGGTTGGCCTGAGCAAGAAGTAACAGCAGAGCTTGACAGCAATCAAGTTGGAGTAGCTGTTGAGTTGGCTTCAGGAGAAAGAATGGAAAGAGAAACTGACAAGTGAGAGCCCCAAAATGAGTTAAATGTATAAGCTGTGGTACCAAGGACCTCGGTAACGTGGGTACTGTCGTGGTCTGTAGCCAGGTGGGAGGTATTTTACAGGAGGCCTGAATAGGACTTGATGAGGGCCTGGATATGAGGGGGAAGGAAAGGGTATACCAAGGTTGGTACCTGGATTTGCAGTTCAAGGAACGAGGTCGGTGGGTGATAGTGCTGTTGGGTGAGCAGAGGAACAGTCCAGATTTGGTGGTAGAAGGAGAAAGAGGGTCTGGGACTGGATGAGATGACAATGAAGCTCCGTGAATCTGTACCCACCTCCACCATAGAGCAAGAATCAGTGTAGAAATTGAGCTCCCGCAGCACAACCTGGTGGGTAGCCGGGTGCTGCTGACACCAAGTGAACAATAGAAATAGTTTCCAGTGAACAGGACTTCACGGATGCATTTTAAAAAAAAGTAACAGATTTGTAAATCTCTGTCATAGACACTTAGCTCCACACAACGCATTTACAGATGGCCCTTAGCCCCATCTGTTCATCTAAGAACTTCTGGCAGGAACAGGGGATGGCAAAGATGAGGGTGGAAATCTGAGTTCTTCTCGGCCCAGGGACAACATGCAAGGAGTTTGCGGAAGGCGCAGTTTTGTCTTCTTCGGTCTTTCTTCTTTTCACTCTGCAGGTGAGGTGCTGGAGATACCAGGGTAACGTGCTTTCTCCTGTTAGCATTCTGTGATTCGAGGAGGCCCAAGAAGGGGACTCTGATTGGAAGAGTAGGTGAAATTAGAGGACTCGGCAAAGAAGGCTGAGAAAGAACAAAGTGGCCACATAAACCAAGAAAAGGGAATTTGATTTTAAATGGCAGGGAAACAGTTCCATTTCTAGTAATATGGTGAGTTAAAATGCCATTTTAAATATATATGTATTTTTAATTTCGAGATATGGATAAGCTAACCAGAATTCCCACAGAGAAAGTTCCAGGGAACATTGAGTGTTTATGTTAGTGTGCTATTTTACATTAGTTTGCTAGTTTACCTTAGACTGAAAGGCTAAAACAACAGAAATGTATTTTCTCACAGTTCTGGAAGCTAGAAACCTGAGATCAAAGTGTTGGCAGGGTTGGTTCCTTCTGTGGCCATGAGGGAAGGATCCATTCTAGGCCCTCTTCTTGGCTTGGAGATGACTATCTTCCCCTTATGCCTTTCCTCTGTGCATGTCTGTGGCCAAATTTCCAAGTTTTATAATAATAAAGCAAATGTTGCATCACCCCCATTATAAATGTGACATTCTTAGTAAATCTGAAGCCCCTTGTGAAAGAGAACAGAGCGAGGTACGTCTCCAGCTGACCTGATTATACTCCATGGTGATGCCCCCAGAAGATTCCCAGGCCTCCCTCTTCAGGCCTCCCACAGCCCATCCACCTAGAATCTCCTCTCCTGCTATGATGGGCCAGCAAATTTATCTGATGGGGGGTCAGATTAGCCTCTGGGACTGATGGGAAGACTGTAGCCATCTCTCAAGTCTGAGCTTCCAGAAACAAGTTCCCTTGTAGCGGGTCTGCAAGAGATCAAGGCCAAGACTTTGAAGGAGATCTTTGAAGAGGATGGGCCTTTTCTCATTTCATATTGAACTTAAAGGTGATCACTGGAGGGGATCATACTGTCTACTTCTGTTTGCAGTTGGTTCATCCAATTTCCTGAGATACCTCATCTGTTACCCCATCGAGAAATGAACTGAGCTGTTTTTCATTTCAGTTTTGAGTGTTATGAAAGTTTTCGTCCTGCTTTAATGTTGTTACAGAATAACTCTAGTTACCTTATTACAGATTCATTCTTTTTAAGGCACTTCCCAGTGCCTCCAGCACTGGCTGAGGGTATCGGCCTCGTAGATATTCAGTGAGAGAGAAGCTGGCTTCTAAAGAAATCAGTGGAAAGCATCAGTGCATATTTGAACCTGAGTTAGGGTTATGTCTTCTTGGTTCATTTCGTGATCTGATTCTTAAAGAGTCTATTTGATTTTTCTGCGTGTTCATATTAATTAAAATCCCCCAAAGCTAGCTACATCTACTGAAGACCAGACATCAAAAGAAATCAACTTGAAAAAACCATCCTGTTTTGAAAGTATTCCTAAAGGTCTTTGAAACTGATTACAAGGGAGATTTCACAGCCTACCTACCTGTTCAGTCTTTCGAAGAGTATGTAGCAGTGGGGACACCTTCTGGAGCTTTTATAGAAGTGGCCATTTCTCACAGAAATCCCTCTGGAGAGCCTCAAGGAGATTCTGGGTACATTCCTCCACTATTCACCTTGCAGCAAAACTCTCTGTGGGAAGTCACTTCAAGGCAAGGTCAACTGCGGCTTGCTTTTCCTTACCTAGATTACAATCAGAATGGGGCCCTCATCATCCAAAAAAAAGGGTTCTAGACAGTACATTGTTCTTTATGTTGTGGCTTCCAATTACCCCAAAAACGAAAAAGCCCGCGAGTCACTGCCATGGGCCTGGCGTGGCAGAAGTAACCAAGGACAAGCCCTTACCCATTAAGGAGGTAGATCGTCCAGCAAAGCGGTTAAGAGTGTGAGCTTTGGAGCTGGGCTAACTTATCTCAGCCACTTACCAGCTCTCTGAGCTTAGTTTTGTCATCTGAAGACCAAGGACCAACACAGTGCCTACCTCACTGAGCTGTTGCGAAGATTTAATTAGGCAGTCCTTACTGAGTGTTTAATATTGAGTGATGAGGAATGTTGGCTGCAGGTACTTAACTAGGGCCTGTTTCAGTCTGTTTGGACTGCTCTGACAAAATGGCAGAGACTGGGTGGCTTTCAAGTAACACACATCCATCTCTCACAGTTTTGGAGCCTGAGAAGCCCACATGACGGCACAGATAGACTTCGTGTCTGGTGAGAACTGCTTCCTGGTTCACAGATGGTGTCTTTTTGCTATATGCCCACAGGTGGAAGGGCCGAGCTGGCTCTTTGGGCCCTCCTGGATAAGGGCACGAATCCCAATCATGAAGGCTCCGCCCTCATGACCTGATACCTCTCAGAGGTCTTACCTCCTAATACCATCACCTTACAGGTTAGGATCCCAACATATGAATCTGGGGGGGACGCAAATATTCAGACCATAGCAGGGCTCTTGTTTGACCACCAATTTTTTGTGACCTTCTTACCACCATCTTCTTTGTCCATGGTTCTTAGCCTTGAGTGCACAGTATAATCATGTTGGAAGCTTTTAAATATCCTGACTCCGAGTAAGTCAGAATCTCTGCAAGCTGGGACTCAGGGCTCAGTTGATCCTGCAGTTCAACCGTGATTCCAATGGACAGCAGCAGGGAGAACCACTGTTCTAGAAGCTCCAATTGCAACTCCTTTTGAGAACCTTTAAAACTATGTTTCACCTCTGAAGGTGTGGGTAACTTGAATTTCAGCTACTCGGTGGTGTTCCACCAACTTCCCCTTTAGCATAGGTGACCCTTTGGGAGCATTCTGGGACATAATCAAGTCAAAGGGCTAAGGCAGGCTGCTTTCATAATGGGCATATATCTGCAGTTTGCTTCCCTTTCTCATGTGGCAGAGTTGGGACGAGCTGGTAGGGAAGGCACTGAGCCAGCCCCATCTGTCATTTGCTTCCCAATGTGGGAGTTTCAGCAACTATAAGACCACAAAGTCAGGCAATAAATAAGGAAATGTGGTTGGGACTTTGTGCCTAGAGGGGCTCAGGAATTTGCCTACTTTTAACATGACTGAAAGCAATGATTATAGTCTCCACTTAGAGGTAGAAAACAGGGGCCAATCTCATCTGGAGCAGGTTTGTGGTGAGTGGAGTTAGAGGAAGGGAGGGAGACAGGGAGAGAATTCATCTGAATTCCAACAATGAAGGTGTTCCCCAGTTAGCCCCAGCACAGGAGCAGCTCAGGGCATTGGACTTTTACCCCGACTCAGGCACCCTGCTGAGTGTTCCGTGTATTAAGCCTCAAACAATCAGGTGAGGAGGGCTCTATCACTAACACAGTACCTGGGTCACATAGTGTGTGAACGTGGAAGCTAGGTTCAAACCCAGGCTGACACCCCCCTCCCCCAGCCTTGAACTGAACCACTGTGGTTTTGGGGATCAGATTTAATCTGATCCCCAAAACCACCAACACTGTGCACTCTGCACGTCTTGCCATCAGAGCACTTGTATTCTGAATGATACCCCTTCCTCTGTCTCTGATTCTGACGCACTGGCCTCTGAGTCCCTTGAGGCAAGTTGGCTTTCTTATCTTTGGAATCATACAGTGCAGCGGTGGTCTCCCTAGAAACAGAGCCCGAGATGGTGATTCTTGGGCAGGTGTTTTATCGAGGGCGGCTCTCCGGAGAAACTGTAAGAGAGTAAGAAAAACAAGATAGGGCGAGGGGAGAACTAGGGGGTTTGCCTGACCCCATGGGGAGCTCTGGAGTGTAAATTGCCTCTGAGTTTGTCCCATTCAGAGCCCTCACCCTCATCTAGCTATCCTGGCCTTCAGTTCACACCCTAAGGGGAGGGAGGGCATAACGTTCCAGGCAGCTCGTGGTCCCGGGAGGCAATGCCCACCGAGCCAGAGAACGCAGCAGACCACCCCAGAGCACCCAGTGAATGGGCGCATCATCCTTGTGAAAGAGATCTAAACAGTATGCCAACTGCAGCCGCCACAGCTGTTGATTTAAATATATGGGCATATGAGCCAACAGAACACCTTTTCTCCAGGCAGTGGTGGTTTTCACCCTTCATACGGACAGTCCCGGAATCCAGGCTCAGTGAATCATTGAATTAGAAGTCATTGTGTCTACTGCAAGGCTGCTCCCCACGCCACACACACCCTCCTACCAAGACCGCGGCTGTCTGCTCAGACACCAGCACATAACCCACGCACACGTGTTGGTCTCCGCGTATCATCTGAACCACGGCACAACACCTTAACTGAAACACAAGCATGTTCGGGGGCCTTATTAGGATGCGGCCCTACTTCCAGTAGAGGGAGAAGAGCAAATAAGACGAACTTTTTAAATTGGCAGCAGAAAAGAGTGTATTGATCCTAACTTACCGAAGAATTGAAAATAAAATAGGAGGGGAGCTGCTGGGCCCAAACCATTGTGGCTGATGAACAGTGTGTCCGACGTTCGTGTGATCTGTCACAGCTAAAGGAGGGTTTCTTTCCCAGCTCCTCCGGAGACGCTGATATGGGTAGCTCTGGAATTGGAGCAATATTGATTTTCCTTGTTTGCTATGTACTCTCTTTTAAAAATAACTGAACCTGATCCTGTTGGGGTCAGCATAACAGGAAAGTAATCATCTCTTGCTGAGAGTAAAATGAAATCTGATCCCCAAAACCACCAGCATTCTATTTCAATTTTTTGGAGCAGGTTTTTTATTTTAATGATAAATTAAAGCCTTCATCGTGACAAAGATTTCACTGTCTCCTGTGGCTCCGTCTGTTAGCAGTGGAGCTGCTCTCCCAGTCTCCTTTGTTTCCAGAGACCTCTCACTTCCAATTGTTCAGGTATCATGATCAACAGAGCTGTTGTTTTTCCTCAGGTCTGCAGACACACTACAGCTTTGAATTTTTCCTTTACAGATATTCCCATGTGCTTTTTTTTCCTGTTCAGCACAACATCCCAGGAGTGTGCAAAGGTTGGATGAGCAAGTGCTGTTACGTGGGGCAGCTCAGCAGAGTCTCCCCAGGCATCTCTGCTGACCTGGGGTGATTTAATGAGTGCTCCGAATCATCCCCTGTTGATCTGCACCGTCCCTAGCCGGGAAGGCTGAGTGATAGCCTCCTATTAATTATCAGCTCCGGTCCTTAGCCATCTTGTTGCCGTTCCTACCCACTGTGGGTCCTAAATCTGGCTGCATATTAGAATCACCTGGGAAGGCTGTTCAAAATATAATTCCTGGGCCCTGTCTGACACCTGCCAAATCAGAATTTACCCAAGAACAGGGTTCAGGAATCTTTATTTTAATGAGCTTCCCAGCACCCAGCCCAACATGGGCCCTCAGCCGAAAATGGTGTGGTTTCAGCCTAAGACAATGTCAACTCGAGACATCTGGCCTGGAATAAACCAAAATGGAAGCTCATGGAAGAAGTTGAAAGGAGCGTTTGCACTCTTCTCCAAGGTCTTAGGGGATGGCGGGGACAAGGAGCGGTGGAATGGGATGGGTGGGGTTGGGGTGGACGTGCAGGGTAACTAACGGAAGCCCTGACTGGTGGTGGAGGCTGGTTCTTTCTTTGCAACGCCACGTGCCTGACTTAAGCTTTGATTGCCCATGCATCCATTTGAAAGAGGCGCCGCCTCAGAGGCCACGATCTCTGATAACCGCATTGTCATCCATACAGCTGGACTAGGAGCCAGGCCCCTCCCCGCACCGACGCTCCTTCGACTTTGAAAGCTTGGTAGATTTTTATAACCGATCATTTGCGCTACCTGTCTCTGCTCTTCCTCGCACGATAAATTCCCACCACGCACTGGTTGGCGAACGCTGACGCGTGCCTGCGTCCCCCTGCCTTTGTAGGTTCATGTCGTGGCCAAGGAAGCCCTACAGCGCCCCCCTGTCCCAGGTGGAGTCCATCCTGGTAACCTCAGCCTCCGCCAGCTCGCCAGCAGTGCCAGCAATAGAGTCCCCGGAGATGGAGCTAAATGATTTCGTTAAGTAAGTGCAAATGCAAAGCCAGAATGGAGTTTTTTAAAATAGCAAATTTTTTTCTCCAGACTGACTTCCATTCTCAAACTCATCCCTTACTTATTCATCCAGCCCCTCGCTCGTCAACAGTTTAGTGAGTGCTTTCTGTGCATGACGCCCTGGACTGTGCCTCTGGGATAGAGTGGAAAATCATTTCTGCTCTCAGGAAGTCATGGCCTCCCGAGCCCTGGAGGACTAAGCCCTTCCCATCACGTTGCCCTCTCCATCTGTCCAGGGTCTGCAGCCAGGGTCAGGCCAAGGGTAGCAAGCAGAAAAGGATATGGCAATTGGCCAAACAGTATATCCTCACAATAAAATGCTCCAGTAAATAATGAAACTTAACATTGAGCACCGGGGACACAGCAAATTGTCTGAAGAATTGCTAGAGCTTCCCAAAATTTTTCGTAATTTGGATATGGGCTCCGTAGGCCAGGAAAGAAGAGTTGAAGGCTATGGAAAATTGGCCAGCCTGATGCCCCAGACTCCATGTTTGGGCACAGGGAATAACAGAGCACTGCCCAGCTGACTGCTTGAGAAAAGCATCCTTTGAGTGAGAACCCCACTTATCCTTTGGGGTGCAGTATGGGAGACAGGAAGAGGAAGGTGGGGCTATGACGTGGCTGAAGACTGTGTTGTGTTGGTTGCTGAATGAGTGATTCAACATATTTCATTTCCCTCTCCAGGAATGTCCTTACGGATGAAGATGTCGGGTGTGAAGAAAGAGAATATAAGAAAGTAGAAGTGCCCACTGTGGTCATCTCACAAGTACGGTTTCCTCTCCACAGCATGGCTTGGCAAGTCGAGGGTCCTTCCTCTAAAACAAAAACAGAGACAGGAGCATCGGCAAGTATCACACTGGGGTCTGGGTGCGATGAGGCTGGGGAACATCATCCAGGTCACTTCCCAACCAAACGCCCCCAGAGCCAACACCCCGCTGAGAGCCACACACCTCAGCACATAGATTTTTCTCTATAATGAAAAAGCTGATTACCTCTAAACCATGGCATTCTTCCCAGCCCCTAGATAGAGCTACAAAAGGAGAAAGATTTTCCTCAATCATTCCGTAGTAAAAACAAAGGGGAGATCAAGGGACTTTAAAAATTCATACCCTTAAATTCTCCTTCTAGAAGGATGGCCTAAGGAAATCATTGGAGATATAAAGATTTAGGTACAAAGATGTTTGGCATTAAACTTTAGAAATAGCGAACAATTGGAAAAATAAATTACTGTATATCCATGGACAATATACAGTCTTTTAAAATAGGGTTTGTCTCAGCGACAAGAGTGGGAGTAAGCAAGCATTTTCATACTTTGTAGGTAATTATGAATTGGCATAGCCTCCATGACATAGAATGTGGAGAGTGTATCAAAATTTAAACTCACAGTTCCTCTGCTAGGGCACTCTTCTCCAGATATACCTTCCTGTTCTCACAGACATGTAACTCTCCTTGTACACAGCAGCTTTGGTGGTAAAAGCAAGAAAAATTGGAAACAACTGTACTCCACCAATAGGAGACTGGCTGAATAAACCAAATTGTATCCGCACAAGGCAATACTATAAAATGTTTTTTTTAAAAAAATGAGGAAGTTCTCTAATACTGATTTAGAGCAGTCTCTGATGTATTAAGTAAAAAATACATGTTCTATATTTATTTTTTATTTTAATTCCAGTATAGTTAACATACAGTGTTATATTAGTTTCAGGTGTGCAACACAGTGATTTTAAAAAGTCTATATATTATGCAATGCTCATCGTGTGAACTGTGCTCTTAGTCCCCACCCCCTGTTTCACCCATCCTCCCACCCATCTCCCCTCTGGTAACCACCTGTTTGTTCTCTGTGGTTAAAAGTCTGTTTCTTGGTTTGTCTCTTCTTTTTCTTTGTTCATTTGCTTTGTTTCTTAAATTCCACGTGCGAGTGAAATCATATGGTATTGCCTTTCTGTAACTGACTTATCTCACTTAGCATTATACTTTCTAGGTCATTCCATGTTGTTGCAAATGGCAAAATGTGATTCTTTTTTATGGCTGAGTAATATTCCATTGGTAGTGGGTCAGTGTGTGTGTGTTTATACACCACCTCTTCTTTATCCATTCATCTATCATTGGACACTCAGGCTGCTTCCAAAATTTGGCTATTGTGAATAATGTTGCAGTAAACATATGGGTGCATATATCCTTTTGAATTAGTGTTTTCATATTCTTTGGGTAAATACCCAGTAGTGGAATTACTGGATTACGTGGTGATTCTTTTTTTAATTTTTTGAGGAACCTCCACACTGTTTTCCACAATGTCTGCACCAGTTTGCGTTCCCACCAACAGTGCAGGAGGATTCCTTTTTCTCCACATCCTCACCAACACTTGCTGTTGCTTGTATTTTTGAGTTTAGCCATTCTGCGTGATGTGAGGTAATAGCTTATTGTGGTTGTGATTTGCATTTCCCTGACAGTGGGGGTGGTGTTGATCATCTTCTCATTTACCTGTTGGCTACATGTTCTGGTTTTAAAAAGCATTTCCGGGGGCGCCTGGGTGGCACAGCGGTTGAGCGTCTGCCTTCGGCTCAGGGCGTGATCCCGGCATTGTGGGATCGAGCCCCACATCAGGCTTCTCTGCCAAGAGCCTGCTTCTTTCTCGCCCACTCCCCCTGCCTGTGTTCCCTCTCTTGCTGGCTGTCTCTCTCTCTCTGTCAAATAAATAAATAAAATCTTTAAAAATAAATAAATAAAAAATAAAAAACATTTCCAATGATGCTTGTGAAGAATATTTAGTCACATGGAAAGGCAACACTCATGTCAACTGACAAGTCAAAATACAAATATATATTCTTATATAAACACATTATACACTCACACATATACATGTATCTACAGTATAACAGCAATTGATTTCTATTTCTCTCTTTGAAGCTTTCTGTATTTTTAGAATACACGTACGTGTGTAAAACACATCTTTTAAATGTTAATTCTTTCCTTTTTTCCTATGTTCAAAGAGGTTTGTGCTAGAAAACTCAAGAATGAAAGCAATTATCCTCAAAACACCACTGTTTATGGAAAAGTGCTACTGAAATTTTAGCAGACAACCTCCCAGCTAACTCTGTTTGCATATACAAATCTCTGAATGAATTTGCACACACTTATACCTTCAGGTTTGATACACGGGCATGTGTGGAGCTGCTTTTTTCACTCAATAATATGTTGTGCATATGATTCCCCATCCGTAAATATACAGTGACCATCCTCTATGGATGGAGACACCACACACTCTCCATTTAAAGTGATCCCCTGTTGATAGGCATTTAGTTTGCTTCCACAGTTTTGCTGTTGTAAGTAGTGCTGCGGTAAACATCCTCGTACATATATTTTGGGCACTTGTTCAATTATCTCCATAGGAAAAAAATGTACTATTTTTAAGATATAAATAATATACTTCAGTTTTCTGTCACTGCGTGGGGAGGAGCACATTGATGACCCGTTAAGAATGCTCACTAGCTTTTCTGCACACCTCTGATTTCTAGGGATTAAAACTTAACTCTGCTGAAACAGAAAAAACAGAAAAAGCAGACCCAAACCTGAGCCAGGTGGAGTTTCAGGAACCCCCGTGGAGCTTTGAGCGGGAAGAAATGCTTTCCATCGGCATAGAAGAAGTAAGTAACACCTCACGGGCCCTGAGGTCATGTGATACTGACTCTTCTTACTGAGCACCTGCCCCAAGTCGGAAAATTGAGTCTTGCCAGGCCCCAGTTCCCCCTATTATCATCATTTATGTGCAGGGTGCTGGGCTAGTCACCTTTCACGGAGTCAAACAAGTTAAAGTCAGGAATTAACCTGTAAATTGGCTAAAGCTTAACCTGCCCTTTGCAGGGCCTTCATCCCAATTGATGCTACGGAGTGACTTACAGGTGTTTGACATTACAGGTGTTTGATATTCTGCCCCTCTATGGAGTGCTGCGGCCGCATAGTAGCCACCAGATATCCTTCACCTTCTACGGACACTGTGACATCATGGCACAGGCCAAAGCCCTGTGTGAAGTGGAAGGAGGGCCCACCTATGAGATAATGCTGAGGGGAGAGGCCTCCCTGGTCAACTATTCCTTTGACACCAAGGATATTAACTACGGATTGCAGGTATTGCCAACTGCAGGGCGGGGAGTTCCCAGTTTAACCATAAACATTGCACCCAGTTCTGTGTTCCAACCTCTCCTGGAACCCTGGGTCATCACAGTCTCACCACCACCCCTCACCTTGATCTCTAACCCTGATCATCCCACCGCCAACTGTTGGCCGGGCGGTTCACTTGTTTCTCTGTCTCCTGAAATTCAGCATGTTAGACGCCTTCCCTCTCAGTCCAGAAGCCCATACCGACCTCTCCCCTTCTTTCACTACCACCTTATCAGTCCCCTAAGTTTACAACCTCCGAGGCATTTGCCACCGCACTCTCTCTCACCGCCCCATCCTTACCAGCATCCAGGCATGCTGATTCATCAAGCAGGATCCCTCTACATCGGTTTGCCATTCCCATGGCCACCGAGGTTCTCGCGGCACAGGGGCTTCTCAAACCATGCCTGAGATAGGACAGCAGTTCTTCTCAAACTCTAATGTGCATACAAGTCACTGGGAATCTGGTTCCAGTGAGGAATCTGATTCAGTAGGTCTAAGATGCAGCCTCAGATTCTATCAAGCATTTCTCTCGAGCCCCCAGGTGATGCCGAGGACCCCATGCAAGAAGGGATAACATCACATTCATAGCTTCTGCCTGTAACCCATCTAGACAGCACTGCCACATAGACTTTCCCAAAACTGCATTTTCATCCTATCAGTCCCAGAACAATTAACCCCAGCAGCATTTGGGAAGGCAACACAGTATTGAGAAAAGAGCATGGTTCTGTAGTCAGAAGAACTGGGATGTCACCCCAGTTTGACTTCCTCCTGACTATGTAACCTTGAGCATATCACCTGAGCTCTCCAAGCCAGAGTACCCCTCATTTATAAAATAGGAATGGGGTAGCAGGGACTATCTCCCCAGGTAGTTGTGGTCAATTAAACTGTACTGTTAGTACCGTGCATGGGCCAGGGAAGCCTCCAATCCTGAGTCCCTTTCTCTGTCACCCATTAGATCAGAGTCAAGTTCCTTCACCTGGGTGAGGGTCTCTATTAACTAATGTTCCTTACACATTAAATTTCATTTCTTACAGTTTCCCCTGAGAGCCCATTCATCCATTTGTGGCCAAACTGGTTTACCCATGGACACTGCTACTACCCAGCCCTTCCTGCCTCAATACTTCCTCTTACATTATCCCTCTTCTCTACTATGCCGACCCCAAATCTACACATACCGTAAGACTCAGCTCAGCTGCATCCTCCAGTTTTTTTTCTCTTACTTGGCATTCTCTTGGCATTTAAATATATTCTTTGCTGTAAAATAATGTACATTCTAATTTTTGTTTTGGAATAATTGTTAATTCTATGTCTGTACATCTTCTTCTCCCAATTAGATTTGTGTTATGTACTCACAAACCAGATCTCCTACCAAATTATAATGGAAATTAATCCCCCCCAATTATATAGCTGCTGCATATATAATTACTGAATTCTGGGGGTACCTGTGTGTTTATAGGTGAAAGATTGTGCCTAAAAGCAAATTCACCCGACACCTATTTAGACTTTGTCCATTAAGTTGACCAAATAGAATTCTCTTTCATTCCTTATCTCCAGGGTCTTCTGAGCAATTAATTCTGCCTCAGCCCAGAGTGTATTCTGAGCAGCCAGGCCTTGCCCTAGCTTATCCTGAGAACCCCTGAAGTGGCCTCAGTTTGTGGTTATTGGACCTGCTGATTAGCTGCCGAACTGTGTTAGTAAAATCTCAGGAAAAAGAGCATGTCTTGCCTATTTGTCCCGTATCTCTCCATATAAATAGAGAAATCCTAATTCTGAACGCAGATCTCATCCAAAAAATAAACAGATATTAGTATAGGAAAACTTACTTTTAAGACCCTCCATTATGAGTTCTTTGTGGTGAAGCAGCTGAGGTGCAGAGGGTTAGACACCCCCACACACGGCCCCGCTAACTGAGTTAGTCGTCAGAAGAGCTAACGCGGAGCCAGGTTTCCAGGATCTGGTGTGCCTCCCGCTCTAGTGGCCACCTTTTGGTGACAGTGAAATGTGGATTGGCCAGTGCCTAGATCGTGAAAAATGAAATCCGTGTCTGTGAGGCTTATTTGTCTACCCCCCGCCCCTTTGCCAGGAAGATAGCAGCTTCCCGAAAGGTGGCTGACAGCAGTCTCTCTTCTTCCCCTCTTAAGCTGTTCGACCACGTCACAGAGAATGAGATCACACTGAGGAACACTGGGAAAGTTGGCTTTGAGTTCAAGGTTCTGACTGACCACCTGTCTTCACCAGACAACCTGCTGCCCGGAGTGCCCCTAATCCTGCCCCTCTCGGTAAGTAGCCTCCTCGCCCACGGTGGCCATAGGGCAAGGGTAGGAAGGACCCAAGTTCAAACCTACACGCCACAGCCCCGTGGCATG
This sequence comes from Ursus americanus, assembly GCF_024610735.1. Classification (NCBI taxonomy): domain Eukaryota; kingdom Metazoa; phylum Chordata; class Mammalia; order Carnivora; family Ursidae; genus Ursus; species Ursus americanus. The sequence goes on from NC_142147.1 coordinate 27,325,708, forward strand.
TGAGATTATGCTACACATTACTGCCAGGATGATGGTGTGATTTTTTTTTTAACTAAAAATAAAGAGTTCTCAGAAGCAATAAATAAATACATAAACCCAAGCACTTGACTCATATATAAAGCAAGTATTTATTGAGTCCTACATGAGCCAGCCACCATGTAGGTGCCAGGGGTTCCACTGTGAACAAGACAGTATAGCCCCATGGGGTTATTTTCATGATTATAAGAATGGTTTGTTTCCACTTACGTCCTCACACTTCCCTTGTAATTCCTTGAAGCCAAGGGCCTGCATCCCACTTGGGTTTATCCTTTCCTTTTCAAAGTACAGTTTTATTACACATGGATGCATCCTGAAACTGCCTTAGTTTATGAATTTTTCAAAACTTTTAGGCACCTGCTATGACCAGGCGTTTCCCTGGCACTGGGGATGGCATAGCACGGTAAATGAAATGGACAAATATACTTGATCCCAAAACTTGGAAATTTTGTTTTATCAGATTTTGCTGTATCTTGAGTTTTATGAAGATGGCACCAGCAATGTAATCTTGGGCCTTTTGCTTTTCTTCCATCCAATCTTGTGTCTCCAAGACGAGTGCACGTTGTTGCACGTAGCTGCAGTTCATTTCTTTTCACCATTAAATAATATCCCTTCTATAACTATATTGAACGCAGTTTTTCTTTTTCCTGTCAAAGCACATTTGGGATTTTTTTCCCCTAAAATTTTGCTGTTAAAAACAATCCTGCTACAATATTCTCATCCTGTCTCCCGGTCTACAGATGGAAGCATTGTCTTAGGGAATTCTCCTAGGAGTGAAATTTCTGGGTCATGGGGTTAGCATATGTTCAGTTTGATAAGACGGCAGTAAAACATTTTGCACAGTACTTTTTTTTCCCATTGGTATTCTCACCAAACATATAAAAGTTTCTTTTGATACATATTCTCACCAAAATGTGGTCGTTTTTGGCAATGTGTGGTTTTTAAAAAAAGTTCATCACGATCCTCGTTTCATTTCCCTGATTGCTTATGAGGATGGACATCTTTTACTGCATTTATTTGCCATTCATATCTCCTCTTTTATGAAATACCCGCTCACGTATACTACCTTCCGTTCTATTACTTATTTGTCATTTTCGCATAGCTTCATATGAATGAATGGAGAATAACCAGCACAGTAGGCCTGTGGGACTGCCCTGTCCGTTAAGTCTCCAGAAGCAGGGTCCATTGTAAATATTAACCTTCTCTCCGGTCTTTCTGCTACATAGGGTTTTATCAGTTCATATCAAGAGCAGGTGTTGAAGGTTTACTACTTACCTGGAGTACCTGAGGTCTTTCAAAGGAGTTTCCAGATACAGATTGCCCACCTGGACCCAGAAAACATCACACTACGTGGAGAGGGAATCTTTCCCCGAATCTGCCTCGATCTCCCCCGGAAACTCCAAGGTATTACTACCCACTGTAGTATTTCCCCACTGGGGGACAAAAGATGCATTCCGCTTTGTTTATTTGAAGGTTGATTGGCACTCACATTATTTGCTTGGCAGTCCTCACCAGTTTCTTTGTGTGTGATTCTTCAACTGCAAAAAAAAACAAAAACAAAAAAACAAAAAACAAAAAAATTGAATTGAAATTGACCTGGTGACCTGAGTTTAATGAGACAGGATATGATCCATGGCAGTCCCAAAATTAAGACCCCTGGCCAGTTGTGCCATCAGTGAATTGCATATAGAGGGATCAGGAAGTTGCGTCCCTTCAGCCACAGCCTCTCCCTGAATTGTCCTTACTGTAGCACACTCACATGGCCATTGAGAGGTGGAGGCTGATTTTACTCCAAGGAGTAGAAATCATAAAATATAAACTGTACAGAAAGGCAACCAAGGTTCTAGCCCCCTTCCGTGTTTTAGCATTATACAGTTTAGAGGCTAATTTAGACTCTGATTACTTGTCTGCCCACATGCTTCGCCAAGCTTTCTCTGGTAACATCTAACCCCCGGAGCCATCCCTCTGGGCCAGAAGACTTCCATCTTGGCAAATCCCAAAGCTCAGCTGAGCAGCTGTCTCAGCCGTGGGCTCTTGGGCTCTTTCTTCCTGACATGGAGTACAGGGCAAAGGGTTAAGACAAAGTTCTCATTCTTCTTTGTGACTCCTTCAAGCTCCTTGAAATCTTCGTTCCCCAGACAGCTTCAGACTAAGCCCTCCTACTTGGGCTTCCCCCTCCCCTGTGCCCCAAAGTCACTGGCTCCCCTGTTGACGATCACCCATTACATCCTGACTGTCTGCTCCCTGAAAATACAAATATTACTACCTTTAAGACTGTGCTGCCCTCTAGCATCTAGAGTTCCGCCAGCCACAGGTCAGTCCAGCTCCATACAGACGTGTCAGGAGGGAAAGCCTTTGCCACTTGGTTGAAAACCCAGTGCCCAGCCGGCCTCCTTAGGGCAGTATCCATGTTTGGCCAGCAGAGGGCTTTCAGAGAGTGTACGTCTGAATACTGTTAGTTCTGAGTCCTAGTTGGGTCTCCTGTGCTCCATTGCGTTACAAGTCCAGAGCTTCCTGATATTCCAGAGTAGGCACTTTAATTTCTCTGCCTTCCTCGCCCCTCAAGGATTTGAATTTGCACTGGCTTACTGGTGAACCTGGGTGTCTGACATCTCTCCACCGATTGCCTACATCCCTGATTCGGGGGATTGACACCTGTCTAGTTGCAGTTATAGCTGCAAATATAGTGCTTTTGTTTACTGAGATTTAATAAACATGCAAAGTGACTTAAAGGATGACTGGCCATCTGAGTGTGTCTAGCATGGAGGGAGCTCCCAGGTCACATGGCATTTGGCGCTAGACCCAGGAAAGCACCAAGGAAGCTGGGATCTGCTTGATCACCCTATGAGTGAGATAGGATGTTACTACCATCAAGTTCTTGAGAACCAGCGAGGAGCTCACTACAGCACAATCTCATTAAACTCCGTGGGGTCTCTGATACCAACTGAACTCACTCACAAACGACGTCACCCTCTGAGGCAAAGAAAACATGGCAGATGAGCACCAGAAATTTCACCTCCCTTCTCATGCTATGGACCCTGAGCTGACAGTCTGTGTTTTAGGCATAATTCATATATTTCTAATCATCCTGATTTCCTTCTCCTTCCAATTCCACAGGAAATGAAAAGTATGAAGTCTTTTTGAATCAGGCCAGAAAAAACCTAGAGAAAGAGCACAACCAATATGAAACGCTCATTCACGTAGAGACAACTGAGGAAATGCCTGAGGATGAATCTTCTGAGGTAAGGTTAGCTTCATCCGGCACAGAATGAATGTGGCAGAAGAACAGTAGGTGCAAAGGCCCAGGGGCAAGAAGGACATGCAATCTCTGAGGAACAGAAAGGAGAAAAAGATGTATCTAGAGTGAAGAAGGGGCAGAGGTCAAGGGCTCCCTAGGGAACCTATTAAGGGTTTCGAACTTTATTCTGAGGGCAACAGCAAGTCAGTGAAGTATTTCAAGTGGAGCCTTGGATAATCAGATTTGCATCTTTAAAAAATCTCTCTGGCTGCCTTGTGGAGCTCTGAGAAGCTTTCAGGGGCTTGCGAGGGTTAGAATAGATGTGCTGAGATGTGCTCAGTTTTTTAAAAGCTGATGGGGTAACTCTAGATGAGAGGTCATGTCATGTAAACAAGGGTGATGACACAGGAGGTAGGAAGAATCAGGTAGGTTCAAAAAATACTCAGGAGGTGGAATGGTCAATGATTAGAGATTGGTTGGATGTGGGGGTGAAGCAGAGGTGACCCCCAGTGTCTTGCTTAGGTGACAAAATAAGGAGGGGGCACTGAGATGGGAAACTCAGGAGGAGAAGCAAGTTTAGGGGGAAGGGAGAAAGGGAAATGAGTTCTGATGGTTCGTCATTGTACACGAGATTTCGGAGCATCACCCAACTGAGGCTCCAACAGGGCGCTGGACCCACTGCTATGGACCTGAGGAGAGAGAGAGGCTGGAGAAAGTGCTTTGAGTCACCACATGGTCATTGTGATCACAGGAAATGGTGAGATTCCCTGGGAAGTGTACTGAGTGAGCAGGGGACAGGGTCGATTCGGAGTAGAGCCCTTTGGACTCCACCAGTCGAGTGGGGGTGGAGGCAGCCAAAGAGGTTCAGCCTGGTGCCTCCCAAGCGGGAGCCACGCCAAGAGTTGGTCTTTCAAGGGAGAGAGTGACCCAGCTTGTAAATAAAGGCTGCCCTTTATTTGAATCTATAATTGGTGGGAAGTGACAGCAAAATCCCAAAATGTTCTCCCTCACCATGCCCTGAAATTCTTCTCTTACCAGTCCATTCCTGGCCCTGAAGGCTGCTTACTCCCTGTGCTCATCTTTTAAAATGCATGTGCATGAGAATGTGGTCCCGAGGAAGAATTACTTATGTAGCTAGAGAGCCCTCGGGCTGGTGAAGAGCAGTGTCACTGGGGAGACTCAGAGCCCCAAAGGCCACCAGCAGTGACTTGTTTTGCAGAAGCTGAAAGTGCACCTTCGCTCCAAGGATGACCGTAATTAATAACATGAGCTGCCATCGACTGAACTGTTGCCCAGGGCTGCATCATGCCACGGACCTGCATTAGTATTTCATTAACCCCGCCCCCAACGGTGCCACTCTTGTCTTAATTTCACAGTTTGCTGGGATCTGTGGGAGTGAAGCGCAGGTCCCCAGGCCGGCAGCCGAGCTAGGATCTGAATCCAGGTCTGTGTTCTTAGCCTCTGTCCTCTCTGCTTGGACCCCAGCGTCAATACAGGGCAGCAGTGTGTCTCCACTCTGCTCCCCGCGTCCCCAGGTGGCTCCTCAGCGGAGCCTTAGCACAGCTGTCTCTGGCGGCCGCTCCAGACCTGGGGTGGGGCTTCTGAGAACGTGCTGAAGGCAGAGGCAGAGCGAGCTCGTCGTCCTCTGGCACAGGGCGCCAGGCGACCTCTCCGGGCTCAGGAGCAGGCATAGGGTGGGCTTCACTTGCATCAGCATGACTGGATACACCTGGCGGTGAGGCAGGCTGCTCTCCCACTTTGTCACCACTTCTCGTGGTCTCCTTACGGGCCATTCCACACATTAACCTGCCTTGCTTGGCCCCGGACCTAAGGTTTGAGTCTTGGGAACAGTATTTCTCAGCCTTTTTTCACTTGACACTTCCCAAGACATTTTTTTCCTAATACCCCATGAAATATTCTTACTATATATTAAAAAAAATAATTTCTTTGACTAGTTTGATGTTAAAATTTTTTAACTTTCTCTTTTGAAATAATTATAGATTCACAGGATGTGGCCAAAAAAAAAAAAAATTGTTTTCCCCAATGGTAACATCTTACATAACTTGTAAGATGTGGTACAACAGTCTCAACACTAGGAAATTGTCGTTGGTACAAACCACAGGGCTTATTCAGATTTCAGTTTTATACGTGCTCATGTGTGTGTGTGGTTCCATGTGATTTTTTTGCCTGTGTAGGTTTGTGTAACCCCCACTACAATTAAGGTACAGAACTGTTCCATCACCACAAAGATCCCTTGTGCTTGAGGAAATAGAATTAAAAACAAAATCTCCTTCCAACCCAGAAAATCTCTCCACAGCGGGAGAAGAGAAAGAAAACAATTTTATTGTTGAATAAGCATTAAACCAGAATCTGATCCGCATTACAGGCAGTTCACCAAGAGATTGCAAAGACAGAAAGAAAACTCAGCCTTTTATATAACCAAACATACAACCCATTCCATACATGTTCTCGAGGTAAACACTAACTAATCCTTAAGTAAGAACTATAACTAACTATAACTAGTCTGCAAGTAAGAGAACTTGACAGCACCATCCATCACACATCGTTCCTCCTGAACTCGCATGGTCATCGGGGTGACCATCTGTGTTGGACAGTTGGCTTTATCCAGAGGGAAACCTCTCATGTTTGTAGGACAGGGCCCTCTGAAGTCAGGCTCCTAGCCTCTCACAGAAACTGGGAGATGGGATCTCTATCTTACTTGATGATTGCACTTTGAAGAGAAGGTTCCCGGGGCCTTGAGGAAGACACTTGTGGGTGATAAAGCTGACCAGAGGCTTATGTTTGCTTTAAAAAGATTTACATGCATTTCAGAAACACGGAGAAAGAACTTACAAGTTTTGTAAAGTAATTGTTCTAAGGAAAGGGAGTGGGGAGAAGTCTCTCCCCTTATTTTCATTAAGGAGAATTCAACCTCTTATTTTTTCATTTGTATTTGGCCTTATAAGCTACTTCCTCACAGCCACCCCCAGTCTCTCATCCCTTACTCCTGGCAACCACTACAGTTCTCTATCTCTATGCTTCCGTTATTTCAAGAATATTATGTAAACAGAATCATACAGTATGTAACCTTTTTCTTTGAGTGTAATGCCCTTGAGATCCGTCACTATCAATAGTTCTTTCTTTTTCATCGTTGAGCATTATTCCATGGTGTGGATATGCCAGTTTCTTTACCCCACCCACCACCCCCATGAAAATTTTAATACCACAAATATACTGTATATCTGTTTATGTACCGTGGCCCTTTGGAAGGCCACAGATCACTGTAATATCTAAAATTTTTTCATTTCCCCCTCCATGAAGCAATTCTTTCCCTCACAGAGGTGATTTGCCCCCATTGAGAATGCGTGTTCTAGAAGAATCACTTGCTGTTCTCTCTTACTACAGTTAAGTCCTCAGCTCCAGATGGAAGTAGAGCGACTTATAGTCCAAGGCTATGCCATCGAACATCAGAAAACAATTATCCCCGATTCCACAGATGACTTTAGCTATCGGAGTCGTCGCAAACTAGCCAAGTGAGTGTCATTCTGTGTTGGGCTTGTTTCAGAGGGCAGCTGAGCGAATGTTGTCGCCCACCAGAGTGCAGCCTAAATTAATGGTTGATCATCTAGAAATGAAGTCTACTTGTCTCCTATATCTGCCATCCTCTAGCATCCAGGCAACCAGGAAGGTCTCTGCCTCTGAAAGTCAGAAACCTCTGGCTTTGCCTAATGGAGAGGCTGGGTTTGAGGTTCCTGAGGGCCCATGCTGATGTGTTTTGAGATAATGACTGAAACAGCAGTGTGGTGGGGCGGGGGTCATAGTATCTTATTCCTAGTCTCCTGTCTGGAGGGTGGTTCTTCTCCTCTCCCGAGGACAGAATTACGACAGGAGATAGATGAGAACAGCACAATCGCTCTTTTGGGAAAGTGACTGGTAAAGAGAGCTTGTTAACTGTTTCAGAGTCCAACTGCCAGAATATATCCTGGACTTCGGCTACATCATCCTTGGTGACATCCGAACACACATCATCAAGATCACCAACACCAGTCACTTCCCAGTGTCCTTCCACGCGGAAAAGCGCGTCCTCCATGACACAGGTAACCAGGCGAGGGAGACCCTTTCCTCTTGCACTTGTCAGTTCTAGCAAGGTGCCCAGCTGTACTGTTCTTCTGGAGTCATATTCATGCTTCTTCTGGGATCAGCTGAAAGAATTCTTGGGCCATTAACTGAGACTTGGAATGGTTATCCTGCCCCAGAAGGGCTCTACCTACAGCAGCTCTTATTTGCCATTTCCCTTTCCCACAAAGAAATTTTGTTTGTCTTGGTCCAGGCTTCAGTACTGAGTTAGATCGAGTAAAGAATCTGCCTTACTGTGAAACGGAAACATTTGAAGTGAAATTTGACCCACAAGGGGCCAGTCTTCCTGTTGGAAACAAAGAGGTCGTTTTGCCCATCAAGGTAAGATGCAATGCTGGGCCCAGCTCATCGTCCCCAACTACCAGCTCTGCTTGCTTTTTACCCCTAGGATGATCCAGTTACCATTTCAGAGCCACGAGTCTTCCCCCAACCCCATGCCACATGGTAACAGGAACTTTACGCCCATTCTAGGTGGTTGGAGGGCCAACAATTCACATCTGTCTCCAAGCCAAGGTGACCATTCCCACTATGACACTGTCTTGTGGAAAAGTCGAGTTCGCCACAATTCAGTGTGGACAGTGCCTCGTGGAAACTGTTCAGTTTTCTAATCCTCTCCAAGTCCCTTGTGAATGGTTCGTCCACAGCCATAAGCCAGTCAACAAGGTAAATGAGTTGTGGCCCATCGGTCCCCATTTTCCATCTCCATTTCGGCCAGAGTTGTCTTTTATGTCTTCGCTTTTTCATTATTTCCATCTTCTCTCAAGACCTGCTGTGACAACTGTTGCTTCCTAAATATAGTCTAGACCCTTAGCCCTGCATTCAAGGACTTACCAGGCCCCGCTCTCTGGTGGATGTCTTACTCCTCTCTGTAGCCCTGGTATCTACACGTTCCCTGATACCTGGGAGGGACTCAGTAAATGGAGGCTGAGTGAGTGGAGGGTGGAATAAATCCGTTTTCCATAGTAGATTATCTAATCGTCTAATACCTAATAACCAGCTGGAGAAACACATGCCGAAATACCTAAGACGGAAACTACATACTGAATTAAAGCCAAAGACACGCATCTTTGAGATCCAGCCCACATCTGGGGTCTTGGATCCTGGGGAGAGGTCCAACGTGCAAGTGAAATTCATGCCTAAAGAAGAGGTAAGCTTTAAAAAATGTGGTTCCATTCAGATGCTCTGGGTCTCTTTGAGCTTTCCTCAAAGGCCATACTTGATGAGGCAGGTGTCCAGGGAATTTCTGAGTGACCTTGGCCTCACTATTGTGATAAGGACATCAAGTGCTTGTTTCATGTGGGAGCTGTGTGACCTGGTGGTTAAGAGCACCAGCTCCAGAATCAGATCTATCTAGCACATGGACTTTTATCGGCAGACCTGGGTAAGTGGCCTTCTTCTTCTGTACTTAGAGGCTGCATGGCTTTGAGTAAATTACTTAGCCTCTAAACCTCAGTCTGCTCATCGATAAAATGAAAAAAAATATCACATGTCAAAAATCCCCTACTGCAATTCTAAAATCCAATAAGCTCCAGAAACCGGGGAAAAAATTTCGTTAAGTTTCAGACCCAAATTCATTTGGTAGAAAAACCTCATCTGAATTGACATGAGACTACTTAACCTTTATTTATTCTACTTAGTTTGCAGAGTCAAACATTGAAACTGCAGAAATATTCGTGTTTGATTTTAGGGGACCTGCCCCAGCCCCCGCTGAGGATATTATGCAACAGAGGGTCTGTGCACTACATTTACCTTTTTAAAAATCTGAATTTGAAAGCATCTGGCTCTTAGGGTTTCAGCTAAGACAGTATCAACCGGCCATACCTACTTCTTAGGGTTATTTTGAAGATGAAATGAATTAATATGAATAAAATGCATAGCAAACTGCTCTGTATGTAGCGAGTATCTAAATGACTATTTACTGTTATCATCAGTAGTTGGGATAATAGTAAGTACTTCCTGGTAGATGTACTCCCCGGGCCTCACAGGCGCTCCTTTTTTGAATGGCATTAGCAAAGAACACAGTAAAAATAAAATCCTACAGCCAGAGAGGATCTCAAGAGGTTAGCTGGAAAGACTTGCGCTCAAAGCCTAAGGCATTAGGGAGATGTCTTTCTCTCCTTTATTCTTTTAAAAGAAAAAAAAATCAATGTGGGTTTTGTAGACTACCTACAGATAACGCCCATTTTCCTGGTAATGGAAATGCTCTGAAGAAATGCTGAAGAGTCTGCAGTGAGAAAGAAGGAAAGAGAATAACTTCGTATCTGATTCTAAAATAAAGCCCCTGTTTCTTTCATGATCAAAATCAACCTTTCTTTGAAAAGAAAAGAGAGTTAATATGTTTGTCTTTCTTAGAGTCTTAAGACTGTTAGATGGTTTATCATCAGGATTGCCTAGCTTTTTGTTATTTTACTAAATGAAGGACATATGAGTAGATAAATTTAAAAAAAGGTTTATTCAGGTGTTTCCATAAACGTTGAGTTGGAACTGTTTAAGTTAATTAACTTAAGTTAATAACTTAAGTTCCACCAACTGGGAGATCAATTTATTGGCTACTGTTAGATGGTTTATCATCAGGATTGCCTAGCTTTTTGTTATTTTACTAAATGAAGGACATATGAGTAGATAAATTTAAAAAAAGGTTTATTCAGGTGTTTCCATAAACGTTGAGTTGGAACTGTTTAAGTTAATTAACTTAAGTTAATAACTTAAGTTCCACCAACTGGGAGATCAATTTATTGGCTATATACAAGGAATTGATTAGCCTTGCAACCCACACAGTCCACATCTCTATCTCCTTCAGCATTAGCAGCACAGGAGAAATCACTGATGTTGTAACAGATGTTCAGAATACTCTGTTAGAAAACAGGAAACGAATAAAATGTCTTAGAAATAGTTCCATAAAAAGCAATTAAAATATAGAAGTTTGGATCAGAAAGTACTAAGTCCATAACCATATAGAAAACCCTTTTAGCCAATAATTCATTCCCTTACTGTCTCCAGCAATATTTTCTGGGTGTGTATGTATGTCCATCCACATTCTATCCATCTGATTTTCCTTCTTGAGCTAAGATACTTAGGAGCTCTTCAAATCACGAAGCCAATCATGGCCTCCAAATCCAAGCCATGAGCTTAACTTTCTCAGAATGACCTGGACATATGGTTAAAAATGTAGATTTCCGGGGCACCTGGGTGGCTCAGTCGTTAAGCTTCTGCCTTCGGCTCAGGTAATGATCCCAGGGTCCTGGGATCGAGCCCCACATCAGGCTCCCTGCTCAGGGGGAAGCCTGCTTCTCCCTCTCCCACTCCCCCTGCTAGTGTTCCCTCTCTCACTGTGTCTCTCTCTGTCCAATAAATAAATAAAATCTTTAAAAAAATGCAGATTTCCAAGCCTTACCCTGTCCATATCAAGTCAGGATCTCTATGGATGGGGCCTGTGAATCCATGTTTTTAATAGGTTCCCCAGTAAAACCAGATTAGGATAGCTGGTATCCCTATCAATTAGTGTTCAGACTGTAATTATATCTGATAAACTGAATGCCCCAGCTGACCATCCCTGACCTGCTGCTTAACTATATCTTCAAATAATAGAAATATGTTAATTCACGTTCTTCAAGAAACAGACTTGGAGACGAGGATTCAAGTGCAAGCAGATTAATTGGGAAGTGTAGGGAACACTGATGGAGTGGCATAAAGTGGTTGGGGAAAGGAAGGCAGCTAATAGGGTATGCAAGTGAGCCAGCTGCCTTGGAGACTGGAACATAATCCTACTGGGAAACTGTGAGGAAATAGACAAAATGCACATTTCAGATTATCCCTTCCCAAGAGGAAGGGACCTGGGGTATTTATGTGGTAGTTCCTGAGTCATTGGTTGAGGATTGCTCCCAGATGTTAATCCCAACACTTCTGCCCTGCCCTGCCCTGCCCACAGGCAGCAAGGCCCATGAAATAAGAGCTCAGAGGTGCAGATAGGGGCCCATTTGAGCACAGTGGAGGGTCTGAAGGATATGAATGTGGCATCCAATGGCCTTCTACAAGTGATGAAGCATTTGGTACAGTGGCTGGCATGCTGGATACCCAGTATTAATACAGTCATATAAATTGTTCTCATGCAATTTTACGTAAAAAGTTTTCTCTCTTAATCTAAGGAGCATCAGTTTTGTCCCCACAATGGTTTTCAGGTTTACATTGCACAAGACAAAAAAACAAAGTTAAGATGCTTGTTTTGTTTTTATGTCTTCCAGAAATTCTACAGCCAAACCCTGGTGTTCCAGATTGCCCAGAGTGCCCAGAAGCTTACACTGCTGGCACAGGGGCAAGGTCTAGAGCCACGCTTGGAGTTTAATCCTTTGGTTCTGGAGCTGGGGCCACTGCTGCCTTATGCACCTGGAGATGAGGCTGAGGTGGTGGTGAAGAATCCCTGCAACTTTCCCATTGAATTTTACTCCTTAGAATTTGACCAGCAGTATCTCATAGAAGAGAAGGTGAGCAGAGGCCAAAACCAAATTTCATTTTCCTCCCTCTGCTGGGCCCTGCTCTTCCCTCAGTGTGGACAACTTCCTCCCCACCTTTGCCCCTCTTCCCCTTAAACCCTTCCTTGTCAATTTAAAGATCACTTTGTAGCCTTTCCTGACCTACTTCCCTTGCTCTGAGCAGAATTCGTTGCTTCTTGGCAATCTCATTACCCATTTTAAACAACTAATTGAAAAACTCATACATGCTCATGGTTAAAATTCAAACAGCAAAGAACATATGCAGCAGTCATTATATTTGAAGTGAATTTCTTGTCGACAGCATGTAATTGGGTCTTTAAAAAAAACACTCTGGCATCTCTGTCTTTAATTGATGTATTTAGGTCATTTACATTTAATAAAATTATGTTAGGGCTTAAATCTGCCACTTTTTTTTTCTTTTTGTTCTGGGCTACATATTTTCCAGTTGTTCCTCCATGTAATTTTTTTGACTTTTTTTTTTTTTAGAGCAGTTTTAGGTTCACAGCAAAATTAAGGGGAAGTTACAGAGATTTCCCATATGAACCTGCCCCCCAGAAACACATACCTTCTTCTATTATCAACATCCCCTACTAGCATGGTACATTTGTTACAATTGGTGAACCTACATTGATACATCATAATCACCTCAAATCCACAGTTTACATTAGAGTTCACTCTTGATGTTGTACATTCTGTGGGTTTGGACAAATGTATAATGACATGTATCCACCATTACAATATCATACAGAGTATTTTTACTGCCCTAAAAATCCTCTGTGTTCTCCTATTCATCCCTCCCTCTTCCCAACCTCTGGCAACCATTGATCTTTTTACTATCTGCACAGTTTGGCCTTTTCTAGAATGTCATATAATTGCAGTCATACAGTTACCTTTTCAGATTGGCTTCTTTCATTTAGTGATATACACTTAAGTTTCCTCCATGGCTTGACAACTCATTTCTTTTTAATACTAAATAATATTCCATTGTCTGGACATAGCAGTTTATTTATCTACTTACCTACTGCAGGACGTCTTGGTTGTTTGTAAGTTTTGGCAATTATAAATAAAACTACCATAAGCATCCATGTGCAGATTTTTGTGTGGCCATAAATTTTTATCTCCTTTGGACAAGTACAAACTAGTACAATTGCTGGATCATGTGGTAAGAGTATGTTTAGTTTTATAAAAAACTGCCAGACTATCTTCCAAAGTGGTTGACCATTTTGCATTCCCACCTGCAATGAGTGAAAGTTCCTGTTGCTCCTCATTCTCTTCAGTATTAGAAGTTGTCAGTGTTTTGAATTTGGGCCATTCTCATAGGTATGTAGTCATATCTTGTTTTGATTTGCATTTCCCTGATGACTTGTGATGTGGAGCATCTTTTCATATGCTTATTTGTCATGTGTACATCTTCTTTGGTGAGGTGTCTGTTAAGGTCTTTAGCCCATTTCTTAATCGGGTAGTTTGTTTTCTCATTGTTGAGTTTTAAGAGTTCTTTATGTATTTTGAATAACAGAAGTTAATCAGATGTATCTTTTGCAAATATTTTCTCCCATTCTGTAACTTGTCTTTTCATTCTTTTGACATGGTCTTTTGCAGAGTAGAGGTTTTTAATTTTAATGACATCCAGCTCATCAATTATTATTTTCATGGACTGTGCCTCTGGCATGTATCTAAAAAGTCATCAACACACCCAAGGTCATCTGGATTTTCCCTTATGGCACCTTCTAGGGTTTTATAGCTGTACGTTTTTCATTTAGGCCTATGATCCATTTTAAGCTTTGTGAAAGGTGTCAGATCCATCTAGGTTTCTTGCATCTGGATGTCCAGGTCTGCAATTGTTTCTTGGAAAAACTGTCTTTGCTCACTGTATTGCATTTGCTGCTTTGTCAAAGGTCAGTTGACTTATTCATTTGGATCTGTTTGTGGGATCTCTGTTCTGTTCCACTGATGCATCCGAGCCTGTTTTTACTATCTCTACCCTGCTCTGCCACCTTGAGGCTGAGCTGTAAAAACTACCCCTTTACCTAATACCCTTAGTATTCAACTTTTTGTTTTTATTTTTTTATTAAATTTATTTATTTATTTTATAATAATTTTTTATTATGTTATGTTAGTCACCATACAGTATATCCTTAGTTTTTGATGTAATCAACTTTTTAGAGACTGCCTTTTAGTTCCCTACTGTGAGCAATTATGAAATTAGCTACTAGTCTCTTTTTCTCTCTCCTCACCACCCTCTAATTTAAAGGGATATTCTTTTCAATTAATGCTTACTGGGTAATCATCTCAGGTGCACTCCCTCCATGTTTTGCTCCTTGTATTGTGTCTGTCATGTCAGAGCTTGCAACATGAAGATGTTAGAACCTAATTTCTGTCCCTTAGTTTTGGTTCTATATTTACATGTATTCAATGTTCAACACTAGTCCTGTGGTGAAGCTTCTCCAGTCACCACTGTGTGGTCAGTAGTAGATTCCTCAGGAAGGAGTCACGAGAACACTATTCCCTGAGTACACACATGTTGGTAACTGTCTGTGGCTTTTATGCTTAAAGTTAGGTCTGGTTGGATACAAGACATTTCACTCACATTTGCACTTGAATATCTTAAATGCATTGCTCCACCGTTTTCTCCTATGCTGTCCATGAAGTCTGAGGCTTAGTTTTTTTATTGTATATTAATTAGTTATCTATGGCTGCAAAACAGATTGCTCCCAAGCTTAGCAACTTAAAACAATAAACACTTGTTATCTCATGTAGTGTGTGGGTCAGGAATTTAGGAATGGCTTAGCTAAGGTTGTTCTACTTCCTCCAGACCCTCCCCCAACTCAGCCTTTGAGACTTCTGTCTTCTTTACATCTAGTGTTTATGCTCTGCCCAATTTAGATTCTGCCTCTAGAAGTTTTTCTCAGAATGGGAATTCATCCCCCTGGAAGGGAGTCTTTTCATTAGGTATTCATGAAATGCTCAATGGCTTAAGTTGGCACCGCATCCTCTGCTGTGGACCAGGTTCAATGGAAAGCAGAATCTAAGACTCTGAGATGGGCATGCAGGTTTCATAGGGAACACTCTCGGGAGAAACACCAGGAAAGAATAAGGCAAGTAGACCTAGGCAGAGAGATGAGCTGTGATGGGATTATAGCGGAGCCCTCAGCAGACCCCACAGAAAGCTGGGCTGGCTCTTCAGAATTGTCACAGTTGAAGCAATTTGGCCAGACCTTTGTGTGTCTGCACCACCCAGTCTTCGGAATATTCCTTCCTTTCCCCACTGTCCTGTCATGCCAGCTGTGTCCTGTATCAATAGTCCATAAACGAATGGGTCTATTCTAAGCTCTCATTTTCAAATCATCTCACTGGTCAGTTAGTCTCTCCCAATATCAATCCCATGCTGTCTGTTATTCCAGCTTTAAAAGTCCTAATATCTAGTAGGGCAATCCTCTCACTTTATTCTTCTTCATTAGTGTTCTAACACTCTTTTCTTTAAAAATTTACTTACTTATTTGAGAGAGAGAGCACAAGCAGAGGGAGGGGCAGAGAGAGAGGGAGAAGCAGACTCCCTGCCAAGCAGGGAGCCCAGTGTTGGGCTCGATCCTAGGATCCTGAGATCATGACCTGAGCTGAAGGCAGAAGCTTAACCACCTGAGCCACCCAGGTGTCCCAACTCTTTTTTTTTTTTTAACCACTTTTTTACATTCAAGCATAATTAACATACATGGTGTTTCAACTATTCTTAGCTCTTTGTTCTTCCATATAAATTTTAGAATGAGCTTCTTAACAGTGGTTTTTCACACAACTAAAAATAGTGATCCTGGAGAAAGAAAGGTTACTCAACAAAACAGATTTTTCACATAAATTAGGCCGTATAGGAAGCAATTGCTTTCTAGAACTTTATTGTACTGTGTCTTATAAATATACATACACACTAGGGTTACCAGATTTAGAAGAAAGAAGAACAAGTTACACAGTTAAATTTGAATTTCAGATAAAAAAACATAGGACATATTTTATATGGACATTTTTATACTGAAAAAATTATTTGTTGTTTATCTGAAATTCAGATTAAACTGCACATCCCATATTTCATCTGACAACCCTAAAACACATTCCCTCCCTAACCCCCACCCCTCCCCCACACATTCATGCACACACACACTTAATACTATTTTACCAGTTTTTCCCTGGATCCTCTATTTATGAGACAGCCACCTTCCTTGTATAACATTGCTCATCACAGGATTTTTCAAGAACGTGTCACTCAAAGTGGATAATGGCGTTTGGTACTTTGTCAATGAAAAAAAAAAAAAAGAAAAACAGTATATGTTATTTGCAAAGCAAGAGGAAAATTCTCTTCCACATGTGAAATGCCCAAGCTCAAATGGGGCAAAAATCAAGATCCGATATCCCCAGGTTCAGGGCCAGCCTTATTTTTTAGACCTCTCCAAAGGCCCATGGTAGACACCCCAGCCTCAGGCAGGAGCCAAGGTCTTACAAGGTGGGTCGGCAGACCCTCTGAGGGCTGTCAGGAGGAAGCTTCCAGGTTCTTCCAACAGCAGTTGTCATCCTCCTCTTGCAGATCTTGCGAACGCTGAAGGGCTATGATTCCTACAACACCCTGCTGCTGCCCCCCCGCGTCCCCGGGGAGAAGCTGCCCCAAGAGCTGTACGAGTACTTTAAGGAGATGAAGCGGTTAAAAGAGGAGCAGATGAAGGCCAAGTATCTGGAGAGTCTGGTCCAGGAAAATGGTGAGAGCTCAGTGCCGAGAGCCCGGCTTCCGGCTCTGCCCTGGTGCCCTGGATGTATCCCAGCTGGGAGGCCAGCCGGTTCCTGAGCACCTGCCAGGTGCCAGGCACATGCTAGGCACCTCACATACTTTGTTTCTAACCCTTAATCCCCGCCGTATGAATGCGGAGACAGGGATACATTCTCCTCTCACAAGAGTCTAGTGGGGAGTTAAGCCTTAAAAACAATGGGTGATGGGCATTAAGCAGGGCACTTGAAGTAATGAGCACTGGGTGTTGTATGCAACTGATGAATCACTGAATTCTGCCTCTGAAATGAATAATACAGAATATGTTAATTAAATTGAATTTAAATAAATTTTTTTAAAAACCCATCTGAACGTAGTATAGAAAAATACTTGCTAGATACCAAGCCCTGTGTTGAGGGCTTTACACATATAGATGAGAAACTAAAGCACTGAGAGGCCAGGTCCACAGTTTGAAGGGGTAGAATCAGGATCCAAGCCCAGATCTCTCTGACTCTGGAGTCTGGTGGTAACCACTATGTTCCACAGCTTCTGTGTATGCCCAGGTGTTGCAGTAACACCTCACACAGGCTATAACTTGCTGCCCTAAAAGAGAGAGTAGGGGCTCACACAAGGAAGAGGTTGGCTGTCCATGGTCCTCAAAGCCAAACCCCAATCATAAAGCTGGACTGTACTCTTATAACTTGCCCCTTCTGGCCCAGTGCCCCTGAGTTACCCCATCATCCACCCATGGGCTCCCTTGGGTTCACTTGAGCATCACAGCTCCTGCTGGATGACTTGTGGCATGATGCTCGCTTCTCCTTCCTGCTTACCATGCCCTCATCCTGGAAATGTGCCCTCCCTGATGAGACTTGCTCTCTTTTTCTGTGTAACAGCCATCACTTGTGTAATTGTTTTCTTCATACCTGTCTGCCCCCCAAATGAGAAGTCCCCATAAACGCAGTGATCATACATTCCCCACTTGTAAACCCAAAGTGTGGAACAGCACCTGATACATCATGGTGCCCAATAAATACGTGCTGTGAGAGTGAATGAATGAATTGCATGGAGTCCATTTTCTCCCACTCTTGGGCTTGTCTTGCCTCTCAGGGAAACTAGTCAGAGAATACTAGTTTGTCCTAAAAGGAGAAGATGAGAGAAGACTACCTCTCCCCGCCATCTCCTGGTCAGCATCATTGAGCACCATTAGTGCTCAGATGCTAGAACTGCCATCACAGAGACCACAGACGAGGTGGCTTAACCAATAGTTTATTTTCTCACAATTCAGGAGGCCCAATGTCTAAGACCAAGGTGTTAGCAGGGTTTTCTTCTGATCCTCCTTCCTTGGCTTGTAGATGGCCGTCTTCCCCCAGTGTTGACATGGTCTTCCCTCTGGGTGTCCAAATCTCTTCTCAAAGAACACCAGTCATACTGGAGTGTAGATGGAGTAGGACAACCGTATGACCTCATTTTAACTTTATTGCCTCTTTAAAGGCTTTATCTTCAAATATGGTCACATTCTGAGGTACTGGGGAGTTAGGATTTCAACCTACAAATTTTAGAGGAACCAATTAAGCCTGTAACAAGCACCCACAATGTATGTTCCAAGAATGGAGCTTAAGTTTGGTAAACAGATCAGTGAAACAAGGCCCTGTCTTTGAGAGCCCTAGGGTCAGGAAGGAGGTGGAGGAGAGACACTGAAACTCAAACCTGCTGCCTGATGGCCTGGGGCAGACAGCTGCAGGGGCTGCCAGGTACTAAGGGCATCATGACCTCAGAGAGGGGCCCTGGCGCTTTTATCCCCATCCTTACAACAGTACAGTTATAGGTTCATCTTTTCATTTGGCCCATTAGAAGATAGTGGAAAACAAGGACCCAGAGGTCCCGAAGGGGCCAGGGAGGTGCATACTCTACTTTTCCCCAGGGCTTCTCTGAGCCTCTGCTCCTTCTGCTCTCATGTGCAGACTGTCCTCCCTATTTCCCACACCATGGCCAGCGAGGCCAGTCACAGGAGAGCTCCAACCTCTCCACCTCAGATGTCAATGCCCCATGACTCCCAGGATCAATGTCTTGGGCCCCTGGGGTAAATGGGGTCATTTCGTGCAATCACAGCCCAGTGCCCCCATTGGAATTGTGGGACAGTAGCAGTGGGGAGGGTGCTAGGCAGACAAAATGGTAGATGTGCTTAGCAATGCCACAATGTGGACAAATGTTCATGACAAGTTAAGGGGGAAAACAGGCTACAAATTGGAATATACACTATGATCCCAAGTTAAACTTTGAAAAATGAGAAAGGAACAACCTGAGAAGTTGGAGCTCTCCTGTACTGGTATCATAAAATGCAGCTGCAATTTCTCCGTCACCATTTCTTTGTCTTTCTGTCTCTTTTGCAGATGAATTTTATAATTCTTGCTCTTCCGAGTTTTCTAAATTTCCTGGAGCAACTGTATAATTTTTAGTGTTTTTTTTTTTTATGTTAAAATGTAGAAATACTCTGGGCAGAGAAACTTCTTAATAGCCAACTGACTGCCATTCTTATTTCTTGGGGTTGGCATGTCCAGGGTGATGGTGAGCAGGTCAATGATTCTCCACTTTGTCTCTCTTTCATTTTCTGTCCCCATCTCCCTTGCCCCCGTCCCAACTCTTCCCCATGTGTGTTTTCGTCCTTGGGTCTCTGGCAGAAGAGGAAGATGGGCACTCATCAGATCTGGGAACCTCAGCCGGTACAAAGAGGACCTCACTGAGCCGAGGGATCTCGGTCACATCCAATCTGGAAGAGCGGCACCTTCCTACGGTCGAGTCCAAGACCTACCCAGATGAAGAAGAAGATGAGGAAAGCCTGGAAAAAATAATGTTTCAAAGTAAACAAGCATTTTAATGTTTTGGTACTGGTTCTCTCTATGCAGAGGTGGGAAGACTGTCCAGAGCCTTTTCACTTTTCTCCCTGAAAGGCACCCTCAAGCCTTCTAGCACTACTGGGTGTTAATTCTGCAGTATGAATACGCCATCACTTATTCAGCCATTTCCTGTCATGTTGCAGATTCAGCTAGTGTCTAGTATTGTTTTTTCAGCAGGGCAGAATCCCCCAAAATAGAATTAACAGTCAGACAGTATCTGTATTTTCAATTCTAGTAGCTGTGGACAAATTATTAGCCAAAAAAGGCACTCCCATATGCCGCATGGGGGAGTGAGAACATTTGCAGCAGATGATTTTTCGTTATAAAACAACAGTGTCAAAAAAAGGAAAAGTTGTTCCCCTTTCCATCAGACCATGTGAATTCTGGGTGTGTCCACGTGCACTCACTTGCACACATATATTTTTACTTTGCAGCTGACAAGTTACAGAGCATTGACAGCCACTCCACAGAAGAAGTTGGAGAAGTAGAGAACAACCCAGTAAGCAAGGCAATCGCTCGCTACCTGGGCATTGATATTTCTGCAGAAGGCCACATGGCCAAGAACAGGAAAGGCATCGCCATCATCGTCCATGGGACACCCTTGTCTGGTAGGCACAGCCCTGAAGGGTTGCGCCTTTGGGGTTTAGGTGAAGTTTGCACGTGTAATTTTTGAGACAATAGAAGATTCTTTTGTTTGAACTTTATAATACCACAGGACTGTCCCCAAACTATTCAGTTGCCAACGTCAGAGATACAGGATTAGAGAAAGAGCAGGAACCCCTTATTTTTAATTAATGCATCTCTGAATTGTTTGAGCTTAAATTCTTTCAGTAATTTAAAAATACTAAAATATTAGAGAAAAATCCAAGACATTAAATCATTTAAAAAGAGAGGGGGAAATATGTGCAAACCCTTTGAACTGGCAATATTACTTCTATAAATTTATAGAAATAGGAAAATATTTAACGGTGTGGACAAAGATTAACTGCATGAATGTTCACTGCAGCATTGCTTTCCATAATAAAAAATGGGGAGCAATTGAAGCATTCAGTATGGAAGACCGGCTAATTAAGCCTTAGTACATTCATAACGTAAGTGATTTTGCCACTAAAAACAGTGTTTCTTGCACCCATGTTCATAGCAGCATTGCTCGCAATAGGCAAAAGCTAGAAACAGACCAACCGTCCATTGACAGACGAATGGAAAGACAAAATGTGGTCCGATGGGCTATTATTCAGCCTCAAAAAGGAGGGAGATCCTGACACCTGCTACAACATGGATGAATACTGAAGACATTACACTAAGTGAAGTCATCACCAAAGGACAATGGCTGTATGAGTCCACTTAAATGCAGTACTTAGAGTAGTCAGACTCATAGGAAGCAGAGTGGTGGTTTCCAGGGACTGGGGAAAGGGAAGGGTGGGAGCTTATTGTGTAATGGGTACAGAGTTTCCATGTGGGAAGATGAGAAAGTGCCGGAGCTTGATGGTGGTGATGCTCACACCACAATGTGAATATACTAATGCAACTCAACTGTATGCTTAAATATGGTTAAAATGGTAAATTTTGTATGTATATCACCACAATTTTTTCCAAGTGCCATAGAAGTGTATTGAATGAATAGAAAGATGTTCCCGAGACATCATTTTAAGTGAGAAAAAATATCATACCTAGGATTTACAGTCTGTATTAATTTCCTGTTGCTACTGTAATAGATAGCCCCACACATAGTAAGTTGGTATAATGCAAATTTACTTTCTTTCTGAAGATCAGAAATCTCACATGTGTCTGTAGGGCTGCATTCCTTCTGGAGGCACACAGCACAGAATCCATTTCCTTTCCTTTTTGTAGATTCTAGAAATGTCACCTGCATTCCTTGGCTTGGGACCCCGTCCTCTGCCTTCAAAACCGGCATCACAGGAGCACCTGGGTAGCTCAGTCGGTTAAGCATCTCACTCTTGATTTCAGCTCAGGTCAGGATCTCAGGGTCATGAGATCAAGCCCGACGCTGGGCTCCGTGCTCGGCAAGGTGTCTGCTTGAGATTCTCTCCCTCTCCCTCCACTCCTCCCCCTGCTCACTCACATGCTGTCTCTCTCTCTCTTTCTCACTCTCTTGCTCTCAAATAAATAAGTAAATAAATCTTAAAAAAAAAAAAAAACCAAAACCCGGCATCATAGCATCTTCCAGTCTCTCCTCCTTTGCTTCATCATCACATCACCTGTCCTCTCCTGTTTGTCTCTTGTAAGGGCCCTTGGAATTACATCGGGCCCACCCGGACAATCGAGGATAACTTCCCATATCAGGATCCTTAACTTAATTGCAACTGCAAAGCAGCTTTGCCACGTAAGGTGACATAATCATGGACTGCAGGCATTTGGATGTGGAGGTCTTTGGGAGGGGTCCTTCTTCAGCCTACCACAGAGCCTGTTTCTTTTTCCCAAGAAATATAAATTAATTAGTTATATGTACATACTTAGCAGCCATATGCTAACTGTAAGGTCTCTGGATGAGCAAATTATGGATCTTTTCTTTTTCTTTTCTCTTGTCATTTGAATTTTCTGCTGTCTTTTTAATGAGCAGATATTTTGAAATGGGGGGGGGAGATCAACGTAAGTTATTCTTTAAACCAAAAAAGTCTTCCTATTAGAATCAGAGAGTGGAGCTGCAAAAATTTTTTTTGATGATTTTATTTATTTATTTATCTATTTATTTATTTATTTATTTATTTATTTGGGGGAGAGAGACAAAGAGAAAGAGAAAGCACCTGAGAGTGGGGGATGGGTAGAGGGAGAGGGAGAAGCAGACTCCCCGCTGAGCAGGGAGACCGACCTCGATCCCAGGACCTGGAGATCATGACCTGAGCCGAAGGTAGACACTTAACTGACTGAGCCACTCAGGCACCCTGTAGAGCTACAAAATTTTTAAAGATCATCTGATAGAATCACCTTTCAACTGAGGAGAACGTTCAGAGAGGGTGTGTGTTGCCATCACACCCACACAGGTGGTGGAATGAGAACCAGAATCCACGTGGTTCAGGTTTTCCTACTCTTTTCTGCTGCCACCTCTGGCCACAGGAGAGACTTAGAGGCAAAGCACTTTGATCACTTTACAGGGGTCTCTCTTCTAGAAACTTCTTCTGTCTGAGACACTGAGCCCTTGAGAGCCGGGAAATTCAACCTCCTGACCCTTTTTTGCAGGGAAGTCGGCGACTGCAGTCAGCATGGCCAAATACTACAACGCAGCCTGCTTGAACATTGACTCCATCGTGCTTGAAGCCATCTCTGATGGCAAAAACATCCCGGGGATCCGGGCCCGGGAGCTCTGCATCAGGGCTGCCATAGAACAGTCCATGAAGGAAGGAGAAGAGTCTGGTAAGATCCATTTCCCCTGACTTTCTGTGGTCAAGTGCCCGGCACCCCTCCTGCTAATACGTATCTTCTCTGTGTCCCCCACTGGGCTTTTCTCCCCATGCCCAGTTGACGGCTGACTTACAACATGCTGCCAGTTATAGCCCAAGGAATATCAGCTGGAAGCAGGGATGTGGTTACTTCTCGTCACTGAGGTATTCCCAGCACCTAGAATGGTGCCTAGCACAGAGTAGACATGGAGTAAAGACTTCCCAAAATGTATCAGATCAGTCAGCAAATGTAGTCAGAGACCGCTCAAAGTACAGATAGAATGAGCCCTGCGAGAAGGCTACTGTGGCTCATAGTTCAGAGGTCACTGGGCACTTTGGAGAAAGCCCGTTCAACGGAGGGGTTAACCCCAAACCTGTACTTGCTGTTCGCTGTGGACAATCCTGCCTGCCCCACACCACACCCACTGGCCACTTGAAATGTGGCCAGTCCAAACTGAAATGTGCTGCTAAGGGTTTTTGTGGGTTGTGTTTTTTTGTTTTGTCTTGTTTTGAGGATGTAGTATGAGTAAAAGGCTATAAAATAACGGAGTAACAATTTTTATGTATTGTTTACATGTTGAAACAATCACATTTTGGATATATAGGGTTAAAGAAAATATACCATTAAAATCCATGTGTACTTTTTTAATACAACTACTAGAAAATTTTAAATTACACACGTATTACATGTCTTTTGGACAGATGTGGTCCACACAACTGGTTTAGAAGTCGGGCAGTGAGGGAAAGAGAAGAGGTGAAATGATGGTGTCTTGACAGAAATGAAAGGCAAAACGAAAACTCTTATATATTATATATTATATATTATATATTATGTATTATTACATATTATATCGGGAAGAGCTGGCTTTTTTTTTTATTAATAATGATTTTTTATTATATTATGTTAGTCACCATACAGTACATCCCCGGTTTTCGATGTAAGGCTCGATGATTCATTAGTTGTGTATAACACCCAGTGCACCATGCAATATGTGCCCTCCTTACTACCCATCACCAGCCTATCCCATTCCCCCACCCCCCTCCCCTCTGTAGGGAAGAGCTGGCTTTTTAAGATATGGCAGAATGATGGTGAGGACAGGGAAAGCTGAGAGGCCTAAGGACGGCACAGAAGAGACTGAACAGCCATCAGTGAAGAGGGCCATGGCCGGGGCGGGCACAGGACTCAGGGCAACGTGAGCGGGCGGCGGGCGACGGGGGGCTGGAGGGACTGGGGGTGATGGGGCCTGGATGAACGCAGGACCGGCCTGCAGAACACGGGTACCACTGCTCCACTGGTGGCTTCAGGCTCTTTGCCCCCTGCCACCTCCCCACCTCCAGGGGCACTATGGAGTCCTTGTACCTATAATCAGCTCCCGGGGGAGGGACAGAGAAAGATGCATGAAAAGATAAGCAGAGTAGGCATAGTGATGACTCTCCAGGGAGTTCTGAGGGCCTATTTGCTGAAATGGTCAACAAGGAATAATGAGCCTAACCAAGTCTGCCCATGCACTGGAGGAACGTTGCAGCTGCCTAGCACACAGCCTCATCAGGTCCCAGGGCAGGGCCGTCGTGTACCAGCAGTTGCAGAAGTGCTTGCTCTTGGGGATGGAAGAGAATGTGGGGCTGACTAACATGGGGTTCCCTGGGAAGATGGGCCACGGAGGAACCTGGACTCCAGGCCCATTGTCATCACACCTTGGGGCCTGGAGCCTCTTCTCCCAGCCACTCTGGGCAGCTGCAGATGGAGGCGGTTTTGTGTTCCTCAAGAGAATCACACCGGTCATACTAGGTGTCGTGCCATCCCCACCATCATCTCCTTAGTATCCTCAGGTGACTTTTAATATAAATCCACTCTCTCTGTATAGCCCAGGATGCTGCTTCGGCCCAAACTGCTATGGGACAAACACGTCTGAGCAGTGAGACCCTGGGCAAATTGACCTCAGAATCCACCCTGGTGACCCCTGAGTTTAAACCTGCAAAGACGGTGCGTGGGAGCGTGATGATCTCCAAGAGCAAGGCGGAGAGCCACGGCTCCGGCTCTCAGAAGCAGCATCACCAGCACGCATCTGAAACGCCGCAGGTACAAATAGGGCTCCCCAGACGGAGGGTTGGGGCCCTCCTTCCCCCTGCCCTTCGTCCTTAGGGTCTTGCGGCCGGGCCAGCACGACTTCATTGCTGGGGTGCCCTTTCCGGGCTCATGGTGCCGGTCCTGAAAGGAGTGTTCATCCGGCAGGCGTTCGCAATAACTTTAATGTGAGGCACCGGGTTGAGTGCCAGCAAAGTGAAGATAAATGAGGCAAAAATCCCTGTGCTCAAGCTGCACCAAGAGCCTTTTGAAGGAGATAACCACACATTCAAATATTTGCAATAAAATGAGATCGGTGAAAAAAGACGTTTGTAAAAAGAATTGGGTTGACAACAGCAGTTTCATGTGGCTCAGCCTAATTCTGAAGGAATGCTCAGGATGAAACCATTCACGTAAATTGAGGGCGCTGCTGCACAGGACCCTTAGAAAGTCATAAAGAAGTCAGGGAGTCTGAGCCTCGGCCAAGGTACTTTGAGAAACCATCTTGGCAGGATAGCAGGTGCTGTAGCAAGAGACCGTGGATGGCACCGTGAAAGACAGGCGGGTGATGTGTTGTCGGTGGGAAAGTGGAGTCAAGTGAGTGTGGGCTTCCAAGATGTTTAAAAGAAAAGGAAAAAAAGACTAGTTGTTAGAGGAGCAAACCTAGGATCAGGAGAGTTCTTTCTCGAAAGGAGGTGGAGGCACAAGCAGTCTCTAAGGAAAGGAGCTCCTCGGGGGGTAGAATGTGACGACCCACCCAAGAGGGAACGAGATTCCCGGAGAAGACGGGGAGTGCAGGATGGAGCACAGGCAAAGGACACAAGGGCCAGCTTCTTCCAGCGTCAGTGAAGGTGAAAACAGATCCAGCTGTAAGTGAGGGAGGCAGTGGAGAGTGGAGGTTGGAGAAGGTCTCTAGCACGTGTGCGGGATGCCAAGTCTTTGTAGGAGGCATCAGGGAGGTCGGTGCTGCACAGCGCACTTGAGGAGAGTGGCAAAGCACTGATGTGTCCCCCGGGAGGAATAAAACCAGAAATGCGTGGCAGACAAAAGAAAAGATAGTTGGCAATGCTGATGTCCCAGCTGGGACAGGAAGCCATAACTTCACAGTTGTAAGATTTCCCTAAGTGGCAAGTGGCAGCCTTTATTCAGAGGGAGAGCACAAAGTCCTCATCGCAGGGGCAGGAGTGTGCTCAGAACAAGGGGCAGGGTAGGTGAGAGTGGCATCAGTACACGGAAAGCCCAGCCTGCAGAGAGAAGGAATGAAGAGGAGGGCAGCAGAGGGGGAGAGACAGGAAGAGAGGAAGAGTCTGTGGGTCTTGTTACCGTCCAAGAGCGTAGTAAGAGGAGTGGGAGAGGTGGGCATTTCGGAGGAGGTCTCTGAGGTCGACGGAGAGGAGTGAAGGCCCTTCCAGGAGAGGAGGCCCACATGTTGGATAGATCAGGCAGGTTGAAGTTTGGATGGGGCAAGTAAGCAGAGTGGAAACCAAGGTCTTTGAGGGAGAGGAGGTATGCAGATAGGATGGGACCCCCCTCGGGGCTGAATTTGTGCCAGATGACGTCTCTGATCTTCACTTCAGTCGAGCCTTCTTGACTGAATGATCATTGAAGCCATTGATCACTTCCTTTTGCAGCAACATTTAACCCCCTTTCTCAAGATCTAATATGGTGTTTTTACCTAGATGTTTATGGATGATTTAGAACTCATATTTGTATTAAACAGGGTGTCATGGGGTACCATTTTCTTCGATGGGCTCCTTCCATCTGGACAGTGAAGTAAGGCTTTTGAGAGTATATCAAAGGCAGCAGAAAATCCTAATTCTGACCCCAATCCCTTTTCAATAAATAGGGAACTTAAAACCTATTCAAGATTGCCCTGTCCCCTGTGCGGCTGCCACAGTGTGACAGGACTCATGCTTTGAACAACAGTCACCCTGTCAGCGTGCTTCACACAGAGTTGGCTGTTTGGTTTTCTAAAGCTCTCCTAAAGCGTGAACTCTCCAATGACAGAAAGTTTAGTCATGTTGCAAGTGGGAAGAAATTTGTAATATGTCGTATAATGAAGATATGACCTGTAATATAAGGTCATTTATTTATAAGTCACCATGTTCTAGGAGAGCACCCGCTGGAAAGCCTGGTCTTTTGAATGACATTTAATCCAACACTCACACTTCTCAATTCCACAGCCTCGTCAGGTACTCACTGCTATGCTCATGTTCTAGAGCTCGTTCATCATTACCCATAAACTTCAAGACCTCTGCATTACACATCCTATTTCCTGACCACGTCTTCTAACTTTCCAGATGACTTACTCCAGGAAGTAATTGGTCGCGTGCAAACCTCCAGTCCACTTCTTCACTCCCTACCACCCCTTTGCTTCTTTTCTTAGCCCGTTTGGAAACTGTGTCTATCACTGTAGGCGCTCCCTTGCTCCTTCCCCTTCTTCATACTCTCCAAGCAAAACTTCAGCCCTGGTAAACCCGATTCTCCGCCTCCTCCATGCAGGGTGGCTGAACACAGCTAGAGACAGTCCTCCTCTCTCCTGAACGGTCTTCATCTAAATTTAAGACCACAAATCTCAAATAGACCCTTTGGTCTGCCATAGTAAATTTGCCCTCCTTCTCTTCAAGATAACTATTTTATGGAGGTCATCACTCTCCAAACCTCTCAGGCCCTTTCCTGTTCCCCATTCCCAGCTAATGATCTCTCTCCTGACTGCATGGAGGGAGCAGTAACACTGGAAGACGACCACCTGATTCTCCCACCACCAGCTCTACGAGCCAGGATGTACCCCAGCCCAGCGCCGCGCCTTTCCTGCCGGAGTCACTGCCCCAGCTCTCATCTAAGGCCCTGCCCCTGGGCACTGCCCCCCCGCCCCACTTCTCACTCAACAGCTGAATTCCTGCAGTCATCCCCTCTCTCCTGTTTGCTTTTTGCCCTGTCTCGTGGCTCCTTCCCATCAGCATCTATGCATGCTATATTGCCTCCCATCTTTAAAAAATACTGCCCCAAGACCCCAGATCCCTCTCCAGCTACTACCTCCTCCCGTCAACTCCTCTTCACAGCTGTTCCTCTGAAGAATTGCCACAGGCCTCCCTCCTTATCCTCACCACCATTCTCTCTTTGACCTCTTCCAGGGAGGCCATTGTCCTTACCACCCCCCTAGGACCACTCCTTTCAAGGTCACTGGCATTCATCTTGCCAGATCCCGTGGCCAGTGTTCTGTCCTCATCTCCTGTGACCTCATAGCAGCTGATAACTACTCCTCTTGGAAGTGCTTCCCGGCCATCAGAACACCACACTCTTCCACTTTCCCTCTGCCCCGTTAAAGACTCCCTCCTCTCCTCCAGCTTCTCCACCTCCTCCAGATCCTTAGGATTTTGGACTAGACTAGAACGGAGTCATCTACTCTTTTCTTTTTGTTAGCTACCTTTTCTCCATAGGTGATCTCATCCAGATCATAGCTTAAGTTCTTAAATATTTTCAGTATGCGTGTGACCCTCAAATTTCTTTCTCCAACCCCAATTTCTTCCCCAGCTCAGGTTCATACATCCAAACTCACATTCAGTATCTCTGTTGAATGACTTAGAGACCTCTCAAAATTTGTGTGTCTGAGAAGTAATTCTGGCCCACTCCCAACACAGAACAAGACAAAAAAATTGCTCTTCCCTCAGTTTTTCCTTTCTTAATAAATGAATTTCCCATTTTCCAACTTGATCAGGCCAACACTCAAGCAGTCATTCTTGGGGCCCCTCTTTCTTTCACATCCCCTCCCAAGTCCTGGTAGGATAGGATGCAAAGGAAAGTGTCAGCCACTTCTCCCCACCTCCACCATGACCATCCTCATCCCTGCCGCCATCATCTCCTTCCTGGAGTGCAGTAACTTCTAATTAACTAACTAGGTAACTGACTAGCCTTCCTGCTTCCACTCTTGTCATCCCAAACAGCAAGCACCATGGTCTTTCAAAAATAAAACTCAGATCACATGTCTGCCTGAAACATGCCAACAACTTCCCAAAATACTTGGAATAAAATCCAAATTCCTCACTGTGGTCTACAAGCCCTGCATATTCACCCCTGACTATGTCTTAGACTTCAGTGAAGCCCGGCCCTCTTCCCCATCGCTCACTCAGTCCAGTTATGCTGGGCTCCCATGTGCTCCCCAGATTCCAGCAAGCACGCTTGTGTGGAGGGAGCTGGCGGTTCCCTCACAGAAAGACTCTTCTCTCAGGACCTTTCTCGTTCTTTATTGTCCAACTCTGTCCCCGCTGTCTGTCCCTTTACCTCATGCTTTTCTTCCTGGCACTTGTCACTCCCTGAGACTGTTGTTGATTTGTATATTCACATGGTCCTTTTCTGTCTGCCCCGTTTGCAAGAAGGATCACATGGGCAGCAACATTGCCGGCCTTGTTTGTTGTTGTATCCCTAGTTCTAGAGGGGTCCCTTGTGCAGAGGAGGTGCTCAATTAATATTTCTTGAATGAACAAATTCATGCTGTTCAGTACATATACAAAACACCTTCCACAGTGTCCCTGCTTAAAGCTTACAGCAATTCTTTAAGGAAGATAGGCATTTTCCATTTTACACTGCAATCCCCATTTTACAGATGAGGAAATGAGGCACAGAGAGACCTAATGATTTCCACGAGGTCATATGGCTTGTAAGTGTGAGAGCTGCTGAGACGCCAAGCTGGCTTCTAACTCCTTATCCTTCTCCCGCTCGACAGGTTTCCTCCAGCCCCCTCCCTACGGGGCCGACGCAGCGCCGGCTCAGCGTCAGCCCTAGTATCGGAGGTGAGACTGGGCTCATGAGCTGTGTGCTTCCCGAGGACCTACTCACCCAGATCGTGGCTGAGCGCCTCCAGGTGCGTCTCTGCCCACCCGCACAGAGCTGCAGGGCGCAGACTCCCTCCCTGCGCTGGGTGCTGGGGTTCTGATCTGTAGCCCCGCGCTGCGGCAGCTCAGCACCCAGGGGCCCTGGAGAGGAAAGATGGGTTTCTTCATCCCCCACAGTCATTTACTTGTCCTTTTGACAGCCCTGCTCAGTCCCTGGCCCTGGCGCAGTCTGCAGCCTGAAGCCATGCACCTCAAAGGATCAGTGAGCAGGTTACATATTTTTTAAAAAATCAGTTATGATACAGCCCTACGGTAGCGTATTAAAAATCATAATGTGGAACCATGGAAAGTTAGAATTTAGAGCTATATTAATTCCTGTAAAAATTTGTCTTCGATATATTATTCAATGAGAAAAGCAGATTATAAAATAGTGTATAAAGCACAAGTACATTTCTATAAAAGTTTTTCTAAATATGTATCTTACACACGTAGTACAAACTCCTAAGGCCCAGGTAACTGTGGTTATCTTTGGTTAGCAGGGTAATGGATTTTTAGTTCTCTCCATACATTCCTGAATTATTTCACAATGGCAGCTTGCTTTTAAAGTCAAGAAACACAATAACTGTTTCCATTTTTTAAAAAAATTATTTATAAGTGTTGTACAGTTAAAGAAAAGAAAACAAGATCAGCAGGGGTGGGGAGGGTACCACTTAAGCCTGTTTGCTGCTTAAGGTTTACAGAGAGCTAAATTGCTTACCAGGTCTTGGAGTTGTCCATTTGCCTTGGATTTTTGGAACTAGTCCACAGTATTAGTTGCACATCTAAATATAACAAAACGGGGCCTGAGCTTCTGAGGGGAAGAGGAATGTCATCACGGGAAATGGCTTGTGTTCGGGTGTGACTGCCGGTGTGTTCAAGTGCTGTCCCTCTCAGCGGACGTGAGCAGGGCGGGCTGGTACGTGCTCAGCTATGCCACGGACCCAGGTTAATCACAGGGCCAGCCCACAGGGGTCCAGGAGAGCTGAGCGACTCGGAGCACTGACCCTGGATGAAACATGGACCTTGCACTGCTTCCTTCATCAGGACAGTCTTGCTATAAAGAAAACGAAAAAACAGCAGCTGAAGTAAATGGTGTCTTTAGTGATGTAGTTGATTTACATTCTGACACATGATTCTTGTCTCATCAAAAACTGGTAGTGATGGGGCGCCTGGGGGGCTCAGTAGGCTAAGCGTCTGCCTTCGGCTCGGGTCATGATCCTAGGGTCCTGGGATCGAGCCCCGCATCAGGCTCCCTGCTCAGCGGAGAGTCTGCTTCTCCCTCTGTGTGCTGCTCCCCCTGCTCGTGCTCTCTCTCTCTCTCCCTCTCTCTCTCAAATAAATAAATAAAATCTTAAAAAAAAAAAAGAAGGAAGGGAGGGAGGGAGGGAGGAAGGAAGGAAGGAAGGAAGGAAGGAAGGAAGGAAGGAAGGAAGGAAGGAACCGACCTGGTAGTGAGCAGCGCCTGGCCCAGGGTGGCCCGTCTGTGTACTACCCTTTGAGTAACACTGCGGTACAGCAGAGGGTGCCCTTCAGTGATTAATGTGATCAGGATCCTGACACACCAAGGCATTAATAACACTGAGAAAGGCCCACCTGCTCCTGCTGCCCTTGCTGTCTGTTATTCGATGCATGGGAATATCCTGCCTTTCCATCTTCTGTCCCCGCACCTCATGGACCTTTCCAGACCCTGACTTTCACATTCTGTTCGCTTTCCTTATTTCCACAGCGACAGAATCAATCTTTCACTCCACAAATACATATGATAAGGATCTATCATGACTGATAAAATATTTGGATGTTTCTCTTGTATTTTCTAATAGCACGTTGAACATAGCAGGTGGAAGGGTAGTTTCACGGGTTTTGCAGTATTTTCACTGGGGCCCAGTAGGTCTGCAGAACCAGTTGCAGCCCCAGGGAAAGCATAAGAAGAACGGGCAGTGTTCTCCATAGAGAACCTAGTAACTGTCTGCTCACTGTGGTTTCAGCTGAGTGACTGCTTCCAAGGAGTGGTGTTTGATAGCCTCGAGACCCTCTTCGCTCGGAACATAGCTGTGGCTCTCCTCTGCCTGCTGAAGGCCATTGGCAACCGGGACCACATCTATGTTGTCAACATGGCCCAGGATTACACAGCCATGAAGGCCCAGGAGAAGGCCAAAAAGGAGCAAGAAGGTAGGGCCCCATGCCCTCCTGGGCTGTCCCTTTGGCAAAGCTGTGGGCTTTGTGAAATGCTTCCCCACCAGGATGACCCCTTGGGCAGAGGACATTGTTCCCTTTGCCATGTTGTTAGGGCTCACCTCTGCCCTGTAAGGTGCCTGGCTGACCCAGGTGACCTGTTGAGAGACGACAGGATGAGGGATGAACCCAGCTGGCTCTTTTCATAATAGACACATTCCCCTTTCCCCGGATATCACACTGCGTCCTTTCGTCTTCTCTGTAATCACAGCCAAGCCGAGGGGAATGCATTGCCGGTCCCATCCTGACTCGGGTGACCTGTTAGCTGCTTGCTTTTGTTCAAGACGACTGTGCATTTCCTGCCAAACTGGAGGTGCCAATCAACTGTACAAACCAGTTTCCGCATCTTAGCCTGCTGTGTCCAGGCACTGCGGCAAATGTTCTGTACCTTTGAAATGTCTTTAAATGGTGCTTGGGGTTATTTAATCCTCTCAGTAACTTTCTGAAGATCATTGTCCCCCTTTTACAGATGAGGAAAATGAGGCTCAGAGATATGAAAAGTCTTGTGTAAGATCACACAGCAAAGAGGCACCTGAGTGGCTCAGTCTCTTAAGCATCTGACTCTTGGTTTCGTCTCAGGTTATGATCTCAGGGTCATGGGATCAAGCCCCATGTCAGGCTCTGTGCTCAGCGGGAGTCTGCTTAAAAGATTCTCTTTCTTCCTCTCCCTCTGCTCTTTACCCCCCCCACACACTCAGCTCTCTCTTGCTCTCTCTCTCTCTCTCAAATAAATAAATAAATAAATAAATCTTTTTAAAAAAATTCACACAGCAAATTAGTAAGGTCTGTGTAACTCCGAAACCTTTGCATTTTCTGTCACTACAACAGTGGCCTGAAAAAAATTTCAGTGACTGAAAAGTAGATACACGCACAGAGTAATGTTAGCTTGAGTTCCCACTTTAGTCAGAAGCAGATGTAGCAAATCTTGGTCCCCAAGGAAGGCCACGCTGTCCCTGGAAGGCAGAGTCCTGCTCTAGCCTCAGCTCTGGTCACATCACTGCCCTTCCTTACTTGGCCTTCCCTCTCTCTTCTGGAAAAATTCACACAAATCATAATGCTTTTCCATTTAAGGAAATAATTACAAACATGAGCTCTCTTAGTTCTTAAATTCAAAGACTGCTTCCTTACATTCTCATCCAGAGAAAAATTAAGAAGAATGGCCAGGCATCCCCAGCAGGGTTCCAGCCTCCAGCTTCCTGATTTTCCAGAAAGCTCATTTCCCCATATCATCAACTTAAAAGAAAATATCTCTTTTCATTTTCTCAATTACCTGCGGATTGAAGTTTTTCACAGTTGCATTATGGGCTCCTCTCCCCAAAATCATCTGCATTTGAAAAAATCCTGAGGCAGCATCCTAGTAACAATATTATTATATTAAAATCTAATTTTTACTGAAAATTTATGAATTTGCCAGGCACTAGCCTAGATGCTTTACAGGATTTCCTATTTGATCCCCACCACAGCCGATGAAGGTGGAATCATTGTTCTTATCTGCTTCTACCCCTTCGTGTCAGAGAAAGATCTCCAGATACATCTCTCTGAACCCAAAGCTCAAACCCCCAAGAATGGAAGGTGGGAAGTTGTGCCCATGAAGCATGAAAAAGAAGCCAAGAGCCTTTGTGCTGGGTGTGGGCCTGGAATCTGTAGGGTGTGGAGGACAGTGCGCCTTTTTCTGCAAATGGCTCCGTCACCCTGAGGACTCTGGTGGCATATGTTCATCATGGATAAAGTCAGCGGGTGGCCTATTACTTCCTTGTTGCTGCGGTAGCAAATTACTTGATGACTTTGAACAACACAGATTTACTATCTTACAGTTCTCGGAGTTAGAAGTCCTAAAAATGGGGTGTCAGCAGGGCCACGTTCCTTTAAAGACTCCGGGGAGAGAATCCTTTCCCTTGTCTTCTAGAGCTTCTAGAGGCCACCTGCCTTCCTCAGCTCGTGGTCCCTACTTCACAGCCTTCTGACCTCTGCTTCCATCATCTTCTCTCCTTCTCTGACTCTGACCCTCCTGCCTCCCTCCTACAAGGACCTTTGTGGTTATACTGGGCCCACTCAGACAATCCGGGACCATCTCCCCAGTTCAAGGTCCTTAGCATAATCACATCTGCAAAATCCTCTCCACCATGCCAGGTCACATATTCACCCTTCAGGGATTAGGACGTGGACATCTTTGGAACTACTGTTCCAGATGGAGACCAGGTTTGGAAC
This sequence comes from Ursus americanus, assembly GCF_024610735.1. Classification (NCBI taxonomy): domain Eukaryota; kingdom Metazoa; phylum Chordata; class Mammalia; order Carnivora; family Ursidae; genus Ursus; species Ursus americanus. The sequence continues at coordinate 27,360,021 of NC_142147.1, forward strand.
TGTGTGAGTGATGGAAGGCCCACCAGAGATCAGGAATGCCGCCAACGGCACAAGCCCCCTCCCCCTGGCACAGACCCTCTGCCGCCCTGCAGCCTGCATGGGCTGGGAGCTAAGCCACCAGGGGACCCCCGCAGCCAAGGCTGGAGAGTTACCTTCCCTCACCTTCCTATCTCTGTTCCCTCCACAGAACACAAACGCAGGGAGGCAGTTGAGAAAGAGAAGGAGCGTCTCCAATACATGGATGAGGAAGAATACGATGCCATGACAGAGGAGGAGAAGATCATGTTCAATCGCGAGGTTCAACAGGCCCTCCGCGAGAGGAAAAAGAGGTCAGAATCAAGGGCTAGTGGGAGTGGAAGTGGTTCTCCTGGGAGTAACACACAGCCCATCCTGGTGACTAGGGTCACCTTCCAGGAGGATGACCTGCCGAGATCCGAAAAACACGTTGCCCGCTGAGGGTGTTGGTTGCTGCAGCCTTTCTGGGTTTCTCCCATTATCCTCTCCTTCCTTCTCTCTGGAGGGCATCTGAGACTAGGGGAAGGTGATATGATGTAATGGGGTTGGGCTTCTGGCCCCTGTGCTGTCCTGGGGCTCTCCCCAGCGTCTCCTGACAACTGCCCCCTAGGTGTGACTCATCAGCCTCTGTGCTCAGGTGTCCGCAGCTGGTGACCGAGGGGCCACTCTCTTGACATGAGCTTAATGGTTGTTCCCCAGAACTCGGCCATTTCTTCTTTCCTGGCCAACGTCTTGGCCTTTGGTGGTGTTCTCTGTGCCCTGAATTCTGGCTGCCTCTCCCACTTGATCCTCGGCCTGGGCAGTTCACCAGAGACCCTGGGCAGGCTCTCAGCCGCTCTCTGTGCCCATCAGTGGGGACCACACAGGAATGGCTGGATCCCCTCCATACCACCTGGGGCCCAGGAGACTCAGGCTATCTCAGCTGCAGGTAGGCAGAAGGATATATGACCTTTCTGCCCCAAACCTTCAAACATGCCAGGGGAGGAGGGCATATAGCTTACTCCCCACTGAATTTCAAACATTAGAAGGGGCAGAGCCAAGATACTTGCCCTTCTATTTAACCTCCTTCTCTGCTCTCCCTCTACCTCCAGATTACTCCCACTGACCCCAAAAGAGCTTTTATGTCCTCTCTGTCCCCATAGTATGCCCTCATTTCTTCATCTGCATGGTCCATTGTAAAAATGCCTAGTCCTCCACAGGTATATAAAGCTTGGCTTTGGGATTCCAAAGGGATCTCTTTTCTTTCTCATCCAGATCATTGCTTTCAGGAATTCATTTCATGGTGGACTTAGAAAATGTAAATCTGATCCTCAAAGCTCAACGATAATTTGTTTGTGTCACACACACACACACACACACACACACACACACACACGAAGTAATGAAGAGTTGACTTCAGTGGGTAGAGAGTCACAGCAACCAGGAGCAACCAGGGATTCCTAGAGATGAAAACAGGGGTTTTGTATTTTCAGAAATGCTGTCCTCTCCCTGCTTGTTTGTACTTGGTGCCCTCTCTGCCCTTGGCAGCAGGACGGGTACAGCTGAGTCCATAGCAGGGAGGGAGGTGGGGGGGGGAGGAGAATTCGGCTTTCAGATCCAGCACCATGGCCCTAAGCTAGCCATTACGGATGCTATTTAAAACATGATTTCTTATTGTCTGAACATCAGACGTGACAGTGTAAGAAGCTGGGCCTCATCTGAACTGATATTTATTCATTTTAAAGAGAGAGAGAAAGAGAGTGCACATGAGCAAGGGACAAGGGCAGAGGGAGAGAAAATCTCCAGCAGGCTCCCCACTGTGCGTGGAGCCTGACACCGGGCTCCACATGGGGCTCGACTCAGGGCTCGATCCATGACCCTGAGATCCTGACCTGAGCCAAAATCAAGAGTCGGACACTTAACTGACTGTGTCACCCAGGCGCCACTGAAAGTTACTTTTTAAAAGCTATTAACATCAAGCTTATTTTCAGCCCTTGCCTGCTCTCCTGTGAAAGAAGATTAGAATAGAAATACAGGTTGAGAATTCCTCTTAGTTGAGTTTGAGTTCATCAGTTTTCCTGAATGACCAAAGACCCTCCTTTCTTTCCTTCTTTCCTTCCCTTCCTTCCCTCCCTCCATCCCTCCTTCCTAACTCCCTTCCTCCCTTCTTAACTTCTTCCTTCCTCCCTCCCTCCCTTCCTCCCTTCCTTCCTTCCTTCCTACCTACCTACCTACCTTCCTATTTACCCAGATTTCTTTGGTTCACTCTTTCTTTTTATGCCCAGGAAAGCTCTTCCTATGTCCCTCCATCAGACACGCCCAGGCGGTGGGGCTTGGGGCAGGAGGGGCTCTGAACTCTGTTTTCTCTGCCTGGTTTGATGAAGGGAACTGGAGAGGCTGGCAAGGGAGATGCATGAAAAGAAGCTACAGCAGGAACTTGAGCGGCAAAGGGAAGAAGACGAGCTAAAACGGAGGGTCAGAAAGCCAAAGCAAGGACCAGTAAAGGAGGAACCTGTCCCGAAGAAATCTCAAACAAACCGGCAGGTAGCAACCCTCACTTGCTCCTTAGCAAGAGGCAGAACAGAGGGAGTGGTCCTTCTCACCACCCATCAAGCCAGTACATTTCCCTTCCACAAAATTGACCTGATACTGTTTGGATCTTGTGGTGGAGCAGAAGGTAGGAGGGAAGAGGCTGACATTTGTTGAAAGCTGAGTATGTGCCCAGAGCTCTGCCTGTACTTTGTTTTGTCTCCCCTCCCACCCTGCGGGGTTCAGAGACATGAGGCCCATCTGGGGCCGAGAGAGTTCAAGGACCCCACCCAGTTATGTCTGACCATAGTCCTTGTGCTTTCCACTGTCCCCCCAGGGCCCCTGGATGCTGGTGAATAGGCTGGTATTAACAGCCGGCCTCCAGCAAGCCACAAAGTTAAGGGTCCCCCTTGAGCTTATCTTGACAACAGTCAAGGTAGACACTCTAACATCAGCTTGTCCTTGCAGACATGTAGCAATAGTTTATCAGCCTGCCAAGCTTAAAAGTCATGTCTCTGCTGCCATGACCCGGGAAAGGCAGAACAGCCAGGGTGGCACTCACAGCCCAGCAGGGTAGCTAGCTAGCGGGTGTGCACAGGGGCTGTCCCAGCACCAGACCTTCAGAGGGTGAAGCGAAAGCATGCCTCCCAGACAAGGTGCAGACTGGTCCCAGTGGATGAGCAACAGACAGTGACCACATCTGGGTAGAGGTGAGAGCAGAGGAATTCATGCCCAGGGTTCACAGTCCCGTAGAACTCAGGAAGGAGCGGGGTCTGCGTGTACAGAAATGGCCCAGGCTTGGGAGCAAGAACAGCACGAGAGGCAAGCAGGCCTGGAGTCTAGACTGTCACTGGCCTTGGGCTGCTCTGTGCTGGGCTCCCGAAATCTTCCAAGTGCAAGCCCTCCCTGCCCCTCTGCGGCCCCTCCCTCCACACAAAGTCCTCTGCCTGAAATCTCATGTCCGAACAGAATTCTCCATGTCTTGGCAGTGACTCTACTGATGACAGAGAAAGAGACGGTAGTGGCCAAGCCCCTCCCCGCCCTCCTCAGTGAGCGACCCCTCCACGAGACTGCTTGGCCAGCAGCAACCTGTCCACACTCTCCAGGCTGTGTTAGAGATGCAGACAGATGTGAAGGAGGAGTGGTACGGTGAGGCCAGGGGAAAGCCAGTGCTGGCCAGGCCTGCCTCCAAGCCTGACCTTAGGGAGGAGGAGTGCTGTCACCAGAAACAGGGGTTCTGGGCTGTCTGGCCGGCCGTCATCATTAGACTCGACTGGACTTTATGTCACCAAAGAATGGCCAAAAACCTATGGAGCCTCCCCAAGGATTTCATCCAGGGGAGAAGAAAATCAGAGCCCACAAAGCAAGTTTAAAAAGAGAAAAAGAATCAAGTTGGTTTCTCTATGCCAAGTTACTTAAGTAAACACATATTTTTTTGTAAAAGCCTGGGGTACAGCCAAATTCTGAACTCCTATTTGTTGCCAACAAAGGGCCATGGAAAGAATATTTTAACAAAGACCCCCAAGGTGATTCTTTGACAGCCCTGGTGTGGGCAAGAGGCACCTGGAATCCTGTGAGGCCTCTTCCAGCACACACTGTCATCTTGCTCTTCCTTATGCGGTCTGTTCTCCCTTAAAGAACTGTGTTGATCATGTTTTATGTGTTTTGCTTTCTAGATTCTTACTTTTTCCAAACTAGAGGTCAAGATGGATGCACTAGAAAGGAAAGGATCTGTTAGGGAACATTTAAATGAGAAGGATGATCTAAGCAAGAAGAAAAAGAACCAACTAGGAGATATCCATCTGCTTGGGATTCCCCTCGTCCAGGAACAAGAGGACAGCGAAGGGGACCTCCTGAAGGATGCTGACAAGCACTTGGTCCAGAAGTTTAAGACCTATGAGTTGACTCTGAAGGATGTTCAGAGCATCCTCATGAACTGGGACCGGAAGCAAGGCATTCTGCTGCATCACACCGGCGGCGAGGACACGCCCCATGAGCCTGATGACCAGCGCCAGGCTCCTTCGGGTGGGCGCCGAGGCCGCAAGGACCGAGAGAGGGAGCGTGCAGAGAAGGAGAGAGCCGAGAAGGAGCGCCAGGAGCGGGAGAAGGCCGAGAGGGAGCGTCTGGAGAAGCTCAGGGCACTGGAGGATCGAAGCGACAGAGGGGAGGTGGAAGGAGGGGAGGAGGACCACCATGAGGGGAAGAAGGATCTGGGTGTGCCATTCATAACCATCCAGACACCCGACTTCGAAGGCTTGAGCTGGAAGCAGGCCATGGAGAATGACATGCTTCCCAAAGGGGATCAGGTACAGACTCTTCTCCAGGCTGGAGACGTGATGAATCAGGTAGTGGGTACGGTGCTAATGGCCATTAAAGTGTTCCTTTCTGCACCCCCTATTTCCATTAATCTCCGAGGCCCCCTTGGATATGAGACAACAGTGGCTAAAAGGACCTTTTTCTGGTTGGTGAAAATCCATAGAAACTTCCACAGATCTAAATGACGCCAGCTAACCTCATAAAAAACAGCTTGTAGAGTTGATTTTTTTTTTTTAGTTTCTATTTAAATTCTAGTTAGTTAACATGTAGTGTAATATTGGTTTCAAGAGTAGAATGTAGTGATTCATCACTTACTTATGATGCCCAGTGCTCATCACAGGTGCCCTCCTTATTAGTAGCCATCACCCATCTAGCCCACCTGCCACCCAACCCCCCTCCAGCAATCCTCAATTTGTCCTCTATCATTAAGAGTCTCTTATGGTTTGCTTCCCTCTTTTTTTTTCCTTCCCCTATATTCATCTGTTTTGTTTCTTGAATTCCACATATGAGTGAAATCGTATTGGTATTTGTCTTTCTCTGACTGACTTTTTTAAGTATGCTTCACATCCAACGTGGGGTTCAAACTCATGAGATCAAGAGTCACATGCTCTACCAACTGAGCCAGCCAGGTGCCCCTCTCTGATCAACTTATTTCACTTAGGATAATACTTTCTAGCTCTATCCACATAGTTGAAAATGGCAAGATTTCATTCTTTTTGATGGCTGACTAATATTCCATTGTATATATACCACCTCTTCTTTATCCATTCATCAGTTGATGGACATTTGGGCTCTTTCCATAGTCTGGCTATTGTTGATGATGCTGCCATAAACATTGGGGTGCATGTACCCCTTCAAATCTGTATTTTTGTATCCTTTGGGTAAATACCTAGTAGTGCAATTGCTGGATCATAGGGTAGCTCTATTTTCAACTTTCTGAGGAACCTCCAAACTGTTCTCCAGAGTAGCTGCACCAGCTTGCATTCCCACCAGCAGTGCACGAGTGTTCCCCTTTCTCCACATCCTCACCAATGCCTGTTGTCTCTTGTGTTGTTGATCTTAGCCATGCTGACAGGTGTGAGGTGGTATCTTGTGGTTTTGATTTGCATTTCCCTGATGATGAGTGAGGAGCATCTTCTCATGCGTCTTAGCCATTTGGATGTCTTCTTTGGAGAAATGTCTATTCATGTCTTCTGCCTGTTTCTTAACTGGATAATTTGCTTTTTTGGGTGTTGAATTTAATAAGTTCTGCATAGATTTTTAGGGTTGATTTTAAATATTGATAATACTGATGTTACAGGCTGACAAGGTAGGTATACTGTGGAGTGAAGCAAGAGTCGCAACTACTTGAAAATCTTGTTCCCACAAGCTTCCTATAGTGACAGAAATCATACTATTACATAGCTTTTTGTTCCTACAAAATATCGCATAACCAGCAGCCCCACAGGTGGTGGTTTGAAGGAGACAGTTATTAAAACGTTTTGTCCAGAGATGAGCTTTTTCTGCAAAACACCAGAAAGCAAATATTTTAGGCTGCAGGTCCTACAGCCTGTCGCAACCATGAACAACATGTGAATCAATGGACAAGACTCTGTCCCAGTACAACTTTATTTACAAAAACAGGTAGCAGGCCAGACCAAGGGGCCACAGTTCACTGATTGCTAGTTTAGTTGATCAGAAACTAGACACAACCTTAACAAGGAGGGAACAGCCCAGGGGGAAAGTTGGGCAGGTAAGAGTTGATGGGAAAACACAGGTAATTCCTCAAGGGGAACAGACTGGGGTGTGATGTGGTCTCACGATGAGAGTCTCAGAACCTTGGCTCGTTTTCTTTGCCATACTTAACCTGCTCCAACCCTAACTTACTTTCAGCATCAGAAAGAAAGAACGTTTAAAGGTAAATGAAACGTTAACATGGGATCTGAAAACTGGTGGAACAACTCTGTAGACATCAGAATTTTAAGAGCTGGTGTCTAAAACATATTTTTTTAGTGCCTGCTATGTCCTAGCCCCTGTGCTATATCACCCTGGTCCCTGTCCCAGTGGAGTATACCATCCAATTGCAGAGGCAGACACAATAAGGTGACTAAAGTCATCATGAGAGAAGGATAGGGAGCACGCAGCCCACAGCAAGAGCCCCAGCCTGGTCTGGGGGCACGGGGCTCTAGAAGGACCTGCACAGCTGTGTCACAGACCTTTCACACTCCTTCCCCAACACATGTCCATGGCAGTGGCATCTCCTAAGAATGTTAGGGAAAGGCAAGAGGGTCCAAACCACCCTGTGCTCACTCAGGGAGACAGCTGGGGACACCCTGCCCTCTGCATCTGAAATTAACCACGGGCTTTTCCTTTAGATCCTGGACATCTTGGGTCTGGGCTCCTCTGGACCACCCATCCCACCTCCCACCTTATTCTCAATCATCTCCTACCCCATGAAGCGGCTGCCTTTGGCCACAACAGAAATCCTGAAGCATTTCGTGTTTGTGATCCCCCCATCTGAAGAGCTCTCCCTGCTGGATGAGAAGAGAGAAGGGGAAGCAGATGCAGAGCTTTCAGGCACCCTGGGTTCCGGGAAGGTAAGGAGCAAGCCAGCCACTTGTTCTCCTGACCTTGGCAGGACTTCAGTTGGGCAGACAGGAAAGGTCACCCTCCGCATGGTCAAAAACAGAGTATGGTGTTGGGTGTCGCACTCACTGATGTGCTTGCCCTTGACTCATTGTGAATCCCGCCGGGGAACCCCTCGTGAGCCCCTCTCAGAATGGCTCATTCTCATCTCCACCCTTTCCAGGCCCCGTGGGATGGTCTAGGGAACTCGTTGAATTGCTCTGAAGCTCATTTGGGAGAAATAATAAGCAAAAGCAGCTCTCTTAAAAAAATGTATTAGCCTGTATTGGGAAGCCAAGGTAGCTCACACAGCACATGAGAGTCCAGGAGCAGCAGACACGAGTCGAGGGAACACACAGCACTCGGAAAAGGACGGCTTATCAAAGAGTTTATGAGTGGGAGATTGGATAGTTTGGTAAACGCACTTTTTATCTCTTTGCCTGACACAAGACAGTAAAATTAATTCCAGCTGGATTAAAACTATGAGCAATCCAAATGAAATCACTTGTAAGTAGAAGAAAATACATATGCAATTAATACAGTAAATCACGAAGGAAAATAGATTTGACCAATAATATGCAGAAGGTATGTCTATTAAAAACCAGAGAGGGGTTACTTATTCCCAGAGAAGTATGGTAGCCCCACATTTGAATCTCTCCGCACAGCCTCCTACAAACCAAGCACAACAGCAAAGAATAATAAAATCAGCAGGAAGTAGGCCCTGCCTCAGGCTCAATTAGGTGAAGAGACTGCCTCAGACTTCTTTTTACAAATAAGTAGGGAATTCTCATCTGAGGTCAGCAGCATGAGTGGGCAGGCCTCACTAGAACAGAGTCCAAATAAAAAAGATAAAGAAAAATGCCAAATTCAGAGGTGACTGTGACACCCACCTCTTTCCTTAAAATTAGCCATTAACAGAAAAGGGTTTGAGCATACTTTAACTTAACCGTTTTAGGAGGAACTCTAATTCATCCCCAGTTGACAGAGGAAAGCTCTTCATTCTAGAAGAATGGCAGCTAAAACTCTAGAAAGAATAGTAAAATTAGAAAAATGCTATTCTGTTATCCCCAGCGAAGTAATTAATGAAGGAGCACCAACTGATACAAAAAGCAGTACTTTGTTGGGGAACAAGACATTGACTGCAATCCACAGCGTCGTCCCACAGGTGACTGGCCAGCCGCAAAGGGAAACGCCCACTTTACGGAGGCCAGGTCTGCCGGGCGCCACTCCTGCCATGTGAACACAGTGCATCCGTAATCATGGGTTGAGGTGGCATTTTTTGTCCCTCATTGTGATGGAGTGTGACATATACAGCATCTTCTATGAATCTAGTCAAGCTTTACGCTTAATTTTCAGTTTACAGAAAATACAGGGAATGAAGGAATAATTGAAATGATGCCTGAAGAATAGTCAGAAAATTTCAGAGTATGGAATATTCTATAAGAACACAGATCTGGTCTGCTCAAAAGTCAGTGTGATTGGGAGGGGCAAGGGGTCTAGAGTAAAAGGTACTAAAAATACTCCACAATAAAATGCAGTATAGGAACGCAGTCCCTGCAGCTCGAAGCTTTCTCTGGGCTTCGGCCTCCTCCTCAGGGAATGGGGTGCCCAGGAAAGCACTAGACTTCTCTCTCCTCCTCTTCTCCACTAGTGCAGTAGGCTGGGCCCTCTGCACTGCAGCGCGGTGACCCTAGACTGCACACGTGTTCTAGGCATCTCTGTCTTCTGTTCAGGTGTATGTCAATGAATATTTAAGACTCTGTGCTTGTGTTTAATTAAGACCCAGGAGGAGCAGACCACGTCCTCTAAGGGAAGTAAACAGAAACCAAAGGAAAAAGCAGATCAGGCCCGAGACACTCAGAAGGACAAACGTCGCATGGCCTTCAACAGGAAGGGCCTTCCTGGGGGACCACCCGGAGCCATTGCCCCCCTGTCAGACATGGACCAGAACAACTTCTCTGGGCAGTTCTGCCAGGAGAAATTCATCAGGTGGGCCTCTGAACCACCCAGGGAAGGGAATGGTGGAGCCCCGAATAGAGGGTGTGGCTGTTGAGCGCCAGACAGAGCAGGGCTGCCAGCAGGGCCCTCTGGATGGCCGTGCCTGACCCCTGGCAGGCCAGGACTTCTCCCAGGCAGAAGTCCTGTCTGCCCTTGGCCCAAAGAAATCCTTCTCTCTTTAAAAGTCCTGCGGTCATTTGCAGGCTGAATCACTTCCGGTGGATTGTGCCAGCCAACGGTGAGGTGACAATCCGAATACACTTCTCTTCCAATGACCTTGGCAACTTTGACCAAACGTTTAACTTTGAGATCCTTGGAACTCACCGCCAGTACCAGCTCTATTGCCGAGGTGTCTGCAGTTACCCTTACATTTGCCAAGACCCAAAGTAAGTGTATTTTACCTTAAAAGAGAAAGTTAATCCAACTGGAACGATACAGAGAAGCATGGCCCTTACACAAAGATGACACGCAAATTCATGAAGCGTTCCGTATTTTTGCACACCAAGACCACAGGCCAAACTGTGGGTATATCCAAGAAGAAATAAATCTGTAGGTCTTGTCTGTTAGTAAATAGTATATACACCCAAGAGAGAGAGTTGAAAAATATTGAGTAAATAAATGAGTGAGTTGACAAACATTTTTGTTTGGCCCCATGGCACTTTGAGCACGGTAGCTCTTACTGCTAATGTGGAACGGGGGTCAGCACCCCAGTCCCCTGGTCATATTGGGCTTCAGTGTCTGGCCATTGACGAAGCCACAGGAATGGCCTATACTGTCAAAGTGAGTTACAGAGAAGGTTAATAAGTGGGAAGGCAGGGGAAGCGTCGTCCTCCGGCAAGTTCGTTTGCCTGCTTAACTATGAAGCAAATTTAAGCAGGTTTTATATGTATTGTTGGACTCTCCACGGGAAGACATTTTTCTGAGCTACCAAGCACCACCGCACCCCTTATCCACAACATAAATTCACCTGCCTGAGCAAGCTAGTGGGACAAGCCCTCTAGGGGAAGAGGCCTTTTTTTTTTTTTAAGATTTTATTTATTTATTTATTTGACAGAGAGACAGCCAGCGAGAGAGGGAACACAAGCAGCGGGAGTGGGAGAGGAAGAAGCAGGCTCCCAGCGAAGCAGGGAGCCCAATGCGGGGCTCGATCCCAGGTCCCTGGGATCACACCCTGAGCCGAAGGCAGACGCTTAACGACTGAGCCACACAGGCGCCCCATGGGAAGAGGACTTTTATAGCTTATCCACTAAGAGGAGCTTTTTTACAGTTCTCACAAGGGGCCCACATTGGACAAGGAACTCAGAAGCTGGTTAATATCCACCAGAACCACTTTTCCAGAGATTGTCAGGAGTTTTTCTAGCTGGACACACTAGCGTGGGAAATCTAACTCCACTCTACCATCAACCCCTCATTATGAAATACACCTGGGAAACTTTTTCTCAAGTTCAAAGCGAACTCTCATCTCTGGGGGTGGTGGAAGGGAGGGAGCAGGAATAAGGGCTCAACTAAGGTCCTCAAATTAAGAATCATTCTGTCTCCAGATACCTGACCCTTTGCTGAACAGGGAGTGTTGGTTTCGGGTCAAAGTCAAATGGAGACATTGAACTTGCACTCAGCCTTTCCTCTTCTCTTCCTCCCCTGTGTTCAGAGTGGTATTTCCTCAGCGGAAGGCGGACATGAAGCAAAATGAGATCATCTTTAAGAAGTATATTATGAGCATGGAGAAGTTTTACTTCGGGCCACTGCTTTGTGGAAAATCAAGAGATAAGTAAGTGTTCCATTATTTCAAGGCAGATTTCAGACTCCCAGTTGGACTCATGAATAATACAGGCAGGGAGGGTTTTACTACTGCTGCCTCAGTTAGCCCTGAACCACAGGAGAACTGGGTTCTTGCACCCCGAGTTTCTGCTAAGCCACCCAGATGAATGTGGGTACCATCTTCCCAGATGGAAAAACCTGGAGGAGGACCAGGTTTTGGGGGGGAAAGAGTAGTATCAAGCGTTCACTTTGGGATATGTCGTTTGCATGCTTAGGTGGTATAGCTAGTAGCTACACAAAGCAAGGACTAAGCTCTGTGGTTTGGGTTCTCAGACGACATCCATGGGGTTGAACAACATGGAGCCTTAGCTAAGAGCCTTAGCAAAAGTCCTTTTGGGGGATTTCTGAGGATGAAGCCCAAGCAAAGTGAGTTCAGGAGTCAGTGGGAAGTGAAAGAATAGAGATGGGGTGTAAAGGTAGTTCTTTGGAAAACTTGGCAGTGAAGAGAAATGGAGGCAGTCAAGGATGGGAGGAGACATGGAGTCCAGGGAGCACTACTCACACACTGTTGTTCTTATGCTATGTTCTTAAGCTATGTTTGGATGCCAAGGGAAGACAGGGAGGAAGAGGTTGGAGTTTTAAGAGGAGGTGAGGGTCATCAGTGGTACAGCTCCCTGAGACAACACAATGGGAGACAGGGATGCTGTTCGTGCCAGGAAGAGGGACCACCACCGCCCACTAGGAGGAAGGAAGGCGGATGGCTTCAGGTGCAGATGAGATTGGACCCGTGAGAAGGTCCTCATGAGGCATGTTTTGAGGTCGTCCCTAACAGGGAGGGAAGGGGAGGGAAGATAAAAATGTTGAGAAAATAGAGAGCAGATGAAACAGTTTTTGTGGAAAGTTGGAGAGAGAGAATATTAGAGAAACAGATGAAGGTTGTCGGGCGGAATTAGGGGCCCTGGGTAAGGTTGACAGTCACACATTTTTAGTGATACCGGTTTTTTCAGTTATATACAGACTTCTCACTGTGTAGGCAGTGAGGTGAGTCCAAAACTGGACCCAGCTCTAAGCACGTCTTAATTCAGTCTAGCGTTCATTACGATAAGTAGAGTGTTTGTGTTCACGCTGACTTGGTAGAACTAACGAAACTTCTTTGTTCTCCAGTCCGTTAATAACTGGAGTTTATTTCCTGAGAGGCTGGACTAGAAAGCCAAGAAGAAGATTGTTGGCTGATGCTGGAGTGGATCTTCCACTAGAAGGGGCCCAGTAGAAGGGCTTCGGAGAGAGAAGGAGGGGGGTCAGGTTGATGGAACTGAAGGACACAGCAGCCCAGGGTCAGGAGTCAGGGAGATCATGGCCATTTAGAGAGACGTGTGTCCTGACAGCACTGCAACCTACCAGAACTTGGGGCTAGACATCTCTCTCCTAGAAATTACAGTGGCCCAAAAACAAGGCCCAGTACAACCGGGTATTATTTCTTTATTTTCTCAAAACTTGCTGAGCCTCAGTGTTCTCATCTGCAAAATGGGAAAACAATAGCACCCACCCACAGATTTGTGAAACTGAACTGGACAATGAGTTCTTAGCACGTGAGACTTAGAACAGTACTGGCTGGTGGTGATGACCAGTTTGATATGGAGGCCACCACCCCTTTAGTAGTGACACAGAGAGCACTCTGTCTTTCTGACCCTGATTTGATCTCTGCCATTTACTCTCCTTCCTTCCTCCATCACTGCCTATCCAAAAAAGCTTTTCAGACTGTTCCTGGGCACCAGTGGGTGCTGTGGTGCCTTTGCTCTGATCTCTGATGATGTGTGTCTTCATTGGCATTCCTTGTACCTTCTGTGGTTCCTTTCATGTCCATTACCATTAACTGAGCAGCTTCTAGTGCCCACAGTGCTCAACTCTGTGGCTCTTTCCCCAAGTCACGAAGGAACGGAAACAGCCTTATAACAGTGAACCACGCCAAATGAATCCGTGTCAGAACAATAACGTCTTAAACAGGTCTAGGAATGATCACCTCTAAGGCAGATGTGAAATAACGTTACTCTCAAAGGATTCTATCTCCTGGGAATATAAGCCCTGGGAAGGATAGAGCCTCATGTTTCCCAGTTAGAATTCTTTGTAATAATGAGGGGCGCCTGGGTGGTGCAGCGGTTGGGCGTCTGCCTTCGGCTCAGGGCGTGATCCCGGCGTTCTGGGATCGAGCCCCACATCAGGCTCCTCTGCTATGAGCCTGCTTCTTCCTCTCCCACTCCCCCTGCTTGTGTTCCCTCTCTCGCTGGCTGTCTCTATCTCTGTTAAATAAATAAATAAAATCTTTAAAAAAAAAAAAAAAGAATTCTTTGTAATAATGGGGCACCTGGCTGGCTCAGTCGGTAGAGCATGCGACTCTTGATCTCAGGGTCGTGAGTTCAAGCCCCACGTTGGCTATAGAGATTACTTAAATAAATAAATAAACAAACTTAAAAAAAAAACACAATTCTTTGCAATAATAGGTAGCATTTTGGGCATTCGGTATCTGTAGCTGTCCTGAAGAGCACTGGGTGCACCACTGCATTTAATACTCGTAGAAATCCTAAGGAGTATTAGCATCCCATCATAGTAATAAGGAGACCAAGGCTTATGGGGAGCGGATATAAAGTCCAGCTGCACGTCTTCACAACTGCAAAGCTTGTGTTCTTAGCTGCCATGCCACTGCCTCAGTGTCCCACACTGCCCTCCAGCATTGCCACACACCCCACGGTCTCCTTTGCCACCTGAACTTCCAGTCAATCCTTACATCCACATCCCTAATCTTTGTTCACTTCCAGGTACAAGTCCTCCTTGTTCCCGGGCAACACGGAGACACTGACCATCGTGAATAATTCCCCCATGGTCGTGGAGGCGTTCTTCTGTTTTCAGAATGATGTCAGAGCAACCACCTATTTCCTGGAGCCCACCAACATGATTCTGAAACCCAATGAGAAGCAGGTACAGTCGCATGGAAACAAGTCTACCAAGGCAAGTCTTTCTTGGGAAATTTGAGGTCTTGGCATTCTTGGCATAAATGTACTGTTTCGATGCTTCCTTTAGATGCTGAACATATGGGCCTACCCTACTGCGGTTGGTGTCTTTGATGACTGCATTGTCTGCTGCATCAAGGAGAACCCAGAGCCAGCTGTCTTCAAGTTAACCTGCCAAGGGGTCCGCCCAGAACTAGAGCTGGACTCCAGACAATTGCATTTTGACCGGCTCTTGTTGCACAGGTCAGAGTTCTGGATGATACCTGGACTGCGATGGGATTTAAAGAACATTTAGTTCTAGGGTGGCCAGCTCATCCCGATTTTCTCAGGCCTCTCCTCATTTTAGCACTGAAAGTCCTGCATCCGGGGAAACTTCTGGCCCTGTGCAAACTAAGATGGTTAGTAACCCTATGAAGTTCACATGCGGGGTCCAGGACATAACCCCCAAAATCAGCTGCCAAAGTATGTGCATATTTGCATTTTGCTCAGAAGGACTCCCTTTTTCCAAATTCTCTAAGTAGTCCGTTACCTTCAAAGGTAAAGAATCTTTGGTTTAGGAATTAAAGCACAGGGGCCCCTGGGTGGCACAATGGTTAAGCGTCTGCCTTCGGCTCAGGGCGTGATCCCGGCGTTACGGGATCGAGCCCCACATCAGGCTCCTCCACTATGAGCCTGCTTCTTCCTCTCCCACTCCCCCTGCTGTGTTCCATCTCTCGCTGGCTGTCTCTATCTCTGTTAAATAAATAAATAAAATCTTTAAAAAAAAAAAAAAGAAATTAAAGCGCAGAGAATGCTAGACCAAAACTGGAACTTAACCGTTTCATTCACTGGTATTATATTATTCTAAATAGAGAATGTTTATCTCTGGGGCTACTGGGAGAGAATATTATGGTATGTATCCTGCATTCCTTGATCATTACCCCCAGGCCCTGTTCCCTGAAGAACTCTGGTTAGTGAGCTAAGCAATGATTAAAATAACCAGAAGTGCTTTTTTGGACCTGCCATAATAAATCAGAATCATTTGAAACTGACAAAATTTCTTTTGGTCTCCACAGAAAAGAATCCAAGGTAGTTCTTCTCCGCAACGTCACACCCCTGCCCGTGGCCTGGCGGATCACCAGCCTGGAGCACCTGGGCGAAGACTTCACCGTGTCCACCATGCAGGGGACCATCCCCCCCAAGGCTGAGTACAGCCTGCAATTGCACTTCCAGCCCTCCAAACCTGTCAACATCAAGAAGGTGATCCGGTTGGAGGTGAGGCTTCACACATCTCCAGACTTGGCCATCAAAATGTTTATATGTTGGGTTCTCTCTCTCTCTCTCTCTCTCTCTCTCTCTCTCTCACACACACACACACACACACACACGCAGAGCTACGTCTCCGTGTTACACACTCCTAACTGATCCCTGTTTGACAACCACTGGCCCAGAGTATCTTGCTCTGCGCCCAATTGTGAGCTCCGTAAAGGCAGTCTTGTTCGTGGCTGATTGCCCGGTGCTGTAAACACAGCGCTCACTCGGTGCAGAGGGAGGGAGGGAGGGAGTGAATGATGTCACTATCCCGAAGTAAGCCTGAGACTCCTGGTTCCATGCTCCCAAACCCAGTCACGGCTCAGATGACTAACTGGGTAACATCACCTTTTGCCCAGGTGCTCCCAGCAGACACCTAGGAACCATCTCAGATTCCCTCCTTCCCCTGACAGCCTGCCCTCCGGCCCCCACTCCTCCGACTGTCTCCCAGCATATCTCCCGCCCACCCGCTCCTCTGCCCACACTGCTGCCGCCTCCATCTCCCAGGCTGCCTGGGGCTTCTCTCGCCTGGACTTCAGTGGAGGCCCAGTTCCGGCTCCGGGTCAGTCAGGTCAGGCCCCTCTCCTCCCTGCAGCAATCCGCTGGCTCCAGCTGTGGTGAGGATCGAGCCCAGGGTCCCCACAGCTTCTCAGGCCCTTCTTGCCTCAGTATCTACCCTAGCTCTCAGGCATCAGCCCTGTCACATGGTCTCTTGGCTTCTTCCTGCCCCAGGCCCTTGACCTTGCAGCAACCCTGCCAAGAATGTTGCCCCTAGGCTCTGTGGGGTCCACTAAACAGCACTGCTCCAACTGGGTTCCCCTGATCACTGCAGAGAAGAAATCCCATTACGTGCAATCACTCACCCTGCCTTCTCTATCCTTCAGAGCGCCTCCCCCTGGCACATAGCCTGTTTCTTTCTTTACTTTCTCAAGTGAACTCCATCAGGACAAGGTCTTGCCTGACTTGCTCATCATCTGTATTCATTTCCGAGAGCTGATGTAACAAATGTCCACAAACTAAGTGGCTTAAAACAACACACATTTATCCTCCTACAATTCTGGAAGACAAGTCTGAAATTAACGTGTCTGCAGGGTCACACTCTCTCTGAAGCCTCTAGGGAAGAAGACTTCCTTTCTTCTTCTAGCTTCTGGTGGCTCCAGTTCCTGGGCTTGTGGCTGCATCACTCCAGTCTCTGCCTCTGTCTTCACTTGGCCTTCTTCGCCTGCGTCTTTTCCTCTTCTGTCTCTTGCAAGGACATTTGTCACTGGGTTTAGGGCCCACCCAGATAATCCAGGATGATCTCCTCTCGAGATCTTTAACTTAATTACATCTGCAAAGACTTTTTCCAAATAAAGTCACATTCACGGGTTTCAGGGGTTAAGACATGGCCACCTGTAAATGTAAAATGAATCTGTAAAATGAACAGTGAATGAATGAATGTCATTGACTTTTGATGCTTGCATCAGTTCTGCAACAATCAAAGGATTACCCAAGCTTCTCTTTGAATACTTATAGGGATAGAAAACTTACCCACACTCAAAGCAGCCTGATCTTCCTTTGAACAGGTCTGACTATTAATTCTTCCTTGGGTTGGGTTCAGATTTCCAACTGTAACTCACATGAATTAATCCTGTGTCTACTTTTGGGTCCATTCAATGGATCCAGTGTCTCTTATCACCTATGTATGACAGTCCTTAATGTAGCTGAACACAGATACTGATAGATTCATTTAATCAACGATTTTTTTGAATATCAGAGGGTGATAGTCAACGTTTTAAACACCATTCTCTACACAGACACAGACCTCTGCACAAGGAACCCAGGCCACGTGGCTGGTGTAGGGTCCCAGCTGTGTCAGCTTCCTCCTTCTGTTGCTGGATCCCGGGGCCTCCAGGGGTTCCCATGGTGGGAGTGGTGGGGAAGGCAGGCAAGAGGGGTTACTTGGAGAGGTCATGTGACAGCTGTTTACCAACTGGTATGGAAATATTTCTTTATTTTAGGGATGATATGGCATCCCTGTGTGTTCCAGTCAAAGCAGACACAGTGGGTTTCCCCTCAGGCGCCTCAAAGTGGTCTAAGGCTTCTCTTCCCCAGATTATATTCTTTCAACCTCCACGTGAGGAAATGCCTTGCTTTCTGGTCCCTTTGGAAAATGCTGTGGTGAACTCATTTTATTTTATTTGTGTACCTTTTGAATTGTTCATCCTATTTCCCCCAATTACAAAATTTAATCTCCACCCCCCACTCCAATAAGAAAGCAAAGGAAATAGAATGTTCTGGGTGCAAGGCGTCTATCAGGAGAAAGATACTGTGTAAATCCTGGGGCTGATAATCCAAATTCTTTGTCCTGTTTTTCCTCCTGCTGCCAGTCCTCTTTGTCGTCTCTGTCAGAGGCTGAGCAGCAAAAGAAGGTAAAACTGAAGTCGGTCCAATTTGCTCTGTGAAACATTGGCAAAATTCCTGATGAAAGAAAAGTTGGAAGCTCTGAATTGAAACTTGAGTTTGGTGACGGCTACAAATTTCCCGCTTGGCACCAAACCACAGGTCATGGGGAGCTGGTGACTTCATTTCTCAACTTGAGGCTTCAACAGAGAGGCAGGGCCGTCCAGGAGAGCTACCCCTCCCCCCAACAGCTCTTCCCCTTGATGAATGGACACTTTATCACCCCTTGTTTGTCTCAAGAGTTAAGAGTTGGGTCCAGCTGACACCTGACACAAGTTCAGGTGCTCCTGAGGACCGTAAGGGAGGGAGGGCACAGTGGGCAACTGGGAGGGGCAGGCTTGCTTTTTTTTACACATTTCCAACTTGAATAGTAAAGGTGTTCACTTAAATAAAACACTTGGAATTTCCTGAGGAGAAACATTAAACACTTATTTTCTATGAAAATCTAGCACTTTTTCTACAGGTTGAACCAGAAGCAAAGAACAGAACTCAGATTTATAAAATTAGTAAAGCAAGGATGATTTACAAAGTGCAACTTTTCCATTTCAACTGTCAGAAAAATGCTCTTCAGGTTTATTTTATTGAAAAGTTCCAAACAACACTTTTCTGCAATGTATACTCACAGACCCAACTTCAATAAGGCAGTGAAAATCACGCAAATAACTTAAACCTCATAAGTGGACAGGATGAAAAATGCAGTCGCTTTTCCCCATTCTTATATCGATTGTCTACACTGGCATTTCCCAAAGGATGTTATGAGAACACTAATCATACCAAGTGCTCAGTGAAGACAAAAGCTAAATACATTTTTAAAATATTCTCTACCATATCTCCTTCATCGTTCCCAGTGCATGGTACGCAGTTCAAGCTCCAAGCCCCCTGTGGATCTTGCTTTTACTGAAGAATCCCTTTTACCCTAACAGGTTTTAGATGCAGACAATCTTGTTGGTGTCGTCCAGATTGAAAACATCTTGATCTTTGCAGAGTCTTATGACGTCGCCTTGGACATCACCTTCCCCAAAGGTCTGTTGACCCCTTCAAGGAAGGGGTGTTTAGAAGTGACATCTTTTAATGCAATGTATTTTTTACGTAGAGGAAGAGTAGCGGTTGTTGGGGAGGGCATGGAATTTCAGCAAATAGTAATGCAAGTCCCAGAGTCATGTCACCAACATGACTACAAATCTTAGGTTTCTCCAACTGGAGATGACAAGGGGTGGCCATGATTATAAAGTTGGCAGAACTCTTTTCTGAACAGCTATCCAGGAGTAGGTACCTATCTTCCTACCTGCATTAGTCTTCTATCACTGCTGTTACAAATTACCACAGACTGTGTGGCTCAAAACAATACAGATTCATTATCTTACAGTTCTGGAGGTCAGAAGTCCAAAACTGATCTAACTGGGCTAACATCAGAGTGTCAGCAGAGCCACATTCCTTTCTGGAAGCTCTGGGGGAGAATCCATTTCCTTGCCTTTTCCAGCTTCTAGAAGCTACCTGCATCCTTGGCCCATAGTCCTTTTTCCTCCATCTTCAAAGCCAGCAACACTGGGTCAGGTTCTTCTCACTCCACCATCTCTCTGGTTCTCCTGCTTCTGTCTTGCTCTTCTGCTTTTGTTGTGATTACATTGGGCCCACCCAGAGAATCCAGGATAATCTTTCTTTTTTAAAGTCAGGTGATAAATAGATAGATAGAGTCAGCTGATTAACAACCTTTACCATGTGACCTAGCATATTCACAGGTTCCAGGGATTAGGACGGGAACACCTTCTGGGGACAGAAGGCATTATTCTGCCCACCACACTGCCCTCACACCCAGGTTAGATCCCTCCATTTTAGCATGCAGTTCTCCATTATTCTTTCTTCTTCTAATTGCTCTCCTCTTCAGCAAGATTCACAAAACATGAGAGCTGCATATTTGCCTAGATGTCATGAATCTATGTACAAGGATATTTATTGCAGCATTATTTGTAATAATGGAGGATTGGAAAGAACCTAAAAATCTGTCAAGAATATTGGTAATATCTGTATTACCATAGAAATAATATTGTAAATTATGGAACAGCATATCATGGTGTATTATATAAACATTAAGATCACATTTATAAGGAGTTTTTAATTATGTGGGGAAATGCTTATGACACAGTGCTAAGTAAAACAATACAAATTTATATGTAATATTCTAACTACTTTTATTATACACTTGATACAAAAAAATTTTATGGAAGTTTGAGCTAACGGAAGGCGTGAAAGGAAGGACGGTGGTCCTAAGCTGGAAGCCAGAGGGAGCTTCCCAAGTTGAGCTGGTACAGGAGCAGAGTCTGTTGTTGTTTGCCGAGACTCAGTTACAGGAGGTTTTGTCAGCCACGGTGTTTTCAGAAAACAATTTCTCTGAACTTGTCATCATAGATTTTCCACATGAACTTCAGTAGGAAGTTCCCCTGCTTCTCACTCCCACACCGTCCACTCCCCCACCCACCCTGGCCTCTGCAGGAGCTGAGGGAGGCCTCGATTTTGGGATCGTGAAGGTCATGGAAGAGGCAAAGCAGCCCTTGCAACTGAAGAACCGTGGCAAATACGAGATCATGTTCAGGTAACCTGAAAACCATCAGGCGTATGGTCGTCCACCTCCACGCATGGGGAGAATAGTGTTACCTGGGAGATAAAAAACAGAAACTTCATTGAGGAAACCGTAAGAACCATCTCTGCTTGTAGCCTCTCTCGGGCTTCAAATGAATGGAATTCCAACTGCTAAGAGCAGAGATTTTCACACTACTCTCAACTCTGGCCTTACAGGGACCCTTAAAGTCCCTCTCAAAGTACCCAGAGCCACAGGGGTCTGGGGGTGGGAGAGACACTCGGAAGGAAATGTTGGGAGGAAGACGTACTAGGTGAGGGGAGGTCCTGGGGGTGGAGGGAGAAACTGGAGACAGGGACCTGGCCTTCAACTCTCCTGACCTCCTTTTGGCTTCTATCTGTTTCATAAGTTGGCATTCCGTGTAAGATTTCTTGTGAAAAAACAGGCTTTTTCCAATCTTCTTTTTTTAATGTTAAGAACCCCTGTGTTACAAAACCCAAATGGTGGCCTCGTGGAATGGAACTCCAGCTTATGCTCACCTCTTGTGATGAAAGATGAAGCACTAAATAAGAGATTTCTCAGACAGGAAAGGGTGGCGCTGGGTTGGGGGAGGGAGGCGGTCACTCAGGCAGGGCCACACAACCCTTGGGGGCAGGACCAGCACCTATGGCCAATCTATTCTGTGAAAGATGATCCTTCCGTAGAATTTGCAGTTGATAAAAGGACTTCCCCCCTTACAGACTTAGAAGAAATTCCATGCATTCGTGATAGCTTCGTTTCTGCTAAAAGAAGGCTGAAATGAGAGAGGTCCTAGCTCAGGGCTACCATTACTAGACCCATAAATTGAAAAATATAAATATAAATAGAAGCTTAACAAACTTAGGAGAAAGCCACTGTCACCTTAGAATTAGCGCTGAGTGGAATCTTGCCGGCTTATGAGTTTTGTGGTAGGTTATCACGGAGCATTAGTTCTGCTCTTCTAGGTTATGGGGACCAGTCACCCTCAGCATGGAGCAGGTGATCAAAATTCATTGAAGGGACTTGCAGAGAGGTGAGGAAGCTCAGGCACCCACCATGCAGCAATGGAGTGGCCAGGTCTCCTGGAGTGTGGCGATGACATCTAGGTCCCCACAGCAGCTCCAGGTGTCCCACCCCTGCTTCAGTTCCTTGCTCTTGCTCCAATCCCTCTGCCATTCTCATGAGTCCGCGGCTCTCTGTGGATTCCATCTCAATCCCATTGGGCCATGGCCTCCCTTTCCAAGTACCTCTGTTAAATGGCTTCTGCCCCCCCACTTTCTCTCCTTCTTTAGAACCCCTGGCTTCTGCATCACTGCTCCCTGTGTGTGTGTGCTGTATTCAGTCTCAGAGAGGGGAGGAAGGGAAACAGAGAGACAGAAAGATGAATTCATTTAGTTGGTCCTTATCCAGCATCATGTGTCCCTGTTGGACAGAGATCTCCTGCAAAGGCACCCCTTGACCTCAGGCTAGAGATGGCTGTCTTTGCCTCTAGCATCACTTCCTGGCCTAGTCAATCCTGGCTGCAGAGGGGTGCTTACAGAGTACAAAGCACAGTGGGCACTTCTAGACACAGTGCTTAAGCAGGACCAGAGACATGGCAGACACTCAATAGTCTGGAGTTTCCCCTCTGGTATCTTGGGTTCCCCATAATGACTTCCACTGACCTTTCATTCCTATCTTTCAGCTTTTCTGTGGACTCCTTAGGGATTTTGTCAACCAATGTAAATTCTATGATCTCAGTCCAACCCAAGAAGGGCTCATTAACCTCAACGGAAAAGCCCACAAATGTCCAGGTGTTATTTCGTGCAAAAAAGGAAGTGAAGATTGAGCACCAGCCAGTTCTGCGCTGTCAGGTAAAACAGCTCGAAGGGAGGATTCACTCAGTGGCAGGACTGTGGGACTCATGTCGAAAAGAAGACTACATGGTCTAGCCCATGCTCCAGGGTTGGTCCCCAGCTAGCACGCAGGAGTAGGTCAGGTGGGGGTTGTGCAGAGTCATCAGGAATCGAGAGTGCCAGACAAGCAATAGAGCCCCTGATCTTTGGGGAGCACCAGAGGAGCTGAGTTCAGTCATCAAATGCTAGAGAAGAGTGGGGAAGTGAAAGAGGAGGTCAAGTCAGTCCACATTGATCCATGGCTGGTACATAGTAAGTTTGGTGTCAGTATTTGCTAATAGTGTTGATGCAATAATATAAAGAAAATGAAAGGAAGAATGAAATTGACTTCATGTCAGTGATGAAAACAAAGAATGAAATAGACAGTCCTGGAAATTCTGGAGCATAGGGGCTGACATCTTCCCAATCCTTCCTCCCTTTCTAGATTATTGAGCCCAATATCACAGAAGGAGGTGAAATCATTGCCAGCATCCCAATTAAGTTTTCCGTGAATGCAGTGTACTCCAAATACAACATCAGCCCCTCCTCTGTCATCAACTTTGGGGCTTTGATCTGTGGCACTCGGAAAAGCACCACCTTCACCATAGAAAATCAAGGTGTTACTGACTTCAAGTTCGCCCTCTATAGGCTGACGGGGGAGAGCCCCATTCATCAAAAGAAAGCGTAAGCCAAGTCTTTACTTTTTTTTTAATATAATAATTTTTTTTTATTTTATTATGTTAGTCACCATACAGTACATCCCTGGTTTTGATGTAAAGTTCGATGATTCATTAGTTGCGTATAACAAGTCTTTACTTAACTCATGCCATTCCCTGGTTAATTAGTGCATTGTATTTTACAAAGAACTTTCATATATTTTATCTAAATGCACCCAATCACTTTTACGGGGTGAGGTCACTAAGGTGTAGAAATGGCTCGTCTAAGATTAGGCAAGAAGTCACCAGTAGATTTCAGTTCTGAACCCACATCTCTGCCCTCGGATATCATATGCTTTCTTACTGCTGTCAGACGTGGGTTAGATTTAAATGAACAAATGTAGTCTTCCGTGTGGGGTTGTGTCTCTTGTCCTGGTGCTTCCAGCATGTTACAGGACTCACAGTAAGTCACTGTCCTATTTATTGTCCTGTAGGATGTTGGGGGACTAGTATAACCACAAGCAAAGTCAAAAGAAATCAGAGCTGTGCTTCATGTGGGGGGTGGCAGAAGGTACCCCACAAATGTAGATGAGAGAAGCGGGCTGCCGCCTTCCGTAGTGGGCCTGCTTTGACCTTCTCTGCATGAAGACAATGTGTCACAACAGCTTGCTTAGTTGTCCCAACGGCAAAACTCTGTATTCTTCACAAGGCAACTCTTAATCAATTCACTAAAACAATTTACCTTTTTGAGTGCTTTTGGCTTTTGAGGGTCATATTCTTTTTTAACAAAATAAGGATGGTTTTACGAATTCCCAAGGCTCTTTGTCCTGACTGACTCCCTAATTAATTATTTAATTAATTTAAAATGACTTTCCAGTTAATTGTTTTAAATCAGACATAACTTGTTTGTAATTGTTTTGCATTTTTGTAGATATCCTCTTGCATTGTGGCTAAGTTTGAACCTATTAAGAAAATTTGGGTTAAGCTAACCAAAGTCTCTTTCGAAAGAGAAAAAAAAAAAAACCCTACCCTTTATTCCCAGTGGCTTTTATAATAAAGGTTGGTGAATGATTCTTGCTTAGTAATACTAATATTTGCTTCACACACACACACACAAAGATAGTCTCTTCTTTCCAAATTTAATTTCAACTTAATTTTTAAGCATTTATTTTATAATAATGTAATACTGTTTATAGATATTATGATGTATTTGTATTTGCTTATATTGTTTTTAATTTTAATTTGTTTTTCATCTTAGTGTGTACAAATTCATGCAAAATACCCAAAGGGGGTTGAACTTTAGTTGTTCTGGTCATTAAGCAAATGAATGCTCAACTGTAAAAAACTCTCAAAGTTTAAGATTGCACCTCAAATGCATTTGACATTGTGGGTTAACTGGTCTCTAGACAAACTAATTATTGGGTAAACTAGCTTCAAGTGAAGTAAACAGCTACCAGAACCTATGTTTGAACTACTGTTTAAACTCGGTTTAAAAACGCCATGACTATAAATGTGAAGAAAAGGGACAGAACTTAAGTTTATTTAACATTTCATTTTTAAAAGTAAGATCGGGTTAAAGATTTTTCTACAAGTGATTTTCTGTAAATAATTTTCATACACTGCTTTCCAGAGAACTGAAGTAAACACTTAAATAGTATTGTTTTCTTGCAGTAATTTTCAGTGTCCTTACGAATCATATTTAATAAGTCCAGTGACTACATAGTTTTCTTACAATTGTTAAATGGGGTTGGCTAATGGTAAATAAGCTGACTTTCCCAGATGCCCCCCTGGCTATCTCCCCCATTCCTGGGAGAAGAGACCATACAATTAGCAGACAGGTGGTATTTAATGTCACCCCCAACCTGAGGGTGTGCTCTTGCTTCTTTAATCAGAGTCAGCCATGTTAGGCATGCAAGATCCCGGGAAAGCGAGAGCTTCTACAAGGCTAGCACTTCCAAAGGAACCAAGTTCTCTGACGCTGTACAGAAAGAAGTAAACGTCACAAACCAGGTGAGCAGCCTTTTCCTTGTCAAAGGAACCCTGTAAGGCCACCTCCCTACGAGTTCCCTCCTGCCTAGTTCTTGCAACATATACCTCCCTAGGCTAGCAGGACTTGAACCTACTGTGGCAGGAATACTAATTCTGTTGAAATACCACTTTCATTTTCAGGCAAGGCATTGACTTTTAATTTGGATATCCTCTTTTGTTTTAAAACCTTCATTGGTTCTCATTGCCTTAAAATTAAGTTTCACCTCTTCATATATATTTTAATCAAGAATCATCTGTTTATAAGAAACAAAGCCCATTTGGACTGGGTTAAATAAAAGCAGATTTTAAGACTTCTGCTCTAGTAAGATGAAGTAGATATACCTTTCTTTATTCTGCCCAACTAAGGACAACTAAAAACCCTGCACATTGTGTGCAAAACAAAATTAGAAGACTAAAAGATAGAAAAAGATCAGACCAGCTAGGGTCCTTGGGACCCAATCAACATCATATTGGTGAGTTCTCTGAGTTTTCTTTTTGCTTCATATATCTAAAACTGGGTGCTAAAGGGGCCAGCAACACAGAAATATCAAGACACAGACCCAAAAAAGTCCCAACAAAAGCGTGCTCCCACTAGCCAAAGGACCTGGAAAAGAGCAGCCTAGCAAGTTAAAAAAAACTTTCAGATAAGGGGCGCCTGGGTGGCACAGCGGTTAAGCGTCTGCCTTCGGCTCAGGGCGTGATCCCAGTGTTGTGGGATCAAGCCCCATATCAGGCTCCTCCGCTATGAGCCTGCTTCTTCCTCTCCCACTCCCCCTGCTTGTGTTCCCTCTCTCGCTGGCTGTCTCTATCTCTGTCAAATAAATAAATAAAATCTTTAAAAAAAAAAACTTTCAGATAAGAACTATTCTATAATAGTTAAACACAACGAGAAAATCTGCAGCCCTTCCCAATCGCTGCTAGCAAAGACCATTGGGGAGTCTAGATTTATACCCTATCCATGCTGTCCTGAGGTGCCCCAACCTCCTGTTGTGTTCAGGAATGCCCAGTAGGGAGGTAGGGCTTTCATTATCCCCTACCACCTCCATCATTGTTGGTGAAGCTACCACATGGGAAGCCTTGACTTCCACCCCAACCCAATGGTAATGAGATGTCCCTCCCTCCTCCACAATAGACCTCCCTACCCTAAGGCATCAGCAGAAGAAGCAACAATGCACTCTACCCCTCCCGACCAGGGTGGTATCTGTCTAGGACTAGTGGGGACCAGGAACTGCCACCCCTGTCTAGCAGTTGTGAGAAGTCCAAGTGGGGAATCAGGACCACCACCCCACCTGGTGGTAATGAGGCGGTGCTCCCATGTCCGTTGCCAGAGTGGTGTCAGAGAAAGCCCACTCAAACAGAAGATTTAAATAAGATCCAGAGTCTCATAACAGACAAAATTCCCAGGTTTCAAATCAAAATCATGCATCATACCAAAAACCAGGAAGATCTCAGACTGGAAATAGACAGGCAATAGGTGCCAGCATTGATATAACTGTTAGAATTATCTGACAAAGTTCATAAAGCAGCCAACATAAAAATGCTTCAAAGAGCAATCCCAAACATGCTTGGAACAAACGAAAACATAGTTCTCAGCAAAGCAAGAGAAGATATAAAGAACCAAATGGAAATTTTAGAAGTGAAAAGATAACCAAAAGTTAACTCATTTGGTGAGTTCAACAAGAGAATGGAGGGGACAGAGGAAAGAATCCATGAACTTGAAGACAGAACAATAGAAATTCCTATCTCTCTTTCTTATTGTTCTCATAACAAATTACTTGAACGTAGTGGCTTAGGGCAATACAAATTTTTTAGCTTTCACTTCTGTAGGTTAGAAGCTTGACATAGGTCTCACTGGGCTAACATCAAGGTATTGGCAAAGCTGTATTCTTTTCTGGAGACTTTGAGAGAGAATCCATTTCCTTACCTTTTCCAGCTTCTAAAGAACATGTGTCTTTCTTGGTTCATGGTTTCCTTCCTCCATCCTCAAAACCAGCCACGATGGATCAATTTCTTCTCACATCACATAACTCCAGCCTCTTCCATAGTCACATCCCCCTCTAACTCTCTTAGGTCTGCTTCTTCCATATATAAGGATTCTTGTGATCATACTGGTCCCAGGATAATATAGGATAGTCTCCCCATCTCAAGGTTCTTAATCTAGTCATACCAACAAAGGTTTTTTTTTTCCATGTAAGGTAACATATTCACAGGTTCCAGGGATTAGGATGTGGACATCTTTGGGAAGCCATTATTCTATCCAATCGAAACAAGAGAGAAAATATACTCTGTTTTGAGTTCTATTGAAAAATCTGTTTGAGTCTAATTAATAGAAAAAATGAACAGACCTTGAAGGACCTGTGGAAAAAAATCTAATATCCCTATCATCAGAGTTCCAGAAAGAGATAAGAAATAAGATTGGGCTGGGGCACCTGGCTGGCTCAGTTGGTAGAGAGTGTTCTCATGTGACTCTTGATCTCCGGGTCATGAGTTTGAGCCCCATATTGGAGGTAGAGATTATAAAGAAAAGAAATAGGGTTGGGCTGAAAAGGTACTTAAAGTAATGATGACTGAAAGCTTCCCAAATTTAGTAAACCTGTAGATTCAAGAATTGGGGCAAATCCCAAATAGGACAAACCTAAATAAATCCACACGCACACACATCATAGTCAGACTTCTAAACACTAAAGACAGAAAATCTTAAAACCAGTGAAAGAAGAAAGACACCTTACATATAGGAAAGAAACTATTTGAATGACAGCAGATTTCTTTTCAAAAACCATAGGGGCCAGAAGAAAGTGGCTCAACATTTTGCAAGCACAGGAAGTAGATAACTGTGAAGCTTGAATCTTACATAGAGCAAAACTATGCCTCAGAAATAAATAGAAAATTAAAACATTCTCAAATGAAGGAAAATTAATTTGTTACTAGCAAGTCTTTCCTAAAAGACTGGCTAAAGGAAGTTCTCTGAACAGAAAGTAAATAATAAAAGAAGGAATTGTGGGGGCAGCTGGCTGGCTCAGTCGGTAGAGCATGTGTGACTCTTGATCTCAGGGTCATGAGTTCAAGCTCCACATTGGGGGTAGAGATTTCTTGAAAAAAATTCTTGGGTGCTCAGTCGGTTAAGCATCCAACTCTTGATTTTGTTTCAGGTATGATCCCAGGGTTGTGAGATGGAGCCCCATGTTGGGCTCCGCACTCAGTGGGGAGTCTGCTTGAGATTCTGGATTCTGCCTCTCCTTCTCTTTCTGCCCCTTCCCCTCACCCCTTCAGATAAATAAATAAATCTTTTTTTAAATCTTAAAAAGAAAAAAAGAAGGGAATTAGGAAACATCAAGAAGGAAGTAAAAACATGACAGGCAATTATGTGCGTAAATTCAATAGACTTCCCTCTCCTCTTGAGTTTTCTAAATAATGTTTATCAATTAAAGCAAACATTTTAACACTGTCTGATATGGTTCTGAATGGATATAGAGGAAATATTTTAGACACTCATTAAAGGCAGAGGGTGAATAAGCAATTGATCAACAACGTGGTAAACACTATAATTGAGGTGTGTGTGGAGGGAGAAGCTCCAGAAAGATGAAGGAATGAAGTTCTGCTGTTCCTGGTAACTGTTAAAAGTCATTGAAGGCTTCATAGAGGAGGAAGACTTGCTTATGTATTAGGATTATATTTAGCTACAAGTAACAGAAAATCCAACATTAGTGTTCTAAACTATTGGATATGGGGTTTTTTCTTTCTTTCTTGTTTTATTAATTTAGTGATTCATCAGTTGTATATAACACCCAGTGCTCATGATATCAAATGCCCTCCTTAATGTCCATCACCCAGTTATCCGCCCCCCAACCCACCTCCCCTCCAGCAACCCTCAGTTTGTTTTCTAGAGTTAAGTGTCTTTTATGGTTTGCCTAGGATATGTTTAAATAAGGTAGGCAGTTGCTTGTGTTAGCTTCGAAGCTCCTTGAACTCTGTGAGTCTCTTGAATTTTCCTCATGGTTCCAAGATGGCTGCTGCAGCTCCAACCACCACACATGCATTGAAGGCAAAAATAAGAGAAAGTAGGTGCTCTGCACTCTCTGGACATCAATAATTATTGATTGCATTTGGATTGAATTTTCTACATGTTGGTTTTTATGTCTTCTTAAGTATTTTCCTCTTCAACAGAAGCCTTCTATTTAATTAACATACAAAGTTTTCTACATGTTTCTCATTCCTTCTAATATACGTATGTTTGGGGTTGGGGGTTTTTTATTCACTTTTGCTTGTTTGTTTTGCCTTCTTCACCTACTGTATCTTCTTTGCTCTCAGTAAGGCAGCCTCTTTCTAGGACCCTACCTTTCAGTTCCAATGACCTTGTCTGCTCTCCCACCTTGGCAATTCACTCTCAAGGTCACACCCTGGATCTCACATCAAAGGAAACTGAGGTGCTTCTGAACTCTTGATTTCTAAGATTCCTTTTTCTGACCACCATTCCTTTCTCCCCACTTTTTGAGTCCACCCTTTCCAGCTGTTCTTTGCCTTCACTGTGACCTTGCTCCTTTGAGACAACATTCAACCATTTTCTTATCCAAACCCTCCCCTTCTCACCAATTTATATTCCCACCAACAGTGCACAATAATAATTTTGACATTAGCCATTCAAACAGGTGTGAGTTGGTATCTTGTTGTGATTTTGATTTGCATCTCCCTGATGATAGGCGATCAACATTGTTGATATGATTACATCAAGAACTTTGAGATGGGGAGATATTATCCTGGATTATCCTCAGCCCAATGTGATCAGAAGGATCTGGGAGTGGGAGGGGGAACAGGGAGATGTTGCTCAAAGGTTATAAATTTCCAGTTATAAGATGAATAAGTTCTGGGTATCTAATGTTTGCATGGTGACTCTAGTGAACAATACTGTATTATATACTTGAAAGTTGCTGAAAGAGTAGATTGTAAATGTTCTCATCACAAAAAAAAAATGGTGACTGTTTGAGCTGATGGATATTAACTAACCTTATTGTGGTAATCATTTTGTGGTATATACCAGTATCAAATCAGCACATTGTAGCCTTAAACTTATACAATGTCATATGTCAATTATATGTCAATGAAGCTGGGTGTGGGGGGGGAGAAGAAGAGGAAGGAAGCAGGAACCAGAGGAGTGCATGATAATATCCCATTTTTTGAGCACTAATTCTGTGCCTGATGCTATGTGAAGTACTTCACACACATTTTTTCCTTTGAAGCCTCCAGTGATTCAACGTAGGGGCTTTAGCCCCATTTCATGGATAAACTGAGACTCAGAGAAGTCACTTGTCCAAGGTCAAACAGTTAAAATACAGCAGGGGTGGGATTCAAACTCATGAGTATCTGACTCAGAAATCTACAGTGTTAACCAGAGCTCCGTCTGTGCCCCCTCTGCCAGCAGATTCCCGTATGGGTAAGAGTTGCGCAATGTGGAATATGTCTGTTTCCTTCAGCTCCCACTCAGTCGCAGTTGGTCAGAGGGAATGTGCATAGAAAGAAGCATTGAGGGAGCCCATCCCTGAAGACTCTCCAGGCCTTCCCTGTCTCCGGGAGAAAGCTGGGATTCAGAGAGAGCCTGTGGGGAGAGGCCCCAGGGGTCCCTCTCAACACCATCTCTCAACTCTGTCACCCCCTCTGCCTCCACCCCGCCCGCCCCTCTACCTTTCTTGTAGGCTCGCTTCACGCACGGCATTTTCACTGTGTACCCTGGGTTTGGCTCCATCCCTTCCGGAGGAATGCAGGTCATCACTGTCGACTGCGTGGCTGACCCCATGGGGAGGTGTGAGGAATTCATAGCAATCGATATATCTGACCGAGACCCAAGAGACCAGCCCGCTGGCATTCCTTACAGCTTACTGGCCGAAGCTTGTCTACCAGGTATTGGGCACTCAGATTGGACAGCACCCCCCTTAAAAGACCCTCCCCCTCCCATGGTGCAAATGTTTAGCAAATATGGCCACGTGCTTCCTTTGGGTCATTAGAACTTCCTCTAGTGTCTTCAGCCATATTTTTCCTTAAAGACTTACAAGGCATGTACACCTGAAAGATGTGCCGCTTTAAACTCCTAGTCTTCCTGAGTTTGGTAGAGGATTCTCAGACAAATAGTATTATCTGGGAATCGTGGTGTAATGGGATATGGCCAGGACCCAGGAACACTGAATCCGGCCATTCCCTATGGGCACCATATGCACAGAGAACAATGGTCAGTGACTGTGCGTGCTATAACTTTAAGCAAGATTCAGGTAAAGTGCAGAGAGAACTCCTCTTGCTTTTACTATAGGCACCCCACAGCATCGCACCAACATGGGCCAAATGCCCCCATCCTTCCTAAGCCCACCCCAGATCCCTGATCTAACCTTTCCTTACCACTGGGAGGAACATATGGCTGGGGTCTGACAACCAGCAAGAACAGTACAGAAAAGAAAGAGATGATAGAATCTGTGCCATCGCTCCTACCCCCTCATGTGAATTCCCCTACATCTCCTCTATGACTGTCCTCCGTCAGAATCCAAATCTTCACATTAGCAATTACAGAGAGCAGGAACTGGGCTATGAGGCCTCGTCTCTCATTCTCCCCAGCCTTTGTGACTGACAACAATGCCCTGATATTTGAGGAGCACCAGATTTGTAGCAGCGCCACTCTGCTCAACATCCTACAGACCATAGAGAGTGGGGGGCTCTTTGTGGAGGATGAGAACAAGTTCATCTTCTGCAACGTCCTGGTGGGCCATCAGGCCAAGGCTCGGTTCAAGATCAGCAATGCGGGAAAGATTGCCTGTGATGTGAACATCGTAGTTAAGCCCATCTCCAACAAGGTAAGCAGCCCTAAATGGCCCTAGCCCACTGTAGTTGGCATGCAGCCTTGGAAGGAGCTCTTGGAAACCCTGCTCTAGAGCTGCTAGACCTGAGTGGAGATTATCTGGTACTCAGGCCCTGCTGGAAGTCCCATGACGTCACTGGGCATTTTCCCAGTGGGTGCCTCCTCCACTGGGACATTTGTCCCGGTGGGTGCCTCCTCTGGGTTTTAAAGTGGTACACACCAATGAGCAACTCACTCATCCATCAAACACTCAGCTAAGCATATAATGAAGCACTGTGGGGCAAGCCAAAGATGAGTGCCATCTCAGGCAGGCTGCCTCATGTTGCCCATTTGTCTGGTAAGGAGGGTTTGGGGGATGTCAGATTATAAGGGCAAGGAGAAAGGATGAGCATTTATTGACCCCTGCTACATGCTAGGCACTGTGTTAAATTATTTACATGTATTGCCTCAGTTCATCCTCCCAGAAAGTTTGTATTATCAGACTCTGTATAATCTCCTCATGTTACAGTTAGGGAAATGAAGCCTCGGGATACAGGCTATGTTTAAAGCCAAGCTTCATCCACGTGCAGGTAAATAATAAGTGCCCATTTCAGGGCCTGTAGATTCAGAGCTCCCTTTCTCTCCAAGTCAGACCATAGTGAGGTCTTTTTTCCTCACAGTGGAACAGAAAATTCAGGATATCAAGAGAGAGGGCTCAGTCAATAGCCAATCAGATGCACTGCAAATACTGCCTAATCTCACCTCAGCTGCTTTCGTCCTCTGCCCAAAGGTGGAATTTTAGCCCAGGGGTCTTTGGGCACCAGAGCTGGCAATGTTCACATGGCTGATGGTGGCAAGGAGATCACTGGAGGGTGGCCTAGTCTAGAGCCTCGGGGAGAGAGAGAAAGAGAGAGAGAGAGAGAGAGAGAGAGAGAGTGTGTGTGTGTGTGTGTGTGTGTGTGTGTGTGTGTGTGTGTGTATTCCCAGGGGACTGGCACCACAGAAGGGTAGGGTTTCAAAGACTATCTCATCCCTTTTGTGACTTCTCTAGGGCCCTGGTGACATCCAGTCATTTCTCTCTGACCTTTTTCTGGACATGAAGGCTTTCTTCCTGTTCTGCACTAAAAACATGAAAAGATAACAAGCCTGATTTCTCAAAGATAGGTTTTTGCCAGGGGATTTGCAGACGTATATTTTCTTCCTCCCTAATTTGCAGACTGTCACTTGAAAAGAGCAAAGAAACCTTAATGCCCTCAACTTAAAAATAAAAGGGGATAGTCAGTCTTGAATCCCATGTGCCACCCTTAAAAATGAAAAAATCCTTTTGAGGCCTTGCTGGGGTCCCTACAGTCTTCCCAAAACACTGCCACAAGATGGGGACAGATA
This sequence comes from Ursus americanus, assembly GCF_024610735.1. Taxonomy (NCBI): domain Eukaryota; kingdom Metazoa; phylum Chordata; class Mammalia; order Carnivora; family Ursidae; genus Ursus; species Ursus americanus. The sequence goes on from NC_142147.1 coordinate 27,393,308, forward strand.
AAGTGCTATCATACGCTAATCCCTGCTCTCCCTCCCCAGCTTATTGCCCGAATCACCGACATTTTTGAAGTGGAACCTACTAAGATGTGTGTTGCCAGCCGCTCACATGCCTTTGTCACGGTGACCTTCACCCCGCAGACCATGCAGACCTACCAGTGCATCTTTGAGGCCACCTTGGATGGCTTGCCCAGGTACCAGCTCCCCAGCATGCCCCCTGCAGGATGAGGATGGAATGTCATTCCTGGCATGCCGGGCTGACAGGCCTCCATCTTCCTGTTCCCTGCAGCAACCTGACCAGGAACCGAAGCCTCGTGTTTGATATCGTCGGGGAAGGGAACCTCCCTCGGGTGACCATAGTGCGGCCGGTTCTCTGCAACCAATATGGAAACCCCTTGCTCCTCTTTAAGAGGCTTCTGCTCGGCCAGTCAGAGAAGCTGCCCCTCATCCTCAAGAACAGTGGCACCATCCCTGCCCAGGTACCGCGGGAGGTGAAGTACGGGATGGAAAGGGAGAAGAATGACTCAGAAGTAAGACTTCTGACCTTGAGGTCTCTGCCATCCCTGACCTATGGGGGCTTCTTTGACGTTCCTCATGCATTAACCTGTGTAAGCCACGGAACACGCAGAGCCGAGTCAGCCACAGTGTCTGCCCTTAAGGAGTGTAAGAAAGCAGATTACGGGGCGCCTGGGTGGCACAGCGGTTAAGCATCTGTCTTCGGCTCAGGGCGTGATCCCGGCGTTATGGGATCGAGCCCCACATCAGGCTCCTCCGCTATGAGCCTGCTTCTTCCTCTCCCACTTCCCCCTCTTGTGTTCCCTCTCTCGCTGGCTGTCTCTCTCTCTCTGTCAAATAAATAAATAAAATATAAAAAAAAGAAAAAAGAAAAAAAAGAAAGCAGATTACACGGCTCACCAATGGTTACTCTGTGAATCAGTGTGCAGGGATATTCCCTGCGCTGAGTGGGGAGGACTGTGGGTATTCTTGGCATCTTCTTTGTCCTTCCCTTTTTTCTGTAATGAACATTGCATTTTTAATAAGGAAGAAATAAAAGAAACCTCAGTAGGGGTGAGAGATGCCACATCTCAAGGGACTCTTGGTTCAGCAATTAAATTGTGTTTTTATTTTTTTTTTTCTGTTCACATCCTTATTTTACCAAAAAAAAAAAAGTGATAAATTGTGTAAGGGTTCTACAAAGAACTGTAGGACTTTTTAAAATGATCTACTCCCATCTAGGGGAATCAAGGAAAAGTTCACTCTAAAATGACATGGAAGCTGGGCATTGCAGGACAGCTGGGTTTCAGGAAGGGGGCATGGCAGTCAGTGCATCCCAGCTGGACAAAGAAAACTATTCAGACAAAGGCACAGAAGCAAAAAAAATGTGTCCAGTACAAAACAGGAAAGAGTAAGCACCCAGCTCTATGAGAGCACAGGGGATAGAAGAGCAGTGGGAGATAAAAATAGAAGGGTAGAGTAAGGACAACTCATGGGAGGCTTTGAATTCTTTCTATATTTTAAACCCTACAAGATGTTCTTACTATCTTGTTGGGGTGGGTTTTTTTATATAGATTTTTTTATTTATTTATAAATAAAGAGAGAAAGAGAGAAAGTGAGAGACAGAGCAGGAGCAGGGAGGGAAGGGCAGAGGCAGAGGGAGAAGCAGACTCCCTACTGACCAGGGAGCCTGATGTGGGGCTCGATCCCAAGACCCCGGGATCATGACCTGAACAGAAGGCAGACCCTTCACCGACTGAGCCACTCAGGTGCCCTTGTTGTTGGATTTTGTTTTTCATACAGTTAAAGCTCATTTCGATTTACCCATGTATTTATCATTTTTATTGCTCTTCACTCCTATTTATCCATCTTCCCATCTGAGATCCTTTGCCTACCCGCTGAAGACTATCCTGTACTATTTCCTCAACGCAGGTCTGCTGGCGGTGAATTCTCTCAGCTTGTATTTGAAAATTTCCACTTCTCCTTCATTTTTAATGTAATTTTTACTGGCTCTAGAACTCTCACTCACCAGCTTTTTTCTCACAGCAAACGAGAGCCTTCATTCCAGTGTGTTCCGGTTTCCACTGTTGCCCACTGTGTCTAAAATGTTTTGCTAAGGTCATCTTTTTCCTCTGGCTTTGTTTAACACTTTGTGTTCGTCTTCTGCGGTTTCGCTAAGATGTACCTGGGTATGGATTTCTTTTCATTTATCCGTCTTGGAATTCACTAGGCTTCTTGATTCTGCAACTGATGTCTTAAATCAGTTGTGGAAAATTCCAAACATGTCTTGAAATATTGCTCCTATTTCATTCTGTCTCATCTCTCCTTCTGGGAGGCCAGTTCAGTATCTGGAAGACCTTCCCCCTGTTCCCTGTATAGTCTCACCACCTCACTGCATTTTCCATCCGTTTTTCTCTGGGCTCCATTCTGCATAATTTCTTGGGACCTGTCTTCAGCTCATTAACTTTCTCTTTAGCCGTATCTAATTTGTTATTAAACCTTCCATTGAGTTCTTAAGTTACTGTATTTTTCAGTTCTAGACATTCTATTAGGCTGCTTTTCAAATACACATAATAAGTTTTGAAGATTTCTGGTTTTGTGCTGAAATTGTCAGACTTGGCTTTATTTCTTGAACATAGTAATCACAACCATTTTGCCATCTATACCTGGTCATTCCAAAATCTGGAGTCCTTTCTCCTCATGTGCCTAGTCATCTTTGATCCTGTGTTGAGTATTATATTTGAAAAATTATTTAGAAATAACAAGACTAAGGATGATATTCTTTTTCTTCAGAGACAATTTTCATTTGCTTCTGCCAAGTACGTTGGGACATTAAAAAGTCAAGATCACCTAAATCTAGTTTTAGGGCTTGGTATTTCCTAAATATGACTCAGAACAGGATTGCTCCCCTTGGGGGAGCTGGGTTATATCCAGCCTGTCTTTGGTCCTATCAGCAGGTCCTTTGGGGTCTCAGTGTACAGGAAAGAAAACACCCACCTTTCACAAGACTTTTGCCCTCTTAGCACCAAGAGGCCATCAAAAATATAACTGAGCCTCCCACCTATCTCTTCTAGACTGGCAAACACTTGAAGTCAAAAACAGCCCAGAAATGTAGGCTAGACTCTCTGGATTCCCATGCTCACTCTTCACTATCTACTTAGCTCTGTGATGCTTTAAAAAATGTGTTGCTCTTATTGTCGTTGTCCTATTTTTCTGTTTGTTTTGAGTCTACATTACCTAGTTTGTTTCCATTGTTACCTGTATTGCTTCCATTACTATAGCTTTATAAAATGTTCTAGCATCTAGTTTAGTAAATTCCTGCTTACCCATTCCCCACTTTTCTAATTTTTTTTAACATTGTTTACAAATCTATTCTCTTGGATGAACTTTAGACATAATTTTATAATGTTCCTCAAAGAAAAAAAATCCAGTTGGGAATCCTGTGAATTATTTGGGAAGAATTTCTACTTTTAGAGTATTTAGGCTCTCAGGAGCAACATTTAGAATTTCCATCCATTTACCCAGATCTTTTTTTATGTCAATTTTTTCATATAACTCCTCCATATAGTTTCTTACTAAGATTGTTTCTAAACATATAATTATTTTTATCTCAGAAGCTTCCTATGTAGTATCACTATTTCTTTCTTCTTTTTGCCTCATTTCTTATCTTGTTCAATCGTATTTATGATGGTGCCAGCACGACTAACTTCTAAAACCGTCTGCTGATTTCTCATACCCAAAATCAGATATATTGGCTTTAGATTTTCAATCAGCTGTGGTGGTCCAGAAAACATCCCTTTTCTCCACCTAAGGCAGAAGCCCAATCTGGTTTTCTTTTTAACTCGGCAGGCTGCTCAGTATGACACTATCAGGCAGCTGATGCATTAGTACCTAGGAGATACTTGTTTTTAGGAACTCATACTTATGTAAGCCTTTACAGAATGACGAGTATTCATTTCCATTATTAGTCTAGAGTATATTTTATAGCTGCCTCTGTCAATAGCAGAGACCTTAGCAAGCCCATTTTGACACTGCGTAGCTGGGTGATCTGGAAAGTCACCTCTACTCTCTGGACCTCCGGTTCCTTACTTGGATAATAAGGACTGAACTAAACTTTCACTTTCCTCTCCAGGTCTAATATTTATTTTATTTCCCTTTTAGTAAGAAATTCAAAAAAGTGAGCACTGGGCACGATAACTTTTTGGGTACTTCCCAAACAGCACCATATCTCAATCCAGACTCAAAACCCATGAGCTGCCTGTAAGCTTAACACTCGATCTTGCTTTCCTTCTGCCAGCTGCATGTTGATCTGAGGGACCAGCTAGGCGTCTTCTCACTGAAAGGGACCCCCACCACCTCCTACATCTACATCACAGAGGAGAACAAACCACATGCAAAAGGTAGGTAGGGGGAGTATAGCTTCTAGAGGGCGTTGGGTCCCAGGAGCTGTTTTATTAGGGAACTAATAAGGACCCGGCCAGAGTGGGATGCCCAGTCTCATCACCAGTGCCTCTGTAGGTAAGGCTCATTCCCACACTAAGGTTGCCCTCCCTTGAGCCAGGATCTTCTTGGTTACATCTTCCTTTTAAACTCGTTCAGATTTCATCTCTCTCTCTTTTTCTTCTCTTTGCAGCAAAGAAAGCTCACACGGCCTCCCTGGTTGTTCCTCCTGGGAACACAGCTGGATTCGATGTCGTTTTCCAATCCCAGAAGGTTGGGAGAATGACAGGCACCATCCACTTGTCAGTGATCGATAACCAGTATGAGGAGACAATCATCCACATGGTGGGAGAGAGTTACGAGGATGACATCACCTTGGGCAACATCCATGGGCTGGTGGTTTCCAGCAGCCCTGAGGCCCCAGAGATCTCTGAGATCTTCGAGGAAAATACTATGGAGGACTTGGTAGCAGGTGAGAGAAACGGAAGTGAGGTATTGACAACTCTTAGCTTGGGTCATTTTAAATAAGAGTGAAATTTAAGTAACAGCTCAGCCAGCTTCCTGGGAATTTGGGAAAGCGTCTGCTCCTCGTTACTGTATGCCCCGCCATTCATGGCTCAGACAATGCCCTCAATCACGCGTTCCCTCGAGGAACACTTCTTGATCATCGGCATGCCTGTACCAGGCACTATGCTGAGCCCTGGAGCTGCAAAGAGTAAGAGGAGTGTCTCTGCCTTGGGGAGCTTATAGGTTTAGCTAATTCCAGTTTAGCTAACAAGTGAAACTCAAAATTCAAATTCCAGATGAGCTAAGGGAGCACATGTCTCTCTAGTTTTGCCCATTTCTTTCAGCCGGCTTGTATCGGCATTGTCTGTCTCATGGGAGCCGTGTATCCTAGACGTCCCAAGAGAAACCATGGGCTTCTTTCATTAAAGAAGGCGTAGGTTTGTGCCACCTCTAGAACATCATTCTCTGTAGCCTCCCCACTCGGTGCAGTGTCTGAGGACCGACAGCGTCAGCAGCACCTGGGAGCTTGTCAGAAATGGGAATGGCGGAGCCCACCCCGGCGCCTCAGGCCTCCTGAAGCCGAGGGTGCATTGTAGCAAGATCCTGAGTGACTCGTGTGTATATTAAAGCTTAAGACGTGCTCCTCTGTGGTCCATCATGCACTGCAGCTTCCTTTGGGTGACTATATTCTTTGTGGTAGAAGAAAGTTTATTTCATCATTATCATCAGAAAGTACTTGTTAAGCACCCTAACTGTGTAGCTAATTGGTATGACATGAGTTATAAACACATTCTCATCATTTTTCTAGGAGCCTTATTATATATGCTAGAATGTAGCATCGGACAGTCTACACAGCTTAAAATCAACACTCCTCATATATACGGTGTTTCACCCCTCGTTGTGGCTACCGGGTGACATCTTTCTTGTCAGGGGTCAAGCAGGAGCCAGCAGTGAACCCTAGTCCAGAAATCAGATTTCATACTTATAATAGGGTTACCAGGTTTAGAAAATCAAAATACAGGAGTCCCTGTTAAATTTGAATTTCAGATAAAAAACGAAGAGTTTTTTTTTATTATTTGTGTGTCCCAAAGTATTGTATGGGACATACTGATACTAAAAATTTCTCATCATCTATCTATGGTTCAGGTTTAAAAAGGACTTTTGTATTTTATCTTATTTTAACCCTTAATAGTATTGTTTCAGCAAACAAATGGAGTTGGGGACCTATATTTTCCCTTGGAGGTGAGGGCCAAGGTGGACCATGGATGGATGGGTGGTTGGACAGACGGACAAATGAACAGATAGATTTCCCAAGGAGGGAAAGCTTAAGCTAAGGGACTCTAAATTTTTCCGAAAGAATCATCGGGGGAGGGAGGGATGCATGAGGGTAGGGCTGCATGTCTTTCAGGTGCTGCCTCCTCAGGGAAGTGAGCCCTAGGAGGAGGCCAGAGAGGACTCACAGGCCTTCTGCTTCTGTCCATAGCTGCGCTGGTGGACCACATCCAGTTCGGGGACTGCCACATTGGAAACAGCTATAGTGTGAGCTTCACAATCACTAATCACAGCCAAGTGAACGTGATACGGTTTGAATGGCCCCTTTTAGCTACAGTTTCCTTTTCCCCACAGGTAAGTGAAAGCCATTCACTGTTTTCTGGACTTCCTTAGGTATAAGCCAACCCCAATTTGATTGTCTGTCTGTTCCCATGAATACATGGGATGGGATGGATGGCTCTTAAGCTGGGAAACAGCCCAGGAACCATCCCTCACTCAGACCAGGCACCAGAGGACACAGTTCACGTCTCCTCTGGTCTAAGAACACAGAGTGAGGTCTGCCGAGATGGTTGCTAGGCTGATGTTGAGGAATTCCATGGAAGCCTGTGTGGGTGAAAACAGGTCCAAGTCTTCCCATCCCAGAGTGTAGACCTATGTCCCCCAAAGTGTATGTTCTTTAGAGCATTAGTCCTGCAAAAGTGGTTCACTAAAAGCTAAAATGGGCGTAGTGGGTTCTGTGGACAACTGAGATTTAGCAAGTTCGCAAATTACATCTTTCTCTTAAAGGTGCCCAGTGCCATTCAGCATACTAAATCCAAGTTTACTTTGTTTTACCTGGAATTTTCTGGCCCCTTCTTTTAGCATCTCACAGCACACATTTTATGAATTGCTGACCAAAGCTCGATGTCGCACAAGGCCTAAGACAATGCAGTAGCAGATCTAGCCTGTGGCTAGTTGTTGTTTTTCATAGACAGTTCTCTGTCGAGTTCCCAGGACAATGGATATACCCAGATGTATCCACTGCCTCCTGGTCTGTTTCAGTCACCAAGTCTGTTCAAGCATAGAATTCTAGAAGGAGAGTTGGGGACCCTACTTTGTCACCTTTATTTTTTTGTTTTTTTAAGTAAGCTCCATGCCCAGCATGGAGCCCAACATGGGGCTTGAACTCACGACCCTGAGATCAAGACCTGAGCTGAGGTCAAGAGTTGGACATTTAACTGACTGAGCCATGTAGGCGCCCCCTTTGTCACTTTTAAATCTCCGAGTGCTCACAGGAAGTTTTGCTTCCTGGGGGGTATATAAAGTGTCAGTCAAAGCGGCCGAGAAAAGCTTCGGATAGTCCATTTAGTGCACCCACGTGCACACACACTCATGCATTATTACCCCCCACCCCACCACACACACATATTTGTGGCCTTGGGAAATACTAAGCTTTCTTCTCCCTTCAGTTTCCAGCAGAGGGAGAGTTTTTATTTCTGTCAGAAACATGATAGGACTGGGGCACCTGGGTGGCTCAGTCAGTAAAGCGTTTGCCTTTTGGCTCAGGTCATGATCCCAGAGTCCTGGAATCGAGTCCTCCATCAGGCTCCCTGCTTCTCCCTCTCCCTCTGCTACTCCCCCTGCTTGTGCGCTCTGTCTCTCTCAAATAAATAAATAAAATCTTTAAAAAAAAAAAAAAGAAACATGAGAGGACTAATATATATATATGTGTGTGTGTGTGTGTGTGTGTGTGTGTTTATATGCTAAACCATAAGTGATTTTATGCTATAGACCAAATTAGATTACCCATTTATCTGATATATTTCAGTAAATCTCAGCCTTTCTGACCTCAGAACTCCTTTACCCTATTAAACATTATTGAGGAACCCCAAAAAGCTTTTGTTTATGTGAGTTATGTCTATTGAAAATTACCATATTGGAAATTAAAACTGAGAATATCTGAAAACATGTATTTATTCATTTTTAAATAACAAACCCATTAATGTTAGTATAAATACTACATTTTTATGAAAATGGCTGTGTTTTCCAAAATAAAAAAAATTTAGTAAGAAGAGTGGCATTATTTCACAGTTTTACAAATCTCTTTAATATCTGGCTCAATAGAAGTAGCTAGATTCTCCTATTTGCTTCTCCATTTGATCTGCTGCAATATCGTATGTCATGTAACCTCTAGAAAGTTCCATTGTATACTCATGAGAAAATGAGAGTGAGAAAGTCAACTAACATCTTAATATTCTGATGAAAGTAGTTTTGACTTCGTGAACTCTTGAAAAGGTCTTAGGGGTCCCAAGGGTCACCTGATCACACTCTGAGAACTGCTAATGTACTGTGTGCATCTGTCCCTGATTCATAAAGGTCATATTGATGAAGAAGAAGATAGGTAAGAGTGTGGTACCTGGAGCCATACTGTCTGGGGCTGAATCTAGCTCTTCCAGTATTCATGGGAGGACCATGAACAAGTTACAAGTTTCTTTGCCTATAAAATAGGGATAATGGCTGCACATCTCATTGGGTTGTTGTGGGGATTAGCAGAATTGTGTAAAGGTTTAGAATAGTGCCCTAGGCAAGTAACAGTTTGATAAATATTAGCTGCTTTTGTTTTTAGGCTTGTATTTCTATCCAAGAACCTCTTGTGCATATTTAAGACAGTCTACATAGGCAGGTTTGAATGATATATTTTTTGCCAAGAATTTTGGCTCTACCTCTTCTCTAGAATGCCACCATCAGGTAGCAAAAGTCCTCAAGCTCGGATTCCCAAAAAACACTAATACCAAGCTCTTCCCCAGATTGGCCACCTCCACCCCGGGTGTGCCAAGGACGTAGTGGTGGCCATGAAGTCGGACGTGCCCATCAATCTGAAGAAGATGGGAGTCAAGTGCAAGCTGTCCAGGATCACGTTTCAGCTCCCTGCAGACCAGGTGCCTGACTGGGATGACCGCATGCGCACAGTCAAGTGGGTGGATGTGCTCAGAAACCCACCCGGGACTTTGACTACAAAACGAAAGGTGAGTGAGGACATCAGGCGTGGATCTGACCAGGCCTGCCATGGCTGGGGGGCTGCTGCTCTCCACTTCAGTGTCTCATCATTGCCTTCCTTCACCAACCAAAAAAAAAAAAAAAAAGTTTCCCATTCTACTTGACCTTGATTTCAGAAGTGACAAACTGAACTTGCAAGCATGCCAACCTACACATCTTGATCTGTCCGGCTTTAGTTTCAGTCTGGATGCCTCATGCAGCAAGGTCTCCCACCTCCTTCAACGGCACCGTGGCTAGCCTTTCAGTTAGTTCCTCTCTCCCTTGGGTGTCCAGAATTAGATTAATTAGAATCTTGGGTTCATGACAGAATCTCACTTGTGGTCCAAGCATGCCCCTCTTTTAATTAGTCCTTGGTTGGTTTCTTTTAAATAGTAGAATAAACAGAGAGGAACCTACACCAACCTAGGAAGTAGAACATAGATTACCTGTGTGCTTCCCAGCCACTCCATCCCCCTGCCTCTCTTCTTAGACGTAATCACCATCCTGAATCTCATTTACTTATTCCCTTGATTTTTGGTTTTTTCTTTCTTTTTCAACCTATGCATCCTAAAAGGAATACCGTTTAGTTGTAGTTTTTAACTTTAGTTTTGAAAAAAGGTTAGATTGCCTGTGATCCATATTGTTGTATATGGCTGTAGTACACCCATCTCACCGCTATATAAAATTCCATTATTATTTATCATTCAGTCTTCTTTTGAAAATTATTTGTGGTTTTGCTATCATGCACAGTGTTTCCGTCAATAGTATTGTTCGTGTCAAATGGTGTTCACTTGCAAAATCTTATATTCCTAGAAGTGGAATTGCCAAGTCATAGGATATGTGAATTTCAGCTTTCCAAGGTAATGCCCAAATGTTTTCCAAAATGGCTGTACCAATATACACTCCTACTGCAAAGGGATCTTACTGATCCACATTTTCTCCACAACTTGGCATTGCCAGACCTCTTGATTTTTATCATTTAAGTGAACGGGAAATTGTCTCATTTTGGGGCTACTTTGCATTTCCTTAACCACTGATAAAGTTTAATATGTCTTCGTGTGATTTTTGGCCATGCCATGTAGTTATCTCTTACATAAATGCCTTTTGCCTATTTTCAATTTTGATGTTTGTCTTTTGTATGAGTTATTTTATTTTTGGTAAACTGTGCTATTCCTTCCTGTTATTTGTCTGCAAATGTCTTCACCAAACTTAAAGATTATCTTTTCACTTTCTTTGATGTATCTTTTGATGAACAAAAAATATTCTTAATTTTAGTATAGTCATATTTATTAATTTCATCTTCTAGATTTATTATTTTTTGTGTCTTATTTTTAAAACCCTTCCCTACCAGGAAAGGAAAAATATCCTTTTTTTTTTTTCTTTAAAGTTTAAGAACTTTGCTGTTTAGGGTCACTTGGGTGGCTCAGTCGGTTAAGCAGCTGCCTTCGGCTCAGGTCATGATCCCAGAGTCCAGAGATCAAGCCCCACATCAGGCTCCCTGCCCAGTGAGGAGTCTGCTTCTCCCTCTGCCCCTTCTCCCATCTTGTGCTCTCTCTTTCTCTCTCTCTCAAATAAATAAATGAAATTTTTTTAAAAAATAGAACTTCGCTGTTTATATTTAAGCCCTTGGCCCACCTGGATTTTATGTATGGTGTGAGGCAAGGATCCAATTTCATAATTTTCCATCTAGATAACTAACCTGGCCAAATCCCTTTTTTGTTTAGCCCTCGGTTTCCTAGTGATCTGCCATGACTCCCTGGTCATCTAAACTTCATATGTACCTGGATATTTCTTGTCTCAGTATTCTACTTCATTGTCAATTTGTCCATCCCTATGCCATTTTTACCCTGTCTTAATTTCTATAGCTTCATAATCAACCTTGATATCTGGAAGGGAAATCCCTTTTCCATACTGTTTTTTTCTTAAGTGTTTTAGTTATTCTTGGTCCTTTATTTTTCCATCTGATTTTGGAAGCCACTAACCAAGTACTGTGGAAACCCTAATGGAAACTTGATTGGAATTGGATTCCATCCATAAGTCAGTTTAGGAAGAATTAACAATGTTATAATATTAATTTGTCCTTCCTATTAACAAATTGTATCTCTTTATTTAGGTCTTAAGATTTTTTTTACCGCTGTTCAGGTTCTTTAATAGTATTAAGACTCTTCAGGCTTTTGATTTGTTCTTGAGTCAATTTTATTAAATTATTTTTCTAGGAATTTGCCCTTTGACTAAGTTTTCATATGTATTTTCATAAAACTATTTATAACATTTTCTTATAATCTGTTTAAATCTGTAGGCTTGGTGGTGATGTCCACCTTTTCGTTTTTGATATCGGTTATTTGTTTTTACTCATTTTTTTCTTGATCAATCTCCTCGAAGACTTTTTAAGTCATTCCAAATAAAAAACTTTTGGCTTCACTGGTCTTCTCTGTTTTTTATTTATTTTAGATTTCATTATTATCTGTCCCTATTTTTATGATTTCCTTTCTTCTGCCTTCTTCTGAGTCCATCTAACCAAAAAACTCATGTCTCTGCAATCCTACTGCTGTCAGTAATTTGTTTCCTGCCCCATTTAGGAGTCGTTTTAGGTTTGCCTGAATCATTTATTCTGGAGCTTGAGCTTGTGCATTGGTGCTAATTTGCACGGGTAGAATATAGTACTGTGCTCCCCGTCCCCCCCCCCCAGCCCTTTATTCCTGTGAATCAACTGGCTCCACCTTTGTTACAGGTGATAGAGACAGACCCTGAGCCCGCCCACTCTGTAGTAGAAGAGAACTATCGAGAACTGCATCTTCAGATCAGTGCCAATGTGAATTTCGCTTCGTATAGATGCCAAACAAGCAACGTGCACTTTAAAGAAACGCTGGTTTACCAGACCCGAGTGTTTGAGTGAGTCTTCAAGAGCCCCCCATCCTCACAGAGAAGCTCTTGCAGTTCAGCATTTGCCCACCCCACCACACATTTATTCAGTGTCTACGACAGCACATCCCAGGCATCCGAGCCGCGTGGCACACACCAGAGTAACTCTGCAGGTGCAGTGAAACCTTCAGACCCACAAAGCTGTTGATGTTCACACTTGAAATCAAGATATAGGCCAGGAAACAGTCCACTAGCAGGGGTTGGGGGGGCATCCAGCTGTCAGCTTCAGTGGGGACCGTCCTGGCAGCAGCAGTCCACACCACCACCCAGGAACAGTTCTTTTCTCCCTGAGCCCACGTCACAGCTCAGACAATATCCACACTGATGGCAATGTCTCCATAGCAGCTTAGAAGCCCCACAACCTACAGAAGGCAACACTCCTTATAACCATTCCATAGGTACAGCTTCTAGGATCCCTATAGGGGACATGCCCAGTTACAAGAGTCACTACACTCAGAGAACCCCAAAGCTATGGCTTCCCTCCGGGAATCATAAATCCCCCCAGACCAGATGCAATTTACCAATCAGGGGTCATTTTTACTATAAACAACGTTGCCTCATAATACAACTGATACTTCTCCTTTATCAGGTTTCCAGGGAAACAGAGCTAGAAAGTGCATTCAAAGTCAAGATTGTCCTTAGAAGGAAAAAGAGTCATGTGAACTCAGGGGAATACAGGATGTTGTGGGTCCCCCTCTTAAGAAGCTCATGGTGGGTGGTGGGGGGATGGGTGAAAATAGGTGAATTGGTGGTTGCAGTGGGGTGGCCTGTGTGTGCTGTGAAATACCTGATGCAGACCAAGATGTGGGCAGAATCAGGAAGCAGACAGCGTATCTGGAAGACATCCCAGACGAGGAGGTGCCCCCGCTGAATTGTGGAGAATGAATAAGAGGTAGCCAGGTGAAGTGAGTGAGAAAAAAAGGGCCTTCTAAGCAGAGAGAGCAGCATATCCAAAGACAGAGAAAGACTATTCTTTGAGAATTACAGGCACAAAAATGTAAACCACTGACATTTCACCATGGTAAGAATTAGTAATTAACTTGTTCAACTCATTTTGCATTTGTTACACTTTACATGTTCTCTCAAATTATTATAGAACCAAAAGAGATAAAGCAGGAAGTGGGACCTTCTGCTGATGCCTATTTCATCGAAAGCAGGGGGTTGGCAAACTGTGGCCAACGGACCAAATCCAGCCTATTGTTATAAATTAAGTTTCTTTTGGCCACAGCCATGCCCATCTGTTTATGTGTTGTCTGTGGCTGCTTTTGCACTGCAACAGTGGAGTGAGTAGTTGCTACAAAGACCTATGGTACACAGAGCCAAAAAAAGTGCTGTCTTGCCCTTTGTGAAAAAAAGTTGCCAATCCCAAACTAAACCAAGAACTTTTTTTTATCAAAAGTATTCTGTACCACCAAGATTTTTCCACTTTTTAAAAATTTTCTTTAGGATAATGACCAGCACTCATACTTTCACACAATAAACACAAGCCCCTGAGGTCAAAGCACTTGACTTTGAGCGTACCTGCATGGTCTACCTGGACTGGATAATGAAAACCTAATCCTTACACCCTACCACACCCCACCCCCAAACTCTCAACTCCTACCTCTTCCCTAAAATAGGAATAGCACTTGTGCTTCTTTTTCTAACACAATAATTTTCTTGTGTCAAGGCCTCATCCTTCTGCTGTGACTGTGATCAAGTTTAAAAGTGATTCCAGAAAAAGCTTCTATCTCCTATGCTTGTCTTAGATGCAGGGAAACTTGAGGCAAGAAAAGGCTTCACTAATTCAGAATTTGAGACAAGTCTTAGCCAGTAAAGCAATCTCAGGCAGGGGTCAAACAGCCTCTGATCACAGGGACATTATTTCTGGGGGGAGATAATTCAGGAAGGGAGGGACCGTGAAATTTGCACCTCAAGAAGGTACTGTCACAGGAAACACATTTGATTCCTCTCTCATGGAAATGTTTCAGGATTACAGCGATGCATGCTGAGACCTCATTGCATAGGGTACTGGTGGTGTGCCAGATGATTTTCAGTGCTAAACATTTGGATATTTTTACATTTAATAGCTATGTGTATATTTTACGTGTTTTAGAAGAAAATATAACTAGCGGAGCAAATGCATGGTGTCTGATAAATGCTTAAAACTTGCCTTTTGAAAAAGTGTTTAAGAAACACAGTGATGACTTAAAGAAAAAGTGAAATAAAAGTATAGATGATGTACAGACAGGGAAAAAAAATCAGTGACATCACATTTCTCAAATCCATTCTCTGATCTCTCTGCAGGTTTGAACTGATTAATTCAGGAAATGTGCAGCTGGAATTCAACTGGGTCTCAGAAGAGACTGCAAAAGCTGTCAGTTTTGCAATGCCAGATAACCAAGGTAAACACAATGACAGGCAAAACCCAGGCTTGAACTGAATCCCCAATTAGGAGAGCACTGCTCCAGTGCCCCCCTCAGTAGCCAAGGAGAAGCAGAACAAATGCCTCATGGTGTCTGCAGAGCCAAATGGGCCTGAGAAACTCAAGAGCTGACCTCTGTCCTGCTGGAGCCTGGACCCTGGCCGTCCACTAGAACAGGACCCTGGCCGTCCACTAGAACAGCACCCTGGCCACAGAGCCCTAGGAATCTTTTTCAGGTCTTAGCCTCTGGAGAGATTACACCCTTGCAGAAACTAGGAACAGTTTCCCCAAGAAAATATACTCGCATACCCAATCAGATACATACAAAGCAGTTGGAAAAGGGCTCAACACTTGGTGGACAAACGCTCATTACTGTTGTTGCAGTTTTGGAAATTCACAGACCTTTTGAGTGGGCCCTTATCCATGGGCCCCCAGATTGTGAACCCCTATTTTAAAACAATGATTTCTCCAAAAATTATGCTCACAGCCCATTATTCTTTTTTTTAAATAATTTTTATTTTGTTATATTTTTCACCATACAGTACATCCCAAGTTTTTGATGCAATGTTCCATGATTCATTACTTGCGTATAACACCCAGTGCACCATGTAATACGTGCCCTCCTTAATACCCATCACCGGCCTATCCCATTCCCCCCATCCCCCTCCCCTCTGAAGCCCTCAGTTTGTTTCCCAGAGTCCACAGTCGCTCATGATTCATTCCCCTTTCTGTTTACCCCCCTTCATTCTTCCCTTCCTTCTCCTACCGATCTTCCTATTTCTTATATTCCATAAATGAGTGAAACCATATGATAATTGTCTTTCTTTGCTTGACTTATTTCACTTAGCATAATCTCCTCCAGTCCTGTCCATGTTGCTGCAAATGTTGTGTAATCGTTCTTTCTGATGGCTGAGTAATATTCCATTGTATATATGGACCACATCTTCTTAATCCAGTCAACTGCTGAAGGGCATCTCAGGTCCTTCCACAATTTAGCTATTGTGAACAATGCTGCTATGAACATTGGGGTGCATATGGCCCTTCTCTTCACTATGTTTGTATCTTTGGGGTAAATACCCAGTAGTGCAATTGCTGGATCATAGGGTAGCTCAATTTTTAACTTCTTAAGGGACCTCCACACTGTTTTCCAGAGTGGCTGTACCAACTTGCATTCCCACCAACTTGCATACACCAACAGCGTAAGAGGGATCCTCTTTCTCCACATCCTCTCCAACATTTGTTGTTTCTTGCCTTGTCCATTTTGCCATTCTAACTGGTGTAAGGTGGTATCTCGAGGTGGTTTTGATTTGAATTTCCCCGATGGCTAATGATTTTGAACATTTTTTCATGTGTCTGTTAGCCATTTGTATGTCTTCATTGGAAAAGTGTCTGTTCATATCTTCTGCCCATTTTTTGATTTGATTATTTGTTTCACATGTATTGAGTTTGAGAAGTTCTTTGTAGATCTTGGATACTAGTCTTTTATCTGTAGTGTCATTTGCAAATATCTTCTCCCATTCCGTGGGCTGCCTCTTAGTTTTTTTGACTGTTTCCTTGGCTGTGCAAAAGCTTTTTATCTTGATGTAGTCCCACAAGTTCATTTTTTCTTTTGTTTCTCTTGCCTTTGGAGATGTGTCATAAAAAAAGTTGCTGTGGCCGATGTCAAACAGGTTGCAGCCTATGTTCTTCTCTAGGATTTTGATGGATTCCTGTCTCACATCAAGGTCTTTCATCCATTTGGAGTTTATCTTTGTGTATGGTGTGAGAGATTGGTCAAGTTTCATTCTTTTGCATGTAGCTGTCCAATTTTCCCAGCACCATTTATTGAAGAGACTGTCTTTTTTCCACTGGTTGTTTTTTCCTGCTTTGTCAAAGATTAGTTGCCCAAAAAGCCGAGGGCCATTTCTGGGTTCTCTATTCTGTTCCATTGGTCTATGTGCCTGTTTTTGTGCCAGTACCATGCTGTCTTTGTGATCACAGCTTTATAGTATAGCTTGACATCCGGCAACGTGATGCCCCCAGCTTTGTTTTTCCTTTTCAACAGTTCCTTGGCGATTCGGGGCCTTTTCTGGTTCCACACAAATTTAAGGGCTGTTTGTTCCAGTTCTTTGAAAAATGTCATTGGTATTTTGATCGGGATGGCATTGAAAGTGTAGATTGCTCTGGGTAGCATGGACATTTTAACTATGTTAATTCTTCCGATCCATGAGCATGGAATATCTTTCCATCTTTTTGTGTCTTCCTCAATGTCTTTCAAGAGTGATTTATAGTTTCTAGAATATAGATTCTTTACATCTGGTTAAGTTAATTCTGAGATAACGTATGATTTTTGGTGCTATTGTAAATGGAATGGATTCCCTAATTTCTATTTCTTCAGTCTCATTGTTTGTGTATAGAAATGCAACTGATTTCTGAGCATTGATTTTGTATCCCGCCACATTACTGAATTGCTCTATAAGTTCTTGTAGTTTGGGGGTGGAGTCTTTTGGGTTTTCTGTATAAAGTATCATGTCATCTGCGAAGAGAGACAGTTTGACTTCTTCTTTGCCAGTTTGGATACCTTTTACCCCTTTTTGTTGTCTGATTGATGTTGCAAGGACTTCTAGTACTATGTTGAATAATAATGGCGAGAGTGGGCATCCTTGTCGTGTTCCTGATCTTAAGGGAAAGGCTTTCAGCTTTTCTCTGTTGAGAATGATATTCGTTGTAGGCTTTTCATAGATGGTTTTTATGAAATTGAGGAATATATCCTCTATCCCTACACTCTGAAGGGTTTTAATCAGGAAAGGATGCTGTATTTTGTCAAATGCTTTTTCTGCATCAATTGAGAGGACATATGGTTCTTGACTCTTTTCTTGTTGATATGATCTATCACACTGATCGATTTGGGAATGTTGAACCACCCTTGCATCCCAGGAATGAATCCCACTTGGTCTTGTTGGGTAATCCTTTTAATATACTGTTGGATCCTATTAGCTAGAATCTTGTTGAGAATTTTGGCGTCCATATTCATCAGGGAAATCGGTCTGCAATTCTCCTTTTTGATGGGGTCTTTGCCTGGTTTGGAGATCAAGGTAATACTGGCCTCATAGAATGAGTTTGCTAGTTTTCCTTCTGTTTTTATTTTTTGAAACAGCTTCAGGAGAATAGGTATTATTTCTTCTTTGAATGTTTGGTAGAATTCCCCAGGGAATCCGTCAGGCCCTGGACTATTGTTTTGGGGGAGGTTTTTGATCACTGCTTCAATCTCTTCATACTTAATAGGTCTGTTTAAATAATCAATTTATTCCTGTTTCAGTCTTGGTCATTTATAGGTTTCCAGGAAGGCATCCATTTCTTTCAGGTTGTTTAATTTATTGGCATAAAGCTGTATAAAAGTTTCTAATGATCCTTCCTATTTCATTGGTGTTGGTCCTGATCTCGCCCCTTTCGTTCATAATTTTATTAATTTGGGTCCTTTCTCTATTCTTTTGAATAAGTCTGGCCAGTGGCTTATCGATCTTATTTATTCTTTCAAAGAACCAGCTTCTAGTTCTGTTGATCTGCTCTACTGTGCTCCTGGTTTCTAATTCATTGATCTCTGCTCTAATCTTGGTCAGCTGCCTTCTCGTGCATGGGTTAAGCCTGTTCTTCTGTTCCAGCTCCAGCTTCTTGAGGTGAGAATATAAAAACTGCATTTTAGATTTTTCTATTCTTTTGAGTGAGGCTTGGATGGCTATGTATTTTCCCCTTAGGACTGCCTTTGCAGTGTCCCATAGGTTTTGGACCGATGTGTTTTCATTCTCATTGGCCTCCAAAAATTGTTTAAACTGATTTTTAATTTCCTGGTTTACCCAATCATTCTTGAGCAGGATGGTTCTTAGTTTCCAAGTGTTTGAGTTTCTTCCAAATTTTTCCTTGTGATTGAGTTCCAGTTTCAAAGCATTGTGGTCTGAGAATATGCGGGGAATAATCTCAGTCTTTTGGTATCAGTTGAGACCTGTTTTGTGACCCAGTATATGGTCTATTCTGGAGAAAGTTCCATGTGCATTCAAAAAGAATGAATATTCTGTTGTTCTGAGGTGTAGTGTTCTGTATATATCTATGAGGTCCATCTGGTCCAGTATGTCATTCAAAGCTCTTGTTTCTTTGTTGTTTTTCTGCTTAGGTGATCTGTCTATTGCTGAGAGTGGAGTGTTGAGGTCCCCTACTATTAATGTATTATTATCTATATGTCTCTTTATTCTGGTTAAGAGTTGGCTTGTGTATCTAGCTGCTCCCCTGTTGGGGGCATAGATATTTATAATTGTCATATCCACTTGTTGGATACATCCTTTAAGAATAATATAGTGTCCTTCTGTATCTCTAACAACAGTCTTTAGTTTAACATCTAATCTGTCTGATATGAGAATTGCTACCCCAGCTTTCTTTTGAGGTCCATTGCACAGCCCATTATTCTTGAGGCAGAAGACCCAGAGACAACTCCTTGACCCACCCCCTTGAGCCAAAAAGAAACAACTTTGAAAACTTGAGAGAATTAACAGAAGTATTTTCATGAGTCTCCTAGGAGAGATATGAACCAATTCCTTACCCCTTAGTGCCCAAAATTGAGTATACCTGCTAGAAGAGGTGAGCCCACAGACCCCACGGAGGGTCCCTGAGGACGTGTGAGTGGGCTGCCTTCCACCTGCCCTCCCACTGCAAATGCAGAAGGAATATCACTGGCTGTCTCTGTTTGCCCGCAGGTTCCTCTCAAAAAGACCAACTTAGCCAGGGCACGCTGCACACAGTCAGCACCCTGGACAGTGCCATCGACCACTGGAATGACGTTTCCCTGCCACCCTTCTCCGTGGAGCCCTCCTCAGGCACTGTGCCTGTGGGGAAGACTCAGAAGCTCAAAGTGAAATTCTCCCCGCTGGAGGTTGGAGACTTTGAGGGCAATCTTTTCTGCCAGTAAGGAGATGTGCTCCCCGGAACAAAGCTCCACATCTCCTATCCTGTTTTCTGTCCCACCACTACCAACATTCTTTCCAGCTTTGGAAAATTGTTACATTTCCCTTTGGAAAGAGTCAACGGGGCCAGGATTTGGAAGATACGGAGAATCTGGTCTTTTGTATTACTCACCAACACTCTCTAGACTCTTCCTCCCGCCCCCTTCCCCCTTCCCAGCCACATAGAGGATTCCACTGAGCAACAGGATGGCTGACAGACAGATGGGTTCCAGTCCTTGGGCACGTAGGAACTTAGGAAAACTTTCTTGTACCTTTTCTGAGACTTGGTTTCCTCATGTAGAAAGCAAATAACAATACCCACCTTGTGCAGTTGCCATGAACATTAAATGAGTCGATTCAAGTGCAGACTTCACACAGAACCTGGCACACAGTGAGCACAATCCACGTACATGGTGCTAGTGGAGGTGGTAGACGTGATGCCTTGGTGAGGAACAGCGGGGGCCCAGACCCAATTCGAGAAAAGCCAATCCAGTAACTTCTAGCAATGAAAGCCCCTGATGTGCTAGCCAGTCCCAGGAAAGCTCCAAGTACAATACCTACCTTACAGAGGAACTGTGTGAACCCTGGCATGGGGCAGCGAGACCTACATGAGCCATAAGAGCTTTGTGGAGCCCCTGCAATCTACCGCAGGGACCCCTCCCACATCTGGGCCCCTAAATGTGGTGCTGGGGCCAAGTCTGCTCACATCCAGTTCACCTTCACCGAGGAGCTCAGGCTGCTCTTTTAGGATTTCTCTGTCAATGTTCATACCCCGGTAGATGCCTATGGAGGACCCAGAGCAGGACTCTGCTCAATTTACAGCAGGGAGATTTTGTCACCACTGCTGGAGGGATAACTTGGGGCCACACTTAGATACAGAAAAAGAGCCAGAATTCAGCCGCCACTGCTTCAGCCCATTCATGCATTCATCTACTCAACAGTTACGGAACGAACACTTACCATGTATCATGCACTGTTCAGGGACTGAGATTATGTTGTTGACCAGGACAGACCTGGTCTCTGCTTTCATGGAGCTCACATTCTGGTGGATATAATAATTCATTTCCAACCAACTCAGAAAGCAATGATTGATTTAAAAATAAGTAAGAGTAACCTTTTCGTCTCAGGATTCCCAACCTGCCACCTGGAGAGCAAGGTCCAGTCCTATCAACAAAAGGGCGGAGCCTCTTGCCCTTCTGCCACTTTGACCTGAAACACTCCGACTACATCAGTGGTCATCGGCGCAACCCAGATCTCCGAGGGCCTAGTGGTGCGGCTCTGGACTCAAACACGCGGGTGATTGAGTTCACCAGTGTGGGCATAGGAGGGAAGAGTCTCCGGTGAGTTGCCTAGGTTTGCATTTGTTGAGTTCCTATCAGTCAGTCCTTCTAAAGAATGGAGAGGAAGGATTCAGGGAAGTTGGTGAGGCTAATTCCTAGAAGCAGGCTTGAACTACTGGGGTTGGACTTTGGAGAACTTCTCCAGTAAGGAAGCTGGATTTTGTCTCCTTAGTATCAACATTGGGGAAAATCTGGAAGACAGAAACATAGAATCCCTGACCACCACCTTAACCACAGAGGATCATTGGAACAGAAGCACCCTGGACACCATTATTACTCCAAAGTCCTGAACTCTAGCCATAGTCTGGAGCCCCATTTGAGATGCAGTTTTCATTTCTATGATAATGAAATGCCCAGACAAGATCTACTTCCCACATAGGGGGACTGTGCTAGGGAAGGTCATAAGAAAGTTTCTCTTATTCCTCAACCCCCCGTTTCACTCTCTGCTATCAATTCTTCCCCATTGGCCAGGACTTTTACAATTCTGAACCCCACTAATAGCACCTACACCTTCTGCTGGATCTCTGAAGAATCTGAGAGTCTCCAGAACCCTCCAGCCTTCACATGCCTTACAGAGAAGGGCCTCGTCCACCCGGAAAAGAAAGCTGAGGTGTGTGTGTGAATGAAGACCACCCGACCCAGGACTTTAATCATTCTCTCGCTCTCTCGCTCTCTCTCTCGCTTTCTCTCTCTCTGCATAGCAAGTGTGCTGTAGACCATAGTTAGAGTGAGGGAGGACAGCCCAAGGGTGCATCAATCAATATTCCTTGAGTGGCATAGACATCAGGCAGTCCACATGAACAGGACAGACCTGAGTTCTCTTGGTTGACCATGGAGATATGGAGAGCTCTAGCATTTGCAGTTTTAAAACCTGAAACTATTAAAGCAGGGAAGGGAAGCTGGACACTAATGCCCAGGGACTCCAGGACTCATAAAATAACAGGAAGACTTATTTTTTTTTCCTAAGGAGCTGACAGCAGGAAAAGGATACAGATGTGTTTTTACTTGGTCAAGCCAAAGGGCAAAACAGAAAAGTGGGTCCTGTCCCACAGCTCAGTCCTCATATTTACGCAGTGGTATGAGGTCTAGGGTCAGACTTAAAGAAACATGAATTCATGCCAAAACAGATCTATGGGCCCTGTATCTGTAAGTTCTGCAGAGAACCTCAGACGCAGAAATAAATCCATGAAATAGAAATTATGAATTCGTATGCCTTTGGAAAGTTCCCACAGATAAATGGAGAAGGCCCAGGGGACAATGACAGGGAATGCTGAGCCCAGCTCTGGCTGGCTGAGTGCTTCCCTGTCAGATGACCACACACAGACAAGTAGGCCCAGGGTTGCCAGTTTTCCCAAACTTTTTGAGAAAAGCCAAAATTCCATATTTCTCTCAGATTCTCTCTATTTTTACATGCCAAAGAAAGACATGGTGTGGAATATGGCAGCCCAGCCATCAGAGGCTGTGGGTGGGGTAGACCCTCTCAGGAGGACCTGTTGGCAGGGCAAACAGACATTGATATTGCTGGAACAGCCACACTTACGTGCCTTCACAGAGACATTAGAAAGGTAGGGGTGACCTGGCAATGTCAGCCATCATAACCCCAGCACCAGGAAGCCTCCAAGGGCATGTGGAACAAGCAAACAGAAACGCCTTTTACCCCTCTGTTCCGAACTGTCTTCTTAGATTGTCTTCCAGTTCACACCTTTCCATCTGGACATCACAGAAGCATTCTGGACTTTCTTAATCCCCGAACACAACATCACCGTCCCTTTCCTACTGGTAGGCAAAGCCACCGATCCTCTCATCAATCTGAACAAGTCACACCTCAACTTCAGTTGTCTCCTCATTGGTAAGGCTACCCTGTTGGTTTATGTTTGAGCTGGTGTGACTTGCGAGGGAGGGGAGTAGGGCTGACCCAGCGATGAGCTCCAGGAGCAGACTTGGGTGGGACACTTTTCCTGGTGCCTGTCAGAAGTACTCTATCACTGTTCACAAAGCCATGAAACATTTATCTCTCAATCTGATTTCCATCAGGTATCTTCTAAACCCACACACTAATAACCTAAGAGCATTTAGAAGCCTTGCTACAGATCCTACTTGTTAGATTCCTTGAAGGTCTGGACTGACTGTGTTCATTTCCAGAGCCTCACGTTATCCCCGTCTTACTTGAATGGGCCTCCGGAGGATGGGCTGTATTCGTTTGCCTCTCAGTCTGTGCCACAGTGAGCAGACTGCTCTGCCGTCCTCTCATATACTTATGCAGCTCAGCAAATATTCCTGAGCCCCCTGTATGACTCAGGCACTCTTCTGTGAGCTGAGAAAGCTGTAGATAAAGCCAAAGGCCCCACCCTCACAGTGGTTACATTCTAGTAATAGAAAGCAGACTACCAAAAAAGAAAAAAATATATATATATATATATAGCATGTCAGATGTTAGTAAGTATTCTAGTGAAGAATAAAGCAGGATAGGGAGAATAAAGGATGCCAGTAGGCAGTGGGAAAGTGACATTTGATCAGAGACCTGAAGGAAATAAAGGAAGTGATTGCCAGGTTCCTTATCACATGGATGGGGGCTGTGCGTGTGTGTTGTAAAACACAACTAAAGCCAGAGGATGTTTTAGTAACTCATTAGATTTTATATTTAGAAAAGTAACACTCTTTATAATAAGACAATCTGTTATACAAGGAAAATTTTAATATCTCTCCACCCATCCTTTCCATCAAAGGAAACCCATGTTAACAGGTTATTATGTAATATTTCCATACATTTCTTATACCGATACATATAAATAGGTGGGAGGAGGTTTCAGAAGGTTTTGAACAAATAAATGGACAGTATAGCATAAGAATAATAACAGCACTCTTAACTATAGAGAACAAGCAGATGGTTACCAGAGCGGGGTGGGTAGGGGGATGGTGATGAAATAGGTGATGGGGACTAAGGAATGGACTTGTCGTGGTGAGCGCCAGGTGATATATGAAAGTGTTGAATCACTCTGTTGTACACCTGAAACTAATATAACACTGTGTGTTAACTAACTAGAATTAGAATAAAATTAAATAAATAAAAACAGCAACAGCAAGACAAACAGAATTTAATCTGGGAATGCAAGGGTGGTGCATTTCAATATAATGATTATTTCAACAGATAAAAGAACAACCATGTGATCATATGAATATATACTAAAAAGCCTTTGCTAAAATTCAGCAGAAATCCTCAACAGAAATTCTAATAGTAAGATAGGAATAGAGGGAAAACCTTAAATAGAGAAGACTATCCAGGGGCACCTTGGTAGTTCAATCAGTTAAGCATCCAACTCTTGATTTCGGCTCAGGTCGTGATCTCAGGGTTATGAGATGGAGCCCCTTGTCGGGCTTTGTGCTGAGTGTGGAGGCTGCTTGGGATTCTCTCTCTCCCTCTGCCCCTCTCCCCTGCTCACACATACGTTCACACTGGCTCTCTCTCTCTCCCTCTCCCTCAAAAAAAAGAAGACTAACCAAAATCAAAAGACAAATATTATCCTGTAACAAACCACTGAAACCACTTCAGTTAAAATCAGGAATTAGGCAAGGATGCTCATTATCATCATTATTATTGAATGCTTTCTTGGTGATTTTAGCAAATACAATAAAATAAGAAAATTCAATAATTGGCATAAACATTAGGGGAAAAGAGACAAAACTATCTCATTTGCTGTTGCTGGTGACTTCATACATAGAAAACCTCAAGAGCCTCTAGAGAAAAGCAAAACAAACCACTAGAATCAACAAGATAATTTAGTAAGTGGCTGGATGTAAGACAATTATGTAAAAATCAATAGTTTTTCTTTCTTTTAGCAATAAGCACCTAGAAACAGAAACAAAAAATCCATTCAATATTGACAAAACCTATGTAATATCTAGGATAAATGTAACAAGAAAAGCACAGGACCTATATGAAGAAAACTACAAAATCTTATTAAAATGCCCCCAAACAAGATGTGAACATATACCAGTTCTCTCAAGATTAAATGCAAATTTAATCAAGTTCCAATTAAAATCGCAGCTGGTATTGCCAGATAAAACACAGGATGCATAGTCAAATTTGAATTTCAGATAACAATGAGTAATTTTTTAGTATTAGCGTGTCAGTAGAAGTATGTTTCATGCAATATTTGGGACATACTTATACTAAAAATATATATATATTTCCTAAATCTGGTAACTTTAATCCCAAAAGGATGGGGGGTGGGGGGACAATTGGATAAAATGATTCTAAAGTATATGTAAAAAAAAAACAAATGCTCTACAGTAATCAAGGGAAGTAAGAAAAAGCAAAATAATGACAGATGTATTCGGACCCCATCGGGACTCTGATGACATACCTGAGCTCTGACTCAAAAGAGTTTAATGCAGGGACTATTTACAAAGATATGGGCAGAGTTAGGGTGCCTATCAGGGAGGGTGAAGCCCTCATTAACAAAAAGCATTAGTTGCAAAGGAACAAGGAGAGAAAATAATGTCATCAGAATCACCTAAGGCATGTGTGACCAAGGCAGAGGAGCCACCTAGCCAGAGCATGCAATTGATGGAATAAAATTCTAGAAGGAAGACAGGAATCTCTCCAGGGGAAGAAGGTCACTTATAGAGCAGCCGGAAGGAAGAGGTAGTCAAAGACTGAAGAGCTTGGGAAGAGAGAGAAAAGAAGTTGCAGAGTTTTTTTAAGAAGCTTTCCTCTTGCCTGAGGAATAGTATCTGCTGAGATACTTGAGAAGCAGGCATGAGGCCTTCACTGAGAGCCAGTGTTTCTGTCTTAGGCAGAGAAGCCAGGGAGACCGTGCAGATCATCAACAAGGAGGAGCAGGGGTTCCATTTTGCCTTCCAGGACAACTCGCGATATTCTGAAGGTTTCGGCAACAGCCTGGTGATATGTCCCATGGAAGGCTGGATCCCACCATTGTCCAGGTAAAGAAAGAGTCCCCCACGACTGCACCTTCCCAGTAGAGCAGGGCTTCTAGATCTGCTAGCTAGGAGAATCCGTTTCCCTCAGAGTGTGCTGTATCAAGTGTCTTCCAACTCTAAAATTTATATCAACAATCCCATCCCTACCCTACTTATTTCCCATTGTCCATTTTCCTGATAAATTGTAGAGCACTGAGAACTTTAGACCTTCTTCTCAATATTTCCTCTGATATTTATATTCTTTTCCCTGCTATCAATTGTATTTGTGAATTCATAAAGCAGTATCTCACCATGTCTGGCAAATCTTCAAAACACACCATAATTTGGAATGACAATCTTTTTCCTCAGAATGCGTGTGATGAACCATCAGGCTCATATTCTTTAGCAGATTATAGCAGGTTGGCCTTGTCGGCTAATTGGCTGTCTTCTTCCCCATCCAGGTTCCCAGTTGATATTTTCTTCACACCAAAGCAGGAAGGAGATGTGAACTTTAATTTGATCTGCAATGTGAAAAAGAAAGCCCACCCTCTGACCTTAAATGTCAAGGCTGAGGGATACACTATGAATGCAGAGGTCAAATGCAAGGACAGGACCGGCTTGATCACTCTCCTGACTCCCAAAGAGACTAACAATATCAACTTCTATGAGGTAGGAGTGTGAGAGAGCCTTGATTCATTCTCTCTCTAGTCTCTCTCTTTCTCTCTCTCTCTCTCTCTCTCCCACCCTCCCTCCCTCCCTCTCCACATTAGCTGGGAAAGGCAGTATGAGTGAATGTTACCTGAATCTCTCTGTTTCAAATGCCAGGGAAACTGGGAGAACAGAAACATGCCAGAAGCATCTGCATCCTCAGAATGCATATAGTTTTAATGTGAAAACTTACTTTATTTTTCAGGGGGTGGCAAGATGGTAGGGAAGGGAAGAATACTTGTATTAAACATACAGGAAGGATGTTTGTCTACCAAGGGAGGTCTAAAAATTAAATTGCCATCTTACTCACATATGAGGGTCCCCTAACACTTAGTAGCTCTTGCAGGAATATCTGACTACATTTAGCCCATGATAGTCAACTCACTAACATCATCTGTCATCCCTATTTCCCAAAGGATATTTTTCCCCATCATGTTACATATCCTAACCCCAGAGAAGGGAACCATGATTTGCATTCCATCAACATACTACTCTCTGTTCTCTCAGGTAGAGTTGAACGAATGTGTTCAGTGTGAACTCAGCTTTATCAACACGGGGAAGTTCAACTTCAGCTTCCAGGCAGAGCTATCTGGCCCCAAAGCCCTGCTGTCATACTTGGAATTTTCACCCATTAATGGCAGTGTGGATGTGGGGCAGAGTGCACATGCCATCTTGTCTTTCCAACCATTTAAGAAGTGTGTCTTGAAGGGCGTGGAACTCAGAATCAAGGTGAGACCATTTAACATTGTCTGGCCATGAAAGCACTAACAGCACTCTGTCTTGAGAGGTTAATTCTCCTGTATGTTCCTTGTCTTCTCCACCCTGCCAGAAGCTCCTAGAGAGTGGTCGTGTTGGAGACAGTCTCACAGTCTCTAGTATAAAGGCCTCATCTACAGTTGAGGTGCCCAGTGGATAAGTGTCCATTGAAAAGCAGTTGACCATCCATGCACTGGAATCCTATGCAGCTATTAAAATAAATAAGGGAGATGGATGGCAGGTGGAGAGGAAGCAAGAGAGGCAAAATATGTATAACATTTTCCAAGATAAGTTATTGAATGAAAAACCAAGGAATTATTATGTCCGCAGGAATGGCAGAGAAGGACCTTAGAAGAGCTGCTCTTCCATAGTGATGAGAACACTGGCAAAAACTAGCAAAAGCAGCTTTTTCAGAACTCTTGAAATTAACCAAAGGCTAGCAACAATCCTAGGATCATTTACTCAAGACAAATGGCTGAATTGTGTGTATATGCCTCATTACCTTTATTTATCTGTCAATGAACATTTAGGTTGTTTTCACATCTTGACTACCGTGAATAGTGCTACACTGAATGTGAGAGTTTAATATCTCTTCAAGATCCTGATTTCAATTCTTTTGGATACCAAAGCCAAACAAAAACACCACAAGAAAAGAAAACTACAGGCAATATCCCTGATAAATATAGGTACAAAAATCCTCAACAAAATGCCAGTAAATCAAATCCAACAATACATTGAAAGGATCATACACTACAATCAAGTGGGTCTTTTCTCTCGGAGGCCAGGATGGTTCAATTTACAAAAATCAATTAATGAGATATCTGACATTAACAGAACAAAGGATAAAAATCACATGATCATCTCAATAGAAGTGGCAAAAGGCATTTGACAAAATTTGTGACAAAAGCTCTCAACAAAGTAGGATTAGAAGGAAAGTACCCCAACATAATAAAGGTCATATATGAAAAGCTCACAGCTAACATCATACTCATCAGTGAAAAGCTAAGAGCTTTTCCTTTAAGATCAGGAACAAGGCAAGGATGCCCACTCTCACCACTTCTGGAAGTCCTAGGCAGAGCAGTTAGACAAGAAAAAGAGAAAAGGTATCCAAATTGGAAAGGAAAAAGTAAAATTGTCCCTGTGTGCAGACAGCATGATCTTATATAGAGAAAATCCAAAAGATTCCATTAAAAAATCTGTTAGAATTGGGGTGCCTGGGTGGCTCAGTCACTTAAGCCTTCATCTCAGGTCATGATCTCAAGGTCCTGGGATTGAGCCCTGCATCAGGCTTCCTGCTCAGTGGGGAGCCTGCTTCTCCCTTTCCCTCTCCCTCTGCCTCCTGCTCCCCCTACTCATGCTCTATCAAATAAATAAATAAAATCTTTAAATTTAAAAAAATCTGTTAGAAGTAATAAAATAATTCAGTAAAGTTGCAGAACACAATGTCAACAAACCAAAAATCGGTTGCTTGTCTACACACTAACAAGAAACTATCTGAAAAGAAAATTAGGCAAATAATCTCATTTACAATATCACTTAGAAAAGGATTCAATTCTCAGAAATAAACTTAACTAAGGTGGTGAAAGACATATATTGAAAACTACAAAACTCTGATGAAAGAAATTAAAGACACAAACAGATGGAAAGACATCCTGCGTTCGTGGATGGAAAGCCTTAAGACTGTTGAAATTTCCATACTACCCACAGCCATCTATAGATTCACTGCTATCCCTATCAAAATCCCAAAGGAATTTTTTTTTACAAATACAGAAAAACAGTTCTATGATTCATACAAAACCACGAAAGACCGCAAATAGCCGAATCAATCCTGAGAAAGAACAAGGCTAGAGACATCACACATCCTGATTTCAAAGTATATTACAAAGCTACCATCATCAAAATCGTATAGTACCAGCATCAAGACAGACACATAGACCAATGGAACAGAATACGGAGCCAGAAATAAATGCACACATTTATGGCCAACTGATTTTTGACAAGGGTTCCAAGTATACACAATGGGTAAGGAGAGTCTCTTCAACGAATGGTGCTGGGAAAACTGGATATCCATATGCAAAAGAATGAAATTGAGCCTTTCACACCATGTCACCCAAAAGTCAGCTGCAAATGGATTAAAGACTTAAACGTAATACCTGAAACTATAAAGTTCCTAGAAGACAACACTGGGGGAAAGTTCCATGACCTTGGTTTGGCAGTGACCTCATGGATATGAAACTAAATGCACAGGCAACAAAAACAAAAGTAAAGAAGCAGGACCATGTCAAACTCAGAAGCTTCTGCACAGCAAAAGCAACAATCAACAGAGTGAAGAGACATGGTCTTTATTCATATCCTTGCGGAGAAGGCCACTGACAGAGAACCAGGGGGTACAACAATTGGAACCCAAGGTCAGTTGCTGGCCAGCCCATGATTTAGATGGACATGAAGTCATAGTACAGTCTAAAAAAAAATTTTTTTTTCAATCAGAAGAAACAAAACTATAAAACTCCTAGCCTGGAACTCCAGGGCAATGTTGCAGCCATCTTCCCTGCGAAGTGCCAGGCATGCCGCCTCAGAAGGAGCCCATCCCTTTTGAGAACCATCCTTTTCAGAACTTTTGTGTCTTACGGCAAAAAGAAACATCACACACATCATAGTACCTTCCTGCTCTAATTGGCAGAAGAGTGGAAGATGGCAATTTTAATCCTTCCCAGGGAATCAGTCACAAAATATAAAGACTCTATAGTAAGCCTTAAGTAAGAAACTGTTTTTCAATTTATAAAGTTGTTTATGAAGACATACCAATTGTTGTTATAATGTTTATTTTAATGTATTTAGGATGAATAGTGGATATTTTATTTTAAATCAATTACCAACTTACAAAATTTCATATTATAAAAAGTCTCTGAAGAGCAAATTAAACTCATGTCCCAACAGGCACATGTGTCATCTTGCTGAGAATCCAGGTATGACCCATACTGTTTATATCTTTCCACTCTTTCACCCTTGACATAGAGGCCTTTGACCTCATTCTTATCCTTTCCTGGTCACAAGGCAACCATCTGCCCTGCAGCCCTAGGTCTGCATTCAAAGTGGGAATAAGAGGAAAGAGGCTGAAGGCAAAACAAACAAAAAACCAACAACCAACCAACCAAACGTTCCCAGCAAGACTGCCTCTGTATTCAAAACAGGACACCCTCTTGTCCTCTTCTGTTTATATCCTGATGACCAGAACTATGTCTGAGTGTCAAGGAAGGATAGGAACTCAAGCGTTTTCACCCAGGCACACTGGCAACTAAGCAGAGTCCTGCTAATAGGGAACCCCTGGGAAGCAGCCAGCGGGGGGGGGGGGGGCAATGTCTGCCATGCCTTTGCCTTCTCCCCAAATCATCACCGTGGGAGCCAATGTAAGGTCCGATTGCAGAGTATCCCACTTTGCTTTCCTCAAGTAAACGAACTTCCTGTGAATCAGACCCTCTGCCCATGGAGTCCTGGCACCTGTATTTTTGTCTTTTTTTTTGAAAAGCGCCAACTGCTTTCCTCCTTCACCTGAGGACTTGAGGAGCCCTTTGCTCACACTTCTAATCAGGCTCTGCCTGCCATTCCCTCCCCACAGATCAGCCACGGCCCGACATTTCTGTGCAGCATCTCTGGCATTGCTGTGAGCCCAGCCGTTCATTTCTCCTTCACCAGCTACAACTTTGGGACCTGCTTCATCTACCAAGCTGGGATGCCCCCATACAAGCAAACCCTGCTTGTCACCAACAAGGAAGAAACGTCTATGAGGTAAGCAGACTTCCCACTTCCAGACGAGTCTCTAGCTCCTTGTGGGTCCTCCAGGTGAGGTCCTGCCAAAACAGAAGAAGAAAGATTATGGGAAAGAGTCAAACACAGCCAGGCACGAATCCGGAGACTCCTTTCCCCACCACTAATACTTGGGTAGCCGTGAGCTACTCTTCTGAAAATCTTAAAATGAGGAGGGCAGTGCCAGATGATCTGATAAGAGCTTCGGTGGCTTCCATTTATTTTCTCCACATAACAGATGTGGAAACCAAGGTCTGAAGAGTTAAAGAGTGTATTTCTCAGGCCATTACTTTGTAGTAAATAACAGATCTATACCGAGCTTAAGTCTTCCGATTAATCCAGCCTCTCTGCACCATCCCTGTGTAGAATGTTTCAGTACAGGTTTCTGGGCCTTATTCCAGACCTATTGAAACAGGATTTCCAGAGACTAGCCCAGAGACCTGTGTTTCCTCAAAGCTCTCTAGGTTAGTACTATGTAATAGAACTTTCCGGGATGGTGGAACCATTACCTATCTGTGCTGTCCAATATGGCAGCCTATAACTACTATTGCTGCAGAACACATAACTTGTGCCTGGTGCAACTGAGGGACTGAACTCTTAATTTTTTTAATTTTAATTCATTTGAATTTGAATTTGGATAGCCACATGGGTCTAGTGGCTACCGTACTGGATAGCACAGGCCTAAGTTCGAAGCCCAGCTCTTCCCTAGCTGTGCGACCTTGGACACGTGTTCTCAACTCTCCTCGCCTGGAGATGGCGGATAATAATAGCACCTCCCCTACAGCGCTAGTAGGAGGATTAAATTAGTTCCCCAGAGAGAGTCCTGAGAACAGTGCCTGGAATGTAGGAAATGCTCAGTTATGGTTATCTGCTGCTGCCGCTGGGATCATGATGGCTATCATCCTGACGGGCAAGTTACCAGAGTGTCATGTGATGCTTGAAATGCTAATTAAAAATCATACCTACCTGCGCTCTTACCTGCATGATTTAATTCAATCGGAGTCCTACGCAAAGGCGTTAAGTTCTCCTTCTCTAAATACCTGGAAGACAGACAAGGAAGTGTTGTAGTAGAGAGGTCTCATGCCTTCCCACCCACAGGTGGAATAGAGTAGATGTGGTCTTCGAAGATGCCGTGTAGTTGGGCGATTAGGGATAACGAGAACAGCTCACCTTTGTGGAATGTTTCCTCTGTGCCCCGCTTAGTGACCAACTCAGTTGCTCTATTCCATTTAATGCTCACAACAGCCTTATGAGGTAGCTATCACTATCCCAGCTTTACAGATAAGGCAACAGAGGCCCAAAGGGGCCAAGTAACTTTTCTCAGGTCTCCTGGCTGATTAGCGATTAGAGCCCAGATCCAAACTCCTGTCTGTCTGACTCAGAGCACATACTCCTCTCCTCTGCGCTTTGCCACCCAGTTACTTAGGAAGCACTTCCCCTTCCTCCTCCTCTTCCTCCTCCTCCTCCTTCTCCTTAGAGAGAGAGAGAGAGAGAGAGAGAGAGAGGGCCTGCAGGGCGGGTGTGGGAGGCTCAGAGGGAAAGGGAGAGAGAATCTTTTTTTGAGAGAGAGAGAGAGAGATGAGAGAGCACACACAGAGGTAGAAGCAGGCTCCCCAGTGAGCAGGGAGCCCGATGCAGGACTCGATCCCAGGGCCTTGGGATCATGATCTGAGCTGAAGGCAGATGCTTAACGACTGAGCCACCCAGGCACCCCAGGAAGAGAGAATCTTAAGCAGGCCCTATGCCCATCACAGAGCCCAATGCAGGGTTCCATTTCACAACCCTGAGATTATGACCCAAGCTGAAATCAAGAGGCAGATAGTTGACTACTTAGCCACCCAGGTGCCCCAGGAAGTATTTCCTTCTTATGAGAGGGTACAAAGCCATGAGCTGCATTTTCCAGAAAGAGAGGACAAATAGGATGCAAAGAGCATCGAGCAAAGGGCCATGGCACTTTTGAGTTTGAGGCCCATTTCTGCCAGGATCTCAGGGTGTGATTTGGGGTAAGTACCTTGATTATTTCAGGGGGGTGTGTGGGCTGGACCACTGCTGAGGTCCCTTCCATCCTGTGACTCCAGCGCAGCAGGGCAGGAAAGCCATCAGTACCCAGCTCAGAGAGACAAGGGGACAGAATCGGTCTTTCTGGGTGACTTAAACGTGTTCACTGACCTCCAGGAGCTCTAACATCCACACCTTCCTCCTGATTTCCTATAGCTTAGACTGTCTGTACACCAATACCACGTACCTCGAGGTGAACTTCCGTGTCGATGTGATAAAGCCGGGAAAGACACTGGAGATTCCAATCACCTTTTATCCTCGAGAAAGTATCCAATACAGAGAGCTCATTCCCTTTGAAATCAATGGGCTCTCACAACAAGTAATTGAAATCAAAGGGAAAGGCACCGAAATGAAGGTAAGAAAAAAGCCACTGGAGAGATCCTCAGGCTTGGCACCCTCCTTTTGGCCCTCCCAGCCACCTGTGCCCCCCTGAGCCCACTCTTCCTTTCCTCTCCACCTGTCCAGCCCCCAAGCTCCTCTGTCAGAGGCTAGCCAGTCCCACCGAAGGATGAACTGTCAAATCTGACTCTTATTCGGTACCAAACTTTAGTGCATCATAGGCTACAAGGAGAAACATTCTTTTTCTTGGAGAAGTTTGAGACCATCAGATGCATGATCCCGAGCACATCCTTCTCCTCTTAGGTCAGAGTGTGTTTTGTTTTCAGGTTTAATGGGCCAGATTTGGTTTGGATAGCAGTTTGTTTTGGCTATGTATGCAGACACACGTTTCAATTGTGGACCATCTTTCCTTAACGCCACATTGATCAATATTCTCTGCCAGGCACAGATCCCAGGATTATGTTTGATTGAGGGCATCTCTTCTTAGTAGGTGCCCCTAATGAAAGTGCTGCTGCTAATCCCTTTGTCCCCAGTGTCTGGTAAACATTTAAGGCGTCTGTTTGGTGAGCATGTTTGCATTTTAATAGGACGTTTTGGAAGATGGAAGGCTTTCCCAGATGCTTAGGAATGCAGGGGACATTTCAGCCACAGAGAGAGAGAAGATACGGGAGGGATGGGAGGGAGGTATCCCTGGCAGCCTTTCCATCAAGCTAGAGTAACCAGAGGACATGGCCACCTGGGGTGTCTGTACCCAAGCTGGAGAGGGGGTCTCTTCCAATCTCACTTGTTCATTCTGTCACTCAGTCACTCTGCACTCGCTGTGTGCCAGGTACATCAGGGAAAATCTGGAGGGGACTTCCAGTGGCACAGGCTGCTGCTAGGGACTCTCAGCTTTGGAGACAGAATGGAAACATGTGGGCTGGATATGAAGAAGGCTGAGGGGCAGAGGGTGCGCAGTTTAGGGACTGACTGAATGGCAGTGACCTGTGGGTGCTGCTAAGACCTGCGGGCCAGGCCCAGCCTGACCTTGATCCATCCTGGCCAACACTGGGATCGGTGCCCTATGAGAACTTGGAAGCATGTCCACTGTTCCACCCTGGCTGCCACCATTCTAGCCTGAATAGTCGGCACCTATCACTCCTCCAAGCGTTCTGTCCCACCATTTTCTAGCCCGTCTCCACAGAGACACAAGCCAGAGCACTCACAAAATACGTGCTTGATGGGGTCACTGCATGCAGCCCTGGCTTCCCACTTCTCTCAGCACAAGCCCTGACTACCTTCAAGCCTGTCTTCTCAGTGTGCCCCTCGTTCCTAAACACGGGCCTTGACTGAGCCACTCCTCCGAGTCAGGGCCTCGCCACTCCTCCGAGTCAGGGCCTCGCCACAGGGTGTCCCCTTTCCCCGGGGTGCCCTCCAACCTCACACCCACCCTGACTCAAACGTACTAATCCTACCCTTCCTTTAGCTCCCAGTGCCGTGTAGACATGCCTTCTCAGGCAGGCCTCCCCAGAACCGCCAGCCAGTTCAGCCTCTGTAATGCGCTCTCAAGGTATCCTGAGCTTTTCCTTCACGACCCTTGACCCTGTTGTAATTGTGTAATGAGCTGCCTAGGGGGTAGTTGATGCCCATGAATGTTTACTGGGTGAGTGAACGCCCCTCCCGTATGAAGAAGGCAGGACACTGAGAGAGAGGAGCCACCCTGGCCTCACCAGAGTGGATGTATCATGATGGTTATTTTTCTTGGTAACTGATGAAACCCTCCCTCCCTGCTCTCTTTCTTGTTCTGTAGATTTCAGTCCTAGATCCAGCCAACAGGATTGTGAAGTTAGGAGCTGTCCTGCCAGGACAGGTTGTGAAAAAAACGGTTTCCATCATGAACAGCAGCCACACCCAGCTCACATTCAGCCAGTCGATCCTGTTCTCAACTCCAGAACTCCAGGAACCCACGGTTGGTGCTCAGGGCTCCCGGTGGGCTCTTCACACTTCCTGATGATACGGGTGACTTTGCTAGCAACACTGACCGCTCACGCTTCTCGTGTACCTACAACGTGCCAGACCATTCTAAGAGCTTCCCATGTGCTTCCTCTGAGCGTCTTTACAGAAACAGTATAGGGCTAGTGCTTTCATTATTCTCATTTTACATGGAAGGACACCAGTGCTTAGAGACACTGTGTACTTTGAAAGGGCAGCAGAGTGAAAGAGGAAGGGGTGGGATTCAGTAGATCTGGATTCTCATGAATATATATCCTGTAGAAAGTTTGAAAAATACAGAAAGTCATAAAGAAAACCATTTTCCCCATAATCTCACACCCAGAAAGAATCACTTACAAACAACCACCTTCTTGCCGTCTGCCCACCCGGCAGAGAGACAGTGAGATCAAGCTGCCTAGCGTCTCTTCTTACAAGGGCTCTAGTCTTGTCATGAGGAACCCACTCTCATGACCTCATCTAAACTTAATTACCCCCTAAAGGCTGAACGCCACTCACATATGAATTTGGGGACACAATTCAGGCCACAGCAAGGTGGATGTGATATAGACGGATCTGGTGGAGTTTCCAGTCTTCAAGGGTCACTGACCCAGAAATAACACCCGAACAGCCTAGAAGCTGCAGAGGCAGGGTGTGACTTGGGAAGGGGCAGCTCAGAGGACAGCTGGGGGCTGTTGGGAGGCCCCGCAGTGGAGGGAGGCCTGTACCGAGTTTAGGGTGAAGAGGTGTCTTGCAGGCAGACAGGCTGGGGAGAGGTGTGCTTGCAGGCGCAGGAACCTGTGTCCCAGAGGGCCTGTGCTTGTGGACATCCAGGTGTGAGGTGGTGCAGCAGGAGCGCTGCGAACCATCTGGGGATCGCCGGATACAGGGAAATGGGCCGAGAGAGCTAGCCAGAGCCAGAGAGCGGGGGCAGCTCATCCCAGGGCCCATGCTGCCACCCAGAGACAGGGCAGACTTGTTGGTTTCATTTCCTCATTCATCCAAGGCGACATCCTCAGTGCCGCTGGGGACCCCCGACTGTTGGGCCAAGCTACTTTTGCCTCTTTCGGCAATGAGTGACCTGTACTGGCACAGTGGCCCCGGGCTTGGCCTCCAACATCATGGTGTTTGGAGAAATCCCTGAGATCACGGTCCCAGTGCAGTTTTTGGCCCATCTCACCCCTGCCACCACAGTCCACTGCTCTGCACCCCAGGGAGCACAAGCAAGGAAGGAGCCTCAGCTTCCTTAGAGCAGATTTTGATTATTTCTGCCAGGACAAAAGGGGAAGGGGAGAACATACAAATTTAACCAGCAGTTCTCAGACTCTAGGACATGTGGGTCAGGGCACTTTTGAAGATGCGAGCTCTAAGCTCTCCCAAAATTCAGATGGCCTGGGGAGGGACTTGGGAATCTGCATTTGAAACAGCGTGGTGCAGGGAGCTCAGGGAGCCCTCCCTGGAAAGATCCCAGAGCACTGAGTGTTTTCTGTTTCCTCTTATCGTACTATTTCCTCCACCAGAGAGTAGGGGTCATTTGCTGCAAGGGGTTGGAGAGAGAATGAACATTCATGGAATGCCTATTATGTGCCATGCGTTTATACAAATGATCTGAATCTTCACCATAGAGTAAGTCACAGAAAGTTTAAGTAACTTGCCAAAGATGACCCACCAGTAGGAGGGAGCAGAATGGGATCTGACCCCTGAGCTGTTGCAGCCCTAACAGCAAGACCCAGAAATGGATGCCTCCGACGCCCCGTGTCCTCAGCGACTGAGTCTCCTTGTGGTTTTGTCCAGGTCATTGCCCTGATACCGTTCCACAACATCACTCTGAAGCCCAAAGAGGTCTGTAAGCTGGAAGTCATCTTTTCCCCGAAGAAGCGCATCCCTCCCTTCTCCGAGGAGGTGTTCATGGAATGTATGGGGCTCCTGCGTCCCCTCTTCCTCCTCAGCGGCTGCTGCCAGGCCCTGGAGGTCTCCCTGGACCAGGAGCATCTCCCATTTGGGCCAGTCGTGCACCAGACACAAGCCACGCGTCGCATCCTTATGTTGAACACGGGCGATGTGGGTGCCAGGTAGGAGAGCAGCGTGCCCACCCTGAGGCTGAGCATAGCCTACACTGGCTTTGCCCTGAATCTGGACAGGACATCTATTTTACAAGTCTGGCCACTCGTTATTTCTTTCCCCTCCCTTTCACATCCCCTCCCTTCTCTCAAGATGTGACAGCGGTGGTCCCGCTAGGGTGACTGCTGCTGCCAGGATGAGTAAAATTAATATCATCAAGAACATTTGCTTGTTGCCTGTTATATGCCCTTTACATGGCTCCTCTCTGCTAATCCCAAGTGGTTCTATGGCTGATGCATTTTACAGATGAGACAACTGAGATTACTTTACCAAAATCATGCATTTAGCAAGAACTTACACTGTGCAGGTGCAATGCTGAGCATTCTTGCATATAAGCTCCCATTTAATTATCCCTGGCCCCTGTAAGCTCCTTTCTTGTCCCCCTTTCACAGATGAAGGTGAGGCTTACAGAGGTCAGGTGATTGACCTGAGGTCACATAGGCAAGAAGTGAAAAAGACAGGATTGGAGCCCAAGTATATCTATAACCATTCTCCTCTCCAGGTTCTTCCCTCTAGCTAGCAGGTGCCCACCCCAGTCCCTACTCAGCCATGCCGCCATAGCCGCAGGCGGGCACCGCATACCTGCAGGGGGCACCCTCGCCCAGACCTCAGTGAGAACAGTGCCCTGAGGGTGCAGTGTAGTGGCCCCAGGTGCTGGAAGCACAGGTCTGCACCGCCCACCCTCTGTCTCCTGTCGGCCCACAGAGGGATGACTACACAGGGCCCTCAGGTCCCAGTGCTGCGAGGAGCAGGTGCAACTCTCCCAGGAAGGCGTCACCTCTGCCCTCCTGGATCGGACCTGAGAGGCAGCGCA
This sequence comes from Ursus americanus, assembly GCF_024610735.1. Classification (NCBI taxonomy): domain Eukaryota; kingdom Metazoa; phylum Chordata; class Mammalia; order Carnivora; family Ursidae; genus Ursus; species Ursus americanus. The sequence goes on from NC_142147.1 coordinate 27,431,657, forward strand.
GGGAGTGCTGAGAGCCACGGTCTCGGGAGGGTTCCAGGCCTGGCCCGATCACTTCCTAGCCGTGTGATCTTGGGTATACATGTGTTAGTGTGTTCATGAACATGTTTCCCACGAGTCACTTGTGGACAGTAGGATAAGATACAGCCCCTTCCCACCCTGCTCCGCTCTGAGAGGCAGCTGAGCTGTCTTTTTTTTTTTTTTAATGATTTTTTATTATATTATGTTAGTCACCATACAGTACATCCCCGGTTTCCGATGTAAAGTTCGATGATTCATTAGTTGTGTATAATACCCAGTGCCCCATGCAATACATGCCCTCCTTACTACCCATCACTGGTCTATCCCATTCCCCCACCCCCCTCCCCTCTGAGGCCCTCAGTTTGTTTCTCATAGTCCATAGTCTCTCATGTTTCATTCCCCCTTCTGATTACCCCCCCTTTCTTTATCCCTTTCTTCCCTTACCGATCATCCTAGTTCTTATGTTCCATAGATGAGAGAAATCATATGATAATTGTCTTTCTCTGCTTGACTTATTTCACTTAGCATTATCTCCTCCAGTGCTGTCCATGTTGCAGCAAATGTTGAGAATTCGTTCTTTCTGATAGCTGAGTAATATTCCATTGTATATATGGACCACAACTTCTTAATCCAGTTATCTGTTGAAGGGCATCTTGGCTCCTTCCACGATTTAGCTATTGTGGACATTACTGCTATGAACATTGGGGTGCATATGGCCCTTCTCTTCACTACGTCTGTATCTTTGGGGTAAGCACCCAGTAGTGTAATGGCTGGATCATAGGGTAGCTCAATTTTTAACTTTTTAAGGGACCTCCACACTGTTTTCCAGAGTGGCTGTACCAACTTGCATTCCCACCAACAATGTAGGAGGGATCCCCTTTCTCCACATCCTTTCCAACAATTGTTGTTACTTGCCTTGTCTATTTTTGCCATTCTAACTGGCGTAAGATGGTATCTCAGTGTGGTTTTGATTTGAATTTCCCTGATGGCTAATGATTTTGAACATTTTTTCATGTGTCTGTTAGCCATTTGTATATCTTCATTGGAAAAGTGTCTGTTCATATCTTCTGCCCATTTTTTTATTTGTTTATTTGTTTCTCGTGTATTGAGTTTGAGAAGTTCTTTGTAGATCTTGGATACCAGTCTTTTATCTGTAGTGTCATTTGCAAATATCTTCTCCCATTCCGTGGGCTGCCTCTTAGTTTTTTTGACTGTTTCCTTGGCTGTGCAGAAGCTTTTTATCTTGATGAAGTCCCATAAGTTCATTTTATCTTTTGTTTCTCTTGCCTTTGGAGATGTGTCATGAAAAAGGTTGCTTTGGCCGATGTCGTAGAGGTTGCTGCCTATGTTCTCCTTTAGGATTTTGATGGATTCCTGTCTCACATCAAGGTCTTTCATCCATTTGGAGTTTATATTTGTGTATGGTGTGAGAGATTGGTCAAGTTTCATTCTTTTGCATGTAGCTGTCCAGTTTTCCCAGCACCATTTATTGAAGAGACTGTCTTTTTTCCACTGGATGTTTTTTCCTGCTTTATCAAAGATTAGTTGCCCAAAGAGCCGAGGGTCCATTTCTGGGTTCTCTATTCTGTTCCATTGGTCTATGTGTCTGTTTTTGTGCCAGTACCATGCTGTCTTTGTGATCACAGCTTTGTAGTACAGCTCGAAATCCGGCATTGTGATGCCCCCAGCTTTGTTTTTCCTTTTCAACAGTTCCTTGGAGATTCGGGGCCTTTTCTGGTTCCATACAAATTTAAGGACTATTTGTTCCAGTTCTTTGAAAAATGTCCTCGGTATTTTGATCGGGATAGCATTGAAAGTGTAGATTGCTCTGGGTAGCATGGACATTTTAACTATGTTAATTCTTCCGATCCATGAGCATGGAATATTTTTCCATCTTTTTGTGTCTTCCTCAATGTCTTTCAAGAGTGATTTATAGTTTCTAGAATATAGGTCCTTTACGTCTCTGGTTAAGTTAATTCCAAGGTAACGTATGGTTTTTGGTGCTATTGTAAATGGGATGGATTCCCTAATTTCTCTTTCTTCAGTCTCATTATTCGTGTATAGAAATGCAACTGATTTCTGAGCATTGATTTTGTATCCCGCCACATTACTGAATTGCTCTATAACTTCTAATAGTTTGGGAGTGGATTCTTTTGGGTTTTCCATAAAGAGTATCATGTCATCTGCGAAGAGAGACATTTTGACTTCTTCTTTGCCGATTTGGATAAGGCAGCTGAGCTGTCTTACCCAGGAGTGACCTGGCTCTTGTCCCCACCTGCCTCTGCTGCACCCAGTGATGATCTTCCTCCCAAGTCCCAGGGAGTATTTGTGGGGGGGGGGGGTGAACCTCCCAGCTAAAAGCCCAGGCAAATTCTCTTGATCTCAGCAGCATGGAGGACACCCTAAGGATACCAGTAAACTTTCTTGTCTCCTTTTGTCTTGGAAAAGGTTTAAATGGGATGTCAAAAAGTTTGCGCCTCATTTCTCCATCAGCCCAGAAGAAGGCTATATCACGGCGGGCATGGACGTTTCTTTCGAAGTGACATACCATCCCACTGAAGTGGGCAAGGAGAGTCTCTATAAAAACTTGCTCTGCTTCATCCAGGGAGGCAATCCCCTGAGCCTGACCCTATCTGGAGTCTGCGTGGGACCACCTGCAGTAAAAGAGGTTAGTAGATGCTGCCCACAGATGGGCCAGCAGCCAGAGTGGGCCCAGCAAGCTCCACGAGTGAATTCAGCTAGGCCTTCTAGAAACAAGTGAGTCTGTTCAAACAGTCCTCGGTGCCAACATCAAACATTCAGACCTGCTCCCCAACCCCTGCCACAGGGCTTTTGCATATTCTATTCCCACTGCTGCAATATTCATTTTCCCCTCTTCATTTAGTTAATTCCTATTCATTCTTCAGCTCTCAACTCAAGCATCACATTCTCAAAGAAGCTTGCACTGGTCTCTCTGGCTAGATCAAATTCTGTTACAAGCTCTGTAAGTAAAGGGCAAACACCTTTCTCTCCTTCTCTCTCCTTAAAAAAAGGGGGGGAGGGGGCCTTGGGTTAACCTTCTGCTAGCCATGTCCATAGAAACCTGGAAACTCTGTTCCACTTATGGTAAAAACCACTTATGGTAAAAATGACACCCAGTCTTCATCTCTGTAATCCTATTATTTCCAGAGTGTTATATAAATGGAATCATGAACATGTCTGTACGAGTCTTAGAGAGAACATCTGCTTTCATTTTCTTGGGTAAATATCTAGGAGTGGAATGGCTGGGTCATAAGCAGGCATATATTTACTTTTTTAAGAACCTACTAAACCGTCTTCCAACGTGGCTGTGTCATTTTACATTTCTACCAGCATTGTCTGACATTTCCACTATGTCACATCTTGCCAGCACTTGATATGGTTGGTTGTTTTCATTTTAGTCATTCTAATAGATATGTAGTGGTGTCACCTTGTGTTTTTTAATTTGTAGTTCCCTAATGACTTACGATGTTGAGCATCTTTTCTGGTATATATTTGCCGCCCATATATCATCTTTGTTGAAGTATCTGTTCAAACTTTCTATCTTTAACTGGGTTGTTTATTTTCTTATTATTGAGTTTTGAGAATTCTTCATATATTCAGGACACAAATTTTATATTTAGGTCATCAATCTGTTTAGAGTTAATTTTTGCATATAGTGCAAGATATGGATTAAAATTTATTTCATTGTGGTTTTTTTTTGTATACCAATATCCAATTATTTCAGCACCATTTGTTGAAAAGATTATCCTTTCTCCACTGAAATACCTCTGCACCTGGGTCAGAAACCATTTGACCATGTAGGTACGGGTCTATTGCTGAATTCTGTTCTTGTCTACTAATCTATTTGACTCTCCTTACCGCCACTGCCACACTGTCCCCATTGCTACATTCGGTGGTCAGTTCTCAACTGTTGACCTGTTGATAGCATTTGATACCTTGAACAAGTCCCTTGAAGGAAGCATCTTTCCAACACTTTCACAGAGCTCCTACGATACCACCCTTCGCTGGGTTTCCTCCTACCTTATTAGATGCTACCTCTCATCTCCTCTTCTGATTTTTCTTAACATTGGAGTGTGCCAGTCAGGTATTAAATTTCTTAAATTTCTTCTTTTTTTCTAAAAACAATTAACTTCTTGACGATCTCATCCAATTTCTTGGCCTTAAAAAATAATTGCCATACCCTCAACTCCCAAATATGTATCTCCAGCCTGAACCTGTCCTCGAACTACTCGTGTGTAAATTCCACCACCTGCCTGAGGTGCATGCTTTCTTCCAGGTGGTGAACTTCACCTGCCAGGTGCGCTCCAAGCACACGCAGACCATCATGCTTTCAAACCGCACCAACCAGACCTGGAACCTGCACCCCATCTTTGAGGGCGAGCACTGGGAGGGTCCTGAGTTCATCACCCTGGAGCCCCATCAGCAAAACAAGCCCTATGAGATCACCTACAGACCCCGCACCATGAACTTGGAGAACCGAAAACATCAGGTAGACTGAGGCTCCCCCCACCCACGTCAGTTTCCCAGTATGGTTGGCGGGGAAGAGTGGTGCAAAAGAGGTGGGGAGATAGAATTTGGGAGCTCAGAGAATGTTCTAACAAGAGGGGACCCCACCAACCATGTTGGAACAATAGGGAATCCTGCAGATCATCGAGTCCAAAGCCTCCCTCGGTGCCCACATGTTTTCCTGTATAAGGGATTCTCTTGGAACAAGGGGCGCAGTTCTGAACAGAGTCCTGGACTAAGCATCAAGCAATTAATATTTAGCTTAATTGCACAAATAACATCATTGTGGCTGTAATAAAAATAAGAAAGGAAAGAGGCCACGCATTCTTCCACCCTAAAAAAGGAGAACAGTTTTCTTCTGTCTTCACTCCCAACCCTCATTCAGATACAGCCATAGCTGCCATCATAGCATACCAGATGTTGCCTTCTGTTCATTTTCACTTTACATTATATCATGAGCATTTTCCTGTTTAACTGGATAGTGTTTGTAATCATAATGTTTAATGATTGTCTAATATTTCTTGAATGAGAGTTCCATAATTTATTTAACATTCCCCAGTTGTTGAATATGAAAGTTGTTACCAAATTTCCATCAATACTATAAATGATTTCAGTGTGTGTGTGTGTGTGTGTGTGTGTGTGTGTGTGTGTGCGTGCGCGCATACACACAGCTTTTTCCTCTGAAGGGATTTTTAAGTTCCCTGGGATGAGGCCACCGGCTAGCTCAATTGGTAGAGCATGGGACTCTTAAGTTCCTTGGGGTGAGGTTCCTGGTTCAAATGCATATGAACATTTTTATGACCCTTAAAACATACTACCAAGCTACTTTCTAAGAGTAACACTTACGTGAGGGCTTCTGTTAACCCTGGGACATTATCATAGCTAATAAGGGGCCTTCTGTGCCATTCTGACCACACTCCTTCTCCTTAGGGTACCCTCTTCTTCCCCCTCCCCGATGGGACTGGCTGGCTGTATACGCTGCATGGGGTCTCTGAGCTCCCCAAACCTGTGGCCAATATCTTCCGTGAAGTACCATGTAAGACGCCCTACGTTGAACTCCTGCCAGTCAGCAACTGGCTTAACAAGCCCCAGAGGTGAGAGAGTGGGGCAAGGGGTCAGGGTGGAGGTGATGGAGGGAGAACATCCTGTCTAGCCTGGCCCTTCCCCTGGTCAGGGCCTCTAGGGGACATTGAGGGGCTGAAAGAATCAGAGACAAAGTTCCCTGATGTGGCCAGGCACTTCCTGACCTCTAAGCTCCCAGACACCCACTGCTGTCTGTGAATAGCTGATTATCTAAGTCTGCTAGACCAGGGCCTGGCACAAAATAAGTGCTCGGTAAATGTTAGCTGTTATTATTATTATCAAAATGGGAATTATGGTGGTTATCAAATGCTCTACCTTATCACCTCAGCCACCGGCCAGAGAAGGACGCACCTTGGCTCTTTAGTTGCAGGGGGAGTAGAGTAGAATACGAGGGCTAGGGAAGATTGAGGACCAGCAGCCTGGTCCCCTTCTTTTATAGAGAAGGAGCCAAAGTCTGGGAGAAGAGGCTTACTTACTGAAGGCTGCCAGGTAGCATAGTGGATGAAGGCCCAGACCTAACTTTGAATCCTGGTTCTACCAATAACTAATTGTGTTATCTGAGCATGTTTCCTCTTGGCCTCTGTTTCCTCATTAGTAAGATGAGGTGATAGTCATATGTACCTCCATGTGTTACTAGTAACACATGTGGAGCACAGACTCAGCACCTGGCACATAACAGGTGGCAATAAATGGTAGTTATTGGTATTGTTAGAGACAAAGTAAAGACCAGAATCCTGGACCCACATGCTTTTCATAAAGTCAAGAGTAGCAATAGCACCTTTCCTTCTTTCCTTTGGGCAGATGTTCTCATTTTCTCTGTCCTCTCTTCATGTGCTGCTGTGTCCCCCCAGATTCCGGGTCATTGTGGAAATGATAAAACCAGAGAGGCCAGACCTAAGTGTTACCTTAAAAGGCCTTGATTACATTGATGTACTGTCTGGCTCCAAGAAAGACTACAAGCTGAACTTCTTTTCCCACAAGGAGGGACTATACAGTGCAAAGGTATCTACATGTTAAAAGCATTTCCCTGGAACTCTGGAGTTTCGCCCCTGAGGCTGATGAGCCTGGTGTTAGGGAGTGAAGATGTCCTCCCACCACCAGCCTATCCTTATCCTGTTGGGCTAACCATTTAGTGACCTGGCAAAGGCTTTCAGGATTCCCAGCCTCTTTTAGATGCAGCTAGACTGCAGGGCCATCCATCTATCGTGTAGACCCACGCCAAACATTCAAGGCAGGAGAATCATGAAAATCCTTAAGCAGTAAATAACACTGGGCCAGCAAACACCAGACCACAATAATAAGAAAAGAGCCCTTTTTCTGAGCACTTACAGTGGCTAGCACCGTACTAACATTCAGTACATACAGCTAGTAAGGTCAGAGCCAGGATTCAACTCAGAGCCACCTGCTCCAAGATACCACAGGGTCTTTCATGCATGAACTGTTTCTCCTAATTCATCATTAGTTCAGCAAGTACCTGCGACTATATCTGCCGCACACTATACTAAGTGCTGGCAACACAGCAACGATCAAAAAAAGGCACAGTCTCTGTTTTCATGGAATGCACAGTCCAGTGAAAGGAGAAGGGCCTTAACCAAATAATGGTACTATGAGCGTATAATTACAAAATGAGATATGTGCTTTGAAGAAGAGGAGCGCTTATGGATCAGTACCGGAGAGGTTAGGGCTGAAGATAATATATATGGAATTACTCATTTATAGATAATATGTAGAAATTACTCATTTATAGATAGTATTAGAAGCTGTGATGAAAGATGGAATAAGCTAGGGAAAGATTTTAAAGTTTTGAAAAAAGAAAAAACCTCCTTCTTCCAGAAGAGATACTGGCAAAACCCACGCAGTCGGATGTCATCCTCACCTACAATCACTGAGGTAGACTGCTCTACTCAGGTCACATTCACAGGCTAACAGAGAACCTTGAAATCATGGTCTCATGAAACATCTGAAGAAAATAAAAAGCCACTCTAAATAGAAATACCAGCTCAACAAAGAGAAACCCCTAAGATAAAAGATGTATTAAAGCAAACAGAAGATTTTTAGGGAATATTATTAATATCCTCAAAGGAATAAAAGAAGATAATCTTACCCATAATAGAAGAACAGACTATTGTGGAAAACAATCAGAGACCTGGAAAATAAAGAAACTGAATGTTTGTCATAGAAAACCATACAGGAAGGCTGAATAGTGTAATGAACTCTAGGGAAGAGATTACTAATAAGTTAGATAGAGCTGAGTAATAGCACAGACTTTAGCACATGCGCAGAAAGAAATAGCAAGAATGGAAGGAAGTAATAAGTGCTGGAGAGGGTGTGGAGAGGTCGGATCCCTCATGCATTGTTGGCAGCAGTGTAAAATGGTGCAGCTGCTGCGGAAAACCGTCTGGCCTTCCTTAAATGATTAGACTTAGAGTTACCATGTGACTCAGCAATTTCACTGCTAGATGTATACCCAGGATAAATGAAAACCTATGTCCGCACGAGAACCTGTACATAAATGTTCATAGCAGCATTATTCATAAGAACCACAAAATGGAAACAAACCAAATGTCCATCAACCCACATGAATAAATACAGTGCAATATTATTTGGCAATAGAAAGAAATGGAAATGAAGTGCAAATACGTGCAATACAAGGGTGAGCCTTGAAAACATTATGCTAGCTGAGCAGAGCCAGTCACAAATGGCCACATAGTGTATGATTTAATTTATACGAAATGTCCAGAATAGGCAGATCCATAGAAAGAGAAAGTAAATTAGCGGTGCCTAGGGCTAGAGTGGATGGGTTGAGGAAACGGGGAGTGATTGGTAATGGACATAGAGTTTCTTTTCAGGTTGATGAAAATGACCTAAAATTGATTGTGGTGATACTTGCATCACTTTGTGAGTATACTAAAAACCACTAAATTGTACACTTTTTTTTTTTTCAGTTTCAGGGCTCTTTATTCCATTCTGGTACTTTGTCTATTCCTACATCAGTATCACACTGTCTTAATTACTATAGTACTTTTTTTAATAGTAATTTTTATTATGTTATGTTAGTCACCATACAGTACATCCCAAGTTTTTGATGTAAAGTTCCATGATTCATTACTTGCGTATAACACCCAGTGCACCATGCAATACATGCCCTCCTTAATACCCATCACTGGCCTATCCCAATCCCCCACCTCCCCTCCCCCCTAAAGCCCTCAATTTGTTTCCCAGAGTCCATAGTCTCTCATGGTTCATTCCCCCTTCTGTTTACCCCCCTTCCTTCTTCCCTTTCTTCTCCTACCGATCTTCCTACTTCTTATGTTCCATAAATGAGTGAAACCATATGATATTTGTCTCTCTCTGCTTGACTTATTTCCTTTAGCATTGTACACTTTAAATGGGTGAATTATATGGTATGTGAATCGCATCTCAATAAAGCTGTTTCAAAAAAAAATGAAAGGAAATATGAGACATAAATTATAAATCAAAGAGTTCTAATGTCACCTAATAAGAAATTCAACACCCAAAAAATAAATAATCCAGTTAAGAAATAGGCAGAAGACAAGAAGAAAAGACTTATTTTCCAAAGAAGACATCCAAATGGCTTACAGACACATGAAAAGGTACTCAACATCACTTATCATCAGGGAAATACAAAGCAAAACTATGAAGAGCTAACACCTCACACCTCGTCAGAATGGCTAAAATTAACAACACAAGAAACAACGGGATGCTGAGAAAGGGGCACCCTCTTGCACTGTTGGTGGGAATGCAAACTGGTGCAGCCACTCAGGAGAACAGTGGCTCCTCAAAAAGTTAACAAAAGAACGGGGCACCTGGGTGGCTCAGTCATTAAGTGTCTGCCTTCGGCTCAGGTCATGATCCCAGTGTTCTGGGATCAAGCCCCGCATCAGGCTCCCTGCTCAGCGGGAAGCCTGCTTCTCCCTCTCCCACTCCCCCTGCTTGTGTTCCCTCTCTCTGTCAAATAAATAAATAAATAAAATCTTCAAAAAAAAAAAAAAGGTTAACAAAAGAACTAGCCTATGACCCAGCAATTGCACTACTAGGTATTTACCCAAAGGATACAAAAATACAGATCCAAAAGGGTACATCCACCCCAATGTTTATAGCAGCAGCATCAACAGTATCCAAACTACGGAGAGAGCGCAAATGTCCATTGACTAATGAATGGATAAAGAAGATGGGGTATATATATACAATGGAATATTACTCAGCCATCAAAAAGAATGAAATCTTGTCACTTGCAATGACATGGATGAAGTTAGAGAGTATTACACTAAGTGAAATAAGTCAGAGAAATATAAATACCATATGGTTTCACTCATATGCGGAATTTAAGAAAGAAAACAGATGAACATATGGGAAGAGGGAAAAGAAAAAAAGGATAGAGGGAAATAAGCCATAAGAGATTCTTAATGATAGAGAAAAAACTAAGGATTGATGGAAGGAGGTGGGTAGGGAATGCGCTAGAAGGGTGATAGGTATTAAAGAGGGCAGTTGTTGTGATGAGCCCTGGGTGTTATATGTAAATGATGAATCACTGAATTCTACTCCAGAAACTGATATTGCACCATATGTTAACTAAAATTTAAATTAAAAAAAAGAGCTCCTGAAACAGAAAAACTAGATAATAAAAGGAAAAAAAATATCTTCAAAATAATTGAAGAAAAATTTCCAGGACTATTTGAAAAAGGCTGAGTCTTGTAACTAAAGGGACCCAACAACTTGCCAAATAGGATGAATGGAAAAAAAAACTCACATCTAAATACATGAGAACAAAATTGTAGAAAACTGGGATAAAAAAGAAATTCCTAAATTATTCTAGATAAAGTCAAAGGAAATAATCACAATAACATCAGATTTTTCATGGTAACACTGAATACAAGAAACAGTGGAGGGGCACCTGGTTGGCTCAGTAGGTTAAGTGTTTGACTCTTGATTTTGGCTCAAGTCATGATCTCAGGGTCATGGGCTTGAGCCCCCGTGTTGGTCTCCACACTGGGCATGGAGCCTGTGAGCCTGCTTAAGATTTTCCCTCTTCCTCTCCCTCTGCCCCAGCCCACCCCCATCACAAATGCATACGTGCATGCTTACTCTCTTTCTCTCAAGAAAAGGTGGGGGGTGCAGTGGAATAAGCTATTCATATAACTTAGAGCGATGTTCAATCTAGAACTTTTTCCAAACAAAACTATTATGAGGGCAAATAAAGATTTTTTTTGAATTAACAATATTTGTTTTATTTTTTTAATAATATTTTTTATTATATTATGTTAGTCACCATACAGTACATCCCTGGTTTTTGATGTAAAGTTCGATGATTCATTGGTTGCATATAACACCCAGTGCACCATGCAATACGTGCCAAAATAAAGATATTTTTAAACATGCAAGGACTCAAAGTAACCTACCCATATATAAAATCCCTGTTTGAAAGAAGTACTATTAAATTAAAAGTTTTTGAATTAGGAAAATTTTAAAAACAAGTAAGTGAAATCAAGAGGAAAACATAAGGATACAAAGAACAAAGAATCAAAATTCAATTGATAGGTAATTTAAAATAATTGTTGAAAAGCAATCTGAAATGAGTATTTCATATGACCTCAATATAGGAAATAGCAAGGGGAGGAATAAAATAAGGCAATGAAAAATTTTGTCTCATTCAGTGGGAAGCAAATGGGGAAATGAAAGATGTTCTTTCATTCATCAGAAGGGTAGGGAAAGAATAAAGATGGTCATAAACTATAGACGTGAACAAAAAAATATAAGTAAATATATGTTTTAAAGTGTTAAGTAAAAATGATGGTGAACGTAGATCACAGAATCTCTTTACAATAATATGTATTAAAATTAACAACACAAAAGTTCTTTAAAAATCCGAAAGCACTTCTTCTGATTATGATGGAGTAATGACTCTTCCCACCATAAATGATCATAAAACCCAGACAGAATATCTGAGGCAAGTCTTCTCAGGCATTGACAACAGGCAGCACAATACTGCAATCCATTAAAGAGAAGAAAAGCTAATGAGATGATTCTCCATAATTGTCCTGGCTCTCTGCCAGGGGACAGTTTCCTGACTGCACTGCAGTGAGCTAGAGTCTAAGCAAAGCACAGCTGCCCCAGTGAACTGACAATGCAGAAATCAGAGTTTGGTGCAGTTGAAATAGCTGGTCTCTACAGGGTGGTAGAGAAGTGGAGGGAGCAATGCATGGCGTGGCAGGGTGCTGGGGGGAAGGGAGACAGAAGTCTGTGTGGGAGTTCCCCTCAAAGTCTTTGGTTGAGAGTCATTCTGCACATGCCCAAGATGAGACTATTTGAGATTTATCAGAGAACAACTTCCAAAAGAGGTTGATAAAGGAACAAAGATACATTAATCAGTGCTGGGGGACATTGGAGGTTTGGCTCAGCCAGAGTGGAGACTGCATTAGCATCTCACCAACATCCTAAGAATCCAGTTGAAATACCAGAATGGCCAGAAGAAAGGACCATGCCCTTAGGATAAGTCCTTTTAGGCCCTTAAAAAGCCTAAAACTAAGCACCTACAAGATCTTCAGGAAGGACAAAATTTGAAGATTGAATCCTACCAAGTTGCAAGGTCTTGAGAAACACCTTGAGCTTTCCACAGATCTGCTCTAACAAAGCATGAAACCAAACCTACTCAACTTTAAAGTGATAAGTCAAAAAGTCAATGATTGAACTGCTTCCTAGAATGAAATCAACACTCTTACAAGGAAGATAACAGAATCCAGAATCTCTACAATGATCATCAGCAATGTCCAGTGTACCAGCAGAAATTACTAGACTTGTGACAAAGCAGGGAAATGTGACCCATAGTCACAAAAAAGGCAGTCAATAAAAATGGACTCCAAGATGGGCCAGATATTGGATTAAGCAGACAAAGACCTGAAAACAGCTATTATAAACATGTTTAAAACTAAAAGAAAATATTTCAAATAATTAAATATGGACAGATAAGGAATCTCAGCAGAGAAATGGAAACTATAAAAAAAGAACCAAATGGATAGTCTAGAATTGAAAACTAAAATAAACTGAAATGAAAGTTTCACTGGATGTGCTTAATAGCAGATTGAACAAAAAGAAAAAAAGATTGACTGAAATGAACCAGAGCCTCAGAACTGTGAGAAAATGTAAAATTTTCTAACACATGAGTAATAGGAGTCCAAGAAGAGAATAAAGGGAGAACAGGCAGAAAACTATTTGAAAAAATTATGAAACTTCCCTGATATGAATTTAAAAATACATATATTTACAGATCCAAGAAACTTGGCAAACCTCAAGCAGGAAAAATATAAAGAAAACCATGTCTGTGCATATCATAGTAAAACTGAGAATCAAAGAGAAAAGCTTGAAACAAGCAGATATTTAAAAATCTGTTACATACAGGAGACAACAATAAAAATGACCACTGACTTCTTCAAATACAATGGAAGCCATCTGCAAAATGCTGAATTCTATCAACTGAGAATTCTTCATTCACTGAAAATATTCTTTAAAATGGAGTTATTTTCAGATAAAAGAACATGAGAGAATTCTTTGTCAGCAGACTTGCATCACTGGACAACATGCTAATTCTTCAGTCTGAGGGAAAATGATACCAGACAGATATCTGGGTCTACTGGAAGCAGAAGTTTATCATGTCAGTCGCAGGGCTGAGGGGACAATGTACTGCAATCACAAGGGTGGGCTCTGGAGTCAGTTCAACCTTGTTCAAATCCTGGTTCAGACACTTCTCTCTGCACGTGACCTTGGCAAGGTATTTAACTTTGCTGAACTTCAGTTTCCTTGGGAAACAAACAACAACAATAACAAAACAAAACAACGAAGCAAAAAACAAAACAAAACAAAAACAAACGAAAGAAAGGAAACGGGAATAATGTTGCCTACAAGTTGTATACATTAAACAAGTATTTCTAGTGCCTGGCACACAGTAATCATTCATTAAATGTTAGATACTGTCATTACTATTATTAGAATTATTGTCGATTCCAGCAGCAACTGGCATAGGAGTGAAACCCACTACAGCATGAACCTCTCGGGGTCTTGCTTGTTCTCTGGGGCCAGCTAGTGGTCCCCCAGGGACATGTTCACCTTCAGCTCTAGACAGTGCTGCTCTGGCCTCTTCTGAGCAAACCCAGGCTGTCCGATCAGCTCTCACCTGGGAGGAGCCAGCACAGAACCCCGCAGGAGAAAGGCTGGCTGGTGGGGGTTCAGACAGGGTGGGAGTGCCGGTGGGCACTGTGCTTCATATCCGCAGGCAATGCTAGCAGAGAGAAGGAGCTCCTTGAGACAGTAGAAGCCCCTCCGCTAACCCCTCTCCTCTGCCCTGCTTCATCCCCCTCTCCCCACGAACCAGGTGATCTTCCGAAACGAAGTGACCAGTGAGTTCTTACACTACATGGTGAGTTTCAGGGTCATCCCTTCAGGCGTCATCAAAACCATTGAGATGATGAGCCCCGTCCGGCAGAGCACATCAGCCTCCATCAAGGTCGAGAACCCCTTGCCCTATTTGGTGACCTTCTCCACGGAATGCAGGGTGCCTGACATCAGTCTGCCCTCCCAGTTTGTGGTGCCTGCCAACTCCGAGGTATGGCCCTGGAGACCAGGGACCCCCCAATATCTGTGACAGAGGCTCTGCCCCTGGATCATGGCCTTCTTCCTTGAGGTTGGGCCAGCCCTGACAGTGGTCGGGAAGGCAGGGGACGGTCCCTCAGTCACACTCCTGATGTCCCCCTTCCCCTTCCGCCCAAGTCCTCCCACGAACACGGGCACAGGAGCACTGTGGTTCAGACATGTAAAAGGGACTTACTAGTTATGAACCCTTGCCTCTGTCATATGCTTGTTTGCCTTGTTCAATTTGACATAATTTTTGTTTTTTACTGATTATAAAGGTAACATAGAATAGATGTGGTGCAAAGGAAAGTAAGGGACATAGCATATCGAGTGACCAGCATGTGCACTGTCCCATTTGCTTATGCACAGACCTTTTCAGGAAGGATGTGCAAGAAACCTGTGTCTGGATGGGAAGATAGGACCTGGAATTCTGAGCTGATGTGGCGATGAACTTTCTTTAGATTCTTTTCAGTTTAAGGCTCCAAACTCTCACTGTCCAGATTCCAACAAAATCCCTTCTGTTTCTCCAACTTGAGCCTGCCTGCTTATTCTCTGCACCCAGTCGAGCTCTTCCTTCCCCTTCAGAATGCAAAATCTGTCTTATTCTTCAGACAGTCTCCATGCCCTTCATTTTGTCCCTATATTTTTCATCATGAGTTCTAAAAATCTATGCAGAAATGTATAACAAATATATATACCTATAATGAATATATTAAAACATGTTTAAACAACTAAGAAAGAAATATCTGTATAACCAATACCCAGGGCAGGACATAAAAAATTGCCACCACCCCAGAAACTGCTATCTCCATGCACAGTACTGTCCCTCACCCTAAAAGTTACCACTGTCTTTATTTTGTAATAATCTCTTGCTTTTCAGCCATATGGTTTAGATTTGCCTGGTTTTGAACTCTATGCAAAAGAAAGCGTACTAAATGACATGGACAGCACAGGAGGAGATAATACTAAGTGAAATAAGTCAAGCAGAGAAAGACAATTATCATATGATTTCTCTCATCTATGGAACATAAGAACTAGGATGATCGGTAGGGGAAGAAAGGGATAAAGAAGGGGGGGGCATTCTTTAACGTTTTAATGTCTTTTGCTCAACGTCGTGTGTGGTGGCAGTTGTCACGTTGATGCATGCTGCTGAGGTTGGTTCATCTCCGTCGCTGTAGAATATTCCATCATACGGCTGTCCCACAATTTAGATATCCATTCTACAGGGGCCAGACGTCCGTGTTGGTTTCAGCGTTTGGCTATCGTGAAAAAATGCTGTGGTGGACCTCACCGCACGAGTGCCTTCCTGCTGCACACGCGTGTGTTCCTCCACAGTGTACCCCAAGGAGGAGAATCTCTGGGTCATAGGGTGTGCATGCCTGTAACTGCCAATCAGGAGATGACCTCCAGTCAGTAATGAGAGATCACCAACTTTTGGCATTGTCACATTTTTAAAGGTTTGCCAATCTGATAAAACACGGGATCAACTGATAGCTCCTCGTGATCTTAATTCACCTTTTTACAAACGGATTGACTTCAGTTGGGTAATAGTCTGAGCGAGAGATCTGCCTCCATGCTCATGATATCCTCTTATACCTCTTCTATGTGATGTTCTCTTCTCATTGCTAATACTGGTTTTGTGCCTTCTATTGCTTGATCTGTTTTGTTAGAGGTTTCTCAGTACTATATCTTTTATTCAAAAAGGCATCTTTTGGTTTTGTTGGTACTCTTTATTGTATGTTTTTTTCTTATGATAGTCACCATACAGTACATCATTAGCTTTTGATGTGGTGTTCCATGATTTATTATATGTTCATTTTCTAGTTGCTTGATTTCTGCTTTTAATTATTTCCTTCTTTCTGCTTCCTGTGGGTTACTGGTGCTTTATCTAAATTCTAAGATGAGTGTTTAGTGCATTTACTTCTAGTCTTCTTTATTTTCCCATACACACATTTAAGATTTATAAGTCCCCCTCTTAAGTGCTGCTTTAGCTGCAATGTACGAATTTTTAAATGCATCATTTTTTGTCATAAGGTTCAAAACTATTCTAACTTTCATCATTATGAATACTTCTTTTTTGACTCATGGGTTATTACAAGTGTTTCTTAATTTCCAAACGTGTGGATTTTTCTATACGTTTGTTTTTTAAGTTATTTTGTGGTCAGGGAATATATTCCATATTATTTCAGTCCTCTAGAATTTGTTTAGATTTGCCTTTTGGCCCAATATATGATCTTTTTTTTTTTTTAATCCTCCGTTTGTTTTTAAAAAGCATGTGTTTGCCATTTTGATGTTAATTCTCTGGTATTTTGGTCTACTTGTTTGGTCAGATTTAAGAGAATATGTTAAAGTCACCACTGTGATAGGGGATTTGTCTGTCCTTGTAGTTCTGTCATGTTTTTGCTTTATATACTTTGAAGCTATATTATTAGTTAAATTAAAATCATAATATCCTTCTGCTGATGTTATATTAAGACTTGATAATCTCTTATATTCCTGTTCTTCAAGAGTATCTTGGCCATTCTTGGCCCTTTGCATTTCCATATAAATCAACTTGTCATGTTCCTCCAAAAAATTAAATAACCTGTTAGGATTTTGATTGGATTATTTTAAGAATGTATTAGCTACCTGTTGGTCCATAACAAAGTACCTAAGTTGCTAAAAATTAGCAACTTAAAACCCCAAGCACTTACTGTCTACACAATTTCCGAGGTTCAGGAATCCAAGAGCAGCAGCTTAGCTGGGTGGTTTGGGCTGAGGATCTTTCAGAAGGGTGTAGTCAGTTGTCAGCCAGAACTCTGGTCACCTCAAAGGCTTGACTGGGGCTGCATAACCTGCTTCTAAACTCAGTCATGTGGTTGTTGGAAAGGCCTTCCTTCCTTGCTGTCGGCTGGAGGCTTCGGTTCCTCACCATGTACACTTCTCCCTAGAGCTGCTTTCAACATGAGAGCTTACTTCCCCTAGAGCAAGTGATCTAAGAGAAACTGAGGCAGCAAAGAAGCGCATGCACAAGACAGAAACCACAGGCTTTTCCTCTTAATCTCAGAAGTGACATGCCATATACTAGGGCTCATCTCTCTGCCATATACTAGAGGTCACACAGACCAGCCCTGGTACAACATGGGAGCCGGTGACACAAGAGTGTGAATGGCGGGAGATGGGGATCGCTGGGGACCATCTTGGAGCATATCTGTCACAGAAAGAATTCCAGTCTTTACGCTATTGAGATTTCGAATCCACAAGCAGATCTTCATTTCTTTAAGTCTTCTTATTTAATTTCTCTCAGTAATATTATTTTAGTTTTCTATGTAGAGGCCTTATTCATCTTTTGTTAGATTTATTTCTAGGCTTTATATATTTTGATACTATTGTAAATGGTATCTTTTCAAAATTTCATTTTCTATTTGTTGCAAGTATGTAACAATATTAATGATTTTTGTATGTTGACTTTGCCTTAATTTTTTGGCTTTTTAAGTTTTTATTTTAATTTCAGTTAGTTAATGTACAGTGTTGCAGGTATACAATATAGTGATTCCACACTTTCATACATCACTTGCTACTCACCACCACAAGTTCCCTCTTTAATCCCCACCATCTATTTCACCCATCACCCTACCCACCACCCCTCTGGTAACCTTCAGTTCTCTATAATTAAGAATCTGTTTCTTGATTTGTCTCTCTTTTTTTCCTTTGCTCATTTGTTTTGTTTCTTAAATTCCACATATACATGAAATCATATGGCATTTGTCTCTCTTTCATGGACTTATTTTGCTTAGCATTATACTCTCTAGATCCATTCAAGCCATTGGAAATGGCAAGATTTCATTCTTTTTGATGGCTGAGTAGTATTCCATTGTATATCTACACCACCTCTTCTTTATCCATTCATCTATCAGTGGACACTTGGGCTGCTTCCATATCTTGGCTATTGTAAATCATGTTGCAATAAACATGAGGGTACATGTATCCCTTTGAATTAGTGTTTTTGTATTCTTTGGGTATAAACCCTATAGTACAATTGCTGGATCGTAGGGTAGTTCTGTTTTTAACTTTTTGTATATTGACTTTGTAACCAACACCTTAAATAATTCACTTATCAATAATAATTTCAATTATAGATTTTTAAGTTTTCTACATGTACAATCATATCATCTGTACATAAATACAATTTTATATCTTCCATTATAAGCTTCTTCCTTTGAGTTCCTTTTCATGCCTTATAGGGCTATCTGGGACCTGCAGAATGATGTTGACTAGAAAGGCAATAAACAGCATCCTTGTCTTGGTCCTAATCTTAAAAGGAAAGCTTTCAAAGTGTCACCATTTATTATGTTTATTTTGGGTTTCTTATAGATACCCTTTATCAAATTAAGGATGTCACCTTCTATTCCTAGTTTGCTAAGACCTTTTTTTTAAAACTCCATGAATGGATGTAGAGTTTTGTCAAATGCCTTTACTGCATCTATTGAGATGTTCAAATCATTGTTCTTTTAATCTGTCAACGTGGCAACTGATTGGTTTTTCTAATGTTAAACCAACTTTTCATTCATGGAATAAACCCATCTTTGTCATGGAACATTTTCTTCTTTATATATTGCCGGATTCAGTTGGATAACATTCTTATTGGGCACTTTGTATGTATGTTTGCGGGGGGACTGGCATTCAGTTTTCTTTTCTCCTATTAGCCTTGTTGGATTTTGGTATCAAAATCATGCTCCCCGCTTTTTTTCTTCTCTGGGAGAATTTGTGAAATACTTAGATTGTCTAATAGAACTTACAAGTAAGTCTTTTTCTCTTCTCTGGGAGAATTTGTGAAATACTTAGATTGTCTAATAGAACTTACAAGTTTTTCTCTTCTCTGGGAGAATTTGTGAAATACTTAGATTGTCTAATAGAACTTACAAGTAAGTCTTCATGATCCTGGAATTTTGTTAAGGGAAAACTTTTTTACTATTGCTTAAATCTCTTTAATGGTTACAGAACTACCTAGGTTTTCTTTATCTACTTGATTCTGGTTTTGTAAGTTGTAGCTTTTATACATTTGTCCATTCCCATCTAAATTTTTTAATTGTGGTAAAATTGTCTAAATTTGTATACTATATTCTGCTAAGCATCTACAACAACTTTAATGATATCCTCCTTTTATTCTATTTTTCAATGAGAAGAACTAGTTCTTTTAAAAAAGAAACAATACCTACTCATGATAAAAACAATATTTTAACTATTCAAAAGTATATGGAAGAGAAAATGAAAGTCCTCCAATCCCATTTCCTTCAACCTAAGATAACTACTGGTAACAATCTGATATACAACCTTGCTGTCTCTTTTCTATACCTGCATAGACATATTCTTTTCCACAAAAATGGCCATATGCTTTATATACATTTATGGAACGTCCTTCCTTTGACTACAATATCATCAACACCTTTCGTGGCAGTGCTCATAGCTCTGCCCCTTCCTTTCTAATGGCTACATACTATTCCACCAAAGTGGCTAAACTATGATTTATTTAGCCGAGTTCTTACTGCTAACTCTCTTGAATTGTTTCCCTTATTTTGTTATTATAAGCCATACTCTGGTTCTTGTTTTGTTTTGCCGTGGGTGATAATAGAAGAAGGAGAAAATATTTCCCAAATGAAGGTAGAACCCAGGAAGCTGTTCTGAGATTGGCTATGAGCAAAGAAGGAGCTGCTGACCTTCAGCCCTCCTGCTGGCAACACTCGCTGCCATCATCATCATAAGTGTGCTTCTCAAGAGAAGATCTCATACCTCTTAGATTCAAAGAGATTCCAGATATATAAATACCCCTAGGGTATTTCTAGGGAAAGCTAGAAGGGATACAGAGGAGAAAAAGGGCTATTTGGACAGAGATTTCCTGGGCCCAAGATCATTGTGAGCATTTGCTGTGAAGCACCATTTCTGCCACCAACCGACTCTGAAGTCACTGGGTAGCAAGGGATGGGTTGGAGTCTCGGCATCACACGAGCCTCTGTCTTCTCTTGCAGGGCACATTCTCATTTGAATTCCAGCCCCTGAGAGCTGGAGAAACCTTTGGGAGACTCACACTGCACAACAGTGATTTGGGTTACTACCTGTATGAGCTCAACTTGAAGGCCACGCCAGCACTGCCTGAAAAGCCCATCCACTTCCAGGCCATTCTCGGCAGCGGTCAGAGCATCTTTGCCAAGTTCACCAATTACACCCGGCAGAAGACAGAATACTACTGCAGGGTGAGCAGCCAGGGTCCCACCCCCTGCCCTTCCCTTGCCAGAAGGCTGAGCTTAAAAATGATAGAAGGAGGATATAGGGGTGCAGAATTATGAAACTCAGAGGGAGTCAGGTGCTTCATCTAGCCTGGAAACTCCCAGCTAGAAATAAATAGTGTCAGGCCTGGGTTCTTCCTTACAGGCTCTATCTTCACAAGCTGGGGCGGGGTGGGGCTGGGGAGTTTTGCTTCCCACAGCACGCACAGTGGTCACTAGAAGAGACAGGAGTGCTTAGTGGTCATGAGTATAGGCTGTGAAATCCAACAGACTTGGATTTGAACCTTGGCTTCACCACTTACTCTTTGTATGAATAATTTACTAAAGCTCTGTAACCTTTCCTGGAAATGGTAATAATACCCCAACCTCACAGGATTGCTCTGAGGCCTTTAAAAAATGCACATAAAACTGTTTTCATAGAGTCTGGCTCATAGTAAATGCTTCATGTATGTTACCTATGATATGAATTGGAATCCAGGTTTAACTACTGAAAGAGAAACCCAAAATAACAACAAAGTAAAAGTTACTCTTCTCTCAGATAACAACGTGAGCATAAGCAGTTTGGGCTAAAATGGTAGCTCCGGGCACCCAGACCACTTCTGTCCTGAGGCTCTTCCCTCTGGAGAGAGTTGCTTGGGTCCGCAGGGCCCAAGACGGCTTACCCTCACGTCTGCATTCCAGCCAGCTCCAGGGGGCAAGGCGGGGAGCTCTATATATCCCTCCCACTCACGTTCCCTTGAACAAAACGAGACCACACCGAGCAACAAGGGGAGCTAGGAGGCGCAGCCTCCACACTGGGTGGCCATCAGTGGTTCCAAGGTATAGTCAAGAGGCACGGGCTCTTTTTTTTTCTTTTTTTTCTATTTTTTTCTGTTGATTTTTTGGGTAATTTTTACCAGACATATTTTGGGATTTCTTATTCTGTCCTTTATGTTTCTTATCCTCTGTTTTCTTTTCTTTTTAAGATTTAATTTATTTATTTGTCAGAGAGAGAGAGCCGAGAGCACACAAGCAGGGGGAGCAGCAGGCAGAGGGAGAAGCAGGCTCCCGGCTGAGCAAGGAGCCCAATGTGGGACTCGATCCCAGGACCTTGGGATCATGACCTAAGTTGAAAGCACACACTTAACCGACTGAGCCACCCAGGCTTCCCAAGAGGCACGGGCTCTTGATCAATCATGCCAGTCAGGAGAAGCTAGGTTATGCTATAGTAACGAACAGCCCCAATATCTTGGTGGCTTAAAACAAAAAAGGTTTGTCCCTCCCTTGTGCTGTCTATCCAATGAGGGTCAGCAGGGGACTCTGCTCATCACAGCCATTCAGGGATCCAGGCTGAAGGGCAACCGCCAGCTCAGCTGTCTCCGGTTATAGTGTCAGAGGCATGAAGAAATCCTAAGGGGACTTGCACTGGCAGTCGAATGCCCTAGTGTGGAAGTGACCCCTTTCACTTCTGCTCAAAACTGTCAAGAACTAGCCCCCTCCCCATCCATGAGGAGCCAGACTGTTCAGCCTTTCAGAGGCGCGGGAGAAAAGAAGAGCCAGACTCGGGGGGGGGAGGGGTGTAGCACCACTGAAGGCCACACTGACATAATCCAGCTTGGTATCTTGGGGCAAGTCATTTAATATCTCTTAGCTTTGGTTTCTTTGTAGTAAAATGGCTATAATAATTAGTATTACCTACTCTTCAAGGGACTTATAAGGGCACAACTTTAAGTGACCTGCCCAGCCTCACGCAAAGGTAGGTTACTTGATGTCCGAGAGTGGGTGGGCAGGGGATGGGCCCGAGCTGCCCGTGTGCTCTTTGGGATCCTGTGTGAACCAGGTGCATTTGTTCCTCTTTCAGACTGACTGTCAAGACTTCCACACGGAAAAGGTCATTACCGCAGCCCCAGGGGCTCAAGGAGGCACGGAAGTCAGTGTGGAAGTCTATTTTGAGCCCAGCCACCTGGGCGAGACCAAGGGCATCCTGATGCTGTCATCGATTACAGGTGGGGAGTATATCATCCCCCTCTTTGGCGTGGCTCTGCCCCCGAAGCCCCAAGGTCCCTTCCTGATCCGGGCGGGATACAACATAGTTATCCCTTTCAAGAACATTTTCTATCATCCGGTCACCTTCTCCTTCATTGTGGAGAACCCAGCCTTCTCTGTTCGTGCTGTAGACTCCGTGCGGCCCAAGAAGATCAACAATATCACCGTCTCCTTTGAAGGAAACCCATCAGGCAGCAAAACGCCCATCACCAGCAAGCTGATTGTGTCTTGTCCTCCCAGTGAAGGCAACGAAACAGGTGTTAAATGGGTTTATTACCTGAAGGGGATCACCCCTTAGTGGTAACTGAGGTCAACTGCATCAATGGAAAGCCATCTCCTCAACCGTCAAATCTATGTATTACTCTACCCTGGCGAAGAACAGAGAAAATTGTCAGAATTCTACAGCTACTGTTTTATCTCCTCCTTCAATTACAGGGGCACTTATTTCCATATTATATGCATTCTAAATATATATATATTTTTTTCCACATTACACATGGTAACTACAAAAAAAAAAATCCCAGCTATATTATACTTTGCAAGGGCAAGTCCCTGAATTCAGTTTCTAATCATATCCCCAAAGGTCAAGGAATAATCCCCATTTTTAATAAGATGACACAGATATCACATGCATGACCCCTATCAGATAGCACTTAGCAGCACATGACTCTGGGCCACCACAGTGCCTTTTAAAAACCCATAATGGCTTAAAGATCTTTTAGACATGACTCTCTTTTGATAGGATATTTTATTCTGCTTTCACGTAAAAGCCAAATAAGATACTATTTTCAAAATGATAACAGATGACACCTTCACCATTATTGCAAGGCAAGGGGCCAGGGATGCTCCCTCCATCTCTGAATCCTGTATCTGTTCCTCATAGAAAGTTCTCGCTGAAGGTCCTGGAGAAATGCAGAGCCCCCAGTCAGCCTGTAGCGTGGTGATTCCCTCTCCACCTGTACACCTGAATCCGCCAATTCTGTTCCAGACCCTTCCACCCCAAATTCTGATTGAATTGGTCTGGGGACGGTTGTGGGCATCCTTTTCTTTTCCAAACTTAGCAGCGTTGAGAACCAGTGCTACAGATCCTACGGCCACCTGGCCATTAATGCTGCAACGGAGTCTGGAATCTACTTACAAGGGAGGACCACACCCCAATCTGATATGGTTAAACTGTGGACGTTTTGTATGTACAGAAAGGGTGAGGTCTAAGTCAGTGCCTTTCTTAAGAGGGAAAGCACTAGGGAAGCTCCACCCCCAAGGAGGAGTGGGACGTCTGCTTAGCCCAGGCTCTGGCCCTGGGCCCTGCAACATGTATTAATAGGACCAGTTAAAAATAATAATAATAGGACCACTTACCTGTTGGCACCACCTGATGAAATAAAGATGATTGCAGACTGGCCCTGGAGTGGATTGGCTTCTGCATGCACACCTGAGGGTCCCCTGCCTCCACCTCGTCCCCCCAATGCATCCCCTACAGCCTACCTGCAAGAGAGGGAGAGAACATGAAGGGAGATGACGAGTGCTCCCAACAAGTGGTTCTGAAAAATGGTCCCTGGCCCGGCAGCAGCAGCATTCCCTAGGAATGTATTAAAAATGCGCATTCTCAGGGCACACCCAGACCTGCAGAGTCCAAAACTCCAGGGGTGTGGCCCAGCAACCTGTGTTTTAAGAAGCCCTTACTGCTTTTAGAGGTGTGGGTTTTTTCTTTTTTTTCTTTTTTTTTTTTTCTTCTTAAATTTATTTGACAGAGATAGAGACAGCCAGCGAGAGAGGGAACACAAACAGGGGGAGTGGGAGAGGAAGAAGCAGGCTCCCAGCAGAGGAGCCCGATGTGGGGCTCGATCCCAGAACGCCGGGATCACGCCCTGAGCTGAAGGCAGACGCCTAACGACTGAGCCACCCAGGCGCCCCATGTGGGTTTTTTCTTAATGGAGGAGATTCTTCTAATCCTTTCATACCTTCCCCCCAAACCCCCAGCCCAGTATACCCTGCACTCAGCTAAAGTGTTTGCAGACCTACACTTAATAGTTGATCTGTGGACCACTGAAGATGCTGCTAATGGGCATAAAGACAAAGACTAGATGACAGATTTTCCAGATGGTTAAATGAGCAAAGAACGTACCGCGAGGCCACCTGAGAGGATGCGGACACCAATGAGCCCACGCTACCACTAGCAAACACCCAGAGTCTGCTGAAACCAAGGCGTTTCAAATTTTATTATCTATCGAAATCACCCAGAGGGCTTGCTACCCTACAGGCTGTCAGGCCCCATCCTCAGAGGGTCTGATTTAGTAGCTTTAGTTTGCGTTTTGGCCAGGTTCCCCGTGAGGCCGTTGCTATGGGTCCAAGAACACACTGCCCAGCATGGCTGGGACACTGCCCAGCACGGCTGGGACGCCGCAGCCTCCTTGCACCAACACCGCCTGCGAGAGAGGCGGAAAGCATGAAAGGAGATGACGAGTGCTCCCAACAAATGGTTCTGAAAAATGGAACGCGCTGGGGATGCAGGCTCTCGGGCTGCCCCAGACCTCCTGGATCATCATCTGCATTTTAAGGCATCTCTAGGGGATGATGTGCACCCTGCAGCTGAGAGCAGCTGCCTTAAAGGCAACTGTGGAAGTTGAGCCTTTGTGGAATCCACAGCCCTGGTGTGGAGACTGGAAATGAGTCTCATCGACTCTGCTTATGACCTGGCCATGAAGCCGGCTTTTCCCAAAATAGCCCTCCTCCCTCCCACTCACCAGAGGCATAGCTGGGGGTAGGGGAACAATTGGCCCACCACCACCTTCTTCAAAAGGGGCACCTTCTCCACTGTTTGCAACCTAGTATGATAGATGGTTTTAGATGGAAGGAAAGATACAGGAAGCTGTGTGAAAGTCTGCCAGACTCAAGCGCTCAGAGCCCTGTGAGACTCGCTCAGGAACTCCGGCACCTGTGAGGGTCAGCACCTTAACGTGTTCCTTGGGGACGGAGGGCTCCGAGCCACCTCCCTGGACACTCACTGCTACAGACACTGGCCACTTCCCAAGTGTCACCACCAGCCAAGTGGTGCCGTGTGGCCAGGGGCAATCCCCTACCCCAGCCCTACGCCAGCTCTCCCCAATCCACTGAGTCTAGAACCCAAAGCCTTCTGGCCTGGAGGGAGGAGGCCGGCCTTCTCCCTGGGACCAAAGCTCAGCTCAGACCCTGTCCCAGCAGGAACAGCTTTCCAGGACTTGAGATGTGATACATCTCTTCCCTCTAAGTCTTTCTCCTACTTCCTCCACCTCAAAAAGACAATAACAAAATTGTTTCATTTTGGCAAACCTGGAATGGCAAATTACCTCAACAGAGAACTGGGGGAGAAGCTTGGTGAAAATGAACACTCTGATACAAGCTAGTGGAAATTACCTTGGAAAGGATACAGTCTCAGCAAAGCAGACCAGGAGACATCTCACTGGGGCGGCAGCGGGGGGTGGGGGGGGGTCCAGAGACGTCAGGGCTGCAGCGCTCTCAATTCCAGGGAGCAGATGCATGGAATATGACGTGAAAGGGGCCCCTGACGTCATTCCACTCAGAGGCCCTGGTGGGTGTGGCGTCCTGTCTAACCACTTCTTTGGGGAAGATCGGCCTCAGGTTGTGGGTGATGATATTGTGATGTCATGAGGGGCCGCCAGATACCAAGTGTGGGATTCACCCTTACCATGTTACCCTGAAACTCCAGCAAAAGCACATTGCTGTTGTAGAAACTGCTTTGGACAGTTCCAAGATTTGGGTATAATTTCTCACAGTGGTCCCCAGCATCCACTTGCCACCATGTCCATAGCTTACGTAATAACAACCAGGCGTTGCATGGCTGCAGATGAGTTACAGCTGTGGACTGTGATGGCACGTGTGCAACCAGGCATATCAATTACCCGCTAGCCTGGAAGTGTCAGAGTGTGGCTGGCCTGGGAAGGGCTGGCCACCAGGGTCAGAGGAGTGACCACGTGGAGAAGGCCATGGTAGCCTTGGGCTTTCTTCTTAATGCCACAGCCAGTCCAGGAATGCATAAATAACCTTAACTGGTTGGCATTTTCCAAGATATCAGAGAAAAGAAACCACTTTTTTTTTTTCCCCAGGAATTTCTGAACTAAAGGTAGGACAAAGCATTGGTTTGGGCCTTGAGTAAAAAACTGGTTTCTTAGCAACATAGTCCAGAATGTGATTTCAGAAGAAAAGAGTTCGTTCTGGTCAAAACATTAACTGTTTCAATGATTAAAAACCGTATCTCACTATGACCCGTGGGAAATTCATTTCACCTTTAAGAAAAAGCCAAGCCAGGGGCACCTGGGTGGCGCAGTCGTTAAGCCTTCGGCTCAGGGCCTGATCCCGGCATTCTGGGATCGAGCCCCACATCAGGCTCCTCTGCTAGGGGCCTGCTTCTTCCTCTCCCACTCTCCCTGCTTGTGTTCCCTCTCTCACTGGCTGTCTCTGTCAAATAAATAAATAAAATCTTTAAAAAAAAAAGCCAAACCAAACAGCAAAAGAAAAGGTGAAATATTACATGAGATACAGGTCCATTGGAAATGAAAACACGCTGGAGAAATAGATCCAAATCATTCCCATTGATTTAATTTTTGTCATTGTTTTGCATCAAACATCATCAAAATCCTAAAGACATAAAATTTGCAAAGACATTTGGAAATGTCCTTATCGGCGCCACCTGGTATCAAGGTAAGAGGAGGAAACTATTAAGCAAACATTTTCTCTGGAGACAAATCTAAATTTGGAGCAGTTTCAGATTGGTGGTCCACCCACCTTCATTCATTGGATTATGCTGGCAAAGGTTTTAAAAGCTGTGAAAACCCTACCAGTAAAGGAACACACGTTTTTCACAGATTCTTCTAGACATGATTCCTCCGTGGATTACTGAATTTTGGGTTCGCTTTTGTACTTGTTTTCTATGGCTGCATGACAAATTCCCACAAATCCAGCAGCTTAAAACATCACAGATTTCTTATCTCACAGTGTCCGTGGGTCAGAAGTCCAGAATGGACTGAACTGGGCTCTTGGCTCAGGATCTCAAAGGCTAAAATCAAGATGCCAGTCAGCTGCATCTTCATCTGAAAGCTCAACTAGGAAAAGATCCACTTCCAAGTTCCCTTGGTGTGTTGACAAAATTCATTTCCTCCTATGACTGAAGTCCCCATTTTCGTGACAACTGACAACCCTCAGGAGACCACTTTTGGTGACTAGAGGCCATTCTAAGGTCTTTACCATGTGGCCCATCATAGATGGTTCACTTTTGTTACTGTTTACTCTTCAAGGCCAGCAGAAGAATCTCTCTCCTGCTTCAAATGCCTCCTGGCTACTTTTAAGGCCTCATCTGATTAGGTTGGATCCACCCAAAATAATCTCCCTTTTGATTAACTGAAGTCAACTGTGTTAGCGTGACAGTCCACTATATTTACAAGTCTTGTTCACACTCAAGGGGAGGGGATTATACAGGGTATGTACCCAAAGGGGTGGGAATCTTGGGGGCCATATTGGAATTCTGCCTACCACACCCCTCACTTGTGTCCCATAGATTCTGATCTATGGACTGAGGATAAGACTCTATTTTCAACTTTGTTATCAGATTCACATGCACACTTTTCACTCATTAGAAAAAGTACTGTCATTTATTATGCTCATATTTAATACTTTTTGGGCTCCACTGTCCTAAAATCCCTGTCCACTATGGAAGCTTACAATAAGGAAGTCTGTCTGATGCATTTCCCTATTAGCCACAATATATCCATAAAGTGCTTTTTTAAATTTTGCCACATAAAAAAATTTTTGTTGCCACATAGCTTCAATTTCTGTTCCACCATTTAGTGTGACACTCAAAGCACTTGGAAGGGCTGCTTTATGTTGGATCCATCTGGAGACCTTCACTGAGCAGATCTGGGGCTTTTGCTGCCTATAACCCAGTCCTCTAAGGTATCCAACCACAATAAACACACCCTCCTGAGTCCCAAATGGTGGGGTGACAGCTACTGTTGGTACCTGAAATTTTAGGTAGTAGACAGGTAGTACTGTTTTTAATTGAGAATTTATTTTAATGTTTTAAAAACATACGTTAACTATTCACAATCATGATTTTAGCACATAAGACTAAAGAATTTAAGATTTTTGAAAGTAAGTTGGTTTGAGAAAAATATTTTTTTAATAATAGTACAAGTGGCTAGCATATGGCGAAACTCACGATGGTATTACTCCAATTTGGGAAACATTGCCACATGCGAAACTGATGACTAAACAGTAAATGAACTACTGGATTCAGTATTGAGTAAGTTGTGCTAAGTGAGTCAGGCTCCATGAGCCCCTTCGTGCTCCCAAAAGTACACAGAAGCCCATCACGCGCCTTGCCAACCACCTGCGGCACTTGAGTGCACCGGACACGCGCCCCACAAACCCCATCTCGAACCACACGCGTGCGTGAGGGGAGGAGGTGGAGCCTTGTGGGGGCGGGGACAACACACCTGCAGCCGGCGTGCGGGGGCGTGGCTGGCGAGGGGCGGGTCCTCGCGGCGGAAGGCGGAAGCGGCTGCAGAGTCACATGATCCGAGTAACATGGCCGCTGCCCCTTGAGCACTGTCGGTGCCGGGCGGGAGCGGGTTGCGTGAGCCGTTGGGTGGCCGGGAACAGGTGTGCGGGGGCGGGGTCCAGGCCCGGGTTCCGAGACGGCGCGCGGCGGCGGAGCGAGGCAGGCAGGCTCAAGGCGGCGTGGTCCATGAGCCGGCGCCCGAGGCAGCGCAGAACAGCAGACTCCCCCGGCCCCGGCGCCGCCCGGGCAGCCGCGGGCTGAGGAGTCGCGGGGCTCCGGGGAGCGCCCGGAGCTGCCACCATGAACCCCGAGAAAGACTTCGCGCCGCTCACGCCCAACATCGTGCGCGCCCTCAATGACAAGCTCTACGAAAAGCGGAAGGTGGCAGCGCTGGAGATCGAGAAGTAAGAGCGGCCGGCACCCAGGTTTGGGTATGGGGAGCAGAGTCAGGACCCCGCCCTGGCTATGCAGGGCTCCTGCTCCTCGGGGGGACTCCTCACGCCTTTCCAGCCAGTTTTAGGCCCTTAGCGCAGTGCAGGAGATTAGGAGTCCTAGCTTTGTTTCTGACGGGCTGTATGACTTGGGCCAAGTTCTCTAACCGCCTGATGCCCCAGAGGACTGCCATGCGTTAGAGCCCCAAACCTATGTGTAGCACAGTGCCTGGCACACGGCACGTCTTCCGTGTGGACTCCATCAAAACCTGCAAATCAGAGGGGGGCTTCTGTGATGGGAGGGAAGTGGGAAGCATGAGAATTTGCCAATGATGTTGACCTGCCTCATTTCTTACCCAGGTTCTGAGAAGTGAAAGGGACTGTTAGGTGACCAAGTGCTGAAATCAGGTCCGAAATCTCAAGACTCAGAGGGCTGTTTATTTTATCTATGCCATATCACTCTTCCTTGCAGGTGGAAGGAATAATTTGACCTTTCTTATTTTACAGTCTTATTACATGTATGTGTAACCAAGACCTGACATTTTGCTTTATTTCCCAATGTACAAAACAAGGTGTTCAACTAGGAATGTTTCATTAAGATTTTCTGCTATTATTTTACATTTGTATTTTTTTTTCCAGTCAAGTCTTTGTGATAAAGTCAGGGGGGTGGATGATTTCAGAAGAGCAGAAAGAATCAGACTCTGAAACTTGGAAGAATGCCAGACTGGGAGTCAGGACACATGGATTGTAGTCTTGCCCTCTCCAGTAGGATAGCCACTGGCCCTGCATGGCTATTTACACATAAATTATTAAAATAAAATAAAAATTTTAAATTCAGTTCCTCAGTTCCAAATGTTCAGTAGCCGCATGTGGCTGTTGGCTACTGTAACGGGCAGTACAGGTCTTAGAACATTTCGATTGCTGCAGAATGTTGGACAGCTCCAACCTAGTCCATGGTGTGATACTCATTCTTTGACCTTGGGCAGATTGCTTCATGCAGGGTTTCTTAGCCTCAGCACGATTGACATTTTGGGACAGATAAGCCTTGGTTGTGGCGGGCTGTCCTGTGCATCGTAGGATTTTTAGCAACATCCCTGATCTCTACTCAGTAGATACCAATAGCACTCCGTCAGTTGTAACAACCAAAAATGTCTTCAGACAATGGGAGTGCAAAAATCACCCCAGGTGAGAACCACTGCCTTAACTGCTTTGGGGTTTCCTTTCCTCCTTACCTAAAGGCTTTGGACTGTGTTAAGAGGATCCTCTTTCAGCACTAATATTCAGTATGTCCAGAACCACCTAGTGGCTTCTGTCAGCAAGCACCACTTTCTTGACTGCTTTGTTTCCGTACTTCTGCTTGTTTATGCCCTGGCTCTTACTAATGTTAGCAAGTCTTAAAGATGAGCATCACTGTGCTGAGTAGGAGACTCGGAGCTAATGTATCGACGTGGCTCCGTGTCCATGGGTTTTATTGGCTTTGAAGCTACATTGACACCCGATTTTGGTCATCACCCAGTCTGTTCTCAGGAATGTCTGATTTTCCTCATAGCTTGAATCATCTGTTGGGTCCTTGAATAGAGGTATTCATTTCAGCATTACTGTTGCCTCCAGCACAGCGTATGTAAGCGCTCTCACTCTGCAGGCTGTGCCGTAAGGGTTTTGTCTTTAAGCGGGTTCTGTTTGTATTCGACATCTCCCTTGATTTGTGAAATTCAGAGAAACCTAGGGACTTAACTGGACTTTGGACTCCTTAAGAGCGTAGACCCTGTTTTATTCATCTTCAGCACTTGGCACAGCACTTGACGGTTGGTTTAATGAGTGAGCGAATGACCATACACATTTGGTGGGGAAGTAACATTGCAGTCTAAGGACTTTGCTACCCAAACGTGTAGCCCACAGACCAGCAGCGTCAGGATCCCTGGGGAGCTTGTAAGAAAGAGATTCTCCAGCCTCATCCCAGACCTCTGGATCAGAATCTGCATTTTAATAAGATCCCTGGGTGATTTGTGTATACCTTAAAGGCTGAGAAGCAGTGGTGTAGAAGGCCCTAATCTATTTCTAGCCTTCTTCAGCCATATTTGGAATGAGGAGTGCCCAGTTGGATATTTTCCTCAATATATGTATCACAAATTGCTTAGGGGTGGATATTGACTTACTTATCTGTGCTTCATCAAAGAGCTTTCTGGTATCTCTGCTTATGAGGACACTAATCCTGTTGGGTCAGGACCACCGCCTTATGACCTCATTTAACCTTAATTACTTCCTTGTAGACCCTGTCTCCAAACACAGTCACAGTGGGGTTTAGGGTTCAACATACAAATTGGGGGGACACAATTCAATTCGTAACAGTAATCATTAAAAAAAAAAAGTGATCATGTATAAAGCGCTATCTGCTGGATTTGGGGAGAGGAGGGTAAAGAAGCCTCCCTTCATTTGGTCATTGCACACCCCTCATCTCTTTATTTTACACGGCTTCAAAATACGAGCTAGGTAGTGGCATTTCACAGACAAGGAAATGAAGCTCCTGAAGTACTTTTCCCAAGGTTTCACATCTAGAACCTGAATGAAAAAACCCAGGTTCATTTGTCTCAACAAGCTTCCTCACTACTGTGAATGGTCTTCCCTACCAGGAAGAACATATATATTTAGTAATGGAAGTTTCATACTCGAGCATTTCCATGGTTGTTTTAACTGCCACTTTTGGTTTTCCAGAATCACCTGCTCAGTTGGACAGAGCCAGTGCTGCATATGGTTTTCCAATGAGGGATTAAAATTTGTAGTAAGAGGAGGGTGTTTTTTTCTTGATGACAGGCCTCTCAGACACTAAAAATGCAGAGACATAAATGCGTGGCTCAATAGAACCTTGAACTCTAGAATCTCCAGAGCGGGCTGTGTTAAGTGACCTAAGATCTGATCGCTAAGTGTGTGAGCCTGCTGTGCACAGTCCTGTAGAGCTTTTCCCTCCACAGCCTCCTGCCAACATGCCCACATAGTTTGCTAAAGGATAAGGCACTTAGGCTAAGATTTTAGAATAGCTGTTTCAGGTTTGGTGGGCTCTCGGTTTCAGGGGGTATAGTCATTGGTAAGTCCTGATGAAGAGGTTGGTAAGACCCCAGGCTCTGCTTTCCAGGAGAGTGTGGTGTGGGGAAGAGATGCCAGGAGGCACTCAGGTAACTGCAGCAGATGCTCGCTGTGCCGGAGTGACGTGCCCCACACTCTGGTGACAGTGCCCTCTCATTGCAGGCTCAGAGAGAGGGTGCTCTTCATGGTAACTAGGGATGGGCTCAGCGCCAAGTCTCTAATATTCCTGAACTTTGAGTTCCAAAAGCCCAGGCCTTGCCCCTGAGAACACCAAAGCCTGGGTTGGGGGTGAGAGGGGTTGTGAGATAATGTGCCCTTTGCCTGCCAGGGAGGGGTCAGGGATCCTTTTCACTCTGTGATGAGATAAAGGTTAAATGTTGAGTTTGACCTGGCTCAGGAGCCTCCCACCCCCCACTGGCCGCTGCCAGGAGACCTTGTTTACCACCATTGCCTTAAGGCAAGCATGGGTCAGAATTCCATCCAGCCCTGCTGGATGGAATTAACAGTGGAAACTTCCACAGACTGCTTGATCCGGGGTTATAGACCCGTAGGTAGGGGCTGTGTTCTGCTGGTAGACCTGTTTAGGTTGGTCTGAATTGCAAGGTATTTTAAATTGAGAAATTTCACAGTGAAGCTCAGGTTTCTGGCTTCTCCTAAGGAATGGGAAATGTGTCTCTGTGGGATGGATCGTCCCACATAGCAGATAAGGAGGACCTAAGAACCTCCCTTCCGGCTAGGACATGGGCACCCCAGTCTGCTTCCTGTATTGGCACGTTCACCACAGCCTTTCCTCCCTTGTCCTCCCTTGTGTCTTCTGCTTGGCCCCTGTCAGCATGTGAGTCTGTGACCTCGGTTTCATTCCTCTGTGCCTCAGTTTCCTCGTCTTACACACAAATGCTCCTTGAAAACATTAGGCTAAGTGGAAGGAGCCAGTCACGAAGGGCCCTCTGTTTCATTTATATGAAAATTTTACTTCTATGAATTACCTAGAATAGTCAAATTCAGAGAGAGAAAGTAGATGAGTGGTTGCCTAGGGCTTAGGGGAGGGGATTTGGGGAATATGGGGAGTGACTGCTAACAGGTACACCAAAAAACCACTGAACCGCACGCACTAAAAGAGTGAATTTATGGTACGTGAATTACAGCAATTTAAAAAAATAAGAGTAGTGTTTTATTGCAGTGTGAGGGAAGCACTCATTAAATGGTCTCAGTTATTGTCACCTGAGATTCAAACAGCTGCTGTCTTGGACTCGTTTCTCCTTTATGGTCTTTCCACTGATTCCAGCCAGTGGAAGCTCGGTGTATTTTGTCAGTTAACTCTGAGGCCTTTTCAGAAGGTCTTTGGTCTTTGCTCAGAGGCAAACATTCCACTTTCCCTGTTCACTTAGTGGAGACTAGTGAACAAGTGGAAACCTAATTACGTAAATACTCACCAGAACAGATGGAGATGTTTACCCAGTTTGTCTCTGGGAAGTTGCTGCCCGGATGTGCAGTCTGAACACAGCTCGTGATGTAGAGAACTGCGAGGGATAAGTGGACTCGCCAGGACAAGAAGAGGCAGCAGCCCCAAGGCTACGCTGAAAACTTTACAACACGAGAATAAACACAACTCTGGATTTCTTTTCCTTTCCTTTTTTCGGGCCAGGAGCATGGCAGGTTCTCAGTCAACATTTAGTGAATGAACGTGATCTTGAGTGGGGTATGTGAGATCACAGTTTGTCTCTCTGATTCTGACATTGCACTAATACTGCTCTGTGAGCCTGTGCCACACAGAGCACGTTAAATGCCTGCTCTTACTCTCTAGAAACAGTGTAAGGTCATTGAAATGAGTGGCCCCACCTTACAGCCAAGGACGTCTCCTCTGAAGACATAGGAACCTGAGTGCGGGGACATTTGGACATCATCAGATGAAAAGGGGTTGGGATTCAGTGAAGTGAGAAACGTAAAGTGCCTGGCAGCCAGTAGGCATCTGACAAGGGGCAGCTGGAATATTTGAGGAAGGAGATAGTGCAACATACTGAGAAAGACTTTAGACCTTGGAGTCAGAAAAACCTAGGTTTGATTGCTTCACCTGTCATCTATAAGTTGTGTGACTTTGTGAGTTTCTTAACGTCTTTGAGCCTCAGTTTCTCCCATCTGTAGAATGGGGTATAGTACTTAACCCAGTGGTTTGTTTTAAATTTTAAATTAGATAATGTATTGAAAGCATGCAGCATTTATCACCTATCAGCAAATGGTTACTTATTTCCTGCCTCACAGTGGAAGTCCAGCTGTAGAGCATTCCAGAATATCTCCAGTGTGCGTGTCATCTGTACTCCCTGTGTATGGTGGAGGGATGCTTCAGGGATGTCTGAACACTGAACGGGATGGGAACACGTGTGGAGAAAGCTGCGTTCGCTTGGGGCCTCAGTTCTCGACAAGGCGACTTCGCTCTGTCGCTGGGTGTGTTCACTGTGCAGCTGATGCCATTTAAGAAGACGGAAGAGAGGAGCTGGTGTACAGTTGAAAGGGCTTGGGTTTGAGGTGTGTCACGGGTTCAGATCCTCTGCGAGCCTGGGAAGGGGACTTGGTTTCCCTGAGGCTGTCTCACCTGGGGCGGATGAGGTAGTAATCAGTGCAGAAGGAAGTGGTTCCAGGGAGGAACAGAAACCCTCAGTGTCGTGTGGGTGCCCGGGAAGGCGTCCACCACCAGTCATCGTGTGGCCTGTGACTGTCACGGCTGTGTTGCAGAGGCCAAGGGAGTCCAGCAAGGGTCTGTGGTTGTGTTGCTGAGACAGTGGCCCCGGGTTTCTCCTGATGACAGTTCCGAATATGTCCTCCCTTGTCTGGGGTTCCTTCTTTCGAGGAGGGGGGAGTCGGTGTGGCGCTACGTCACGAGGCAGCGTCACGAGCTTGGAGTTGCCACATTGGGTTTGTGCCTTGTGGGGCATGAGTGTTCCTGCCATCTGGCGACACCTCTGACCACAAGAATGGAGGCTCTGAGCAGCCTCTGAGGACGCCTCATCAGCCTGGGTTTTCAGCACTTTTTAGAAGAAACCAGAGAGGAGACCCTCTTCTCTGGCACATAGAACAGTAACGCCTGTGACCTGTGCATCAGTGAGGGTCGCAGGGATTTGTGATCGTGAGAGTTTCTGGGCTAGATATTCACTTCAAAACTAGTGCAGCTTCAGATCCCGCCTGTGGCTTGCAGCCTGTGGATGAAAGAGGAAACAATGTGGTCTTTTGAAGAGAGACTCCGCTGCAGGCCAGGAGCGCCCGGAGTTTCAGCTCCACTTACTCTGCCTCCCTTTGTAGTGCGTTTTTCTCTCTGCACACTCCTGTGAAGTGGAGAGGCAAGTCTCGTCGCTGGGCCTCTTTTGGAGCCCCTAGAGAGGGCTTACAGCACCCCTTCATCCCTTGGCAGGTGGCCTTCAGAGCACACCGTGGCTTCTGCGTCTTTCCCCAGCCACGGTTCTGGTGACCTGGGCCCTTCACAGTGTGCCTTTGGGGAGCCCGGTAGTGGTGCCCTTTGCTCTTCTTAAGTTGAATCCTAATGCTCGGGGTTGAGGACCCCCGAGATACGATGGTGGTTAAGCCGGCTGGTTAGGTTTAGAGGAGTAGGCTGCCCCATGTCACCCGGACGGCAGCGTGGGGCTCTGGCCGTGTTTGCCCCACAGCTCGGGCTGTCCTTCAGCGTTGCCAGCCTCTCGGCGCAGTCCCCAGGCCATGCTGGCTGATCAATCCCACACGTGCTGTGCACACAGCACTAGACCCCAAGAGGGCTGGCCTGAGAGACGCAGACAGGGCCCCAGTCTGTCCTCAAGGACTTCAGTCAAGGAACTGTGGAGACCGAAATGTACACCTGGAAGTGATAGTGACATTTGCCAGTGCATTGCTGGGAAGAGAATGAGAGGGTCACTGAGTCTTTCATAATTCAGAGGAGGAGTGACCCCTTCCTGGGTTGGTCAGGAGAAGCAGGGGGGTGAATTTGAGCCATGCTTTGGAGTCTTGATAGGATGTGGAGCAGGAGCTTTGCCAGAGAGTGGGGTACTAGGGGCAGAGTGTGCAGGGCCCAGGTTTACAGGATGAAGGCGGGTCTGGCTGGAGTGGACGGTTACACAGGGCAATGGGCAGTAAGACTAGAGAGGTCAGCCCGGTCCTGTTGTGGTTGCCCTGAGTGCCAGGTGGAGTATGGTCTTGATTTGTGAGACAGCTTTTCCCACTGGAGCCCCAGGGTTTGACCCACAGAGCCAGCCCCAATGCTCTGCAAGCTGATGGCATTGGTGAGAGCATGTTCTTGTGCCTTCCTCATCTAGGGGAACCGTTGTCTTGTTTTCCTGGAGATATCCCCAAGTGTGCGGGGTTTGAGGGCCTCTGGACTTAAACGAGTCACTGTTTTTGCAGTGGCCTGGGATGCCCTGTGTAAGCCCTGGAAGGATTCGGGGTGGGGAGGCCGATGGTGCTGGTGTTGAGCAAATGAGAAAGGTGCTCCTGGGCTTCAGAGTCAGGGGGGGAGTGCTAAATACAAACATCCTGCTTGCCCATCTCCTGTCTTTGGGGGTCCCTGGTGCTCCTGCAGGCCACCCCAACATTAGAGCCCCATTCTTTACAATCTCTCACCGTGCAGTCTCTGTAAGCCTTTGGATTTTTCAGAGCTCCCTAACGCCATTCAGACCCTTACCACCCACCACTGCACATCACTCTTCCCTTCCATGGCTCCTTACTGCCACCAGGAGTAAATGCCAGTTCCTTTGCCACACACAGCCTGGGAGCAGCTTCACCAGCCCTGTCCCCACGTCTCCTCTACCTGTGTCCTTCATTCTGCCAAACCAAATGGGTCTCTCCTTCCTCTGAGCCAGTGCTCACACTCTTCCCTCTGTCTGGGCTTCCTGGTCCTGAACAGTTCCAGAACGAACACCGCTCATCCTTCAGAGCCCCTCTCAAATGCTGACCCTTGCGAAACCATGCCTAATCCCTCCCCACCAGATGGCAGGCCTGCTCCCTCTTGCCTGCCCTTCTCACCTCACAGGCTTCTCACCAGATCGTTTTGTCTCTGCTTTGCATGCAAGTCCCGTGTGCCATCTAGTTTCCTCCCCAACTTCCACCCCAGCAGAGAGCCCCTCGTGACAGGGAACGCATCCATATGCTGGCTCCAGAAGAAGAAAGTGCCCTTTCCAGGTGCTCAGGAACAATTTGTGACCTGAAACAAGCAGGCCGGCGAGGCCATGGTTCTGGGATGGCCTGTGCCACCGGCACGTCTACGTCTCCCGCAGATGTCCTGCTGAGGCATCGTGGATGTGCCCGGTCCTGCTCTGGGTGCTGCTCTAACTTGTCCTGAGCAGAAACACGGCCTGGCTTCCTCAGGAGTGGTCTCGGCAGCCAGAGTCGGAGGCCCAACTGCTTTCAGTGGCTTTGGTGATCCCCATATCCTGGACTCCTCAAGAACAGGGAGACACAGGTTCTAGATGTTTTTGTGGAATTCAAGACACTGAGTATTTTTCGTCAGAGATATTTAAAACTCAAGCTAGAAACAAGTCATTTTCAGTTCTCAGATTGTATTCATATATTCCTTAGACAGTGTGAAATCTCATATCCAGTCTTCTGGGATTAAAAAAAAATTTGCTGTTTGCATTGGCCGGGAATCGAACCCGGGCCTCCCGCGTGGCAGGCGAGAATTCTACCACTGAACCACCAATGCTCCAGTTGTGAGCAGCTGTGTGAGCACCTCCCTTTAACCCCTGTCCTGAGCCTCCTTGTCACTGTGCTGATTCACAGAATATAAGGCCAGGCTCTGATGCTGCCACATCAGCACAGCTGCAAGAACAGAATGCTTAGGCTCCAGGCAGAGGGTGTGTGTGTGAGAGAGAGAAGTTGCTTTGCCTTCAGATGGCAGGACAGAAACTAGAGCTCAAGTCTCTCCTCCGGGGCGAAAAGCACATGGAGACTTGGATGACTTTCTGCCCCTCGGATGTGTGGATCCCCCGGTTCCAAGCTCACTGTGTGCTGAGCTGTTTACAGTTCTCAGGTTTCACCCCAGCTTCCCGCCAGAAACTGGCCAGGCTGAATCCCTCACTGGTGGAGGGCGTGAAGGCCTTGGTCCCCACAGCCAGAGTGCCTCTCTGGAGAGCCCAGCTGGTGTTCCTTGGCTCACTGAGCAGGGGAGTGAGGTCATATTCACAGCGCCCTGGGCTGCTGTAGGCTGGCATGGTTGAGGGGATTGGCTCCTCCAGCAGGATCTCTGTGTGAGGGGAAGCCTGCCAGGAAAAGGCAAAAGGAGCAGCCCTGCATTGGCCGGGAATCGAACCCGGGCCTCCCGCGTGGCAGGCGAGAATTCTACCACTGAACCACCAATGCTCCAGCTGCTTTCTGCACTATCTGCAGGGCTTTTCTCAAGGGGCTGTGGCAGGTCACCGTGCCTTGCCTGGCTAGTTTGTCCAGTTTGGGAAGCCAGGAGGGTTTACAGAGAACCATCTTTACTGGGCCTTATTAGGCTGTTGGGGGGGGGGAGGCGGCTGACCTATGGAACTGGCATTGAGCTTGCACCTGGAGGCCCTTTGTCCATCCATAGCCCTCAACCCCCTGGGGTAGGCTTGGTGGAATTTCACCAGTGTAAAGATCAAACAAAGAGGCACGTCACAGTCCATTTGTACACCACCTTCCTGAAATACCCATCCCTGCTCCCATAGCCACCATCTTGGGAGCCAGGCCTATTTTGTTCACAACTGTGCTCCCAGTGCTTAGCACAGAATAGGTGCCTACGACTTGCTGTATTAAATCTTCATCAAACCATGTCAACTTCTCATTGAAGAGCTTTTTTGTAAGAGTGGTCATTGCCTCATAGGGCAGCATGTTTGTTTTTAAACAGCTCTAATCACTGGCAGGTTCCTGACATAGAGCCGGAACCATGTAGACTAATTCATACCTTTTGGACTTAACCATTCTTAAAATTTTTCGAGCCAACTTGAGACCCCATTTATGCAGCAGGTGAGCAGTGGTCCCTCCATGATGGGCACAAAGCAATTAGTGATTCCAGGCAGCTGCTTTGAAAAGTCTGTATTTTGTAGATGGCCCCTTGGCTGCTACACTGGTAGTAGTCTCCCTCGCGCTTGGATGATGAGATGGGCTCCATCCATCTCACAACTCAAGACACTCTTTTCTTGTGCTCTTCAGAAACTTAAGAAGCTTCCCTGTTACCCACGCTGCAAGATCCCTTCTCCCTAATCTGAGATGGCCAGAGTGGCCATAGCCAGCCTGTCCTGGTAGAGCTCCCGCTGCTGCTCTATTCTCTGGGGCCCCAGACAGGCTTGACTAGATCCCCCTCCTCGCCTTGGCTCTTATATTTCCTCCTGTGCGGAAACCCCTGTTTCCTTCTCTCTCCCTGCCTCCTTCAAGGTTGAGCTGAAATCCCACTTCTGGGAAGATGTCCCTGACACCCAGTCCATAGCGCCCCATCAGTTATCTGGGAGCTGGTGATCAGTTCTCTGAGACTGGTCCCTGATGGAACTGGGCCTCCCTCTGCAGCCCAGCCTCTCCAGGTATCCAGAGATACCTAAGTAAAACATAGATCTGAGCATGTCATCCCATTGCTGGAAATCTGTCACTGGATTGCTTTCTTTGAACTGCCTGGCCACTCCATCCACAGGCCAAACTCCTGTCCTTCTCTGAATACACTGTGTCTTTTCAGGGCTCTTTGCCTTTGGTCAGTCTCTCCCCTGTGCCTTGCCCTTTACCTGAAAAGTGCCACCGGGTGTTTTTCAGATCTGACACAACAGCACCTCCAGTCCAGCCCAAGGAGATGAGTGCGTGGCATTTTTCTGGCTCCCGTGGTGTCACTTGCACCACACTGCAACAATTACTTGTTTGTATGTGGATCTTGCCCACGGGACTGGGACCTGATTCAGCGCCATCTTTGGAAATGATGACACAGACACACACAACCTCTCGGCTACAGGATAGGAGGGTCGAGCTAGTGTCGAATAAAGATGGTTGACCGGCTGCTCACATTGCAGTGTTTGGTCCCCAACAAGACATTCCCTTGCATTGTCTCGGATTCCCAGAAGTGAGGTAGCTCTGCTTCCGCATTCTGTTGTACACAGGGGAGACTGTGACCCAGAATAGGGGAACGAACCATGACGCGGCCGGTACCTTCCAGTCGGCAGCAGAACTGGGAAAGGCCCACCCTGAGATGCAGGACTTCTGATTCCTCTTTCTAAACAGGTCATCTCCCTGCCACATCCCCGGCCCTGGAACCAGCAGCCGGGCGGGGTGGGGAGCCTGACCTGACTGCCCTGCAGCCCCTCTCTCCTGTCTCTCCAGGCTGGTCCGGGAGTTCGTGGCCCAGAACAACACCGTGCAAATCAAGCATGTGATCCAGACCCTGTCTCAGGAGTTTGCCCTGTCTCAGCACCCCCACAGCCGGAAGGGGGGCCTCATCGGCCTGGCCGCCTGCTCCATTGCACTGGGCAAGGTGGGCCTTTCTCCTGAAGCAGTGGCCCTCACTTTCACTGCCCAGCCCCAGCAGGCCGCTGCAGACTTGTGCTTTACTGCCGTTCTCACCACAGCTGAGACCAGCACAGCTGGCTTTGCAGCCCTGCGGCCTTGTCCCGAGGCGTGGGCCCTGGCCCGGGGGCCGACTTG
Source organism: Ursus americanus (assembly GCF_024610735.1). Lineage (NCBI taxonomy): Eukaryota > Metazoa > Chordata > Mammalia > Carnivora > Ursidae > Ursus > Ursus americanus. The sequence goes on from NC_142147.1 coordinate 27,472,897, forward strand.
CTTTAGGCCGGCCCTCACACAAAGGCCTGAGCCTCTCCAGGGGAGCCGGGATGTCCGCTGGGACGGGTGGCTGGGGGCCCACGGCCTGGCCCGCCTTGAGTGGTCTCTCCTCCTGCCCCGCTGCAGGACTCGGGGCTGTACCTGAAGGAGCTCATCGAGCCGGTGCTGACCTGCTTCAATGATGCGGACAGCCGGCTGCGCTACTACGCGTGCGAGGCGCTGTACAACATCGTCAAGGTGGCCCGCGGCGCCGTGCTGCCCCACTTCAACGTGCTCTTCGACGGGCTCAGCAAGGTGACTGCCCCTCCTGCGGCCAGCCTGAGCCTGCCCGGTCCACGCGCGGGAGCCCTGGGGCCCCTGCTCTCAGTGCAGGCAGAGCAGATAGACACAGGCCTGCTGGGGCCACTGGTCTGTTCAGTCTCATCATCATTTTCTCCGATGGCCTTATATGGACATTTGATTTTTTTTTCCATTTCTCTATTAATTGATTTTTTTTTAAAGATTTTTTTAATTTATTTAACAGAGATAGAGACAGCCAGTGAGAGAGGGAACACAAGCAGGGGGAGTGGGAGAGGAAGAAGCAGGCTCATAGCAGAGGAGCCTGACGTGGGGCTCGATCCCATAACGCCGGGATCACGCCCTGAGCCGAAGGCAGACGATTAACCGCTGTGCCACCCAGGCGCCCCTCTATTAATTGATTTTTATCGCAGTTTGTGAAAGTGTCAATCTACCACAGAGCGCAGGGGAAACACATAGTTTGAAAAGCCCTAACCTCCCTTGTAGAAAGTGAAGTGAATCCATAGTACAGACTGTATTTCTCCTCTGAGGGGAGCACTAGCCCGTAAGCTCTAGAAAAAGCTCTACTTACAAAGGCCGAGGAACCCCTAACACACCATTGTTGTCAGCGCACTCAGCCTCATGGGGCGCACCTCCAGGCACAGAATGGCCTCGAAGCTCTGCAGCCCTGCTGACCAGCACAGTCGTTTCCGGGGCGCCAGCTTCACAGCTGCCTCGGTCCCCACCTCCCAGAGCGGAGAAAGGACCCAACATGTTAGAACAGGAAACCCTTGAGGAAGGCTGATAGGAACCCCCCACCTGGCCTGATGGCAGCACGTGCCAGGGTCCCTGCACAGAACAGGAAGTCCAAGCATTTCCGTTCCCCAGCCACATTCCATTTTGCCCTCCCCTACCTCACCTTCCTTCAGTTTAGTCCTTAAAGAAGGTGCCTGTTCAATAGTCCAAGCTGTGCCAGGGCCTGGCTCTATGGGGTTTCAGTAGATGCCTGGTCCCATATATTAACTATAACCGTCTCTCTGTTTCTGGACCTCTCATAGTTGGCTGCAGACCCAGACCCCAATGTGAAAAGTGGATCTGAGCTCCTAGACCGCCTTTTAAAGGTAGTACTTGGTCTCTGCTTTTATTTTGGAATCTGTCTCTTTCATCTGTCTATACAGCTTATAAATTCTATCCCTGGGGGCACTTTTCCTAGTGTTTAAAATTTTTTTCATTTACATACAGTAAAAATGACTCTGGTTTACAGTTCTTTTTTATTTATATATTTTTTGATGGCACAAGCAGGGGGAGGGGCAGAGGGAGAGGGAGAAGCAGACTCCCTGCTGAGCAGGGAGCCCGATGTGGGACTCGATCCCAGGACCCTGGGATCATGACGTGAGCCAAAGGCAGCCGCTTAACTGACTGAGCCCCCCAGGTGCCCCAGGTGTACGGTTCTATGACAAGTGTACAGATTTATGTCACCAGCAGAATCAAAATACAGAAACATTTTGTCACCCCAGACATCCCCTCGTGCTAGCTCCACCTAGGCCAAAGGAGAGTGCCCATCACCTCCCATTCCCACCCTGCTCCCAGGGACAGGCGGCTGCTGATGCTAAGCCCACCAGGGCATTTGATCCAGATGGAGGGTTTTGCCGTATGAGTCCTCGGCTCTGATTCCTGCTTTTACTCCAGCATTTTTGCTTGTCCTTTGGCCTGTGAGAGAGTGGTTGCTCCGAGACCTCTCCTACATAATACGAGCCCTCATTTCCTTCTCTGGCTACCTGACCCCTGGGGCTAGCCCTGAGCCGATAATTCCGTCAGGTCAGGCTGCCCTTGGCTTCTGGCTTTCGGCAGCTCACATGCCTTTGATCCACAGGACATCGTGACGGAGAGCAACAAGTTTGACCTGGTGGGCTTCATCCCTTTGTTGCGGGAGAGGATTTACTCCAATAACCAGTACGCCCGGCAGTTCATCATCTCCTGGGTAAGGGCCAGCCCCACGACAGTTTCTCCAGCCATAAGGAGCCTCTAGTTTAGTAAAATCTGCCCTCTATCACACCCTGGGTGGTTCCTGTGGCTGAGAGGAGCCTCATTGTTATCCCTCTAACAGCCAGTGACATCAGGTAATCTGAAACACGTGTATTCCATTCTGCCGCAAAGCACATCATCTTTGCCCCCAATGATACAGTTCTTTCCTTGTCCCGGGAAACACCCCAATGTCTCTTTGAAGCCAGGGGTGCTACTCTCAGCAGCCCTACCTCTTCGAGCCTTGTCTGTCCTACCCCGTGCTTCCCTTCTCCCTGTGACATCAAAGTCTCCTTGGAGCCAAGTCACCATTCTCCCGCACATTTAACAAAAGCCCCACCTGCCGGGGGCGCCTGTAGCACCATGAAACGCTACGTCAGCAGGGCCGCCTTCTCCCTGCCCAGTCCCAGGGTACTGGTGAGGAGGAGACGAAGGTTCCCAGGCTGGTGTAACTTTCCCTCCTGGTCTCTTTCCCTGGGTCAGATTCTGGTTCTGGAGTCCGTGCCAGACATCAACCTGCTGGATTATTTGCCGGAGATCCTGGATGGGCTCTTCCAGATCCTGGGCGACAACGGCAAAGAGATTCGGAAAATGTGAGTGGAGGGAGGGGGCGGGCAGCTGCTCAGTGCGCACACGCACCCCACACCCAGCAGACGGCGGCCGCAGGAGAGTAAGTTCACTCTCTTCGTCCTGGCTCCTGTGCTTCATGCCTTGAGGAGCAAAGAGCTCATCAGCCCCCAGTCTCTGGAAAATAGCCATCAAGCAACTGCCAAGTGTAGTCCCCTCTCGGTGGCCCACCCGGAGCAGAAGCGGGGGCGGCAGAGGCTCCTCCAGCCCTGGCTCATATGTGCTGTTTTCCTTCTTCTTCTCTCGTTGGTAGGTGTGAGGTGGTCCTTGGAGAGTTCTTGAAAGAAATTAAGAAGAATCCCTCCAGTGTGAAGTTTGCGGAGATGGCCAACATCCTGGTGATCCACTGCCAGACCACAGGTGCGTATGACGGCCCCGCGGCCACCGCCACCTCCGCAGAAGCAGCAAGAGCCCTGGTCGGAGCACAAACCCGCAGCCGCTGGCCCCGGGCCGGTGCAGTGGTGTGTCCTTGCGGGAGAGAGATTCAGCTCCTCCATCACTGTCTAGGCCCTTGTGCTTGGTCTGACCCTGCAGTAAGGTCTGGAGACCCTCTTGCTGGGAAGCTTGGCATTTCACTATGAATTGAAGTGCAGGTTGGGACTGTGTACCCAGGAGCTTCTGTTCATATCCAACCACCACAAAACATGACTGCCTCACATAGCTGCTTTTTGTCGGTCAGGAGTCTGTAGGTCACGAGGTGGCTCTGTTCACCTTGGCCAGGCTTGGCTGCACTTGATGATGCACCTGCAGTCAGCCGAAGGGTCATCTAAGGCTGCTGAGTGGCCTTCCTCATGTCTGCCACTTAACCGGCTGTCACCTGGGAAGTAGGGACCGTTGGTGCATGTGTCTCATCATCCAGCCTGCTAACCCAGATGCATTCATACGGCATCAGTGAGGTCCCAAGACATGTGGTAGAGGGGAGCAAGGCCCCTGGAGGCCTGGGCTTGAACCAGCCACACCTTCACTTCTTACACCTTCTGTGGCCACAGTAGGAAGACCAGCCCAGATTCAAGCAGTGGGGAAGTGAATTCACCCTTTGATGAGAGGAGCAGTGGAGCCCCTTTCTGGGTGCAGAGGGTAGAGAATCATGGCCACTCTTCTTATATCTGCTACAAGATTGTCGTTCCTTCCCAACCTGGCACCTGTGTGTATCTTTGGAAGGTGAGAGCGTATCAGTGAGGCTAGAAGCAATGCAGGCCCTCGGGTCCCCTCCAATCCCTTCCTCTGGGCATGGTCAGCGGGAGGAAGCATTCTGGCTGCTCGTGCTGACCCTCCTGGAACCCACCAATTCCTCTTCCAGATGACCTGATCCAGCTGACGGCCATGTGCTGGATGCGGGAGTTCATCCAGCTGGCTGGTCGGGTGATGTTGCCCTACTCTTCTGGAATCCTGACTGCTGTCTTGCCCTGCCTGGCCTACGATGACCGCAAGAAAAGTATCCTTCGCTGTGAAGAGGGGAAACCAGAGCAGCCCCAAAGGAGGCTGTGAAGTTGCGGGACCCCGGTGTGGGGCAGTGGGGGTTCCCTTAGGATCCTTCACAGCTCCAGATAGCCCCTAGCACCTGGGGAGCAAGTAGCGGAGCAGGACACAGCACTAGGGTGGCACCAGGGACATGGCGCTAACACCATTGTCCCCAGACCTTGCCTGGTTACTTACAGATCTGGAGCAGCTGTCCCAGGTCCCACGGTTCCAAGCCGCTGAGCTCACACTGCCCTGTCTCGGGTGGGGAATCCTTTTGGTAGGAAGCCCACCAGGAAGGGTCCTACGAGAAGACAGGAGCATTTCACAGGAACTCAGTGCAGACTGCCCGCTAATCCACCTCAGCGGGGGTGGGGGGTGGGGGGGGTGGGGACCAAGGCCCTGACCAATGCCAGTGACATCAGGTTTAGGTAACACCCCCTGGGTGGGGCTACTCCTTACATCAGTGGACTCAGGCATCAAGGAGGTGGCCAACGTGTGTAACCAAAGCCTGATGAAGCTGGTCACCCCTGAGGATGACGAGCCTGACGAGCTGAAGCCCGTGGCGCAGAGGCAGGTGGAGCCCAACCCCGATGACTCCCTGGCCAAGCAGGAAGGGACAGCCAGTGGTGAGTAGGCTCTGCCTCCCGCCCCTCACCTCCCGGGGTGACTTGACATGGGGCCTCACTTAACCAGCCAAGGCTACTTCCCAAATGTTACTTCATTTAATTCTGGTAACTACCCAATGAGGTGGGAGTTGCTCTTCTCCCATTCTACAGATGGTCACAGGGAAGACTGGTGACACAGCCGGGATCTGGCAGAACTGGGATGTGAACTCTGGCAGTCTGCTTCCAGAAACCCTGCTCTTAACCCTAACTGCCTCAAAGAGCATTAAGCCTTTTTAAAATCATTTTCTGTGTCCGGCTACAGAAAAGAGTTGTTTTCAATGTGGGAAGCCTGGCAGAGGAGTACAGCTTGCCGGGCTCACGTGAATCTTGGCTGTAGACGTCTGGCTGCCCGGAAGCCGGCCGCCTCGACTGTGCCAGGTGCTCAGGGGAGAAGGCTAAGAAAGCTGCAGATGCAGCTTATTCAGTCGTGGGGGGCTCTACCGCCCCAGTCAGTGTCTTTGCAAAATGAGATGGCCCTGCCGTCCTTTCAGACTCTTTCAGCAGTATTGTCTTATTTCTCCATAACATGAAGTAAACCACTCTTATGTCAATTAGAGTCTGGACTTTGACTCTCTAGATGTTGGGTAGAACTCTTCTTTTTTTTTTAATGTTTTTTTATTATATTATGTTAATCACCATACAGTACATCCCTGGTTTCTGATGCAAAGTTTGATGATTCATTAGTTGCATATAACACCCAGTGCACTATGCAATACGTGCCCTCCTTACTACCCATCACCAGTCTATCCCATTCCCCCACCCCCCTCCCTTCTGAAGCCCTCAGTTTGTTTCCCAGATCGGTAGGGGAAGAAAGGGATAAAGAAAGGGGGGGGGGGGTAATCACAAGGGGGAATGAAGCATGAGAGACTATGGACTCTGGGAACTCTTTTTTTTTATTAAGGGGCCTCTATTCTCAGTAGGAGGGCTCTGATCAGCTTCGGGGTGGTATTTACCTTTGCAGAGTCAGCCAGAGCGTAAATTGATGCAGAACTTACCCACATTTTTAAGGCTGACAGACTCAGGTCTGGACCTGAGTTCCAGGAGCCAAAAGAATTCCTAAGCATTTTCTCCCGTTGCCATTCTCCGACTTCTCTTGAACATCTGAGCCCTGTGTCAGGCACATGAGCCCCACAGGCGTCCTGTCCTGGCTTTGGCTGCCAGAAGCAGCAGCATTCCCTGTGGAGCAGCTCAGGTGTCGGGTTACAGCTGTGCGTAGCTTTGGTGAGCAAGAGCCCCAAAACAGCTGGAGGCACAGCAGCCCTCAAGTGGAGCATTGGTGGTTCAGTGGTAGAATTCTCGCCTGCCACGCGGGAGGCCCGGGTTCGATTCCCGGCCAATGCAGCGGCTGAAACCTTTTTGGCAGCTCCTTGAAAAAGAAAACTTGGGGACATAAAGTTAGTGTGGGCCTCTCAAGGCTGGAGCTTTCTTACTAGGAGAAACTAGAAGAATCTCAGGGATAGACCTGTTTTGTGAACTTTCACTGACGTATAAGTATTTTATTATCTTTTCATTTTTTTATTCTCATTTTAGAAAATTTGGAAAGTAGTCCCCACCACAGGCAATTAGTGTAATCTCGGCATATTTTTTCTGTTGTGTACACGTAACATATAACATACGTTTTCCGTATCCGTATCGATATTTCCATGTATAAGAGATCATACGGTTTATATAATCCCACATCCTGCTGTTTTTTGTTTGTGGGATGGCTTCTTTTGGTTTTTGTTTTGTTTTGCTTAGTTTTGTTTTTGGCTTGACAAGTTGCAGCATGCAGAAGTTTTGAATATTTTATGCTGACTTTAAAAGTTAGTGCCTCTTTTTTTTTTTTTTTTTTTAAGATTTTATTCATTTATTTGACAGAGATAGAGACAGCCAGCGAGAGAGGGAACACAAGCAGGGGGAGTGGGAGAGGAAGAAGCAGGCTCATAGCGGAGGAGCCTGATGTGGGGCTCGATCCTGTAACGCCGGGATCACGCCCTGAGCCGAAGGCAGACGCTTAACCGCTGTGCCACCCAGGCGCCCCCCTAAAAGTTAGTGCCTCTTAATCCTTTGAGTCAGAAAGTAGAATAATGGTTGCTGAGCTGGAGGGAAAGAGGGAATTGGATACCTGGTTTCTTTGGGGGGTGATGGAGATGTTCTAGAATTAAGTAGTGGTGATGCTTACATAACTTTGTGGATTTACAAAAAAATCACCCAGTTGTATGCTTTAAAATAGTGAGTTTTATGTTACCTGAAATATGTCTGAATTTTTTAAATAGAGTTCTTGCCCCTTCCCCCAGAGTGGAACCCAGCAGCACCTACCTCACCCTTTCTGCTTATGTGGCAACAAGTTAGGCCCTGTGGGAAGGAACCACTGTATTCTGCAGGTCGTGGCAGCTGCTAAAAACCCCAGCTGGAGCACTGGGGGTTCAGCAGTAGTGTCCTGGCCTGCCAGAAACCGGGGTACCATTGCCAGCCAATGCAGCTTCTTTTACTTTTTTAGATCATTTTCCTAAGCGCTCTTGAAACAGCTCCCTGCTTCGGAGACTCCCATGCGAGCCCGGGATACGCTCAGGCAGCTTGGCTCTGGCTTTTACTGCCTCGTAAACGGCATTTCAGCAGATGCGAAGCTTGGTTTATAGTAGTTCCTGGAGATGATGACAGCTAATCTGGGGGCTCCACCTCTACTGGAGACATGCTCAGCTTGTAACCACTGCTCTACCAAAGGGCCAGGAAGGCCTCAGCAAGCCAGCAGACGGCAGTGATTCAGCTGGTCAAGTCCACAGGTTCTTCCCAGCCTCGGGTGCTTTTTCTTATTCCTGTTTCGTTCCGCTGTTCCAGCCTTGGTCACCTGGCCAAAGGCAGGAACCTCCTGCCTCATCTCCCTCTGGGGAGGCAAGACCCCTGACGAGGCTTGTCAGCCAGGCCTTCTGTGTGTGAGCGTACATGTGCACGCGTGCGCTTCGCCCTCACCTCTGAGCGCGGGGCCTCTTCTGTGCCACACTGTTCCTAGCCCCTCCCCACTTGTTCTGGCTTCCCCTTGGCCCTGCCACTTCAGGGGTCCATAATGCAGTATCCTTGCTCCAAGTTCCTGCGGCTCTTGATGTGTGCTCCCTCTTCCCCTCCACGATGCTACCTGACTGTCTCAAGTGTCCTGGCCTAGATTCTGGGATCAGAGCGGCCTGCTGGTGAGTCCTGGCTTTGTTAACTTGCTTTATGTTGCCCTTGGACAAGGCACTGAGCCTTTTTAAGCCTCAGATTCCTTATTTGTTAAATAAGGATAACAATAATAACATCAAACCTATAGAGTGATGGTGAGTTTTAGACGAGATTTTTGCTTATAAAGCTTTTAGCACATGGCTAAGTCCAGACACTCTCAGGAACAGGTGCTTTCGTGTCAAATTGTTTTGATATATGCATATCACATATGCATCTACTTAGCAAGATTCTCAGGGAAGGGCTTTTGAGTCCTTATTTTTTTATCACAAGCCTTTCCTAGATGGTAATGGGCCCCTGGTAGGTCCTAAATGAGGGACCATAGAGGATCAGGGATAGAAATTCATGTGGCAGGTGAAGGGCAAAGCTGTAGATAGGGCTTCCAGGAGAGGGCTGACAATCACTGGTGATGGACGTGCAATGGAATCCATCCATTTGCTAGGCTTTGATAGGTCTGGGTGTATCAGCAGCTTCTATGGACCCTGCAGATGCAGGTGAATCAGACCCAGGTCCTGCCTTCATGAGCTCAGGGGCAGACCCACAGTGGATGAATCCCGTGGCCCTGCATGTGGTCACAGAGGACTGGGGGCTCCAAGCCAGGTCCATGGCAGTCATTTGAACTGAATCTTCTCCTTCTCCTTAGCTTCCATTCAGCCCCTACCCTACCCCAATATTTTACTCTGATTATAAAGGAAATACATGTCCCCTGTAGAGATTTGGGGGGGAAGAAGCCTTCCTAGTGCGGGAGGCAGAGAGTAAACAAGTGAAATACATTGTCTGGTAGATACATTCGGCAGTATGTGTCAGAAGCCATAAACGTTTAAGAATTTGTCCTTAGGAAATAAATAGAAACATAGGGAAGGCCTTTACTTTGAACACCTAACAGATGTGAGCTCACATACTGTCCTAACAAACCTGTGTGGGAAGCACCAGCTACCCCATCATACAGGTGAGGGACAGGAAGCGAAGTCAGGCAAGCTGCCCAAGGTCACACAGCCAGTAAGTAGGGGAGTCCGGGCTCAGACTTCGGCCCGAGGGCTCGGAGTCTGTGCCGCTAGTGCTGTGTGCACCCTGGTTCTCTGAGGAGGGAGTAATACGAAAAGGGAAGCCACAGATGCACAGCTAGGCTGGGAATGGGGGCATTGCAGAGTAAAACAACGTACCATTTCTACTCATCAACTTGGCAAAAATGTAAAAGATTACTAATATCCCTGTGTGAGGCTTCCCCGGGATCGACTGCCCCTCTGTTCCTGAAGTGCATTTGCTATTGGTAGAACCTTCCTAAAGAGCAGCTTATCAGTATGGATTAAAATATGAAACACCTGACCCTTCCCCCAGCAGGACTCCCACATGGGATCCTGGAAAAATGCGCTCACACAGAAAGGTGCATGGGGGAGGCAGAAGAGTGAAAGTTAGGAAACAGTTTAAATTGATTTGAAGCCTATTTCTGACATTGGGTCATTTCATCTACAGACGTGCGTGTTTCTGGAAGGTCCTCCTCCCCTTTGGGCCCAGATGTGTTCCATCAGGCCCAGCCCACACCTGTCCCTACCAAGTTGTGCCCCATCCCTTATAGGGCCTCTGGGACTAGAGGAGACAGGCAACAGCTCAGAGCCTTTCTGTTCAACATGGAAATCAAGGCCCTCTTTACCTTGGGATTGGGGGGTGTCCCGTGGTCCAAAGGAATAACACTGCTTTAAGACATAGTATAAAGTTAAAAAAAAATTGCAGAAAATATCTGTGATTCCATTTATGTTACAGAACAAAAAGAAGGAAAGCAAAAGTTGGAGAGGGATACTCGCCTAACCACTAAAGTAGTTACCTGCACACAGAGCAAAGTAAGATTGAAGTTTAGGTAGAGATGGGCCATACTTTCTTTGCTTATAATTTTTAGAATGAGAATATATTTTACTTGTATAATTTAAAACTTCTAAGAGGTCAAGGCTGGTACCATTTGAACCACAATATATAAATAACGATAGTGTTAATTTGTAATCCACAGAATAAAATATATGTACATGGGCCCATAATTATATGGATGGACAGATGGATGGGAAGGGACAGCTTTTCCCTGTAGAAGAATTCCAGTTAATAAATGTGGAAGGACAGAGGAAAACAGAAAATCACCATTAGGGAAACTCCATAGTAATAATTATTACAGATCCACCAATGGATGCCAAGATCAGCAGGGGAATGTTTGAGGAAGAAACTGGATATTTTTCTAGTCTTATGTCTTAAGATATTTCCTGATTACAAAAAGGAGACGAGTAACTCACAGGAGGGAAACCCAGCAGACCCTACCACAATCAGATAGTAAGGTTAGCAACAAGACAGACATCATGTACCCCTGACGTGATGTGCTGAGAAGGCGTATCACTTTGGTGGCATTCTTCCAGAAACGTGTAACCTCAACCTAATCATGAGAAAACACGCGACCAATCCAAGTGGCAGCACATTCTGTAGAGTAACCGACCAAGGCTTCAATGATACCGAGTTCATGAAATAAGGAAAGCCTGCGGAATGGTCCTGGAACAAAAGGCATGAATGGAAAAACCGGTGACATTCTAATTAGGTCTCTAGTTTTGTTAGTAGTCTTGTATCAGTGCTACTTTCATGGTTTAGTAACGTATGATGTTAACGGTAGGAGCAGCAGGGTGAAGGGTAAACAGAATTCTGTGCTATTTTTGCAACTTTTCATAAATCTAAAATTATTTCAGAATAAAAAGGTTTTTGTTTTTGCTTTGCTTTTTTTAATTTAAGAAAATGGGTATCACAGCCTCTTACCTCTAGCTCTGGGCAACCTCTCTTCTACCTTCTGCCGCTACAGATCTGCCCATTCTGGACATTTCATACGAATGGAACTCTACAATATGTGGGCTTTTGCGGCCAGCTTCTTTCCTTTGGCGTATTTTCAGTGTTCATCCGTATCTTAACACACACCAGTACTTCACGCCGTGTGATTGCGGAATAATAGTCCATTGTACGGCGCTAACACATTTTATTGATCCATTCATCAGCTGGTAGACAGCTGGATTGTTCTGAATGTGGCGTGCGGTTCCGGTGTGGACAGAAGCGTCCTTTTCTCTGGGCTCTGTCTCTAGGAGTGGCGCTGCCGGGTCATAGGGTAACTGCTTGAGGCCTTAGGGAACTGCCAGGCTGTTTGCCAGAGCATCCGCACCTTTTACAGCCCCACCCGCAGGGCCCGGGGTCTCTCCACAGCCTCACAGCACTTACTGTGTCTTTGTTTTAGCCCCCCTAGTGGGTGTGAAATGGTGCCTCCTGGCAGCTTTGATTCCATTTCCCTGGTGGCTAATGATGTGGACTGTCCCAGGAGTGGTTTGTAACATCCGCTGCCCTCGGGCCAGCGGTCACTTCTGAGATTTCCCAGATGTGTGAGCATGGGTGTCGTCCTCCTCTTGAGATCGCTGTGCCTAGAAACTTACAAGCATGGGTGCTCTCCAGAAGGTTTTGGGGAATGAGTGGCATTGTGTCCTCGGGGCTCCCGAGCCACAGTCCTTTTCAAGAGCCAGAATCAAGGTGTGGGAAACTATAGCGTCTGTGTCCCCACCGCGGGGATCCCATTCACTCCAAAGACCCTTTGGCATGACGCCGTGTTCCTCTCACTGTCCCCAGGAGGCCCCGATGGTTCTCGTGATGCCAGCTTCAGTAGCAGCAGCAGTGTCTTCGTGCCAGCCGGGTAAGTGGTTTGTGCCGGCCACAGGTGTTGATAGAAAGCAAGTGGCCTAGATCTTCCCTGGGTGCAGGAAACTGCAGGGAAGACCCAGGGTAAGGTCTCCAGATGGGGCACGGGAGGTGCCTGGTGAGGGAATCTGAAGGACTCTCAGCAAACCCAGTCCCCCCAGTTCTGACGGACGAGCAGCCATGGGGAGGGATTAGAAGCTGCTGGAGGGGGGCTCCTGGGTGGCACGGCGGTTAAGCGTCTGCCTTCGGCTCAGGGCGTGATCCAGGCGTTATGGGATCGAGCCCCACGTCAGGCTCCTCTGCTATGAGCCTGCTTCTTCCTCTCCCACTCCCCCTGCTTGTGTTCCCTCTCTCGCTGGCTGTCTCTATCTCTGTCGAATGAATAAATAAAATCTTTAAAAAAAAAAAAAAAGAAGCTGCTGGAGGTCAGTCAGTACAAGTCGTAAAAGTATAACCAGCGCGTGGTGGCTACAGGCAGACACAGACGCCTTTGCCCAGGACTTTTGCTTGTCAGGAGAACGTGGGGCTGACAGGACTGACAAGGAGAAGGCCGTCCGGGAGTCCAAGAGTCGGAGCGTCGGATGGTAGGCAGCAAGAGCGCTCCTCTCCCGGGCGCCAGGTCAGCTGTCATAGCGCAGCCTTCCACGTGGGGGCAGTGCAGGCCAAGCAGCGAGAGCGTTCCCTTCCTCGCAGTGCCCTACATACTGTGTGCAGGGTGATGGCATTCCCCTGGAGAGGGAGTTCTCGCCATTCTGTCCCTGTCCCAAGTCCCCTGGACTCGCCCTGTGTCAGTTTTTCTGTGGGGCTGCAATGGATGGCGTTCTTCTGCAGCGGGTTTCTTCCCTCTGAACTCAACACTGAACCTGGGCGCCAGGGAACGGGACACTCATGAAGAGAAGATCTGCACTCAACCCCCGAGAGGCTCTCTTCTCCCCAGACCTTTAAGATCTTTCCTCCTCTTGTATCATTTGTTCATTTATTCTTCTCCCTAAGGACCCTGTGGGGGTTTTCAAAGTATGTGAGTACGGACTAGAAATGTGGATTGCTCCAAAACCTCTCTTAATTGTCTGCGCAAGGCAGGAGACGGTATTCATGTATTCGTCTGGTTAGTTGTCACATATCGCAGAGTCCCTGCCTGTGTTAGCCCTGCAGGTTCCAAGGTAAAGCTGTGACTCCTGACTGTGGTCCCCAACCTTGAGGTTCTCTCATGGGGAGCCAGATACAGGGCAGTGGTTTCTGTGGCGGGGGACTCGAGGTGTTGGGGGCGAGCCATGGCGCCAGAGCTGAAGCTCGCCAGCATCGTGGCTGACAAGGATGATCACTCGTGAGTGCTTCCTAGGCCCGCTGTGTCAAATACTTTGTGTCACGTCATTGGATTTTGCTGATGCTTAAATCCCATGGGGTCATTAGTAGTAGTATTTCCATTTTCGGGCTGAGGAGAGACAGGCGATCTGGGGGCTGCTGTGTAGAGAGGGGATTTAGGAAGGGTCTGGTAAGTGCGGACCAGCTGGGAGGCACTGCTGCCACCCGTAAGAAGGGAAAGAGGCTCGGCCTGAAGAGGGGCAGAACATGGAGAAAGTTGGAGAGATGTTTTTCTCTGTTCTGAAGGATGGATTGACAGGATTTGCAGATGCCTGTGGTGGAGTGAGAGTAGAGACATGAGGGAAAGAATAACTTCTAGATTTGGGCCTTGAGCCAACTCAGGATATCCTGGCATTTCCTAAGCCAGGGTGGAAGGAGGAACAGGTGTGTGAGTGGGCCAGTCAAGGGCTCTGTGCCACCCCCGGGGGGTGGTTAAGGAGGCAGGTTTGGATCTCCGATTCTGGAGCTGGGGGAGAGCTCTGGATGGAGGTGCGGGGAGATGGCGCCCTGAAGAGGGGTCAGCTTTTGTTCTCGAGGCCAGGGGAGCTTGCCTGATAAGTGGTGGTGCCCGGTGCAGACGTGTGACGTGGAAGGTCCTCTGGCAGCCCCAGGGAGGGCGCGTGACGGAGAGGCAACAGGGGGAGCACAGACGCCTGTTGCAGACTTGGTGCTGTGGTGTAGGCCACAGGGGACTGTCCTGCTCCAGGGGGTGGCAGTGCGAGGTGAAGGGAGGTCTAGGAGGAGCAGAGATCAGACATCACTGATGGGACGCAGGGGTGCCATTTGCTGGGGCGGGTCTAGAAGCTGAGGTAGGAACTGCCTCACTGGAACCAGGCTTTGGTTTATACCTGTCATTTGGGAGCCCATGCCAAATCCTACCCCTTTAAAATTAAAAACCAAGAGCAAATCATCTCATGGTTTCTGTCTCCCACGAATGGCCATTTCCTCGTGGCAGCTGCCAATCTGAGTCAGTAGCTGTGCCAGAGAGGGGGGCGGCCTTCAGAGTCATGAAACCTGAGCCACGGTGCCTGCCCCCCACCCCCACTCCCTGGAGACAGCAGCTGAGGACAGTAGGATGGGCGCATGCTCCCTCCAGTAGGTGCTGCCAGAGGGGGACTGAGCTTGGGCAAGAAGGCACCTTCCAGCATCACCAAGAAACAAAACCTGTCCTGCGACTGTCCAGACCCACTGCCGCCCTCAGCTCTCATGAGTCCCCTGCACAGTGAAGTCTAACCGCCTGGACATAATCCTGACTCTGTGGCCCTTCTCCCTGCCTCAGTTTCCTCATCTGTAAACTGGGTGCAGTGATAGTACCTACCTCCTAGAGGTGTGGAGCTCATATGAGTTGAATATGTAAAGAGAGTAGAATGGTGCCCAGCCCACAGAAAGCACTTTACACGTTTTAGTGACAATTACTACTATGAGAACCTCATTATTATCCCCATTTTACAAATGAGGGAACAGGCCCAGAGACGTTAACTTCTTGCCCAAAGTCACTCAGCTTCTTAGTAGCCAAGTTGGAATTCATGCTAGGCCGCTGAGCCCCAGGCCCGCTGGTGTGACCTTTATTGGTTGCACTGGGAGTTACAAAAGCTTTGCTTGTCAGCCTCCCTCGCTCGGCTGATGCGGGAGCCTGGGCCCGGGAGCTGCCATGCGCTCAGGCGTCCACTCCGACGGCCTGGCCCTCGCCAAGCGCCATTCAGTATAGGTCTCCTGGTATAGCTGGCTGCAGAAAGGCAAGCAGAAAGATCTGGAATTCAGTGCTTCCCAACTCTTAGCGTCTGCTGACTGAAAAGAAGTTGTAAAGTTACTTTATAAAAAAAAAAGTTGAATTCAGAAACAGTTCTTTTTTTTTTTTTACTTATTTACCTGTATTCTAATTTGATTAGAGATGTAACACACGAGCACTGTACACAGTTAGACATTACGGGAATGAAGTGCCACCTCCCAGAGAGAACCACTGGAATCTATCATTATTTATCGGTAGTATCAGAAGTATTATTTAATAAGTCGGTATTTTAATAGCCACAGTAGTGCCATGCATTTGGAAAATGTAGTGCGTGTATGTGTAAGACATTAGTTATGAGATGCTTTATGAGAAAATGCTCAGTGGAAATGGAGTTTTGCAGACACCTTGAAATAACTCAGAAGCCCCCAGGAATGACTAGTCTAGACTTTTTGGAACCGATGCAGAAATGTATTTTAAACTGGGAGTGAGCTCCCTTCTGCTCCCTGGGCAGGGTAAGCCAGGGCGGAGGCTCCCCCATCTCAGCCCCAGGCCAGCAGCAGCTCAGTGGCTGAGCACACCATGCGGCCTGCCCTCTGGAAGAAGAGCCCGGGTTCTCAGAGTTCCGGCTTCCCACAGAGCATGTAGGGAGCCCAGCACACAGCAGCCAGCCCCACCCAGCCGAGCAGCTGGTGGATCTTTCCTGGGCACGAAGATCCGTCTCCCTGGTGCCCTGGGGTGTGCCTGCCTCCCTTGAGCCTCAGCTCCAGCCAGCCAGGGGAAGTGAGACCCTGGGGCGAGTGTCTCCAGCTAAGGAAATAAGTTTTCAGGGCATGGCCGCATGACTTTGGGCAAGTCCCGTACTATCTCATCTGTGCATTGAAGGATCGAGTAACTTGAACCTGAGGTCCCTTTCAGCTATAATGTTCTTGGTTAGTTGAAGCTGACACCTGCCTAACCAGTGACCTGAAGGTGCCCGTGTCTGGGGAGTTTTGCTGTGGGGAAAGTCAGAGAATGTTAGCACACAAAATGCTGCCAGTCCTCACACACCAGCTCCATGAAATTGTTGTTTGGCCTTGACACAGTGCCACTTGAGGTAGATGCCACCATGGGCTGGCCCTTGCTTTGTCTCTCAGTAGAGACACTGAGCTGGCTAGAAACGAAGCAAGGGACCGCAGTGAAGCAAGTAGTCCAGCTGCCCCAGGGACCATCTAGCATCTTAGAGCCCTACTTGGGCCGCTCAGATTTGGAGTGCCCCCCCCCCGCCCCAGATCGGCACCAGGCTTTCCCAGTATCCTCTCTCGCCCCACATAGAGACTTTGTCTGCTGTACTGACAAGAAAATATATTGAAAGGTGTATGCGACGACCTCTTTCTACCTCCAGTACGTGGGGCTGCCAGGTCTGACCTGGCCAGCGAGTGGCCAGTCTGCAGAGGGGCTGCCATCTTGCTGCCTCTGCCAGGGGCCAGTTGGAAATGGACTCTCCTGAGTCTGGCCCATTAGGAGGTAGTGCCGTATGGTGGGCAAGGCCACTCTAGACTCCGACTGCTCACATTCAAATTGCTGGTGCTACCACTTCCTGACTGGGTAGCCTCTGGGCCTGATCTGCAGAGTGGAGTTGGGGGAGCTGGACTTGGCACTGCCTTCCTCCCCACTAATAGCTTAGGACACAGCCGTTGCTTGGCCGGTACAGTTCTGACTCACCCAGGGGAGGGAAAACAAGGCCTGGCTCCCAAGGGGGCCATTTCAGCTAAGAAAGTGGTGGTGGCCTGCCAGGGACGGGGTCCTCCTTGCACCCTGGTCCCCATGTGGCAGCTGGAATGTCCTGCAGCTCCTGCTGGGGAAAGGGATACACTGTGGACCAGGGGCTCACCAGGTTAGAAAAGAAGAGGCAGGGACGGGGCGGCTTCTGCTCCTTCCTCACAGCCTCCTAAGCTCCTCCTTTGTTAAGGCCTTGGGCTGTGGGTAGGCTTCTGGAACTTCTCCAGCTTCTCAAGGAGAGGAACTATAATAGCATGCCAGAAAGAGCCAGGTAGGAGGCCAGCAGGATGGGGAAAAAGAAGGACTTAGAGATGAGACAGTAAGTCCTGGTCATCAGCAGGAGCAGAGCGAGTGTCTAGGAAGTTGTCAGAGAAGAAAGGAGATGCTCTGGAAGCCATAGGGTAGCTCATTAGCCGGACACTGCCGCGCTCTGTTGCCTGGGGCGGTGGCCGCTGTCATGGAGCTGCTGGGCACGTGCCGCGTGGCTGGTCTGAATGGAGATGCGCTGTTGGGGTGAGATACTTGCTGGACTTCGAAGACCTAGGAAACACTAAAGAATATGAAGTACTCTATGAGTGACGTGTATATTGATTTTTATATTGATCATATGTTGAAATGCTACTGTTTGGGCATGTTAGATTCATTGAAGGATATATCATTAAAATTCTTCCTGTTTCTTGTTACTTGTTAATACAAACCTTGAAAATGTGAAATTCCACAAGTGGCTCACATTATATTTCTGTTAATTTATTAATAATCTATTATTAAACAGTGAGCGTGAAAGAGGAATTGATGAGGAGATTGGCTGGGAGCTTGTGTTTGCCACCCTGGACTTGTCTGTCTGTGCCTTAGTTTCCCCATCTGTCTTAGGCTCCCAAAGAATCTAGATGTTTGGATATTCTCAGAAGACCCCAGAACTTCCGGCCACATGACTCCTGGGGAAATCTCAGGGGTGGCTCCGGCCAGAGGCTCAGGGCTGCTGGGCCCTGTCACTCGCGTGCCCAGCCCCTCCGGCTTCCAGAGGACAGGAGTGCCCACTGTCACCCCTGAAATGAGCACCGTAGGGGAATCATCAAACCCTAGTCAATAGCAGTTCCGCTGAGCAGTTACAGAGCTGAGAATGGGGCCCTGTAGGAACTCACATCAAATGAGCTTCAGAGAGGCTGCGGGCGAATTAGGGAAGCACAGGCATCGAGTTCCTGCTGCAAATGAAGAATGGAGCAGCCTAGAAATACCACGCGAGACCATTTCGTAGCGGCGGACAGCTGCGCTGCCTGGCTGGCTTCCTTGGGAAAGGCAGCCCCTGGGCTATACGTGTCATGATACCTTTGGGCAAAATACGGGATGACTTAACCGTGGGAAGAGAGCCCCTCCCGAACACCCGTAGGTTCTCTGCCTGTGCTGTCTCTGTCCCTGAAAACTCCAGCCTCTCCACGGGAACCGTGCTTTGGGCAGAGGGCTGTGTCAGTCAGGGTCCCCGCGGCACCCACCCTTCCCAGGGCCGCTCGGCAGGACTTCCATCTGCCCGGACACCAGCGAGGCTCTGGGCCAGGGAGCCCATGCGTCGCGGGAGCAAAGCACAGTCTGAACAGGCTGCTTCTCAGAGGCAGAGGCTGCGGTGCCTCTTGCCCGACTCAGACAAGAGTGTTACAGCTTCACAGGCTTCTCAACCAAGCCAGACCCTCTGCCACATGGCCTGGAGTATGGCAAGATCTAAAGCCATGACCCCTGTCCTTACTCGAGAAAAGTTCTTCGTTTACCTGGTGAAAACCTATTGGCTCTTCAGGGCTGTTCTCAGGGCTTTGCCCTGGGCTCCTTGGAGGTGGTGTTGTGTTTTAGCAACAGAGGGTCTGGACTCAACGCCCTGAAGATGCTAAACAGCCTTTCAGCCCCACGGTCTTCTGGGGCCCAGCCCGGTGACATCAGAGAGGCTTTCTCCTGGCCAGGCCAGGCTAGTGCTGGGCAAGTGGGAGGGCACGCCGCAGACTGACCCTCTTCCCCCACATGTGCTTCTCACGGCTCCGGCCTTAGAAAGGAAGGAGGAAGGTTGAGGGGGTGAAACCAGCCCTCTGGGAGCCACACAAGGATGGGTGCCACCTGCCCGCTCCCAACCACTGTGCCCAGGAGACGGGGGTGGAATGTGGTTCTGAGTGCGGGCCAGGGTGGCTCTGCGGCCTGGGGGGAGGGGCTCCAGTGGCTTCAACGTGTGTCTCCTCCCTGATCTTGCCCACAGCACCGAAAGGGCCCCAGTCACCCTCCACCTCGATGGGATTGTGCAGGTCCTGAACTGCCACCTCAGTGACATGGCGATCGGCATGATGACCAGGATCGCCGTCCTGAAGTGGCTCTACCACCTCTATATCAAGACTCCCCGGAAGGTGAGTCCCTGGGCCCGTCAGTCCTAGAGGCCCTTCCAAACTGGGGGCTGCTTCGGGGCCCACCTTGGTTTTTAGGGGCCACCTCATGCCTGGTAGGATTGTGGTCAGTGCAGTTCTAGAAAGCCCCTGGCAGGCAGAGGAGTGACAGATGCTGGAGGGGCCCTGGGAGGGCATGGGGATGGTCTGTGCGGTGCGGTAAGACCCTGTCCACACCGAATCGAGCGGTGGGGTGGGGGAAGCTCACGGGTGCCCCGGCTTCTCTGCTCTGCAGATGTTCCGGCACACTGACAGCCTCTTCCCCATCCTGCTGCAGACGCTATCGGATGAATCCGACGAGGTAGGTCACGTGTGCCCCCTTTCTTCTCTGCATGGCTGCCCAGCCTCCCCTTTTGAGTGGCTGATGGGAACTGGTAGATGAGACGTGCTCATTTTGTTCTCTTAAATCAACATCCAAAAAATTGCTGTTTTCCTACCTGGTAAGGTGCATCGCTTCCAGGGAAAGCTGTGTTTAATGCTCTTGGCTTTGGGAACAAAGACTTTCTGAGCTGGCCCTTCTCAAGAGTTCTGGGTCAATGCATCGGTGAGAACACCAGCCTCGGGGGGGATCTGGCTCTTCCATGGAAGGCAGGGGATGTGGTGGTGGGCAGCTCGGCTGTGGTAAGGTCTGGCCCCACTTAGCTGCCTGACCATGAGTAAGTTGCTTCACGACCCTGCACTTCCGGTTCCTTCTTTGCCCAGTGAGGCAGTAGCAGCACAGGCTGTGAGGGTGAACTGACCCTTGGAAAATGCTGAGTACCGGGCCGCACAGTGCTGGCCCCTCTGGAGCTCTCATTCTGTTCATTTCACCCAGATTCCCTTCTGATCTCTGGTCTGAAATTGTTCCTTTAAGCTTTGCTCTGTTGGGGTCATCAAGAGGAGAAGGGAGAGGCTAGCCCAGAGAAGGGGAAGGAGACCTGGGCCCTGCGTCCTTCCCCCACTGGGGGAGGCCCCACCTGTCCCCACCTGTTCTCGGCAATGTCCGTTCTGTGCAGTTAGGCTAAGGTAGTTCTTTTTCAGGACTCCCCAGCCTGCCAGCCAAGGGGCAGGATTTGCGGCTGCGTGTTGCCATCAGCCAGGGTAGCATCCCTTCTCTCCACCCATCCCAGCTCCAGGCTGCCTGGCAGATGATGGCGGGCTTTGCCTCGACTGGCCCCTCTCCTTTCCTCTTCTGGACTCTGGGCAGTTGTGGGCTCCAGGCAGAGCTGTGTGTGCCCTATGAGGCAGTGGGCATGTGAATCCACAGATCCCCCACACTGCCCATTGGGAACATGGGAGTGGACAAGAGCTGGGGGGACAGGGGAGAGGGACACTGCTCACAACTTCCAGTGCGTGAGGCACCTGAGGCTGGTACCAGGCTATGTGGGACCCAGGGTAGTTTTCCTACAGCCTGAGTTTGCCTTCTTGAACCTGAGCTGAAAAGAGATGCAGACAGGCAGATGTCCACCTCTCTGTCCTCTGAGGTACTCTGCATTTCCAGAAAAATCAAAAACAGATGGTCTGGGCATCTGCCCTTGACCCCTCCTGCCTACCCCACTCACGTGCACACACACACACACACACACACACACGCCTCTCTTTCCCTTCTGCTCAGCACCCCACTGCAGTATGGGGCCCAGGAGGACACAGCCCAGTTCTGCCTGAGTTAGGGGTGACTCACTGCAGTCACAGCCCTCATTTCAGTACAGAAAGGAAAAGCAGAACTTTGCTGATTGGTTCCTTCCTTAGGACTTCACTGGAAGCAGCTGAGTTTTCAATCCTTTAAATTGAGTTGTTTAATCCCATCCAGCTCTCTTTGCTCGTGACGGGTTTCTGTGTGTGCGCGTGTTTACAGGGAGCAGGAGGAGATGCAGTCCATTAAACAGCTCTGTTCGGGTTGCGGCTGTGGAAGCTCGATTTGCTGAAATGCCAAATATTGTGGGAGCTTTGGGCATATCTTGTGGGCCCCTGCTGGGAAATGATTGCAGCTGCTCTTGGGGACAGTTGCGGGGCTGGAGGGGGGCTGTTGCCATACCAGGAGTGGAGAGTCCCTGCTTTCCATCTCTCCAGGGGAGGGAGTTGGGGACCATGATAATCAGTGGTGAGTCCTGCTTCTGCCCCATCCTGATTCTTTACCAGATCACATTCCTAAGTGTCCCCTGCCCAGTCTCTTTGGCAACCTTGAGGGCATACTGTGTACTTGACAATGGAAATACAGCCATGAACAACACAAAGTCCCCCTTCTCCTGGAGCTTCCTTTTTGGGATATCTAGAAATCATTCTCTGGGGGGGTTTCCCAGTATTTCCAAACACAGCCCTGATCTCAGATCAGGGCTCCCTGAGGGTTAAAGATCCTGAAAGCCCATTCAGTCAAATCAGACCACAGCCAGACTGGTGGGGAGAATTTAGCTACAATGTTACATCCAGCCGAGGGGCCTCAGAGCGCAGGTTATCCCATTGTTTTGGGTGATTCTTAACAACAGCTTGTATGAAGTCATTCCTGTGCCAAGAACTGTGCTAGACCCTTGATTCTTGGTATCTGGGGAGCCCCTGACAATTCTGTGAGGAAGTACTGTTACTTTTTCCATTTTACAGTTCAGAAAACTCAGACTGAGGGAGGTAAAGTACCTCACAACAGCTAGGAAGTGGTGAGGCCAAACTCAAAACCAGATCTGTTTGACTCCAAAGCCCATCTTCTTATTCACTCAGCCGTCGTGCGTGTGTCCCGCCAAGTGTGGCTCCCAGCTACCCCCAGCAGAACCAGATGGGAGGTGGGGAGCTTGTGTTCAGTTGTATCATCATCCCCGTTTCTGGCCGCCTTCTGCTGCTCCACAAGTTCTTAAGAACAGTTCTCCATGTGGTGTGGAGAGCTGTGTATGTCCTGCAGAAGCTTCAGCCCCAGCCTTTGTCCGTTTTCTTATTGATTTGTAGAAGCTCTTTGTATACTGGGGGCGTTCCGTTACAAATATTTTTCTCTCCCAGTATTATTGTGATAAGCTCATGTGCTCCTCACCCTTGGTGAGAGCCACTGGCCTCAGGGACCAGAGTGTGCTCAGGTGTTTGTTGATGACGCAAGAGGTGGGCACAGGGAGGGGCAGAGCCTCAGGGACACCACCATGTTCCATAGCCCCATTGGCACTCGGCCTTGCTGGGGTGTCTTGCCGCCATTGTCGCTGAGTTCTACTCCAGTGATACTTGGTAGTCCACGCCCTTCTGGCATCCTCAGTTGGTTCTGCTTTTCCGTCATTCAGAGTAAGTGGCTGTTTCCTCAGTATCGCCTGCTCCTTGCACACTTTATATGAAAATCCCTTTTGTCAGAAAGAATTTGCAGGTGTCAAATTAAAATTCTTGACACCAGAGAAGAAATCCTCCCATTAGCTAGAGATCCAATTACATGTTTTTAAGTGAAAATGCAACCCTGATTTCAACAGCATGGAATGTAGAGTGCATGCTCAGAGCTTCCTGCTGGACCCTGGTAGGGAGGTGGACCTGCTGCTTCCCCTGCCCAGGAGATGCCAGTTGTCGGCTCCCTCTTAAGCCTGCAGCTGCCTGAGTGAGCTCTGCCCGTGAGTACCAGAGGATGGCTCCTCTTGATGTCCCTGAAGGTGTGGCTGGTCCAGGAGGGGCCTTGGGACCACCCTGATTCCCCACCCCCAAGCACCACTGCCTCCCAGTCTGCATTCAGAATCCTCGGGGTGTAAAGCCGGGTATGTGTTTTTATACATCTGTCCACACCCGTAGAACATACAGCACCAGGAGCGAGCCCTAAAGTAAACTGTGGACTTTGGGTGACAGTGATGTGACGGTACAGGTTCACTGATCGTAACAAACGTACCACTGTGGCTAGGACTGTCGTTACAGGAGAGCACGTTATAGGTGTCTCTGTACCTTCTTCTCAATATTACTGTAGACCTAAAGCTTCTCTAAAAAATAAAGTCTAAAACAAAAATGCAGAACTTTAAAAAAGAAATCTCAGTCTTCGAAGAGAGCTAGAAGAATGTCTGGGGCCCCTGAGAGGAGGTAGCACCCCTGACCCCCACCAGACCTGAGCTTGCCTTCCAGCTCTCGCCCTCTTCACCGGGGACCTTGGGCAAGGAGTCTGACCTCTCTGGCCTGTGAAATGCGGCTCGCGATGTCCACACTTGCCTCATAGGCCGTTGTTAAAGGAGACCGCGTAGAGCTCCTGGCCAGATCCTGGCCCATCGTACCTAGTACCTGCCTGTCTGTCATGACGAGTGCTGCCGGGGAAACTGGCATTTCGCTGCCTTGAACTCTAGTCATTTTGTAAAGCTTTCAGGCCTTTGTTTGTAGGTCTTACTCACTATGAAGTTTATTTTCAGTCTTGTAAATTTTGTTGTGATGTTAAGTAGCACCCCTTTCCGGTAATATTTTCTCCCAGGTGACAGTGCAGCTTGATGGTTTAAGAACACGGGCTTTGGGGTCAGGCAGTCCACAAGTCTGGTCCTGGCTCATCACTCAATGGCTGGTTAACCTTGATCTTGAGCAAAAGAGCTGGTCTCTCTGAGCCCCAGTTTGGTTATCTGAGAACCGAGAATAATAGGAGAAACACCCTCCCAGGTCTGGATTCCCAGGTGAGGATTAAATGAGGTCACGGGTGTAGAATACACGACACGTGTGAACACGAGGTAAATTCTAGCTCCTCTGATGCTACTATTCGTTTCTGTCAAAATGGCAAGGATACACGTGGAAATCAGGAAGACAGGCTCTGTTTTTTCCCCACATCCTGCCCCAGCTTTAGCAGCAAAAGCCAGAACAGAAGCTGGTCTCTGTCCTCTGTTTCCCTGCCTGTCTTAGGACCACACAGGCCCCCTGTAGATGGCCAGGTGGGAGGGCTTCTTTGGGGGCTCATTGGCCATCTCCAGCCATAGAAAAACCAAGGGGAAGGCAGTGAGCAGCAGGACCAGCACCCCTTTCTATACCTTCTCCCCTCCCCACCTGCCTCGTCAGCACCCCCAGCTCCAAGTCAGTGGGCTGTGTTTGCAGCATCACAGGTGGAAGGGAGGAGCTGGGTGCCCCAGCTCCAGGGGAGAGAAGAGAAAGGGTGGGCATCAGCAGGGGGCCTGCCTCGGGGCCTCTGGCTGCCACAGCCACTTGCTCAGAAGCAAGCCTCAGAGTCCATGGAGATCCAAAAGGGCTCAGCCTGCTGGGGCCTCCCGAGGCACCTGGCCCAGGCAGGGTCTTCTCACCTCTCGGAGCCAAGGTGCCCTTAACACTTTAGAGCAGAGGTTCTCAATCTGGGAGAAATGCCCCCTTCCCCTCCTCTAGGCTCAGAGGAACCATGAGGAAAGATTGCTGAGGGGAGTTTATGGCTCACGTGGCTGACATACAAGCAGGAAAAAAAGAATGAGCAGCACCTTTGTCAATGACAAGGCGCGGAGGGTAGGCGTGTGAGGGTGTGGCAGGTGGCAGGGGCAGTTTCCAGGTCAGGAGCCAGGGTGCTGAGTGAGGAGCGTGGCCGGCAGTCCCAGGCGGTGTGGTGGGCTGGCCGTAGGCAGTGCTCGAGGGTATCTCACAAAGGTCCTTCTAGCACCCTGCAAGAGCTGTAACGTACCCCGGTCCAAGGCAATCCTCAACCCCATTGCACACCTCAGGGCCATCCAGACCCATGGGGCAGGGAGCCCAGGGGCTGCTCTCACCTTGCTGCGTCCCGAGGGAAAGGGGGCCATCAGCTGTCTGTGGGTCAGTGGACCAGCTGTCCGGGCGCTCAGCTCCACACCAGCAACGTGCGCGCCGGGGATCAGACAGAGCTGTCTTTGAGGGAGGCGGGAGAGGATTTCATGTGTTTTCATGGTCCAGGTCCCAGGAGAAATGTGGTGGTCCTCCAGTCTCTCAAAGAGGGGAGCTTACCCAGGGCGAGCTGCATTGCCTGACAGGGAGACAGGTCAAGACATCCGTGAGAGTTGAGCGGGGTGGTTGTTGGCGCTGCCGTTCCTGACTGGCAGCCTAAGCCCCAGCCCCGGAGCAGAGTGGGGTGAGGCCGCCCTTGGCTTCCTCTGTCCTGGGAGCAGCAGCCCTGTTGTCCTGTTCTCCCCCTCTGCATCCCTCGTCCCACACTGTCCACATAAGTGCTCCCTCTGCCTTGCTTTTCCCAGGGACTCTTGTCACTTTGGTCTGGTGGGTCGACCACTTTAAAGGTATTTAGTTAGTGACAACAGGGCCTTCGGCGTGGGGATCTCACCCAAGGGGAGGCCCCAGACTGAGAGCATCCCCATGGGTTCCTCTTCTTACTCGCGGTCCAAGGTGACTAGGGATGCGCTCTCCTATCCCCAGGGGCGGGGGGGGGGTGCAGCTAGTGAAATCGGCCATCTCTCAGTGCCCCAGAAATGAGGGCTTCCATTTCATTAGAGCCCCTTCGTTTGAGGGCAGCTCAGAGAGCTGATGGTCTATCCAGCACCCCTGCCGCTGGCTGCCTTTGGAATCCACAGCGGGTGCTGGGCTCAGACCCCCGCATCTGTGGAAGGAGACTGGAAGCAGGACAGGGCAGAAGGCAAAGTTCATGGAGCAGATGCCCTATTCGGAGCACATTGTTTCTATTGTGACCACTCGGCCTGACACTCTTGGACTGGTTTTCATTATCCCCAGTTTGACTTAAAAGGACATCCAAGCGTGGGGAGGATAACTTGCCTGAGCTCATACCACCAGGAGCCAAAAGTTGGGCCTGTCTGGTTCTAGAACATCTAAAAGTACACAAGAACTGACCTCAGTGCAGAGCAGGGATCCAGGCAGGGTGGAGGCACAGCTTCATTCAGGCCGGCCCCCTCTCCCCTCTTCAGTTCTGAGCCTTGAACCTTGACCTGCCCTGTTGGGCTCCTCGCCCTCTCAGGGCCCATGCAGAAGGAGTGGTACTGGCAGCTGGGCCGGCGAGGGGCAGTGTGGGAAGTGGCCTGGAGAGGAACAGGAGGTCAGGCCTCTGCCCCGCGCTGCCCCGCTCTCCATGGGACCCGGCAAATCGCCGGCACCTCCTTGTCTCCATCAAGTGCAGTTGGCCTGGTCTGTGTTCCTCCCATCCAGCTCTGACTTTGTGTGGTCCTGACCCCACTCCCTGGAATACTAATGGGGCCTGCTCAGAGTGGACCATCTCCCATAAGAATGGGGAATGGGGTTTGCTCCTCCTCCTGAGATCCCTGCCTCAGGTTTTCTTTCACTCCAGTTTTCATTCCATCCACTCTCCAAAACAAACAAAAACAACTCCTCCGCCCCCCTCCTGAGTCCCCAAGATTCCTTTACAGTCAGGTCACGCCATCAGGTCAGATACCAGCCAGAAAACCGAGGGGCAAGATGTTGGGGGCCAAGAACATGGTTGCTCTTGCTGAGTCCCCCCAACCTGAGGAGGTGAGCTGGGTCCCGGCAGGGACAGCCCAAACAGGAAAGGTGTGGGCCCTTGCCTGCCGTAGACTCCCCACGCCACCACCCTGCCCCCCCGCCGGGGCCATGCTGAGGACACAGGGCACTCATCCACACAGCTCTCCCTGTGGCTGATGCCGCAGCTTCCTTTGGGGGCTTCTGAGAGAGAGTGGGAGGAGGGAGGAATGGGCAGGGAGAAGGGCAGCAGGGGAAAATGCGGGGTTTTGCACTCACAGTCCCCAGGGACTGCCAGCCCGGACCCACAGCCCAGCAGAGGCACCAGCAGTCACCGCTAGGGGTCCTGGAAGGATTTGACCTTCTGAAAGGAGTCCTGGCAGGAGATCCTTGCTGGGGAGGAGAGAGGACCGCCTTGGTGATGGTTCCAGAATTGTGCCTGGTGAGAAGGCCACAAGTGAAGGGGGGCCCAAGTAACCACAGCTGGCCTGGCAGCGTTCCGCTCTGGGGAGGGCAGGTGTGTGTGCCCAGAGGGTCTTTAGCGTTTCTCCGTGTGTGGACTCCTTCCCCTGATGTGCAGGTGAGAACCCAAAGCTGGCACAGTAACTGGTGAACATGGGGGGCAGGGAGCCCCCAGGCTTCCGAGGAAGGAAGAGGTTGGGCTGGGAAGGGTAGAAAAAGTGAGAAAGCTGGTTTCCCTAATGGAGGGCCCAGGAGCGCAGGAAGATTCCACAAAGGGAAGCCAGTTGGGGACCACATTCCCCTGGGACAGGGCTGGTGGCTCTAGCAAAGCCAAGATGCAGGGCTGAGTGGTCTGCAGGGGTGAGCACACTACCTGGCCCTGGGCCTGACTGCCTGCCCACCTCCCCTTGAATTCAGGAAGTGATCGGTAATCTTATCTAGAAAGGCCAAGTCCAGTAACCCAGACATCAGCCCCCAGTGGAGCCATCCACACGAGAGCTGCTGTCAGAATCCTCTGGAGCTTTTTAAAACCCACACTGCTTAGGCGTCAACCCAGACCTCCTGAATTGTTCTCTGAGGTCAGGCCTTGTTGCCTGGGTTCTGGTATTTTCCATTCACTTGCTGCCTGCCAGACTCTGTGCTGGACATCATCGAGTGCACATGACCTTAGCACATCTCCACAGCAACCCTCCCGGGTGGCTCCTATTGTGTCCCCCACTTCACCGAAGCAGAAACCGAGACTCAGAGAAGTGAAGTAACTTGGTCAAGACCTCAGCTTAGATGCCCCGTGAAGCCTTGTCTGTCACACACTGCCCCTGCTGCACATCAGAGAGGTCCCCATCTGTGCATCACAGCATCCTGTGCCCTCAGACCCTCCCAGAGCCCTTGTCACACTTTGTGGGGACAGAGGCTGTGTCTGGCACATAGTATGTGCTCAGAAACATTTTAGGAGACAGCGAGCGATAGAAGGGGCAGTGGATGGTGAGCTGAACACCCCCCCTCAGCCAGCCCCACCCCGCTGGGCCCCAGCCCTGCCAGAGCAGACCTGCCTCCTCAGGGCAGGGTGTGCGTAGCTGGCACGTACACGGGCGTTAGGCAGAGACCTGGAGGAGGGCAGGAGCTGCTCTCCCGGTTGCCATGGACCGATGCCCAGAGACAGCTGGCCCCTCGGCTCATCACCTGGTAACCGAGCACTCGCGGTGTGTGTGAGCTGCTCCCTGCTGCCTGGAGCACAGCAGGCCCTTCCCTCACTCTCAGGCAGAATGTATAACACTGAGATGCACCCCACACCCCCGGACAGGGGCTTGGCGTGATGCAAGTGAGCGATGGCTGGCATCACCCGGAGGGAAACCCAGGGGTGAGGGGGCGCACTGGGGGGACTTGGGAACTGGCCTCCACATTGTCTTACCCGGGCTGGCCTTTCTCTTCTCTACCCTTCGAGGGATGGCGGCTAGAATGGTTTAAGCAGCCAGGACCCACACTGTGCTGTCACTGTTAGTGGGACTTAACAATAAGCACCAAGTGCTGGCCTTTTGCATATATAGCACAGAACTCGGCACTCAGGGAAGGATTTCAAAGTTTATTAAAAATGAAAGGAAGGGGGGAGGGGAGAAAAAGAGAGAAAGAAAAGAGGAGAAGAAAAGAAAGTTGTCTTGATCTCTATGAGCATGTGTTCAAAGTTAGGCCGAAACGAGATATAATCTTTTTTTAAGTTGAGACCTAAAAGGTTTTTAATCAGAAGGGTTTTCTCAATGGGAAATAAAATAGGTCCAAGTGTAAGCAATCCTCTCCTGCCCCCAAATCTAAATTTTTGGCAGTGCTTTCCTTGCCTTTGCTAAAGGCAGGGCTGAGGGCCCCGCCCCCAGGAGATGCTGAGCTTGGCCTGCTCTGACCCCATTGTAGCCAAAAGCTTTTCTGGGAATGCCACCCCTTTCCCAGCCCTGGCCAAGGCCCGATTGCTGCCTTCTGCGGCTCAGGTTTACTCTTTGTCCCGGATGGGAACCTCCAGCCCTGGTGCTGGCTGCTGCTGGGTACCTCCCTCCATAGCTCCATTGGTTGACTGCAGTGGGGCCCGAGGGAGATCCCATGGCCTTCCTCGGTACCCCCAAGAGGATGCTTCCCAGGGTCAGTTCCCTGGCTGACTTCACAAGCCACAGGAGCCATTCTGTATGTGGTCAGGGACTCGAGAGGACTGATCCGCCAGGCCTGTACCCCTTGTGAAGGAAATGGACAGACTTCTGTGTGGCAGGAAGCAGAGGGCCCCAAGGCTCCATGGATGCTCAGCCTCAGTGCCTCCACACTTAATTTCAGCTCCACTTCCCAAGAACAAGGAGCTGCCTGACCTGACCCAGATCTCAGGCACAGCCCTGTGGCCCCACTGCTCTGGGCAGAGGCCTCAGACAGCCTTGGCAGTGGCCCACATCAGCCAGACCCTAGCTCCCAGGGCCTTCAGCCTGAATTCACCTTTCCTGCCAGTACCTGGCTGTGTCCCTTGGAAACACCCTTGCAGCTTCCTCCTGACTGGGACTGGAGAGGGCTCAGCTTGAGGATTTCCTTCCCTCCTCTCGGGGCTGGAAGGCTGAGCGAGTTGACATCTGGGGCCTAATCAGCTGACCAGGGGCCGAGCCAAACTTGTGACAAAAGTTTCTTAGAGATAAGTGGGTAGAGTGAAGTGGGAGGCCTCTCCATCCATCCCTTTGGCAGAAGCTATTCAGATCCATCCACATCTTCCATTTCCTGCCCGGTGCTGCCGGTCAGCAAGTATTCTTTCAGCATCTGCTCAGTGCTTCCCCCGGGACTTCAGAGTTGGGAGCTTTAGTAGGAGGCCAGAGCGGACCCCCAGCCTAGGGAGTTGGCCTCGTTCAGCCTTGGGTCTCCAGCAGTTCCCAGGGTGGGGAAAGAGCAGCCAGGAATAGGAACAGCCAGGGAGAGTGAAAGAAGGGGGCCCTCCCACAACAAGGGGTTTTCCAGGGCTGCTCTGTGGACAAGGTGTTGGGACGGGGAGGGCCTGGCTGGACTAATAAAAAGAAGGAAACCAGCGCCATCCTAGAGATCCGGTCCTCGGCCTGCTGGAGTACAGTGGGGTGACAGCCTACGGGTGCCCCATCCGGATTGCAACTTCCCTCCCATGCTGAAATATGCCCTTTGTTGGTGTCAAGTCACCTAGAAGCAAGGGCTTGCTCAGGAACCCTTTGGCCTCCTTGACCTTGCTCCCCAAGCCACAGAGGGTAGGCCAGCCCCTCCCTCCACCCTCCCCCCAGACCTTCCTCTCAGAGTTGCTTTGTCAGATGTTTTCCGCTCCCAGTTGTCACCTACCCTTTCACTCCACCGATGGCCAGCTCACAACTCACCCCACTCCAGGACCGGGGACCAGCTGATGTGCCTTCCCCACCACCACTCTCCCCCCCAGCCTGTTGCCATGACAACTGCAGGCACTCCTGCCCCTGCAGAATATTGCTTTCTTGTAACCTTCCTCCTCCCTCTCCCCCCACCCTCTTTCTCTCACACAAAAAGAAAGCACAAGTGTTTTATATTCATTTTGCAAAAAGCTGTGTAGCGCATACTAATCGATGCGGCTTCCTCCTGCTTTCTTTGAGCCTTGCCTCGTTCTCAGAGCCAGGACTACAGGCCAGTGTAGGCTTGGGCCCAGCCAGCCTGCTCCTTGGAAGGGAACTAACTGTTTCTAGAGGCCGAGGAGCGGACCTTTCATCCAGGCCTTGAGCCGGTGCCCTGCAAGCAAGGCTGCTGAGGTCGCTGTGTCCTTGTCCCAGACCTTCTTGTCCATAGACCAAGGGGTCTCCAGGAGGGATGGAGCACCAAAACCCTGGCCTGGCACAGAGAGTCAAAGCCAGGTTCAGCCGGAGGGCAGAGCACGGCTCCCCCTTGGTCCCTGTTGCTTCGTCCCAACACTCACCCCCACCTTAACACCACCTCCCTGGACCACTCCTCACTTCCTGGGCAGAGGCAGAGTCCTGGCTGAGGCCTGTCAGGGTTGTTGCTCCAGAGCCTCAAGTCCAGCCCCTGGGCCGAATGGGATTTACTGTCAGCTAGGAGAGAGCCAGCATCTGGACTGGATGGGCAGAGGAGCCCTGGAGTGGCTCCCCACACATTCCCCACTCTCTTTTCAAGCCATTCCTTGCCCTCCATTTTGGCAGCCCCTTCCTCTCCTTGCATCGAGGAGGCTGAAGGAGATGGTGCTGCTCTTCTCAGACTCCCACTTGAAAGAACCGGGAGGGTGCTCTGTGTGTGTGTGTGTGTGTGTGTGTGTGTGTTTGTGCGCGCGCGCGCTCTTGTGCACATGCAGGCCTACGAGTACACGTGGTATTGCCCCAGGCAGGGCTGTCTGTCAGACTTTGCCAGTCCCCGGGGACCAGAGACAAATCTTTTGATATGTAAGCACTAGAGGAGTGTCTGGGATTATTGAAGGAACCTGTAGACAACATTTCCGGCTTTAATTGTGCAGTTGAAGTATAATTTGCATTCATTTGCCATTTGGTGTTAAACTTCCGAAAATAAGAGAATTCACAATGTAAAATATGCAGTTTTGCTGGCTGCTGCTCTCCAGCGGGGCGGGAGGAGGTGGTACGAAGATGTCCGTGCAGATTCTTTCTGGTAGAGAAATGGCACCTGGAGCCCCGCACGTCTGCGTTGGCGTTCCTGCCCAGTCCCTGAGTCAGGACCACTGACCAGGCTCGGCTGTGGTACCAGAAATCTCGTAGCAGAAGGGGAGCTTGGAGTGTCTCCTCTAATGATGACAACCTCCCAAGGGCGAAGCTCTGTTGGCACATATGAGCAAACAGATTCCCTGTCACCTGCAAAACCAGGGTCAGACCCCTTTGTCTGGGTCCTAGCTTTTGGTGACCTGCCCCGGCCTGTGACTTCTGCCTGATTTCTCGCCATGCCCCCCTGTTCAATAACAAAACTTCAAGCGAGGAAATTTAAAGCTCAGAGTGCCTTTATTCCACAATTCATGAAACACGCAGCAGCATCCCCATCTACAATAGAAAGAAGTGGTAGGAAAGGAGAGGTTTTTAAAGGCAGAAAGGGGGCGGAGAAAGAAAATTATTTGCAAAGAAAGCGTTGTTTCAGGCAAGGTCACCTTTCTGAGAGGCCCAGAGGGGTCTGCCAGGAGGATTATCTCACTAGTGCTGACCAGGTAATTTCGTGTTGACTGGCTAAAGGCTGAAACTGCAGTTAGGTTAGGTATTAAGTCTTGGTATGTGGTCGTGGGATTTAGCCCAGGTGACTCCATTCGGGGCCTGCGGTCTCCTATGTAACACCCCCCCCCCCGCCCCAGCCCCACGGCCCACTCCAGCGCTAGATCAAAACTTCGGTTCCGGGGAATGTGCCACGTGACTCGGGCTCTGTGACCATGAGGGCTTATGCTAGTTGAGAGGCTGCTTCGCGTGCCTCCCTCTACCCCTGGTTCCCTGGCGGACTGCTGCGCGGGTCCTTCTGAAGCCTCTTGCTCCCCACAAGCCAAGTTGCACATGCACTGCATTCTAAGTGTTTGTTCACCGCCTGTCTCCCTCCCCAAGGCCACTGTTCAGCATCACATCTCCGGTCAACATGGGCCCTGGCCCATAATGGGTGCTCAGTGGCTGCTGGGGGTGGGGTTAGAGGGGTGAGGTTAACTGATCCAAAGTCAGGACTGTCTGATTACAAAGCCCAGTGTAGTTATCGGCTTCCGGTTTGGGGGCCAGAGCTGTGTTTGAAGAGGACTCCCCGATCCCTTGAGCAGGTCAGTCTCTGCAACAGGAGACTAAAAGCAAATGAGGGCATTAATTCTAGCTGGAAGTGAGGAGAGCTTCCTCCCCTGGTCTCAAGGTTCCTTGCAGCCTGGCCCCGGGGCCGCTCTGGTGGTGGAGGTCTCTCACAGGCCAGCCTCAGGTGCTGGTGGAACTTCCCAAGCATCTTTTCTGTTAGGGGATTAAGTAACCCGCCAGAAGCCTGCTGTGGGCCACTGTGGCCCTCGTGGGGTTGGGATGTAGCTGAGTGCTAGCCTGGCCCCAGCTGCCCTGCACTTCCGTCACCTGCCGCATTTGCCTGCCAGGATGGGCTGCCGAGAGGACGCGTGCCTCGGCCTCACCCACACAGCCAGCCCTGCGGGGAGCAGCCTGCAGCTCGGGGCTGCAGCAGGGCTGGCAGATGCCAGGAGATGGAGGGATACAGGTGGCCTCTCTGAGCGCTTTCGGCCCTCCTGTCAGTCAGAACCAAGCGTGAGATCGTGGGGAGTCAGGGAGGCCGTGGGCACAGCAAGAGCGAACTGCTCTATATGCACCACCGGACTGGGATTTAGGGTGTCAGTTTGGGGTTTTGACTTGATTCTCTTCTCTTTTTAGATTACAATTCACCAGCCATAAAATTCACCCTTTTAAAGTACGCAATTTAGGGGTACCTGGCTGGCTCAATGCGTGGAGCATGCATCTCTTGATCTTGGGGTCATGGGTTTGAGCCCCACGTTGGGTGTAGAGATGACTTAAAAAAATGAAACCTTTAAAAAAAGTAAAGTGTACAACTTAGTGGGTTTTAGTATTTTGACAAGGTTGTGCAAACATCACTATCTAATCCAGGAACATTTTTACCACCCCAAAGAGAAACCCTGTACCAATTAACAGTCACTCCCCATGTCTCCCTCCCCCAGCCCCTGGCAGCCACAAGCTACGCTCTGTCTCTATGGATTTGTCTGGTCTGAACATTTCACATAAATGGAATCATCCTACAGTATGTGGCCTTTTGCATCTGGCTTCTCTTACTTAGCAAACGTTTTCAAGGTTCATCTGTTTTATAGCATGTATCAGAACCTCATTCCTGTTATTGCCAAATAATAGTCCCTGGCATGGATATGCCATGTTCTATTCATCCGTTTATCAGTTGATATACATTTGGGTTTGTGATATCACGATATAGAGTGAACAATACATATTTGGTCTTCATCCCTCGTTCTGGCACAGAGCTCCTAAAACCCTTGGAATTTCCTGAGTGGTGAAAATAATAAAGGTGACTTTTGTTAGGTTAGTGAGGTGACTTGGCTGCCCAGAAGGATGGGGGGCTGGTTGCCAGGAGAACTGACCAAGTGATGAGAGCGTTTAACTTTCAACCCAGTCTTTGAGGAAGAGAGAGGGGCTGGAGGTTGAATCAAGTGGCAACAGCCAGGGTTTCATCACCTATTCCTATGTAATGAAGCCTCCATACAAACCCAAAAGTTTGGGGTTTGGAGAGCTTCTGCACTGGGGACTATGTGGAGTTTGGGGAAAGTGACGCCGCAGAGAGCACGAACGCTCTGTGCCCCTTCGCACATACCGTGCCCTCCACGTCTCTTTTATCTGGCCGTTCCTGAGTTACATCTTTTTATAATAAGCCAGGGATCTAGTCAGTAAAATGTTTCTCTGAGCACCACAAGCCGCTCTAGCAAAAGAATCGAACCCAGGGAGGGTGTCGTGGGAATCTCTGCTCTATAGCTGGTCATATACGGGTGACAGCCTGTACTTGGGATTGGCATCTGATCCTGTCATGTAGGACTGAGCCCTCGCCCTGTGGGATCTGCCCCTGCCTCCAGGTAGGTGTTCCGAATTGAGTTGAATTGTAGGACACCACAATTGGTATCAGAAAAAAAACACCTCAGAATTGGTGTCAGGACCTTAGGGTTGTCTCCCTTTTCTAGCCATGACGAACACTGATGCTGTGAACATTTCTGTGTTAAGTCCTGTGTGGACACGATTTCGGCCCTCTGGGGTAAACACTAGGGGTGGAAGTGCTCCTGTGGACACCGTTTAACTTTTCAAGGCACAGTTGACTGGCTTCTTGCCTCACTGTCTAATTTGAGTGAGTCATTCCCCCACCCGAGTCCCAGGTCTCCCTTCACCTCCCTGCCCTTCAGACTGACTTGCTTGGACAGTTGAACATCTTGAGTGCATGGCCCATGCTCGGGCCACTCTCGCCGAGCACTACGCTGTCGCCCCCTGGGCTATTTCCCCATCGCACCCCTCCCTCTGTGTCCACTTCTGCCACCGTTGAAGTAGAGAGCTTCCTGGGGAGCAGATGGCCTGGGCCTCTCCACTTCTGGGCCTAGACCTACCAGGCCCCCAGCTCTTGGCCTGGGCGCAGGGGCAGCGCTCGTTCCTGCCATCTGTCTAGCCTGCTTAGCAGCCACGATCTTCAGCCAGCATGGATCCATCCCCTGCAGGCCCAGCGGTCAGAATGTTCCAAAATTACACGTACCTGTGCATGCAAGGGCAGGTGAATGTGGGTCTCCCTGCCAGGCCGTAGGCAGAGGCATGTCGTGTAGGCACTACCCTGCAGCCCCAGCACCCAGCACAGTGGCTGGCACCGTGGGGGCTCAGGCGGTGCTGAGAATGGGGAGCAGCAAAGGAAAGGACGCAGTTAAACAGGTGGGAGGTGACGTGTGTGTGTGCTGCGTCCAGCCTGGAGGAGGCCGGAGCGTGGCAGGATGGGGAGCAAAACCACCAGCTTGTGGGACAATTGGTGCTGAGCACGCTGTGCTGCTGGGAGAAGGCCCAGGGGCCAGGGCTGGCAGAGAGGATAGCAGAAGTGACGACTGGGCCCGGGCAGGAGGACACACTGGCATGTTACTTGCATTGAGACAGGAACAACTCTGAAGCTTTGAGGAGAGGGTAGTAGCTTAGTCTTTTTTTTTTTTTTTTTTTTTAGACAAAATTTGCCATTTTAAAATATACAGTTCAGGGGCACCTGGGTGACGCAGTCGTTAAGCGTCTGCCTTTGGCTCAGGGCGTGATCCCGGCGTTCTGGGATCGAGCCCCACATCAGGCTCCTCCACTAGGAGCCTGCTTCTCCGCTGGGAGCCTGCTTCTTCCTCTCCCACTCCCCCTGCTTGTGTTCCTCTCTCACTGGCTGTCTCTGTCAAATAAATAAATAAGTAAAAAACTTTTAAAAAATAAAAATAAAATATACAGTTCAGGGCGCCTGGGTGGCTCAGTTGGTTAAGCGTCTGCCTTCAGCTCAGGTCATGATCCCAGGGTCCTGGGATCAAGCCTCCTCTCCGGCTCCCTGCTCAGTGGGAGTCTGTTTCTCCCCCTTCCTCTGTCCCTCCCCACTGCTCATGCTTTCCCTCGCTATCTTTCTGTCTCACTGTCTCTCAAATAAAATCTTTAAAAATATATATATATACACACACACACACACACAGTTTAGTTTTTAGTATATTTATAAGGTTGTGTGACCATCCATCACTACTATCTAACTCCAGAACATTTTCACCATCCCACAAAAAGCCCTGCGATAGCCTTATGTTGACTATTATCACCATATTCCAGCCAGCTGGTCTGTCATGGTGCACACAGCCCACACACACCCCTCCCCACTTTGGCCCCAGCCACAGGTGCTCTGTGTCGCTGCCACAGGTCCAGGACCAAAGCGTATGGTTGCCATGGTAATTCAGCTGTCCACGGTCACCGTCCATGCCCAGCAGGCATCTGCTGAGCACCGCAGACAGTCCTGGGGGCACACCTGTGCTGGGTGTGTGAAGACGTTAGTCTTCAGAGCAGAGATGAGTGGAGGCGGGGAAGGGGCAGGCAGCCCTACCTGCAGTGTGGTCAGGGCCCTGCTGGGGCAGAAGCCTGCTGGCTGTTGACGGCAGATGAAGAGCAAGAGGAGATGGGTGCTGTGCAGGGCAGGCAGCTTCGAAGGGCATGGGGGCTTTGGGTTGTGAGACAGCCCTGGGGACCCTTCTGACACACGGCATTGATTAGAGCTCATACTCATCTGTTCTCCGTGCTCAACTCTGTGTCTTCCCTGGAAGAACTCGGCAGGCAGCGTTCAGGCCTATGTATGACCATCAAAGAGGCAGCTGAGAATTGAACAACAAGTCTAGAAGTTAGGAAGTCCCCCATCTTGGAGCCCAGAGCCCTGTTCCGCATGTAGAGGGTAGCCTAGTGTCACCTCTGTAGAAGAATCTGCTCTGTAGCCTGATAGTTGGCCGAGCTGTGGCCAGCACACCAGCAGTGTGGCCCAGCGGGCCCCGTTGGTCCCTCACACAGGTTAACCTTGGGGCATGGCCAGCCCAGGAGTCCTGGGACGCACACCACACGGACTGCACGCTGATGCCTGAGTCCCACGTCTTCTGAGGACCTCTTAGGTCCCACTTAGGGGACTAGAGAGGAGCGGTCATGGGAAAGTTTACTCCCAGGCTTCAGACTCCAGCTTCTTTCCTCCACTTGCCGCCGTGTTCTGTCTGTCTGTGTTCTCTTCAATCCATATCTTTTGCAGAACTTCCTGAGCACTGTTACAGCCATAGTCTTGGTGGCTATTACCAGCCTGTCACCCTCCGCAGACTCCTCCCCACCCCCTGGAGGCAGCTGTCTGTCTCCAACCACAGCTCTCCAGAGGCCCTTGTCTTTCATGCTTTGCTTTTTTCCCCCAGGTTATCCTGAAGGATCTAGAGGTGTTGGCAGAAATTGCTTCCTCTCCTGCAGGCCAGACAGACGATCCAGGCCCCCTTGATGGCCCTGACCTCCGGGTCAGCCACTCAGAGCTTCAGGTGCCCACCCCTGGCAGAGCCAACCTGCTGAACACTCCTGGTAAGTGATCCCCTTCTGGTTACGGCCTCGAGGGCCCTGGGAATGCTAGTGCTCAGTCTCGTCCTAGCCCAGGTGCTCCTTTCAGCCAACCCACTTGAGCCCCAGAGCTCTGCTAGGGTGTGAGCAGTCAGAAGTTTCCTCTGCTCTCTGAGAGGCAGGCAGACCTCGCCCTCCTGCTGCTCCCCCACCCCCCATAAGAGGCCCTCACATCCCCTTTTCCTCATCTTCCTGCACCGTTCATACTTTTGAGCCATCAGCTAAATATAAAACCATCTGAGTCAGCCGATTGTCTC
The DNA here is from genome assembly GCF_024610735.1 of Ursus americanus. Classification (NCBI taxonomy): domain Eukaryota; kingdom Metazoa; phylum Chordata; class Mammalia; order Carnivora; family Ursidae; genus Ursus; species Ursus americanus. The sequence goes on from NC_142147.1 coordinate 27,510,715, forward strand.
TTTCGCTGGGGCAGCGTCTCCCCAGTCAGGAATCAGGGGGCTTTGGAGCCTTGGGTCTCACAGGTGGAAGACTAGGCAGCCATTTCCTTCCTCATTGAGGAGCTAAAAATAGCAAACAACATGGCAGGCAGCCCAGGCAAGAGAGGGGATAATTCAAACAGGATGTTTCCGGGCAGTGCTTGGACATGAAGGTGGCCGTGGTGTTCTGGGGCTCGCCCCTGGGGGTCCTTCCAAACAGCAGGTGGCTCTCCTCCCTGGACCAGTGCAACTCCCAGCTCCTCTGTCCCAGGCAGACGCCAGTTCCCTCCAGTGACGTGATCCTGGGAAATGCTAAGAATGCAAGTTGATAGGAAGGTCCCCAGGAAATCTTGGGTGTTTGCCTGAGGTGTCTCTTTGTCTCCCAAATGGTTCTTGACATCCAGTTACAAGGTCCTAGATGGCTCTTCCTTTGATGCAGAAGCCAAATGTCAAAAAGATTGAAGACCTTGCAGCAGCAGCTTCCCTCCTCCCACTCTAGCAGGCTGTGCCCCCGAAGGCTATCTGGTACCCCACCCCGAGAACACCTCCCGGCTGTATCCCACGGCTGCCAGGCCAAGTCACAGAAGGCCCATGCACTGAAGCCGTCTCGCTGGTGACGTGTGAAGTCAAGGGCTCCCCCAGCTCCTGCAGTGGGGTGTCACATAGGTCCCCAGGCTTCAGGCCACTGCTGCTACATGTGCTCTGCCTACAACTGATCCCAAGTGTCCAGCTGTTTCTGCCTAAAGCAAGGAAAGAGTAAGGGGCTGTGGTGGCAGCCCAGTTTCCTTCTCTTGTTTTCCCCAGGATGCAGTGGCTTCCTTGCCCAGGAGCCGTTTCCTCCCGGCAGTCAGAGGCCATGGTTGGGAGGCTCCCACATCCTGACCCTGCGACCCTCGGGGAGGTCCCCACCCTCTGTCCCGCAGCCCAGCAGTCCGTTCTCCATCCTATGTCCCACATCAGCGCTCGGGGGTCAACCTGAAATCCCTGGGACAGATGGCAAGAATGCCAGAGGTTGAGCGTGGGCGCCAAGCCATGGTGTGGGCGTGGGGTCTCACTACGAGGGGAGAGGAGCCAGCAGTGAGTGGGTGAGGGTGAGAAGTGACTGCAAGAGGGGCAGAGCCAGGAGAAGGCATCCTGTAGGGCAGAGCCAGTCCTCAGATCTCCCTCCCTAGGAAGCAGTTGTCAGGAATCTTCTCTCTTCCTGGTGGGAGAAGCCAAACCTGAGGCAGCACAGCCTCGGGCAGGGGAAGGACACCTCTGTCTCTGGGATTCTGTCCCTCTACCCCTAAGGTGTTTTTTCTCTTTCTCTGGGCATCAAGAAGTTGATGACTGAAGTGCTTACTCATTAGGAGAGGGCTGGGCTGGAAAATGGCCTGGAGCCCAGGTCTGCTAGAGAGGGTGGGGTGTGCCCTGGGGAGGCCCAGACAGGGAGCTCCAGGAGGGGCCCTCTCCGCTGCTGGGGAGCAGGAGCTGAGGGCAGTCTCAGGTGGCTAGGTGCTCTGAACCCTGGCTCCTGGCCCCGCCAAGGTGGGTGAGCTGCTAAGGAGGCTGAGGTGGTGAGGATTTGCCCCAGCTCACCAGGGCTGTCAGACTGGCTCCCATCAGCCGGGGACTCACCCTGAATTCATAGAACAACACCCAAGTGTGCCAGACTGTAAAGAACACTAGGGAAGTGCCTACAGTCAGTATCACTTCTTGCCTCAAGGATCCACAGCACCGTGGGCCACATGCGCTTAGCCTGAGACTCACATGTTCGCTGCAAAGAGTGTGGGAACCACACGTGCATGCGTGTCCACAGCTGGCACCAGATTTTTGAGATCGGTGCATGATTTTATTTTTTTTTAAACCCTATTTATTTATTAGAGAGAGAGGAAGAGAGCGTGCACATGCAGGAATGGGGAGGAGAGGGAGAAGCAGGCTGCCCGCTGAGCAAGGAGCCCGATATGGAGCTCCATCCCAGGACCCTGGGATTATGACCTGAGCCGAAGTCAGATGCTCAACCAACTGGGCCGCCCAGGCGCCCCAAATGGGTGCATGATTTTGAAAGGTCAAGTTCAAACCAGTAAAGAGAAAAGCACAGGAAACCAGAGCTGGGCCCCATCCCCTCTGCTGCTTCAGCTGCCTTGGGGAGGGCACTGGCCAGGCACCAAGGATGTTGGGGGTGGCTGTTTAGGTCAGAAAGCACGCAGGAAGTGTACACTCATTCATCTGTGGGCTGCTCTTTCTCCCAGTGCTTCTCAGGCATGCAAGAGGGTCATTCTTTCTGTTTCCATCCGGCCATGCACGTGGACAGAGGCTCCAAGGCCAGACCCTCTTCCTGTTTGGATTTTGCTTTCCTCTGGCTCTCTAGGGCACAGCTCTGAGAACTTGCAGAGTGCTGTGCTGTGTCCCTGTAGTATAGAGCACCACCACCCCCGCAGTAAAGCGTTTTTCTGGAAACCCAAGGAGGCAGGGAGCCGAGCAAAGATGAAATCAGCACATTTGTAGGGAACCAGATGGCCCTGGCTGCTCGCTGGGTCTGTAAACTCACATGGCGCAGGTTTAGTGCGAGGGTTGGGGCAGCATCACCCGCCTGGGAAGCTGCCACGGGGCCTAAATGCACCATCGCTGTAGTCTCCGGGGCCCACAGGCAGGGTTGCCCACGCAGGACGTTCCTCCCACCGGGCCTCACGCAGACATCTCTCCCTCCGTGGTCTTGCTTCTCCCACTGCTGCTTTGCTGCTGACCTTCGCAGAGCCCCGGGCTGGGAAGAGGCTTACGTCAGGGGCGTGCAGGAGGGGGCTGTCTGGATGGGAGGCCCTGAGTGGGAGGCCCTGAGGGCAGCCCGTGGAGGGGTCCCGCACGCTACTGTCTCTGAGATGTGATTTAGTGAAATGAAACGCAAACAACCACTTGGGTCTCGTCTGAGTGGGCAGCTTTTGTGCATTTGGGATGCTGGCTGAGGCCCTCTAGGCTCTGGGGCGAGGAGGTGATGAGCCCCCTTCCAGCAGACCTGAGGGGCCTGAGCCTGAGCTGAAGGCTCAGCAAAAGCAGGAGGCCTCCAGGATCGGTCCCTCATTTGAGACGTGCCTGGCCCTCCTGGGGCCTGGATGTTCCTGCTGCAGGAGAGGGAGCAGCCTTGGTCAGGTGCAGCAGCAGTGTGGCCATCTGAGGTTAAAGGTCACCCCAGAACTGATGTTTGCCCCCAAAACCCAGTCTTCTCTTTCTTTGCCTTCCAGCCAAGCGGGCGCCCTCTTGATGGGATCACTGCTCAAGGCAGTATGTCCTGCAGGGTTCTCTGGTCCAAGGTGGAGTTTGACCCCAGCTCTGAAAACGGGCAGAAATGGCATGTTCTTGATTCCATTTCGTTCCTTCTCGCCCAGGCTGGTGTGGCCAATTCACAAACAAGTTCTAGAAGAAACCCAGGAAGCCATACCTGGGTCTTTTTCCTAGTAGTAACAGTGACTGTAATACATTGAGTTTGTGAGGACTGGACGCTGCTCTGAGCACTTCCTATGTGTCAGCTCACTGAATCTCACTATGGGTTAGCCCCTCAACTCCTCACGACAACTGTGAGAGAAAGCACTGTTGTCATTCTTACCTGGGGGTGGGGGAGCAAGGGGGTGGTTTGCAGGAGGCGTTGGTGCTGACCCAGGAGCCCAGCCTGAGAGTCTGCTCTCTTTACCCCTACATTTAGAGGACAAAGCACTTGCCCAGCACTGGAAGCTTCCACCATCCAAAGAGGGGAGCAGAGCAGTGGAGGCCAGGCCAACAGTCCAGACTTCTGTGGGGCGGTGGGCCACGGCCCCAACCTGGCATATCCCTTGACGGTATCCCTTCTCTGCACAGTGACTTCAGGGACCCTATTCTGGCCGCAGGCACCTCAGCAACTCATGCCTTCTGCTGCCTCCATTTCCTCCAACCACACCAGACCATATCCCAGCCCCAAAAGCCTTCTCTGTTGCTCTTAGAGCCTTAAAAGGCCTTCTTTCTACATGCTCTTTCAGACAGCATGGGTATCAGTGTCAGAAGGATCTAGGTTGTACTCATCTCTGAATGCCTAGAATCTGGCACCCAGGAAGGGTCAGTACCTGTCTTTCAGAGTCATTATCATGATAGAAGGAGGGGGCATCCAGGGCCGGCCGCCCCATCACCAGTGCCATATTGAACGTTCCCCCAGCACCACTGCCCTGGTCTTCACTTGTCGCCGGGTGAAGAGCCTAGCCCTCTGCATCCCAGGCACGGTCTCAGCGATAACCTTGAGGCCCCTTCCTCCCGTGTCCCTCCAGCGCCGCCCTTGGCCCGCCCCCCTTCAGCCGCAGTCTTTCCTGGCGCAGACCCTCTCTACTGCCCTGCCAGCTGGAAGTTCCTCCTGGGCCCTGCCGTGGCCCATCAGCTTATCTCTTTCTCTGAAGCAGGCAGCTGGAAAACCTCCTGGATTTGGGTCACTGCCCAGGGCGGAGGGCTTCCCGGCCTCAGCCGGGCCGGCTCACAGCAAAGAAAGTGACTGCCTCTTGGATCGAGTCCCAAGGGTACCGTTGCTACAGTGTCTTCACCAGCCTTTTATCCGTGCGTCCGTGGGGTCTGGGCCCTCCAATTCAGCAGCCTCCATGACTCCTGAGACCCTGCTGCACCAGAGTCCTTGGCCTCCCTTTCTTCCAGCCCCTTGATCCCGTAGGGGAAGCTTCCCCTTCCCCACCTGTGTCCCCGGGTTCCATACCAGCCTCCCAGCCATGCAGCCCCCTTCCCCAGAGCAATCACTGTGCCAGGCTCTTTATCCCTGTGAGGTTCGCAGACAGGAGTCAGACCCAGCGAAGGTGTCCACTTCCTCAAGCCTGCCCTGCCAGTCAGCCACAGGCCCTGGATCTGCCCCCGTCTCCCGGCCTTTCCTCCACACTCTCTGGGCAGCGGGGTCCAGATGCCCCACGTGAGGGGCTGGCTGGGCACCTGGGCCCCACACCACGGGGGAGGGAGACAGGGGCGAGAGGGCAGGGAGCTGAGCAGGTACCCCACCAGTCTGGACTGGGCCACGAAGGCTTACGCATCTGGTTTTGTTGAACTGTAACTTGTTTTGCCTATTGAGGCCAGAGCTATTTTTATCCTGACATGTGAGGCTCCTTCGCGTCATAGCCACAAAACTCAATCTAAAACATCCCAGGGAAGGTTGTTTGTGAGACGTTGTGCAGATTCTCATGTCGCCACATCAGGTTTCACTTAGCAGCATCTGCACGGCTGGCTCCCTGGCCGCCCACCCCATCAGCCCAGTGTTGTATACAGAGCGCTCCCGACAGCATCTGTCTGCCCCTCGGCTAGCCAGCAGTCACGTGAACTTCCTGCCAGAGCCCGCTTCTCCAAACTTCTCCAAAACAGAAATGCAAGGCAGGCAGCATTCAGCTCAGAGGCTGGTCCTCGGCAGAATCAGGGAATGGAAACCCCATTCTCCCTGGTCCCTTGAAGAGTGTGACTCTCCTGAGACCCAAGGCCAGGTTGTTACCAGCCACCCCCCTTCCTGGGCCCCAGCCAGAACAGCTGGCACCCCGTCTTTGGTGGGCCTGCAAGACTTTTGTCAGCAATGCCACTTGGGCAAAAGTCTCCCGGCCCTGGCGTCCCCAGCACCTCCTCAGAGCCCAGAGTTGGAGAGCCTGCCCAGAACTGGGGGCTGGGCTCTTGTCCAGGCTCTGCTCCTTCCTAAAGGACCAGCAGCACCTAGCCCAGGGCCCCACCCCATAGGGAGAGCCCAGCAGAGGTGGCTTTTATCAGAGCTCTTGAGAAAAGAGGCTGATTCCCTGCCCGGCTGTTGAGGGTGAGATGAGCGAGAGGGGGGCAGAAGCGGCCGGTGAGGCGCTGTGCACGCTCCACGGGGAGGAGCTGGCTGCAGTTGGGCAGAAATTTGTTTAGTTGAGAGAGGCCCATCATCCGTGTAGTAACTCTTGCTGGCATGAGTCTGCTGTCCCTCCACCCCACCTCCTCCTCCCGTGCCTGCAGCCCTGCCCGAGAACATCTCTCAGGTTCTGTCTCAGGCCAGCTGGGCCTGAGGGGCTGATTTATCAGAAAAGTGGCTGACGGGCCAGTGGGAAATGGAGGTTGGGAGAGACCAAGTAGGCCCTCACCCTGTCCGTGGTGAACCCCAAGCAGGCCCTGTCCATGACCAGCCCACCCAGGAAGGGTTGCCTCTCCTGCCCAGACCTGCCATCTCTACACAGTCGGGCTGGGATTGCAGTTAGCCTTCCAAGCTGCCCGCCCAGTCCTGCAGAGGCTCCTCCTCAAGAGAGCCCGTTCTGGTGGGCGGGAGCCTGAGAGCCAAAGGTCCCTGCCCAACAGCTGCAGGCCCCGGCAAGCCAGGCCCCAGCAGCTCCCTGACACTCCCATCAGCCGGGTCTGGCTCTCAGGCAGGCGCCCGGCCCCCACTCAGTTTGCACCCAGCCTCCTGCTCTTTGTAGTTTTTAAACAGGAGCGCTGGGAGGGCTGAGCTGTGAAAGCTTTCCCAGCAACCATTGCACTGTGAGAATGTGAGTCATTTGCCATGGCTTCTCCCAGATGTCACTCTGCCCTTCTCCCTCCCACTAGGAGCCTTGGCTCCAGGGGCTGCCATGCGGGCCTGGACATTGAGCCTTAATTGTGTGGCCCAGAGTGGGCTACGACTAAGAAGACCAGGATGTGTTCAGAGCAGCCCCAAACGTTCTCTTCTCCCACCTCAGGCCAGCTGTCAGCTGAGAGGTGGACAGATCTCCCCCTCCAAATATGGGGCCGGGGCTGGAGGGAGTCACAGGTGATCCCTCCCTGCCTCCCAGCAGAACACTGGGAAATTGTCCCAGATCTGAAGTCTCCACTCAGAGACTTTCCAGACTGCCCCACAGCCCTCGGTCATCTATTCCAAGCGAGAGAGATGGGAACAGTCTGCCCCTTGCAGTGCTCTAGGTTCTGACACGTTTGCTAATACCAGCAGCCCCCGTTCACTGAGCACGGACTGAGTGGCCGGCCCCAGGCCCAGTGCATTAAATGTTTTGTCTCATATAAAGGGATTGTTATTGGGGGTGCCTGGCTGGCTCATCAGTCTCTTGATCTCCTGAATTCGAGCCCCACCTTGGGCATAATGATTACTTATTAAAAATAAAGAATCTTTATTCATTTATTTATTTATTTTTAAAGATTTTATTTATTTTACAGAGAGACAGCCAGCGAGAGAGGGAACACAAGCAGGGGGAGTGGGAGAGGAAGAAGCAGGCTCGGAAGCAGGCCTCTCCTCCAGCAGAGGAGCCTGATGTGGGGCTCGATCCCAGACCGCTGGGATCATGCCCTGAGCCGAAGGCAGATGCTTAACGGCTGAGCCACCCAGGCGCCCCCTAAAAATAAAGATAAAGCGAAAGAATAGGAGCTCTTATTGGCCTCACCTTACAGATGGAGAAACTGAGGCTGAGGGTGAGAGACTTGCCCACAGTTGCACAGCCAGTAAGAGGTAGACATCTGATCTGAACCAGGTCTCATGGACTCCCAGGCCTTGCTCTAAAACACCATGCTCGATGTTTCTGTGTGCCTGAGATACTCGGCCCCTTGGGAATGGAGACTGTGGCCCCTTGTCATGCAAGATTTCTTTATGGTCACTCCCTGTTTGGGTCCCTTTGTCGTTTGGAATACTTTGGAACCTAAATGGCCCTAAGCCTGGAAATGATGTAGGTTGGGGGCGCACATACAGAAGCAGGAAGGGGACAGGGACACAGGAGCCATCACAGATGAGCACCCAGGAGAAGACTCCAGTCCACACACACGGCCAGCGTTGGGGTACGCAGCCAGGCCACCGCGGGGGCAGTGTGGGGACAGGGAGGAGGGGCTCCCGCAGCTGTATCTGCAGCCACCTCTTCAGAGATCAGCCCCAGCTGGGCCCAGGGTAACTCGATCTGTAAGAATGTGACACTTGATTCTGCAAACAGCCCCTCTGGGCCAGGGAGCAGAGACTGTTTGCCATTCCAGAGTCACTCAGGACCTCCCAGGCCAGGCTTTTCTGGGCAGGGACCCAGAACGATGCACTGCAGACATGAAGAAGGTCAGTGAGGCCTGCCCTTGAACAGGGCTTCTTACTCAAGGCTTGCCCTTTGCACACAGTTCACAGGGGCTGGCTAGGAGGTTCTCAGGAGAAAGGACAGTAGTTTGAAGGTATGGCTCCTAGTAAGGAATCCCCACAGAGTAACTCACAGCTGGGAAACACAAAACAGAAAAGCACCTCTTCTCGTTCCCAGCCACACCCCCATAAGGACCGTGCAGGGACATCAGGGAAGTCTGAGTTGAGCAAAAAGACAGCCCCTGAAAGGAGGGTTTTCCTGCTTCTGGCCACCGGCATCTCATGAAGTCAGCCCATGGGGTGCCTCTGTAGGCCTTGTTTCTAGGACTGTGGATGGCTCATTTGTGTTGTGTGCTTGGGCCTGATGCTTCTAGGAGCTGATAGTCCCTCACAGTCAAGCTTGGTTCCCTGTTTTACAGAGGTGTGTGACCACCCACCCTCTCCCTGGTCTAGGAAGAAAGTCGGGACTTGAGGGCCAGAGAGATCTCGGCCAACCTGGAAAGAGATGGCCCCACAGGTCTCTCTGGGCCACTGTGCTTTCCCCAGTGTCCTCCCTGAGTTCCCCGAGGGCTGCGGCCAGGTGCTTTCTCCACAGCTTCTGCCAGTGTCACTGTCTCTGTGTCCTCAGTCTTGGCAGGGCCTTCATTTCAGTCTTCTGCCTCTTGTTCGGGAACATATCGCCTACTAACCTGCTATCCCCCAACCGCCCCGAGCGCCAGCGCCCGAGTAGTGGGCAGCACGGCGGAGCTGCTGAGGCCACCACTCATCAGTTCTGTGACTTCAGATAGACCGCAGCCTGACTCACAGCTTCTCTGCCTATATAATGAGACCAGTAAGAGCACAGATCTTCAAGGATTATTTTGAGGATTAAGTTAGATGCCATGTGTGAAGGCTTTAGACATGCATAGCACCTAGTAAGTCCCTGGTAAATGGTAGCTCTTGGTTGCCTATTAAGATACCATGGTGGGGAGATACTGGTCAAGGGGTACAAACTTCCAGTTAGAGTTTCATAAGTTCTGGGCATCTAACGTATCCAACGGTGATTATAGTTAATACTACCGCAGTATATACTCGAAAGTTGCTAAGAGAGTAGACTGTAAATGTTCTCACCACGAAAAAACAAGTGGTAACTATATGAGGTGAGGAAGGTATTGGCTGACTCCACAGCACTGTGGTAATCATTCTGCAATGTGTCCACGTATGAAATCAACACATTGTACTCCTTAAACTTACATAATGTTATACGTCAATGTTAACTCAATAAATCTAGAAAACATACAATATAAAAAATAAAACATTGGGGCACCTGGCTGGCTCAGTTGGTAGAGCATGTGACTTTTGATCTCAGGGTCATGAGTTTGAGCCCCACGCTGTGGATAGAGATTACTTAAGTAAATAAACTTAAAAAAAAAAAAAAACCAGCTTGTAAAAAGAAAGCAGATATTAGTTATACTAGGACAATTAGATCTCCATCCACCTGCAAAACAATTTGGACTCTTTCCTCACACCATATACAAAAAATTAAAATAGATCAGAGACCTAAATATAAGAGCTATATTTAAAAAAAAAACATACACATAACTCTTAGAAGGAAGCATATCAGCAAATCTTTATGACCTTGGAATAGGTAATAGTTTCTCAGATATAGCACCAAAAGCACAAGCAACCAACAGTAGCAACAAAAAGATAAACTGTACTTTATCAGAATTTAAAATTCTGTGCTTCAAAGGAGTATACCATGGAGAAAAAAAAAAAAAAAAACCCTAAGAATGACAGAAAGTATCTGCAAATCATATATTTGATAAGAGACTTGTATCCAGAACTCTTAGAACTCTGCAATAAAAAGGCAAATAACCCAATTTTTAAATGGGCAAAGAACTTGTATAGACATTTCTTCAAAGATCTACAAGTAGCCAGTAAGCCCATAAAAAGATGCTTAGTGTTGTTAGTCATCAGGAAAATAGAAATCAAACCCACAATGAGATACTACTTCCCATCCACAAGGCTCTAATCAAGACAGGTAATAACAAGTGTTGGCAAGAATGTGGGAAAATTGGAATCTCACACACGGCTGGTGGGAGTGTAAAATGGCACAGCCATCATGGAAAACAGTCTGGCAGTTCCTCAAAAGTTACACATAGAGTAACCATATGATTCAGAAATTCCACTGCTGGGTATATAACCAAAAGAAATGAAAATGTGTTCACACAAAAACTTACACGTGAATGTTCACAGCAGCATTATTCCTTTTTTTTTTTTAAGTAAGTTTTACACCCAGTGTGGGGTTGGAACTCATGACCCCAAGATCAAGAGTCACATGCTCTACCAACTGAGCCAGCCAGGCATCCCACGGCATTATGCTTAACAGCCAAAAAGTGGAAACAACTAAATGTTCAGCAACTGATGAATGGATAAAATATGGTATATCCATACAACGGAGTATTATTCAACCACGAAAATGAATACAAAATGGATACATACTACAGTAGGGATGAACCTTGAAAATACGCTAAGTGAAAGAAGCCACATACTGTATGATTGCATTAATACAAAATTTCCAGAATAGGCAAGTCCACAGAGACAGAAAGTAGATTAATGATTGCCAGGAGCTAGTGGAGGGGAGAATGGGGAGCGGCCGCTAATGGCTACAAGGTTTCTTTTTGGGTGATGTTTCGGAATTAGTTGTGATCGATGCGCAATTTTATGAATACACTGGAAACCACTGAATTGCACACTTTACAAGGGTGAGCTTTATGATATGTGAATTATATCTCAAGCTGTCGTGTGTGCGTCTTGTGCCCTTTTAGTGCCTTGGGCACAGGGAGTGAGGATTCCTGCCATCCCTAACTCCTCTTTCCAACAGTGCTGTTGAGGTCAGCATGTGTGATGAAGAAAAAACAGAGATCGTATGGGCTGTACGAATATACGACGTGGGGAATGACCAGGCATTGTGTCAGCCCTGCTGTTGTGCCCTCCGTGCCCGATACCTTGTGGAGGGGAGCATGTGCTGGGGTGAGGCTGGGAGGGGACTGTGTCTGGCCCTCAGTGTATTTTCAGCTGGGATGCCTATCAGAGGGGTACTGCAGATATGCTTCTGGTTCTAAAGCCAGCTCTGGCCTTTGAAAGTCTTTAGAGTACTAGTCTAAAAGAGCATCTTCGCCTGAAGAATACCTGATTTTAAAACACTGAATGAAGATTACAGCCCTTGGTAACGTTTGTCAGCGTGCGCAGTTTGTAACCCAGCAGGGCTGTGCAGTTTCCGTGTCTTGAGCACCGTCGAGAAAGGCGTGTGGCTTTTGTTGGCTGCCGAGGTTGTATGCCTCTTTACCCCTTTCTTCTCTTTGACTTCTCATCTGTCCTTAACCAGCCGGAATGAAGCCCAAGTGTATTTTACTTATTGGGATGATAGGTACAGGTTAGTTTTATAGAAAATCCCTAGCACATAGCAGCGGGTCTCACAGATGGGAGGTGTCACTAAGTAATTGGGGGCTGGCCTGAGAGGTGGACAGGTGGGTGGGTATTTGTGCAGTAAGCAGTTGTATTTGTTTGTACACACTTGTATAGTCCTTGCTTTCCTGCCCTTGACCCTCGCGAGGCCCTGGATTGATTTTCCGTCGTCTTGCTCCGCACAGACCCCACCACCACCTTTCTGGCGTTTACGATTGCATATGTTCTGTGGGGGCCCCACCACCCTGTGGACCATCGAGTAAATCTCGACTCTGTCCCTTTCTCTGCAGGTACCAAAGGCTTAGAATGTTCCCCTTCCACCCCCACCATGAACTCCTACTTTTATAAGTTCATGATCAACCTTCTCAAGAGGTTCAGCAGTGAACGCAAGCTCCTGGAGGCCCGAGGCGCTTTCATCATCAGGTCAGGCTCCGCGCGCCTTCTCTCCCTCACACAGCCACGCTGTTTCACTTCACACCGTGCAGGGGCTCCAAGCAACCACTTTCTCTTCCACTTCTCTCCCCTCCTTTTCCTCTGCATTTATTCTATAACAAAGGAGACCCCCCTTCACACTGGGTTGCTGGTGCTGCCAACATGAGACAGGTCAGTGTCGCCGTTTCTCGAATGAATGAATTACTTTTTCACTTGTTGAGACACCGTTTTCCCTTGAGGTGAAATGTCCTCTCAGTGTGCCCTTGTTAGAGTCTTTGGGGAAGAAAGTAGGTGAGCCAGATGGCACACGAAACGGGGCTGTGCTCAGGTACCCAGCAGCCAGCACGGGCTTTGGCCACGGTTGGTGGCAGCAGTCGCTCCGGCAGAGCTGGGATCTTGAGTCATGTGAGCCTGGGCTTGGACAGTCCCAGGGCCCTGGCCCCTCTCAGCCTCTAGAACTCCTGTCACCAACAGCATGGCCAGGTCTGGCCCTTTACCTCCTCCTCAGCAACAAGGAGCCAGAGTCACCAGAAGAGTGACCTTCAAGTCACTAGATGGGCACAGATTTCTCCAGGCTCTCCCACAAAGCCAGGCAGAGGGGGTTTCTGGAAGAGTCTGAGTGGCCTCTGATGCTCTATGGCCGTAGTTCTCAGCCCTGGCTTCCTATTAGTCACTGACCCATGAAATAAGCATCTCTGGGGTGACTAGACTAAAGCTGCCCAGGGTGCTCGGGGAGCTGACTAGACCGTTGTGGTCTATGGAGTCGGGAAGGCTCCGAGGCTGTGTGGCCTCTGGGGGTCGAAGGGGGATTGCTGACAGAGGGTCCAGCCTATACAGAGTCTTCAAGTCAGCAAAGAGCGTGGAGTGTTCATTTTACTGTGATGCAGAGGGCAAGGGGGAGAGGTGCCCAGCCTTGCTGGCCACACCAAGGTTGGAAGCCTCACCCAGAGGCCAGGGGGAGCCACCAGAGGGGCTTGTGTGGGGGGACAGTGTGACCAGATTTGTGTTTTTAAAGATTCCTATGCTGCTGAGGAGAAGGGGTGGGTGGAGAGAGCAAGGTGTATATGTGGGAGACCAATTGGGAGGCTGTCGTCCAAGTGGGAGATGGTGGCTGCTTGGTAGAGGGATGGGAAGAAGCGGCGGCATTCCGTAATTTGTAAGACGTATCATTGATTAGTGACTGATTACATGAGGGCCTGAGGGGAGAGGCTGTCGGGAATGACACGCAGGACCTTGGATGGTGGTGGCAGTCCCTGCAATGGGAGCTCTGGAGGAAGAGCAGGGAGGAAGGAGGGTCCCGTGTTTGAGTTTAAATTGCTTTGGAACATCAAAGGAGAGATGTTGAAGCAGGTTGCTACCCCTGACTCTCAAAAGAGGGACCTATGCCCAAGATAGAGTGTGGGAATGGATATCATAGTCCTTCATTCACTCACTCATTCATTCAGCAGATGGTATTACTAAGTACTGACTCCGCCCAGCGCTGCTCTTCTAGATGGTTCTGTCTTCATAGAGCTTTCATTCTTAGGGAATAAGAATGGTCATTGGTAAGAGGGGCAGAGGGTGTAGGGAAGGGGCCTGAGGCTGAGTCCCAGGGAGTTCCACTGTGTAATGGTTGGAGAAAGAAGGAGAAGCTAGGAAAGGAGGCTGAGAAGAAGGACCTGAGAGGTAGGAAGAAGCAAAAGGGGGTGGCAAGAGGCAGTGAGGGGAGTTGAGGCCCACAAGGGTCTGCCGGGAGCCATGCCAGGAGCCTACCCAGCCACAAGGCGAGCTGAGGGAGGGAAATGGAGGGAGCAGGCCCCAGCCACTTCATCCAGAGCTGCCTGTCACGGCCCTCGCTTGAAGGCTGAGTTTAGGGCATGGGTCAAAGGACTGAGTTGCAAGAGGGGAACAGGCCTGCCTGGCCAGAGGGACAAATAGCAGGACCACGAAGTTTCTGCCCATCACAAGGAACAGGCTTCTGACAGTCCAGACCATCAAAAGCTGTCCCCGTGGCGGTGGGAGGCTGTCATCGGCCCTCTTGCTCTTCTGAGGTCGTGGAGAGCAGGATTTCTCAGGCTCGGCACTGTCGGCGCTGGGGCTGGGTAGTCCTTGGTGGTCAGGCCCGTCCTGTGTGCTGTAGCACGTGGAGCAGCACCCCCACCCTCCCAGCTGGGACTATCAGAAATGTTTCCAGACAGGGCCAACTGCCCCTGGGAGCAAAATCCCCCTAGGTGAGAGCACCACAGTTACGCGGGGACAGAAATGGATTCTTATCCTGCTCTGCCAGAAGGGGAAAGACTTCCCGTTTTACGTCACATCAGGTTGGACAGTCAGTGGGATTGAAGTGGAGATCAGAAGTGGTACAGGAGACCCCCCAGCAGGAGAGGGAGGGTCTGTCCCCACATGAGTGACAGTTTACATGGTTTTCCACATGGCAGACATGTCACTTCTCTTGATGAGCACCCCTTGCCTGGAAGCCTTTCAGGAACCAGTGGAGAGAGAGGCCTTTGAAGAAGGCATTTGTAACTAGTTCCCCTCTCGAGAGCCGGACTGTAATGGGCTTTTCCACTCTCTAGCAACTTCCCATGCCCCATTAGGGGCTTGAGGAGAGGGAGCTCAGAGCAGTCAGCAGCATCTCCAAACTGCACCAAGCAGAAGTGTGGGCAGCAAGGGCAGGCGTGGGTGTCCTCCCCACCCACTTGGGGGCCTGGGGCTCCATGAAGCTGGGGCCCAGCGGCCACTGCCAGGTTCCCATTTACAGCCTCCAGGGTAGTGAGGCTTTACTTGCTTTGTCTAGTGTTCCTAGCATCCTGGGCTAACAGGAATCCTCATTTTGTTGAAGGGAAATGAGAAGAAGCCCCATGCCTGCCAGGCTTGGTGGGAGCTGAGCCACAGACCCTTGCCCTCTACTCATTCCACACCCGCCACTTTACCCCTTCTGTGGGAGAGTGCATAGGCCAGGCTCCTTGAGGGGCCCTGCACAGCCTGTGTGTGGCCCGGGATGCCCTGAGGCCCAGCTCCTCAGAGGGTCCTCTGGGCCTGTGGGGTCTCTCTCTTCATCCTTCTGGGGGCTCAGTATATCCAGCCTCATGATCGCTTTCTGTTCGGGGGCTCACATCCCTCACGGACCACACTGGGACTTCAGCAGGCAGTGAACCTGACCTCCAGGCCATGCCTCACTGCTACACCCCACAGCCGGCAGGCTCCTAGCCCTTGGTACTAGCATAGGAACCCAGTGGGCTGGAATGGAAGGAACCTTGGGGCTCCGCCCCTCACACTTGTCCCTCCTGGTCCTTGGCGTCATTTGTCCAGCCTGCCGCCCGCCCCCCCCCCCCCAAGAAGCAGCACCAACACCTGCTTCCTCCAGGCAGCACGGGCTACGTGGACCCCCCCGCCTGCTGAGCCTGTGTGCCAGTCCGCCGCCGAGCAGCCCGGGTCCCAGTCCCAGCCAGCCAGCCTAGGCTCTCAGGGTGCACAGAGCCCAGCGTCAGACGTGGAGGAGGCCTTAAAGACATTTGCTCTTCCCCTCCTCCCTGTGATCAGACAGGGATGTGAGGCCCTTAAGCAAAGTTTGCGGGGAGCAGCCGTTGGGAGCGTCAGCCTGCCTGTCTGCTTCCCATTTCATTTCCTTATTTTTTGCTGACGGCTTTAAAGTGAAGCATAATAATGGTCCATGCAGACTGCTGAGATGAAGCCGCAGGCCTGATAAGAAACAGAGTGATTTAACCCTTTCGTTCAGGTGTTAAACGAACAAGTGAAAAGGCGTCGTTTCTACAGTAGTGCGTTTACCTCGGGGAGCAGGAGTGGCTGCCCGTCTAGAGGACGGAAGCAGCCGGAGTTGTCAAAGACAAACATCTGGTGGGTGTCTTGGCGTTGAGGAAGATGCATGATTTCCCTCAGGACCCTGGAGTGTTTCCTCTCCCTCGCACAGCTTTCCCAGGCTGCACCTCCATGGG
The DNA here is from genome assembly GCF_024610735.1 of Ursus americanus. Lineage (NCBI taxonomy): Eukaryota > Metazoa > Chordata > Mammalia > Carnivora > Ursidae > Ursus > Ursus americanus. Next base: position 27,526,582 of record NC_142147.1, read on the forward strand.
GGGCTGGGAATGGGGCCCCCAAACTTGCCCTACGCCTCTGGGCAGGTCAGACCTCCTCTGCGTCCATGTGGCCTTGTTATCTGGTGGACGTAACAGTTTAGCTGTGTGGTGAACTTGGGGGAGTCAGTGGCTCCAAAGCCTCATCTCAGCCAGACTCACTGAGATGTTCTCTGGGCCCAGATCCTTCTCTCAGCTGCAGGAGTTGAAGCTGAGCCCATATGGGGAGGGAGGGGACGTGGGGTAGGGGTGCCAGAGGGAGCTGGGCATCCCGCAGCCCTGCCCACACTTCTCCCCCTTCCTTGGACTCCATAGAAATGGGGCAGATGGGCCCCCACAGGTCCTTGGGATCCAGATTAAGATTGGAACTGGTGGAGTCAAAGAGACTTGGGTTCAAATCCCAGTTCCTCCAGGTTTTGGCCACGTAGTAGTGCCTGCCTTGTCGTTTTGCCGACAGGGTTACATGAGACCGTGCGCACCGTGGCTCTCAGCACAGCTTGATAAAGGGGAGCTCTTTTTCTGCCTCGTGACGCGGCCTCAGCCTCCCATGGTGGTCTGTGAAGACGGGAAAGCAGACCCCAGAGAGGGTGAAATAATTCAGCCTTCTGTGCCGAGAGCAGGCCCTGGTGCGCCAGGCCTGCAGCCCCAGCACCTCAGGCACCCACCAGTGGCCCGGCCCCGGCCCCATTAAAACAACTCGGCCCCAAGTAGGTGTTGGTGTACATTTCCCTCCTCCGGCCTCTTCCCACCCTCCATGCCAGTGCCGCAGAACAAGCACAGGGCTGTTTGCCCGTGAACCAGGCCGCTTATACTCAGTAGAAAGGGAGAGGAGGGAGAAAACGCAGCCTCTTTGATAAACTGATATGAACTGCAGCGTAATCCAACAGCTGTGATCCTTACAAGGCCTGCTTCTGTGCTGGGAAGTGAGCGAGTCTCGGGACGCTCCACTCCGCCCGCCAAGATGGCCCTCTGGCCAGCCGTCCTTTGGCTTAACCAACTGTGCTTCCCCCCCCCCCTTCCTCCCTGCTGCCTTGCAGAGAGGACTTGCCAGAGAATGCTTTCTTTTTAACGAGTGCCTGCTGTGAACTCAAAGGCTCCAACCCCAACCAGCCCAGCCGATGGTGGGTGGGGTCCTGAGCACCCTTCCCGGGAACATGGGTGCCCCTAAGATGAGGGCATTTGAAGAGGATGGGCTGGGGGCCCAAGTGGGAGAGCAGGAGGCAGTCTGCATCTTCTTCCATGAGACCTGAACCCGGAGAAGCCCTGAGATAAGGCTTCTGGTTCATTCTGGTCCTCCTCTCACCTCTGATACACACAGGCCTGGCAGCCTCTCCAATTCAGCAAATGCTCACAGTCCCTATGATATACCCCTGCCAATCCTGCCCTTGCCCTCCCCCAGCCCACTCCACAGACCACCCCCCACCCACGGGTTTGCATAAGAGCCCTATGCTTGGTGGGTGGTGGGGCAGGAGAGCCAGGGCCTAGGAAGCCACTGGAAACCGGACTTGTTTTTAATTGCATCACGGGGAGGGCCTCAAGAGACACTGCACTCTTTCATGCTGTCGCTGGTAAATTCCACTTTGCTGTCCTCGTATGGTCTGCCTGTGAGACAGCCATCATCTGGGGCCATATCACCACTGTGGTCAGGGCAGCCTACAGCGGCTGACCTCCCCACCCCGCTCCCCTTCTCACTCTCTGTGCCCTTCGAGACCTTCCCAGCCTCCGGAGCTCATCAGCATTGGGTACCCCCCTTACCATCTTCATACAGGCCACTTGATGTGCCAGGGGGCATTGGCCGGGCCCCCCAAAGCCCATTGTGCTGATGCTAAGACAAGGTGAATCCGAGTAAAGTGGCAAGACCCGGATGCCTGGTCCGAATGGCATTTTAGAATAGGACAGTTTGCCTCTGGACCCCAGCGGTGGGGGAGAGCTTCTAAGAGGCTCTCCTCGCTTTCTTTCACTGTCCCCTTTAATGGGATGCGTTCATTTGCTCCAAATAAAAATAAATTCCCTTGACAAACATGGACCAACTGAAGTCTCTGCTAGAAGGGACCCAGAATGCAGGTGGGCTTTGATCTTTGTTTGAAGCCATACTGATTGGGTCCCCAGCTGAGGGGAAGGAGACAGGACATTGAACAGGGTTGGAGGAATTCTTCCAAGGAATTTCTCACTTCCCTCTCAGAAGATTCTCTTCTTGCTGCCCAACTCCTGTGTGAATCACCTGGAGGTTTCCACAGTCATTCTTTCCCCAGAGACCAGGGGGCTGGGGGGCTTTTGCTGAGATGTATGACAGCAAAGGGAGTGTGTGGCAGAAGCTGTTTTGCACACCCAGCTCTTGGCTTTGATCTAACTGGAAACAACGCTGAGAGAACGTGACTGGCAGGGAGGCACGATCTGACACGCCAAAGAAGACTGAGAGAAGAGTCTGCCCTCGAAGGTAAAATAAAAAGATGTCCTTGGGAAGGGCAGAATTCAGGCAGCCCAGAGAGCCCAGCCTGGTCTGTTCCCACTGTCTCCTAACCCATGGAAAGGTGCCACATCCCAGCACCTCATAGAACCATCTGTGACCAGGGAGTGCCTCCAGGTAGTCTCCTGTAGGGCCCACTGTCACACGCTGGCACTCCCTCTAAGAAGGGCGTATTTTCTTCTGGAAAATGGGAACCACATGGGGCCTTGTTAGGCAAGGCTGGGATTAATTAGGTCCTACTGGGTGGGAAGGGGGAGGAGAGGAAGTGCTGGCCAGAGGGAGCCCTGCTCAGTGTGTGCTGAGGTCTTGAGGAGCTTCAGAGGAAAGTGTCTCCGTGTTTCAAGGGTATTGGTGGATCCCTGTGACAGGGGACTGGAAGAAGGCCAAGTGTCCGCTCGCTTTAGCAGAGCTTATGGGAGGTTAGAGGTCAGAGATGAACTTGGTGTGGGGAGGCCATGTGACCCAGCAGCCGTCCTCCCACGGAGCCAGCCATTCACCTTGCACCTAGAAGCCCCGTGGACGGGGTGAGGACTCAAGAATGGACTGGAGGGAAGTCATTCTGTGCCCACCGCACGGCATGCCTTGGACTCCCCGTCATGCAGGTGCTGCCGCCGGCTCCGTTCTTCCCCGCCTCAGATTAAAAGCACTTTCTTGTAGTCTCCACACATAAGAAGCATCAGCTCCCCAGCTCGTGGCTCAGGCAGCCTGCAGGACTGGGGGTGACTGTCAAGAACCGTTGTCAGTGGCTGAGAACTTGATAATGAATTTCCTTCTGAAGCTCGAGAGGTTTTCCGGATGGAATGGGCAGTACTATCTGGATGTGTTTATGCTTTACCTGAGCATGCCAGGAAACTAACAAAGTTTTGACCTTGGTAAGTCAGACAACTTAGTTAATTAGCAAGTAGCTGACAGCTGTCATCATGTAGCATCTTAACAAAATCGTGGCAGGAATTGTCCCCTAGAAGTCGTTTCCCATCCTCCTGCCTCCTTGGGGTAGGGCTGCATCTGAGCCAGGACAGACAAAACGGTGTGCTTGGGTGTTTTTTATTTTTATTTCTATTTTTTATTATGTTCAGATAGCCACTGTATATTAGTGCATAATTAGTTTTTGATGTAGTGTTCAGTGATTCATTAGTTACGTATAACATACCCAGTGCTCGTCACAACACGTGCCCTCCTTAATACCCATCACCCTGTTACCCCCTCCCCTCTGAAACCCTCAGTTTGTTTCCTGGAGTCCAGAGTCTCTCATGGTTCATCTCCCTCTCTGATTTCTCCCACTACAGGTGTCCTTGGTTTTAAAGGTGCTTCTGAACTCCTTCTGGAACAGCAGTTCTAGAGCATGTCTTGTGTACCCATCATAGAATGTTTCTTAGGAAGCTCTTTCTATTATCCTGGTATCATTTCAGCTCACGTTTTCTCAGGGGCCTCTGTGGGTTCTCACCTCTCTCCCCACAAGTGGTTTCTTTAGCAGGTAGCCATGAAGAACACACACACACACACACACCCTGGTAGCCATGAAGAACGAACACAAACACACACACACACACACCTGCCCCTGTCTTCTGAAATACATGGAGAAGGTCTCTATTGGGTGCAGTTTGTCGAAGGCCGCCCAGACCAGCTGCTCCTTCCACATAGAAGGAAGATTCCTGTCTCAGCCTGTATGATGGTCCGCCTGAGGACCCTCACCTGGGAGAAATTGGGTGCTGAATTGAGCCTCAGAAGGCGAGCACAAGCCCATGTGAAGTACATACGGTCCACGGGGAAGGGTGCTCTGTAACCCAGTCTGTGACGGCCCACCAAGGTGGCTCTCGTGATCCGAAGTGGAGAGTGGAACTTCCTTTAAAAGTTGGCAGGCTTCACCTCCCAGGAGCGCCCTCACCCCAACTCCTGGGTCATGCTCTGTGCTCCATGGGGCTGCTGTGTAGCCATCCAGAGACCCCAGAACAGAGTGTCTTGGTTGTCTTCCAGATTGGATGGTGGAGGCTATTTGGGAAAACTGCCCAGTTTCCAGTCTCGACTCTGCTTTTCCTCAGCCCTCATGGGAATGAAGCTATGCTCTCTCGTGGTGTCTCCCTTCCACTCAGGCATGTTAACCCTCCGAAAATCCCCACCAAGACCCATCCTGATGTGGCAGCCACCACCCCCTCTGCCAGGGCTCTCATCCTGCTACCCACCGCTGCCTCCCATGCCAAAGTGAAACGCTGAGTAAATCTGCATGTCCTTTCCTGCCTTCCTTCTGGGCCCCGGCCTCCAGCCTCCAGCCTCCTGCCCGTCCATGATCCTGGCCTACTTCCG